>NC_072417.2:64365000-64990000 GCF_028858775.2 Pan troglodytes | reverse complement strand
AGCATAAGGTACTTGCGAGGTTTAAGCAAGCTGAGCTGGATAAAGCACTGGTACCCTGACCCAACACACACCAAATGCTAAGGAAAGATGAATGATCACGTTATTCCCTCGTTTGCTTAATCCCCTGTGGGCACCACAGTAAGCTTTGAATATGCTCCAGTTCCTTCTGTTGGGTCATAAGCCACGTGGCCAGAAGCCTTTAGACGTGCCTTGTACCATATACCCTCTTCTAGGAGAGAGAAAGGGGAACCAAGACTTGATGCCTCTGCCTTCCAGGGACCCTCCACAGTCCTGGCATGATGACTTGCGCAGAACTCACCTTCCTCAGATGCTGCTGTCATTAGGAAGTGACTCCTCGGCCATCTCATCTCTTCATCCAAGTTCCCAGACTAAAGGGGAGCTACCCACAAAACTAGTCCCTGAAAACTACTCATGCCACTAGTAATAGAGTCAAGAGATTGAGTGCCTGCTGTTAACTTACAAATTGCATGGACGTGCATTTCACTCTTCCCTGGAGAAACATTTCCCAGCCACAACTCTGCCATTGCTTCCCAATGCCTAGACCTAATCCTAGGTCTCCTGTATGACCAAAGACTGCCTGACCTCACTGAACATTAACAATGTCCAGCAGGGATGAAGCTGCTGCCACCCCTGCCCTGTGAACCTATTTACTTGGCCTCAGTTTCTCACCAGGGACCACTCATTGGCCAGAGTAACCTCGTGAGGAAGGTGGAGAAAGAAAACTGTAGAGCAAGCCAACTAGCTGATCATTCCCTGAGAATCTTGGCGAGAAGAAGGTGCCTCTCATCCGTGGCCAAGTGTAGGACCAGAAGGTAAACATCTGAAGTGTATCTGAGAGCAGGTGCAGAGACTGAGTCATAAAGCATGCCTGTATAACAGGTCACCAAGGCCAGATGTATTCATTCGTTTTCACACTGCTATAAAAAATTTCCCTGAGACTGGGTAATTTATAAAGGAAAGAGGTTTAATTGACTCACAGTTCCACATGGCTGGGGAGGCCTTAGGAAACTTACAATCATGGCAGAAGGGGAAGCAGACACCTTCTTCACAAGGCAGCAGAAGAGCAAGCATGTGAAGGAGGAACAGTCAAACACTTATAAAACCATCAGATCTCATGAGAACTCACTCACTATTACAAGAACAGCATGGGGGAAACCGCCCCCATGATCCATTCACCTCCCTCCCGCGACACGTGGAGATTACAATTTGAGATGAGATTTGGGTGGGGACACAGAGCCAAGCCATATCACCAGGGCATCCTACAGTGGACAAAAAGAGCTAACGAGTCTGAAGAACTGAGGAACCAATAGCAGAAAGAAGCACAGATTGGAGTAAATGCACCAAGAGGTGACCTGGGCTAAGTCCAACATCATGGGCAAGTGCCTCTGTTGGGGTTTGGGGCATTCCCAATATGGGCAGGCCATATCTGCTTAAAGGAATCACTGGGACAGACATTCTAATTACCCAGAACTCCCTGCACATGGAGCAAGGCCCCTGACCAGCACAGGGACAGCAGACAAGCTCCAGGCCGTGCCCCACAGACCAGCCCTTGTCCAGCCTTATGCAGAACAGCCTGAGGATCAGGGACACCGGGTAGCAATGCCAAGGCTTTCAGCATTAGATCACTGCAGTATTTCATCACCCCACTCCCGATTAGCAGTTTCTGTGGGGTTTATTATGCAGTTAAATATCATCATTGGGACTTTAAAAATATTCTCTCTTTTATTAAACAACAAATATAATTTATTAGCAAATATATAATAATATATTAGCATTCAGTTTAATGTCTCTCAGTGGACTCAAGCTCTATTTAGCTATCCGCTTGTCTCCTTTCAGTTTTTCCAAGGACATATGATAAAGCCCCCCTATTTCTAAATAGAATGCATTTTCATTTAAATAAAACAGCTTAGACAAATTAGGGTTTCTAAATTAAACATTTCTAAAGCCATTTTTCTCTTAAGAATTAAGAGAATGGGAGAGATCTGAATTATGTAAGTAGCATGATGTAGGAGTAGTAAATTTAAAAAGTAGTAATAAGTAATCTGAACATGATTAATTGTTTATTTTGTGGCAAACATTGTGCTGAGAGACTCAGGTGCCAAATCTTACTTAACCTTGACAACAACACTGTGAGTGGAGTTCTTATTCTCATTTTACCATGTGGTAGAAATGATATTGGTAAAGTTTAATAGGTTCCTCCAAACAATACAGCTCTTAAGAGGCAGATCTAGAATTTACATCTAGATCCTTCTGATTCCACAGCCCAAGTGTTTAACTCAGCATAGGACATTTAGATTCAGACCTGGATTTAAATTTCAGCTGTGTGACTTTGGGAAAATTACTTTACCTCTGTGAGTCTGTAATCTGAAGGTTCATCATCCCTACCTTAACTGCCATGATGACTAAATTTAACATATAAGCAAGTGCCTAGTAGTACTATAATAGTACTATATGTGACACATATTAACTACTCAAGAATTATTACCCAAATTCCTAAATATTTCAGAAAATTAATGGGGGCTTTTTTGTCTGCAGTTTCTCTGGCAATTGATCACCTCCACTTATCATTATAGTGTGGAGAACACAGACAAGCCCAATCTCCTCGCCTCTGACTCGGTGCAGCTGAAATCTGTTTGAACGGAACTGGGCTGTGGTCATGACTGAGTGTCCATCCACCCTGATACTGTCTTGCAAACAAATGAATGTTGCAAGTGACAAACCAGGTGCTTCTGCCCTGATTCTAACACTGGCCCTGGAAGGTTTAAAGGCTGCATGATGCTGGCTGGGTCCTGGGTGGAAAGTGTTGCCTTTATATTTCTTCTACTTAATTGTATGACCCAAAGGAGAAGAGCAGCAGATTTTTTTTAAGCCCTTTCAACTAGAAGTCTTTATTATGTGTGGACTTCTGGCTAACAGCCACATAGAGAGCTTTTCCTAATTTCTTTCAAAATATGAGGATTTAAGATGGAACTAAAAGTGGGGAAGGAAAGTTTAGCAAAATCTGAAGTTCAGTGAAATCTAAACCTTTTAACTAAAACAAGTTAAGTGTTTGGCTCAAATTTCCCAATGTTTGAAGCAGGAGAAAGTAATTCATGAGGAAACATGGCCAAAGAGACTAGGGATTTTATCTGACAATAGATGGTTCAGATTAGTTCAACAAATATTTATCAAGGACCATGTATTTGCCCATCACTAGACAAAGGGTGATATGTGGATAAGTGGATACAACCCTGGACTTCCAGAAGCTTCCAATCTGTTCAGGAAAAGACCCTAAAATAAGTTGCTTCAATACAGAATTTTAAAAATAGTAAAATTATATCATAAATTTAAAATAACAATAAAATATTTCTCATTCACCTGCTACATGCCTTCCAAATGCTTTACATGTATTAATTAATTTCATCCTCAAAACAACCCGTGAGGTACATATTTCTTTTATTCCCACTTATGGGTGAGGAAACTGAGGCAAGATGGCACAGCTTGAGAATGGCAGAGCTGAGGTTTGAATGCAGGTTTGGCTGGCTCTGTTTGTGCCTTCTTTCTCCTCTGTACCCATGTCCTCATCCAGGAGCAGGGCCGCTGTGTTGAACAACTTCAGGGGCCACCGTTTGCATCGTAAGTTACAGGCTGTGGAGTTGAGTACTATCTAGCCTATGAAGCTTGTCCAGCCTAGAAGATATTAAGATGGGCATTAATGTACTCATTTCATAGGGTTAGGTGATACCTCCAAAGTCACATAGCTAATAAGTGACAGTGCTGAGGCTTGGAACTGGGTCTGCCACCCCCATGCATCTTGGTCTTTCTAGACTCCATGCTAGGCAGCTTTGCTCCTCAGAAGCTACTATGTGAGCACAGGGATAATTTAGTATGGCAGCGCGGTCTGCAGAAATGGTCAGGGCAGGCACTGGGAGGAAGGGGCAGCTTGCCCTTTAAACTGAATTCCCAAAGGATCTCCATAACCTGCCTTCTCAGAGGCTGCAGCTGTCCCTGCACTCCCATGAATTCGCTCTTCTGCACAAATAAGCTGCTTCATTCCTGTCATCACTGCAAAGATTCTATGGGAAGAAACCAGACAAAAAGTCAGCTGAATCCAGGTTTGCCAACTTCACTCACTTGCTCAACACGTGCACCGAGAACTTACTAAGTGTTGGGCGCTGTTCTAAGAGCTGAGGATACAGTGGTGTGCAAGGCCCTTGCTTTCATGAGGCTTCTATTTCAGTGCAATATCTGCTGCCTATGTGCCCTTCCACATGTAACTCAAACGCTTGCCTGTCGGTCCTCCCATCCGTGAAATGGAGACAGTAGTACCTGCCTCATAAAGTTATGGGGAGGCCGAAGTGAGAGAATGAATGTAATGTGCTTAGCAGAGACCTCACCTATTACAGAGACCTCACCCCTTGCAAGTGGTCAAGAAATCTCATTCTGTTCTCCACCCACTTGCCACTCTACAAAATGCTTGCAGACAGACCTGCCTTTGCTGCTGGCTTTCCTCTAGGTGGTGAGTGTACTTGTTTGCTGCTTTGTAAGTTCGGTGGATTATTCCAAGACCATTTGACTAGCATGGGTTAAAGCAGTAAACTGGATCTCCGTGTTCCTCTACTTTATATACATTATGATTCTGTATATGAAACCATAAAACTCAGGACAGATTTATACATATGCCATGCTGCATATTTTCATAGAAATGCTTTTCCAGGCACCTGTAATACACTGATATATGTGAGCAGTTTGCTAAAGTTTATTTCTCATAGATCTCTCTTAAACTGCATGTAAAGTGACATTTTATGGTTTAACTTTTGTTTTCATGACACAGCACCAATTTGCATCTCTGCCATAGCATTCAGGACTTCCCTGCTTACAGCATGTGTATTTCCCTGTCCTTGAAGCATGTCTTCGGGAAGCTAGTTCTAAAGACCCCAGTTTGGCATCTTTCCTGAAGAAGCCAATCCTTCTGTGACTGTCTTGTGGAAATGGACTTGAATTATTCACATCCCATATCCAACTTGCTTATGGGGTATTCATACAAAGAAAGAGAGTGGTCTCATTCTTGGTGTGGTCACAGCCCTCGGCATGACAGCGGCTGTGATATCTCATTGCCCATTTCCCGAGTGGTTTTCTTTGCCTGGGGTTAACTCAGCCTTTCTGACCTGTACTTCCTTCCATCAAGTTCTGAAACATAATAGAAAAGAAAGAAATGCACATCCACCAAGTTTCTTCTATGAGGCAGACTCGTTATGAAGCACTTTGCAGATCTATAATCTCACTAAAGACCTGCACATTTGGTAGTATTGACCTTATTAAAGGAAATAGTTGCAGAAAGATTAAATACATTGACCAAGGTCGTCACAGCTAATGAATGGTGAAGCCAGGTTTCAAGTTCAGATCTACTGATCACAGATCTTTCTGTTGCACCAAGCCCTCCAGCATCCAAGTCACTCAAAGGGGTTCTAGGTGGGCATAGTGTAACCTTGTCATCTCCATCTTACTTATAGGAAGCCATTTATTTGAACGGTCATTCAACAAACATTAAGTGTATCTTATGTGCTAGGCACTGTGGTAGGTGATGCATGTGAGCTAGCCACAACTACATATATTTAAAAGGACTCCAAAAAACTTAGTTATATATATATACACATATATTTATATATATATATATACACATATATTTATATATATATAACTAAGTTTTTATATTTATATATATATACACACACATATATATACATAAATATACACATATATACATAAATATATATAAAGAGAGACAGAGATAGACAGACAGTCAGTCAGTCTCATTCTGTCACCCAGGCTGGAATGCAGTGGTACAAACACAGCTCACTGCAGCCTCGGCCTCCTGGGCTCAAGAAATCCCCCTGCTTCAGTGTCCTGAGTAGCTGAGACCACAGGCATGCACCACCATGTCTAGCTATTTGTATTATTATTTTAGAAACAGGGTCTCGCGATTTTGCCCCGGCTGGTCAAGAACTCCTGGACTCAAGTGATTCTCCTGCCTTGCCCTCCCAAAGTACTGGGATTGCAGGCATGAGCCACCATGCCCTGCCCACAGCAATTTTTTAGTTTCAAAAGGATTTCTCACGACTGCCTCCGGCCACTATAAATGTTTTGTAAGGAAACACTGACTCACATAGTGACTATTTTCTTCCTGTGACTCCAGTTGTCCCAGGCTCATATTGGGCACACTCAGAGGAGGTGCTTCCTGAACATTTTGGAGTGAATCAATGAATAGATGCATTCACGACAGCCCTAAAGAATATATGGCACATGTTTGTTTGCTTATGTGCATTCTCCACAGGCCAGTGCTGTGTATCTCCATTGCCTGCCACAGCACCTGGAACAGACTGGAGGCTTGCTGAATGAGTATATGAGTCAACAGATAGTTAATATCAGACCAATTTAGGCACAATTAGAAACAATCATCAGATGCATCAGAAATATCACCAGAGTCATGAGTGTGAGAGAAGTGAGGCACAAGCCTCAGGTGCAAAATTTAAGGGGACACCAAAAAAACTTAGTAATCAAGATAAATAGCATTTTAATGCAAAATTTGAAGTATTCAAGACAGGATCTGAATGGACTAAGACCAGGATAAGTCAATGAGATTCATCAACCAAATGAAGAGCTGGATCCTGTCTCTGTTTAAAATTTTTATTTTTTTATCCTTTCTTGCATTGATTTTGGCTTTTAAAAATATTGCATGAAAATATTACTTATCTCAATCACTGAGATTTTGGCACCTCTTAAATTTTGTGCCCAAGATGAATGCCTCAATTGCCTTAACCTAGCCCTGGCTCTGTAAAGCCAATAGCAGTAACTGAAATTCCTTGATGTCAGATTATATGAAAGGTACTTTGTGCACATAAAGTTGCAGAAGGTCCCCAAAAGGTCTCGTCTGGAAAGTGCTGTTCTGATCTCTGTTTCACAGATAGGGTGGCTCAGACTTGAGGAGACAAGTCTCAGGACATACTCCTGAGGTGTCACAGATGAATCACAGATGCACCTGAGAGATTGAGCTTCTCAGTCCCCAAGGGGTGCTGTCTAGAAGCTTTGGTTACAGAGACCCATGGAAGGCTGCCTCCAACCAGATGAAGCCTAATGCATTTACCCCAGCATGCTGCACAAATACCATATCCCACTGATTCGTGCCATTATAAGAAGCAGGATGATTTTATGTACCATGTTCCTGCTGCCAAGATGACAGCAATTGTAAGGTGCTCACAATTGTAAGATATATCCCAACTTAAGAGATTTTATCATGCAAAGAAGTGCATTTTGGAATTAGATGATATGCGTTATTATCATATCCCAAGTGACCATGATATTGAAAAAAGTTGGGGAGACTGTACTCAAGGGTACACTGCAATAACAGACATAACAGGATTTTGGCATTCTCCAAATATCCAGAAGTCCATTCACCACCCCCAGGCTGTCAAAAGCTGCTGTGATTCCTGCAATGAGACAAACTTTAACAGAAAAGCAGAGGATGCTTAAAAAGGAGACTACTTCATTTGCCTTCTGGAGCGATTTCCCTGCAAGAGGGAAGATTGCAGTATTAGTTGTCTGGTTATATTATTATTGGGTGGGTTCAGAATTTTATCTACTTACAAAATTATTTGGAGCCACAGATTAAGGAGAGAGGGCTGATGCAGTGCAGCTGATGTGAGACTCAGAATCTCTTTTAGTTACCAGCCTCTATTTAAAGAAAATCTATGTTGAGCTCCAGAGATTCCCTAGCTGTCATCCAGGGCGTCATAGGATGGTTTTGGGTTTATTATATAACACTAAACTGTCCATATTATTCCACATCATACTGATCTGCCTACCTCATCAGGCAACTATCAGCACACCTAATTAATTTCATCCCAAAATATTACATTAACATTTATTTAGACTTATTCACAGTGCTATATTGATCCATGTCAGCCACTGGCTTCCTAACCATTTTAGGGCATGATCGCAAAACAGCTGAGCCTGCCTCCCATCATGTACTTTTCTAAAACATAACTACCCAGCACAGACACAAATCAGCCCACAGCGGTAGAGCAAGCTCAATAGCATTAGACTTGCATGATTTGCTTAAAAGGCTTGAAATTCTGCCTCATGTCATTTTTATCAAAATTCCAAATCAGATGTAGTAAAGAGTAAAACATCCTTTTTGCTGGCATTCAAAAGACTATGGAGAGATTAATATGGAGGGGCATGGCCTGAAGCCAGACTGCCCAGTTTTAAACTCAGCTTTGCCTCTTACTATGCCTCAGTGTCTTCACTTGTGAAATGAGGATAATAACAGTTGCTACCTGCTAAGATTGTTAGGAGGATTTCCAGGGCTAATACCTGTAAAGCACTTAGATCATTGTGCAACAAGGGGCACATAAGATTGGCTGGCATTTCTGACCATAGGCAGCCCCAGCTCAGGGTTTCCACACTCAGACAGTCATCAGAGCTTGTCTGTTCACCCAAGGGGTGTGATCCTACAGTTCTGAGGCTGCTGTATAAATGGATTTGCTTCTCCTCTCCTGCTCTGACCTTTCCTTCTTCAACATTGGATGGATGCAGTTGTCACCTGGAAGGTGGTTCCTGATTGATAATGATGGGCCTTTAACTTATTGTGCCCAGTGCATGGCAGGCACTTGATAAGTTTGGGTGAAATCAGGCAAAAGGCCAATGCCTCCTTTGCAGACCTGTGGTATGTCTGTAAGTGCTTCCATTTTCTCTGCTCCATGGTGAGGTATCCTCTCCCTTCCTCACTGGAAAAATTGTTAAAGCAGCAAGCTGCCCTCACTGGGCTCTCGAGGGATCAGGGAGACCAGAGACCAGCTGTTCACGTAGATATGTGAATTCCCTTGAATGTCCTCTAAAGCTTACTGGGTAGAATGCCAATGTTAGCATTCATGTCCATGAGCATTTTCCAAGGGAATATGAGAAACTTCAGATCATGTTTGAAATATCTAAGGTAATAAAACTGATAAATCTCATTCACAGAAGGCAGTCGCCCTTTATTTAGAATCTTCACATATCAGAGATGATGGGCCTATATGACAGAGCGTTCTGTGCAAGAAAGAAGCCCACTTTTTATCCTGTCAGGAAAAGAGGTGGACAAGGAGTGGAAATAAAGTTATAAAAAGTTCTCAGAGCCTTAGGAGAAGAAGGATCTGTTCAATGCTGAGTGCATTTTGAGTATACTTTTGAGTTGGGGAAATTGGATCTGAGGGAACAAAGGGGACTGCGCTAGTTGTTTATTGATGCATAAAAATTACGTCAATGCTCAGTGGTTTAAAACAATATTTAGTTTCATACAGTTTCTGTGGATCAGGAATTTGGAAGCAGCTTCACTGGGGTTCTGGCTCAAGGTTCCTCAAAAGTAAGGTCTACTTTCAAGATGGCTCACTCACATGGCCATGGCAGAAGGCTCAGTTCCTCACCATGGGGCCTCTCTGCAGGCTGCTAGAATATCTTCACGACTTGACAGCCAACTTCCACTGGAGTGAGAGATCCAAGAGAGAGTGAGCACAGAGGAAGCCGCAGAGCCTTTATATCACAGTCTTTGAAGTGATCTCCTGTGCTGAAGTTCTAGGGCTGCCATAGCAAAGTGCCACAAACTGGTGGCTTAAAACAATAAAAAAGTATTCCCTGTCACATCTGCAGGTGAAACGTTCAAAATCGAGATGCCAGCAGAGCTGTGCTCCCTCTGAAGGTTCTAGGGGAGGAACCCTTCCTTGCATCTTCCTCATTCCTGGTGGCCACCATCAATCCTTGGCATTGCTTGGCTTGTAAATGCATCATTCCAATATCTGCCTCCATCTTCACATGGCTGTCTTCTGTCGGTGTATCTGTTTGTCTAAGAGCACCAGTCATTGGATTAGGGCCAGCCATAATGACCTCATCTTAACTAATTATATCTGCAAAGACCCTATTTCCTAATAAGGTCACGTTCTGAGGTTCTGGATGGACATCAAATTTGTGCGGTGGGTGTGGGTGTTTCTATGCAATCCACTCTACCCACCATCATTTCTGTTTTGTTTTATTAATTAGCACTAAGTCGTAAGTCCAGGCCACACTCAAGAAGAGGGGAATTAGGCTCTGCCTCTTTTTGGGACATATTTTGAAACTACCTCAAGCACAGTGTTACACTTCCATTCCAGAAACCTGTTATGCTGGGACTTTCTAGTCTCATGTGAGGTTGTATGGCTCAGTGAAAAGAGATAAGAATATTTACAGACATTCCATGTTATTTAATGACAATGGATACCTAGAAAACGCTATTTTAAGTGAGTTATCTTAAAATGAAAACCAAAATTCATTTAAAGATGAGTGAAAATATTTTGACTTGGATTTTACATTGAAAATTTATTTAAAAAGTAGTATATTTTACTTAAATTTGAAAAATATTTCAGGTAATAAATATAACTATCCACTAATTCTTGAAGGATAAATTGTCATGTTTTGTTTCAACTTTTGTTACAATTTTTCTAATAAAAATTACATGATTTCACAACATATTCTTTACTTAATTTTGACTTTCTCAACATCACAAAAAGGGTTATTTTGCAAATTTCAAGTATTTTATCAATATTCCCTAATTCTATTGGGATTCATGGCATTCTCTTCTAGAAGCCTAAACTATCATTATCCTTAAAAATTTCCTCTTCTTCAAATAAGATCTAGTAATGTTTCTGTCACATCATCATATCAATAATTCTGCATGTGATTCCAGCAGTTCTTCAACATCACTTTTTTGAACTTCATGAATCTCCCATTTCTGGGGGAAATTTAAAAATTTACCTTATAATCAATTTACAGAGCATTTTTATAAGACTATTTTATAAAAATTGGTGAGAGATCAGTTATGATGTTGACTAAGATTCCAGTGTTAAGTCGAGACTGATTTTGAATGGGGACTGATTTTTTAAGGGGTCAATTCAGTGATGACTATTTTCATGCTATTGTGAATTTACTTTTCTGTAAAACTTTGCAACTGTGGAGACTCCAATCATGAAAACCAGGTAATAAGAACTCCCTGAATTTTTCTCTTCTTTCTACAGCTACGCTTCTATCCTCCTAAAGATAGCATTAAAATCTTTCTATCTTCTTTAATGCAATACCATAAAAAGTAATAATATTAGAATTACTTTGAAGGGAAGTATATTGCTGTAGGGAAAGGTTGGCATATATAATTAGACACTATTACTAGGATCTATTTGAGTCATGAACTTCTTTACTGAAGATGAGCACACATCATTTCAGATAACCAAGAGAAGATCTGGTACCTTGATTCCAAGGGAGACTTCACGTGGGGGAAAAAAATCAACCAGCAACTGGAGGATTCCATTTTAACCTGCCCTGTAGCAGAGGTCTAAAATTTGTTCTTCAAAAGTCCCATGAAGTCTTAAACCAGTGTGCAAGGCAAAAACCAGTGTAACAAAAATAAATGACAGGATGTCTTTTCTTATAAATGTCATGGTTTATTCAAAGGCTGTGTCGTTAGAGAGTTGTCAACTTAGTAAGTTTTCTGAGCCTAACATTAGAGGCCCAGCCATGAGAAGCTGTCTACCTTTCTTTAGAGAATGGCTCCTTCCCACAGCAACCCACTCCAGTCCCACTGTACCCATTCAGAATGTGCTAGATGCCTGGAGTTCCTCGCTGTCTTCAAAAACAGATTGCTTCCACTGCTGGAGATGTCTCCACAGTTTGTTTCTTCTGCAGCTGTTTTTCTTTGACCTTCACTTTAGCTTGTTTCTGGGTGAATTTTGGCTATCACTTCAGTATCTCCATCAATCCCAACTTCAACACATTCACAATGAATTTTTAGCAATGGAGACGGTCACTGTACTTATCATTTGCAGGTAACTTAATAAGCCTGCATATGTGCATTCCCCTTGTTCAACTTCTGGAAATAACCCATTCTGCATAGTTCCCATTCTGCACATTTTTCTGCACCAGAAATGAATTTTTAGTTGTCTCTCAGAAGTTCATTTATAAAAACTGAAAGCCAGCTGAAGATATGGGGTCAGGTTGTGTGGTTCCATACCATATACTGTTAACTTTCTCAGACTAAATGTTGCCATTTTCATTGATATGACTCTTACTAAAAGCAAAAAAAAAAAAAGGTTTAATATGAAAGAAAAATAAATGATCAGTTATACATATTTCTCTGTGTAAGTATATATGTGAAAGAGAGTTTCATGCCAACGATGCCTTATCTTTTACAAGGATATGTTTCCAACAAGTAAACCTAGTGACCATGACTTTTCAAAACTGCGCATGATGTAACATATAATGACTGCTCACTCTAAAACTGCACACATTCTGATAGTGAACACAGAGTTATCTGACATAGTGCAGTGCTCAACTCAATCTCGGTAGTGTTTAATGGATAAACAGGATATATTTTTACATTTCTGCAGCTGTTGCTCACAGGCAGCCAGTTCTTTAGATCTTCAGATTTTCTCTATAATTGTGTCACGCCGTCCATAAGCAGAGTTCCTTGTCCCAGAATCAGTGTATCTTCTTGAGCCTGATCCTAGTCTAACAGCATCCTTTGTGATTGTTTTTGTTTTTTCTCTTTAAAAAAAATAAGTGTTATATGTAGAGAGTAACTGTAGCTGACCCTGTTGGCTATATACTTAAAATCTGACCTTCTCTTCTTCATTGATGAAGTACTGATTTTGTTCAGGTAGGCCCTCTCAGAAAACATGACCCTATCCCTCTTAGGGGACAAATTCCAAATAGTCTCAGACTATCACAGGAATCCCATACTGCTTATAAGTGACTGGGTTTAGAGCTATGCACACAGACCTTGTTCAGACCAGTGAAATGAGAAAGTGTCAGAGCATTTATGGGAAATAGTTCCTTGGTCTTAAAAAGAGGCAGAAGGAAAAGACAGCCCCTTCTCTTCCTCTTGTCATTGGCATGCCTGGATATGATGCGTGGAACTGCTGTTGAAGCAAAACTTGGAAAGGAAGACAGGGTCACAGTGAAGTGGGGTCAGGGTCCTAATATACCCTCCCTGGAGCTTTCCTGACCTGTGGACACCTTGCTCTGGGAGACAATAAATCATAAATTTAAGCTGGTTAAGTCCAGGTTTTCTGCTCTTTTTGCCAAAGCGGTTTGAAAAAGTAGCCAAAATAATAAATCAACCCATACTGTGTGCTTTGCTTGGAGGGAGCTTCTGCCCATGTTTACTTGGTGATTTTGAAGACTAACCAAGGTTTCTTTGAAGTGAAATGAACTCTAGTCCAATTTCTCATGAAACCTTCTACATATATCCTGCTATTTATCCTATTTATTGGAGTTTATTTGCAGGTTTGTCTTCCCACACTTACCTTGGAAATTCCCCTGTGGAGAAGCCAGATGTGCACCAGAAACACTGCCATGAGCACCAGTCAGTAAAATGTCACTAGCAAAGAAGATGCACTCTTTTGCACACTGGTTTACTGGGGAAGATGCTGCCAGAGTTAGAGACAATACTAGTGTCATAGCTGTGTGTGGAGGCCATGAAACCAGGAAAGGGGACTATGAAAATTAACTATCAGTATGTATCTACATACAGTCACATAAGATGGCAACTGTGAATGACATGCGGACTGAAGATGGCAACTATGAATGAAGGCTTAAGGTTGGTGTGGGAGGGTGAGGTCTGGACATACTGCCGTAGGAAAGGGAATGGAAGGAACCAAAAGAGCTAGTCTTTCTTATGGGTAAACAAAAGGGACTTGGCATATAAGAAACTGGTTCTCTCCAGGAAAGCAGGATCCTGATTACCTGGTTGATCAAACTGAAGGCCGTTACCATCTCTCCCTACTCCCATCACTTAGCCTTCCAGAATATTACTTCAGCTCTGCTTCTGAGCAAGCACATGGGTCTCATGAAAGGGACTCAGCTCTGGTTTGCTTTCTGTTTCTTAAATGATAAACTGTGAGTTTGTTCTCCCTGAAGTCTGCCTCTGTTACTGCTTTGGTTTCAGTGCTGGTCTGTTTTGTTTAAGATATCTGTAGCCACAGCCGCACTTTTTTTCACTGTGGTTTTGATATTGTATTTTCATACTCAAAACTTCTTGGCCTTCCGCTCATAGTCAGTTTCCTAGAGATGATAGCTTCTCCATTTGTACTTTCCTCTGTACTTGTATGATCCGTGGGAATCTCAGACCCAATATATTCAAAACTGAAATCATCATCCTTCCCATCCTCAAGCTAAGACCTACTCTCCAGAGTCAAAAACACAGGAAAGAGTCTTAATTTCTCCCTCCCTCTATCTATCACCTACCAACTCTGTGTTATTATAGATATAAGAAACTATAGTACGTGTGTGTGTGTGTGTGTGTGTGTGTACTAAAGGTTGGGATTGAGTTCAGAGTTCAAGTACATTACAAAAATCTATTGTTGGGACAGAAAAGCCCTAATATAATGCAATCAGAAGTACTGCATTCTGCCTTTTTGTCCACATCAGACATCTAATGAATGCATGTCAATTATCCAGTTTGCCCAGAAAGGCAACAAACTCAGTAAAAACAGCATGAGCTCTGTGATAAAGCCTGAGTGTGAAACCCTATCTTGATCCTTGCTAGCAGTGTGCTCTCAAACTAAAGAAATAGCACTTAGTGGGGTCCGTATTAAATACTTCACCTGCCTCACCAGTGAGGTGGGCACTATCATTATCCACTTTCCCAGGTGAAAATCCTGAGGCATAACATGATTTGTCCAAGGTCACACAGTTAAGTTATGGACCCAATATTCAAATCTAGTTCTGCTAGACTCCAAAACAGGTATACTTAAACACTATACTCTATTTACTTTATGCACATGATCCCGAGTTTTTATCTGTAAAAGGAGTTGAGTATTTACTTTCTAGCGTAAGTGTAAGGAATAAATGATACAATAGAAGGAAGAAACTTGCAACAATGTCTGACACCGAGTAACACTTTATCTAAATGTTAGAGACCCATTGCTCATTGACTAGCAGTGTGTTGCTGATTCCTGGAATTGATTTTCATGTGGATTCCTCTGCCAGAGCTATATTTGCATCTCTTCCAAAGTTTTCTAATTTTATATTTCAGTCTTCTTTCCATTTAGGACTTTGGTTTATTTCAGTTAGTCGATTATAGGCCAATCTCTCTACCAAGCTATAAGCCCCTCCAGGGTCCCCTGTCATTACTTTATATGTCTAGTTATCAGTTCATACCTGGAACAGAATGAGTACTTGCCTAATATCTGAGGAATCAATCAATGAATTTTTTACTTCATTTCTGTTTTTAACTGCCTCTTCTACAAAGTAGTGCCTTTTTTTTTTTTTTTTTTTTTTTGAGAAGGAGTCTTGCTCTGTCACCCAGGCTGGAGTGCAGTGGTGCGATCTGGGCTCACTGCAAGCTCCGCCTCCCAGGTTCATGCCATTCTCCTGCCTCAGCCTCCCCAGCAGCTGGGACTACAGGCGCATGCCGCCATGCCTGGCTAATTTTTTTGTATTTTAAGTAGAGACGGGGTTTCACCATGTTAGCCAGGACGGTCTCGATCTCCTGACCTCGTGATCCGCCCACCTTGGACTCCCAAAGTGCTGGGATTACAGGCATGAGCCGCCGTGCCCGGCCAAGGTAGTGCCTTCTTAATTACAACATTCTGCACATGGTAGGGAAGCACTGGATATGTTCAAAGCCTGTTGCTTCTTTTGCTTAACAATGAACATGCAATTGACTAAGGATGGAAACCATGATTTTATGCATTTGTGTCTCTTCCAGCAAACATTTTGTGTAGTGCCTGCCTTGTGCTAGGTACTGTGTTAGACATCGAGACTACAAATGAAAATAAAACAAAATCAATCTCTGACTTTGGTGGTAAGCACACGATTTTGTAGGAAAGAAAATAAAAAATGAAAACAAAATAGCTTTATTATTCATAGAGTCTATAAAGGGCACAATGATGGTAGATGAGTAGGAGTGATTCAATCTTTGATAGGAGAAGTGGAGATGAGAAGGGCAGGAGCAGGGTCATGGAAGGTGCTGGAGAACTAATCTGCAGGCTCCCTTGAGCATAACTGTGTGTTTTCCAACCATCTTCTTTGTGTTTGAGAAGTACAGGGTATGTATATAGAAATATTTGCTATGTAAAGGGGAAGGGCTCTTGCTTTACTATGCAGTGTCTCATTGAATTTCTATGGAAGTTTTGATAATGCATGAAGTCATTCCATAAAATAATTGTCAGTCTTCAAAGAAACCGAGAAACAAGGCTCTTTTCCTCTGAGTGTTAACTGCATTCAGCGCCTCATGGCAATTAAAGCAGTCCCATCCCCTGTAATTGAGTTAGTGCACAAGCCACTTCATACATTTATTTCTCAGGATTGCTGAAGCTACAGCAGTCCTAAGAACCACATTTTCATGGAGGTGGGGGGTTGGAGGCAAATGTGTGTTGATTTAGAAGCTACTGGTTCCATCAGGATCTTTTCTACAATAGAAATATGAAATAT
Organism: Pan troglodytes; assembly: GCF_028858775.2. Lineage (NCBI taxonomy): Eukaryota > Metazoa > Chordata > Mammalia > Primates > Hominidae > Pan > Pan troglodytes. The sequence continues at coordinate 64,973,509 of NC_072417.2, read as the reverse complement.
GCCAGAACATTAAGATATCAAGGATAGATATACAAAAGACATAGGTTAATGCTGAGACTCAGGCAAGATGGTTTAGTAGAAATGCCCTAAATTCAGAACGCAGAGCCAGGAATCTTGATTTCAGTCTGTCATTTGCTTCTTCTGTTGACTTAGAGGTAAATCAGCTATCTCCCTGGGGCTTAGATTTTTTAAATCTGTTACTGTATATTTGTAAAATGAATGAATTAGTGGAAGAATGTAAGATGAGGATCATGATACCTGCACCACCTACTTCATAAGAGTTTTAAACAAGGTAATTAATTACACGTTGGAAAGATAAAAGTCTTCAAGACACTTGCCTTCCAATTTTTAAATCAGTGGTGATAAATATCACTGTAAGGATTTCAGAGTCTGAGAATGTACAAATGCTTTCATCATCCAAATTTGCCCTTGACCAGGAGAAATGTTAACTTGAAGAGCAGATGTTATATTGCATTTTTATTAGGTAATTAACTGATTTGAAACTCCAAATATCTAAACTCCCATGGACCTGACTCAAAAATAAAATTTAAAAGTTAAAAATAATGGAAAGTTTTCAGTAGCACTGAAATAATGACAAATAACTATAATAATCCCTCATATAGGTATACTTGGCATATATAAAATATTTTACATTTTCACATTTGATCATGCACAAACAAAAGGCACTCTCTGATGAAGCAGTGGTTCCAGCTAATGCTTTCAGGGAAACATTGCATAGTGGGAAAGACAAATGCTTTGGAATAAAGGAGGCCTGGGTTCCAATCCTGACTTGTACCACCAATGTCATTTCAGATAATTATTTCGTAACTCTAAGCCATAATTTCCAGACATCAGTGAAATGGGTCTAGCCTTTCATACCCAATATCGTAATGTGGTCATGAGAATCACATGAAATTTTATGTACTTATATCAATCCATCCATCTAATCTGCCAAAAGGTAGACCTTCAGAAATGTCAGCCCTCATGTCATCCCCACTGTAATTGGTAGAAGAAGGTCCTACTTTTATAACAGGTACCAGGATAATGCTAAAAGAGGAGGTTCATATTTTCTGGAAACCGGACTTGCAAAGGAAAGCTGTGCAAAGGCCCGCTAATTCGGTTTTGCCTTCAGGATCTCTTCCTTGGAGGATCTTCCTGAAGGCTTGGAGCTTACATAGCACTAACCTCAATCTTTTCACTGACCTTCCCAAGTTGTGTGTGTGTGTGTGTGTGTGTGTGTGTGTGTGTGTTGTCTGAACTCAAATCAATGTATACATATTGTTTCTTATGGCATTATAAATGCTCATACAATATTTCACTCCCACGTCCTTCTTTCTCCCCAGCCTTACACCCCCTTTCCCTCCTTCATTACTCCTTATGCCCTGCCAAGTAAAACCTTCCAATGGAAGGAGGTAAGTATATACACTAAGAATTAAAACGCATAACAAGCTCCTTTCTCTCTCTTATACTCAAAGTATATTCCTCTTTGGGCAGTATTTGCTGTACCCACACCCTCCCTATCAAACCCCTCCCCATCAATTGCCTCCCTCCTTTGTGCCATCACAGTTTTATAACATTCAACATGTTATACGCAGTTATTTTTTTACAAGTCTCTTTTCCTCATACACTGAGAGATCCTTAACAAAGGTGTCCAAATCACTTGGCCTCGGCACTTCACAAATGTTAAGCATTTGCGAATGCATGAACCCATGTCTTTTTCTTCTCTCAGAGCCTTTACTACCTGGTGGGGAAGGGTGGGGGCTCCCCACAGGCGAGTCGGGGAAAGACCTGGGTTACCCAAGTGCCCCGTGCCTGTGCTGTGGTACCTCTGCCCTTAGACAGCTTGGCCATGGCTGCCTCCATCCTGTGAGCTCACTGCAAAGGAGAAACCTGACTTCTTTACCAGACTGCCTTTGCCTCCACTTTGGGTCCTGCTACCTTTCTCAAAGTGCTTTTACATAGAGCACCTCACCAAATTTACAAAGGATTCATGGGGTCTTGGGAAGAAAGATCACAAGAGGAGTAATGACAGTTTTTCTTAAGAGTGTGTTTACCTAAAATGGCAGTGAGAAATGGAGAACCAACCTTTAGCCTATAGACAGGATGCCTTGCTTTTTGGCCAAGTCAACAAAGACTGTTGTAGTCCTATTTGTGTTTGCTTCTCACAGTCCCTTCCCAGTCCATGAATGAAAAGTGTGTATGGAAACATAAACCTGCACTGACAGGTATATTGATGATGGCTGAGAGTATAAATCTGTTACATCCTATTTAATTTTTTTTTCTGCTCCTCCTCCTCTTTCCTCTCCTTGCCCTTGGGTCTTAATCACCATCATCATCAACACCATTATCATGGCTTTATTCCATCTCATGCCTTTATTCATGTTCTTCCTTCCATTCCTCTTCTATGTGGCTAATTCTTACCCTTCTAGCTCAAATGTCATCTTCTCTGACCTTCCTTGCAACCCTTCTCTGCTGCAGTAGCATTTTGTCTATTACACTCTTACGGCACTGAGCACTAGCACTGCCTATTAGGTTGGTTAAGTAGCTGACTTCCCACTTAAATCAAAGGCAGGTGTTATATGTTTTTTTTAATAAAACACATAAAGTACTTAGAGCACTGCCTGGAGGCAGTAAAACTCAATAACTGTTAGGAATTATTGTTGCTGGTATTAAACCCCCTCCCATTGCTCCATTTCTTGGCACCAAGGAGGTACAATGTGAATGTTTATTTTGTTGAATCGAAAGATAACAACGCCTTTCTTAGAAACCTAATTTCATTTTGCCTTCTGCTAGTTTGCTTTCAGTGCCTATACTGAACTCACCATGTAGCAGAGGAGGAAAGCCTGATTGCTGAATGGCAGTGGCAAGCCATAGATAGCTGGGATGTTTAAGAAGTACAGCTGTGTTGTCAGCAGGCCACAGTTCCACCGCTGAAGTGCCACAAAGTAAATCTTGACTCACAAAATATATGGGTCAAGGGAAAGTGGTCTCTCTTCTCAACCGTATACTCAAAGGCATAGCCTCTACTAAAATGCCAACCTTGCTGCCTGCTGCTGAAAGCATCTGCCCCACCTTGTGTACCCAGCATGTATCGTTCTCTGTGGTTAACTCTTAACTCTTCCAGTGGGAGGGGCTTAGACTACCTGCAAATGGGGGCTGACATCAGTCTAGGAATAAATACCTCCCTGAGAAGCTGATGTCCAGTTGCAAGATGTTTATCTACAACACCATTGAGCAGCCCGGGCACAAGGTCAGATTGCTTTTGCTGCTTTTTTGAGAATTCTCTCATATTCTTCCTATATACAGCTAGAGTAGCAGGGAAGGGTTGGTCCCATTCCCAGAGCACAACCTCACACTATATCTGGCCAACTCAGCTCCTGGGAACCGTTGTCTGTCAGAGGACCGAATAGAATTGTCATACTGATCCTCTGCCCATAAATTTGCCCAATAAAGTCTGCTTTTGCATGACACTAGGATGGTTGCCATTACCTCTAGTTCCCACTAATGAGTATCTTTAATTCCCTCGACAACCATATAAAGTAAGTTTAATTGGCACCTTTTAGCAGTTGAGGAATCTGGAGCTCAACTAATTTCAACAACGTGCTCAAGGACTCACAGTAAGTGGAGAAGTATGGGTTCAAAGTCACATTTGTGTGACACTAAAGCCTTATTACTTTGTCACCTGCCTCATGTGGAAGCTTCTGCTCCTCATGGGGAAGGGAGATCATGTGCTACATGATCCTCACAGCTCCTTGCCAGCCCAGGAGCATGGAGTCTGCTGGCATCTCTGAACCTGCAGTTAAAGAGAAAGTGGAACATTAGTGGCTCGATTTTATTATGATCATTTGGACAACAAGCGACTTCCCTTTCTTCTAAGTAATTGCCATTGTACAGATGATGTCTTTCAGGGGCATGAACAGAGAATCTGAGGAAGGAGGCAGGTCCATGAAGAGTGTCCATTCTTTTCCTGTTTTCCCATGAAATCCCAAAAAGTGCTACATGCAGTTACTTTATGAATCGAAGTCTGGGAAAAATCTCTAAATCATTCTTATGCGTGCATCATATGTTGCTTTTCAAAGGGAAAGGATATGCATTAAAGATTTGTTCAGTCTTAAACCTGCTTTTGAGCATCCAAGATCAATTTGAAGCCTGATTAAGTTGTGCTCTATAGATTTCTATAGTCAAGTTCATCAAGGCATCCATTCCTCTTCCCCTAATGATGCTGAACCCCAAGTTCTTCTCTGAAGTGCTTTAATTTTCACTTGGCCATTGCAAAAAGACAGTGACTTAATAAACTGTAAATAGGAAAAGAAAGTTACATAAATCATCTTTGCATCCTTTTCCATGGTCGTACCATGACTATTCTTTCCTCATTACAGTGCCTCCAGTGGCTTCTCCGTACTTGGCAGTGGAAATTAAATTATAAACCACATTTTCAGCAATGTGATACACCAATAAAAACATAAAATCATAAGGATAAATAACAAAGATGAATTTATGTCAACACAGCACAATATTATTTTACCCTGTGTTACCATAATTTTCTCCCAGCTGATTCTTTAGATCTTTTAGAAGATGGTTGCCTTCTAATATATATATACATATTTCAGAACTACTGTCTATCAATGAAAATTTTACAAAACTGACTTCCAGGAAAAGACTACTACACAGTACCCTTTTCTTATACTCTGACAGACAGTCCTGCCTTTCAAAATGATAAGATAATGAGTTTGTGGTTTGAACACAGCTCTGTGTTTTAAAGGTAGCATTGAAAATTAAAGTGAAGTATTAATTAAAGATTAATCAAAAGTGCTAGACCTCTAGTAAGTTCAGTGCTTTTTGCTTAATTCTGAATGGCCCACTTTGAAAGAGTATTTCAATTGAGCTAGAATTTTAATCAGCTGGCTAGAAGTTGGGAGAACAAGAGAAATAATCCTGAGGGTAAATGTTTAAAAATGCATCAAAGGCTGTTGGAAAATAAGCTCTTAATCTGTGTCATGTTGGAGGGAAAGAATGTTGACAAGAGGACAGGATGCATTGGTTTATCCTGGCCTCCAGGGTGGTGACATTCCTGAGATCCATCAGTGAGAATGGCCAGCCGGCTCCCCTTTCAGAACAAGCTACTCTCACTAATGCTCAAGGGAGAAGCCTGGATACCTGGAGGACTTCATCGTCATTCTCCCAGCAGAGGCACTAAGGGAAGAGCAGAGGAATCTACACCTGTGTTTGGTTCCAGAGGGCCTCTTTAAATTCAGCACCCCTCTCAGCTGGAAGGGCCTCTCCATCCATTCCAGAAACTCCTGTGTGGCTGGTGCTGACCTGCCTGTAGCTCTCATAGAATTTTGGATCTTAGAACTGAAAAGAACCTCAGAAGCCTCCACCCATACTTCCCTGCCTCCATCTGAAGCATGGATCACCTCTATAGGTGATGTGCTGCTTGATTACCTCCAGTGATAGGAAACTCACTTCTCCCCAAGGCCACTCATTTCACTGTTGCGTAGCTTATACCCCATGTCCTTTCTTGTGTTGTTCAAAATTTATCTCCAGTAATGTGATCCTTATCTTCAATCTCTGGAGACTAAACGTATATGTGAAATTGCTGCTTCACAAGCCAGTGCTGCTGATACTTAAAGAAAATCACCTTAAAGCTCCTGGTTTTTCTCCAGATAAATCCTCGATGGTCATCAGGCAATCTGCTACTGACATTCCTGTTCAGTTTCCAGGTACTGAGGTTGAATGCAAAGAGCCCAGGTATACCTGGATGAGTGATTCTGCCCAACACTTACCAGATTCTTCCTTCAGATCCATCATGAGCATCTTTAAGCCTTTGAGTCATCACCTGTATAAAGGTGTTATGTGAGATTAAATAAGCTGATGCACATAACATTGTTTTGCAACGCACCTGTAAGCACATGTCTGAGGAAACCCTCACCTTACACATGGTATCAACTACCTCTATTCTAAAATTACCGGGTTATATACATGTGTTGTCAGTCACCCTCCCTAGAAGGACTATGTATCAGAATACTCCACACTAGTCCTCCTCCTCCTCCTTCTAAAATAGTTATTGCTTATCATGTTCAGGAATTGAGTGTTACTATAGCATTCAGTCTTCACAACAATCCATGAGGCAGGGCTATTGCTATCCCCACATTACAGATGAAGAAAGAGAAGTGAGGAAACCCTTGCCCAGGTTGCACTGGGGGTGTGGAAGAGCCAGATTCAAACCCAGGTCTCTCTGACAGTGGGTTCAACTGAAGGCCCTGAAGCACCTAGAAGTTGGCCTGGGGAAAACAGGAATGGGAATCTTCTAGGAAATCTCCCTCTTCTAGGAGCGGAGTCCCATTGCCAGATCTTGTCAACGAGGGAGCAAGCTTGGAGTGGGATTTTGGTAGGCATCAGTTGCCTACCTAGCAACCCCTCCCCTCCCTTCTTTCTTAATAGTAGAATCTGAATGTCTTTGCCCCCAGTAATAAAGCATGGTTGGTCTAAGCTAACCATGACTATCACATTCTTCCTTGTCAGATCCTTTTGCAACTAGCGGTGACCTTATAACCCTGTCCAGTCAGTGAAAAATAAGGTGGAAGGAAGGTCTTTTTCTGCTGCTGCTGCTGCTGCTGCTGCTGCTGCTGCTGCTGCTTTTTCTTTTCTCCTTGGAACAATCCATTTTGAAGATGTCTTCCTCTTTTTTGTTTTCCTTTTCTTCTTGGAAAAATAAATTGAAAAGATGTGCTACTTGGAGCCATTGATAGTCTTCTTGGTCATTGACAGTGACCTTTAGACAACCAACCTTAAGATAAAAAGTAAACTCACAAAACATGGGAAGATAGAGGCTGAATCCTTACTGATACTTTGAGCCACCACAGCAACCCTGAAATCACCTATTCCTGCCCCATACTTCTTGTCACATGACAAGAATCTGAATTGCAAACAACAGCATCCACTGTAGTCAGGAATCTGAACTGCAAACAGCATCCACTGTGGCTAGTTCACATTTTAAAAAACAATAATTTTAAAAGGATGTTAGGGGACTTGCAGACTCTCCATGAGGGCCAGAGAGAGCCAAGCTTTAAAACTACAGAGACAAGAACAATGTCCAACCATGCCATGGGAACTGTTTCAATGCAAGCATTACCATCAGAGCTATTGCTCTCAGCTCCAGTTCTGCACATGCTGGAATGCTGGAAGCTCTGCTTGGCTCCTTGGAAGAAGTAGCAGCCTCTTCCGTGATGAATCTCAGAATAGTGAGTGCCCACACGTGGCCACCCCCTCACATTGCTCACTCATGAATCCAAGTCTTACATGGGTATATTCGATTGATATAGGTTGGTGCAAAAGTAACTGCAGTTTTTGCCATTACTTTCAATGGCAAAAATAGAACACAAGTTCAGGCCTGTAGTCTAGCTGCGAAGGAATCTGAAAATACCAGTTTTCTAGTCTCCTGTTTTTGAGCAGGGAGGACTTGTAATATGAGATTTAACTAAAATATGGGGAAGATATGGAGCAGCCACAAATGGCAAATATCTACTAGAGTGACACAAACACATCATCATTCCTTAAGCCAGTGTCAGTCAAGTATTCTGTTTCGTGTCTCTCTCTCTCCTCTGTCAGGTGTTAAGTAAGCAGAGAGGCTGCATGTTGGCCTCTTTGCTGAAGCAGAAATGCCAGCTTTCTATCCCTGGAACACTTGGGCCCTGACCCTGCAAGCTCAGGGTTGTGACAGAGCCATTTAATGAGGTGAATTCCTAAAGTCATTCAAGAGTTGCAACTTTCTGGCATCAACTGATCATAAACTCTTCATGAATAAAAACAATAGAAACTACAAAACATGGAAGCATAGAATTGTAAGGCTGGAATGGATCTCAGAAATTGTTTGTTTTTTTTTTAAGTCCAATACTTTTTCTAAATCAGGTACATCTGAGAGAGAGAGAAAAAGAGATTGAGAGAGAGAAGAAAAAGGCATCCCTGGTCTACTGTGCAGGAATCTCATCCATTCCTACATTCAGAGACTTTTCTGGGATCCCAGTGCACTCTTCATGCTCAGTCACCTATGTGTAAATACTTTCTTGACTTTTTTTTTTTTCTTTTCTTTTCTTTTCTTTTTTTTTTTTTTTTTTTTGAGATGGAGTCTTGCTCTGTTTCCAGGCTGGAGTACAGTGGTGCAATCTCAGCTCACTGCAACCTCTGCCTCCCGGGTTCAAGCGATTCTCCTGCATCAGCCTCCCAAGTAGCTGGGATGACAGGCATGCGCCAACACACCCGGCTAATTTTTGTATTTTTAGTAGAAATGGGGTTTCACCATATTGGCCAGAATGGTCTCGATCTCTTAACCTTGTGATCTGCCTACCTCAGTCTCCCAGAGTGCTAGGATTACAGGCGTGAGCCACCGCGCCCGGCCTCTTGAGCTATTTATGTCTATATTGACCCCTTCCTTTCTGTGGGTTGGGCTACTTCTAAACTTCATAACAAAGTTTCAAACACCTTATGTTCTAGGAAAGAACAAGGCTTATAAATCAGCCTAGCCTGGACTCCAATCCTGTTTGAATGAGTCCTTGATTGAGTAAACCACTTGCTCAAACCAGTTTCCTTGTTTGAAAAATTGGGGTGATAATTATAAGCACCTCACTGGACTGTATGAGAATTAAAATGCTGCTATGCTAAAGAAGGCATCTAGCACAATGCCTGGCATATACTAGGTACCTAAGTAAATGCTACTTTCCCTTCTCTTTCCCTTTGTGGTCTTTCTGCTTAGAGGGCTGCACTGATTGTCAATTGCATACGTCCCTCATGACTCCTTTTCCTAAGTATTAGCATGAAGCTTTTCAATGTAACTCCTCATGGCTGCCTTCATTTGCGTGGCACTGTCTTTGCAAGATGTCACAGGGGTAATCTTTTGAACCCCCATGGAACACAGCCTCAGCACCTCACTGTTCAGTTTCTGTAACAGCTTGGACAATCCATACGTATAATGAATCTTTACAGCCACCAAAGCTACGGACTTGGTAAAGATTTCAAACACTTTAAAAATTAAAGGAGGAAACTGCAGGGAAGCTGCAATGGGCTGCTTAGAGGATTCAAGACACATCCATGGGGGCAGTCTTTGAGCTGTTACCCTTAGGCAAGGATTGGCAAACGTTTTTCTGTAAACAACCAAACAGTACATATTTTAGGCATGCTCTTTTATTGCTCTCCTTTGTTTTTTTGTTTTATCCCTTAAAAATATGACAACCATTCTCAGCTTGCAGGGCCATACAAACACAGGCTATGAGCTGGAACTGACCTTGGGGGGTGGTTTACTGACTTAAGTAACAACCAGACATCTTAATAAAATCACGGAATGAAACTCTTCACCTATGATGTAATGAAAATAGCTAACATTTAGTGAGCGCTGGCTATGTGCCATGCACTATTTTAACATAACTCTTCATATCAATGAGGTATTTTTATTATTCACATATTATTAATGAGAAAAAAGAGACAAAAAAGATTAAGCAACTCAACATAAATGTTTACCAGTAAATCTTTGAAAGATTTATTCCATGAACAAAATGCATTTAGCTATGACACCACCCTACTGGAAAGTTTGAGCATAAAAATTGTTTTGTTTTCCATGTTTGTTGTTCTTGAAGCTTTGATTCCTCTTGGAGTGTCTTGAGTTAGTTTTTATATTTGTTTCAATGGTGGAATTTACTGGGAGGTAGTCTAAATATGTGGGAAAGTAAAAGTTTGGGATGCCTTATTTTGGCTATAATAAGTCCTAGGAATTCATTCATTCAGTAAATTTTGTTTTTAGTATCTACCCAATGCCAAGCCCCACATAAAACATTAAGAGTAGGGACAATAATACATTAAGGTCTCTGACCCCATGAAACTCATGGTCAGAGGAGGAAGATCAACATGTATGCAGAGAAATGAAATCAATTTAACAAATGCTTGCATACAGTTATGTGCACAGGAGCAGGAAGAATGGGCAAGAGAATAGCCAGACTAGCTAGGACATGTGGGAGACTTCAGAGAGAAGACTGGATGCAGAGAGATGTTCTGAGTTTGAAGAGGCCAAGGCTGTATATAACCTCCACGAAAACCACTGTCTGCAGTGCCCAGCCATAGGCCACCCCCTTAGACCTCCTAACTCCCTAGTCACAAGAGGCTGTGTTAGTTTGTACAACACCAGACACAGTAACAGATGAATTCTACAATCTCAGTGACTTTGTACAGTAGAAATTTATTTCTTGCTCACTCTAAGTCCAAACAGTGGCAATGGGAAGAGGGGTGTAGTGGAAGTTCATGTATTCAGAGATGGAGGCTGAAGAAGTGGCTGCCATCTTCAATGCAAGGTTTCCAACTTTGTCCTGGGTATTGACATCCTGCCAGCACATGAGAGAAGAGAACAAAAAGGGGAGAGTTTTATGGGCCAGGCTTGAAGGTGGTCCACATCATTTCTGACTACATTCTGTTAGCCAGAACTCACATGGCCACACCTAAGTTTAAGGAAAGCTGGGAGATGCAGTTCATTTTGTATACAGGAGGAAACAGAACCAGGCTTGGTAAAGAGCTAGCCAGTCTGTGCCACAGAGCCTCCTCAACCACCAAGTACTCACAGAGCCCATAGGGTGTGTTAACTCTATGTCTAAAGATGGGACTAGTAACGATTACCTGCCAGCAAGAGATTAATCATCTATAGCTACTTTAATGCAATCATGAAATAAATATATAGACACTGTGTATGCTGTTAGCTAGTAAAAGGTGTAAGAGTTTGCCAAAATATGTCCCTAAAGCTCTATTTCTGTGAGATTTTCTTTCCAAAAAGGGTTCCTCAAGTAAGAAAGCTTGTAATGTCTACATATTATCATATTCCATCAATTCTAAGACCAACATTTTTTCACATTTTAACATCTTTAGGGATACATTTTATAATAGGCTTCTTACAGTTTAATTGTGTGTGTGTGTGTATGTATGTGTGTGTGTGTGTGTGCGTGTTTCTCTCCTAGTGGTGCATAGTATGCACAAAAGCAAATGAAATGCTCTGAGAAGTCCTGCAGATTGAAAATAAAAGGGGGTGGTAGTGATATAGTCTGTTTAACTTTGTGTCTCCCAAAGGTATTGGAAAATAATTTTTATGTCACTACTATCCATTAGATTGAATGTTCCATGGTATTCACTTTGCCAAAACTGGTAAAAACGGTGAGAGCTTTGAGTTCAGTGCCAGGTGGAGTAGCTGTCTGCTGGGTCCAGGTTTGCTAGGAAGGCCTCATAAAGAAAGTAAAACCTTGAGCAGATGAATCATGAGGGTCCCAGTAGGAAATGATAGCACTTATTAGGAGAACTTGAGGCGAGTTTGGTAGAGGGACTGTTTGCAAAGGTGTGTGCAGGGTATAGAGAAACCACAGGGAGAATGCATTGTCCAGCACTGGCTGTCACTGCCTTTAGCTATTTGAATGAGAGGGCCAGGTAGAGAGGGCTGCCTTGAGGGCAGCAGTGACCTCAGTTGAGGGACATAGCCAGACCAATGAGACCCTGAGTAGGGAGAGGACAATAGAATAATAATACCCTGGCTTCTTATTCCTTCCTCACTCCAGTCTCCTGCCAGGGCACCTCATTGGCCAAACCCAACTAGCAGCCTGAGAGTAAGGGAGCCACTGCTGACCCTAAAGGCCGGCCTCCCAGAGCAGAAACAGGTGGGAAAGAGTGGAGGCAGGAGCTAGGGGTAACTCTGAATATCCACGCAAGCAGGGCTCTGAAGGATGCATGGAAAATGAATTAAGCATGATTAAATCCACCCAGGGAAAATCTGATCACCTTCCAACTGCCTCATTGCTTCATAGCTTATGAAGTCCTTTCATATCATCTTTCATTTGCTGTCACAACAGCCCGTGAGGTACACAGAGCAGGAGTAATTATCCATATTTTACACAAGAAGAAGCTGCTTTCCTCACGTTGGAGCTGGAAAGGTCACGTTGGAACCTGAAGGCAGAATTTCCTGGAACCAACCTGGTGCAATTTCCACCATGTCAATGATGAACTTTGCTGACGGTGTCCCAGAAGGGTCATCTCCATGAAAGGACGTTGTCATTAGTCACTTGCTGCTTCACTTTCCAGTAGATAGTACACTTCAGTCCTTCCACGTGTATATAGCACTTTATAATTGCCATCCGCAGTATAAAAAGGTCATAGAAAATCCACAAAAACCTCAGGCCTCCCAGGAGCTGAAAGGCCATTCTCCTGGGCAGGCCCCATTCCTCTGTACCCACTTCAGCAAGCACTTATTACCATTGCTATTTTGCACAATGCAAAGATGAAATACACACAATGGATTAGGACAGATTATAAGTGCGTAGAGTGAAAGAACAATAAAGTACGCTGAGAAAATTGAGAAATTAAGTGCTATGGGCATATGGGCATGCTAAGATTGATACAGAAGTCCTATCTTGGAGTATCAGGGAAGGCAACTGGTTCAGTCTGTCAGAGCCACCGTCTATACTGCCTGTTGTGCAACGTTCGAATCATTTTGTTGTGTTTCCTTTATCATGGAAGAGGTAGCTTTTATCTGAGCCTTAGAAAAGGAAAAGGTTAGGATGAGCAAAAATGGGAGAGAGTCATAGGCAAGACACTATGTTTGTATGTAATGAGTATGCAATTGAAAACAGAAACATGCAAAAGTGAAATATGTGAAGTCCAGTTGATGTACATGTTGTGTAACAGGTTTGGTGTCCTGGTTCAAAAGATGGAATTCTGAAGTCAGACTAACTTGGTTAAGTCCATGCTCTGATGCTCACTAGCTGTGTGGCCTTGGGCAAGTTATTTAACCTCTCTGTGCCTGCTTTTTCATCTATAATAGGCAGCTCATATAAAACAGACAAGGTTCACACCCCATAAGGTTCTTATGGGATTACATAAGTTAATTCATGCGCAGCGCTGAGAAGAGGGCCTGGTACAGAGTATATTCTACATTAATAATTTTAATAATGTTACAAAGATGGTCCCAGAAGAGTTAAAAAAAGAAGGAAAAAAGCATCGAAGCCTAATTTAACTTCAGCTTTTGACACAATTTTCGATAATATACCTTCAGCAGTTTTATGCATTCTTTAATCCTCTTCTTTTCTTACACATGTGGACACACAGTCAACAGGAAAATGCAGCGAGGCTCTGATTGAGCTGAGAAAGCATTGTTTTGACATGGCTAATGATTTCCATTTTTGTTCCTATTAGATTAGATTAGCAGACTTATGCTTCCTCTTGCTAGATTCAGCTCTTTCATTTTTGTTTTCCACTCATGATCACAAAATAATAAAGAAAATGCAACAAAATGATCCGAAAGTTAAACAGCAGGCAGTATAGACAGTGGTACTGACAAACCGAACCAGCGGCTAGCCAGCACCGCTGCCAAGGCCATGCCTGCAAATGGCCATTGCTTAGTAAAGTGAGGAAGTCAGAATTTATGAAGCAACAGTGAGAGATGTCACACAGTGGTATATGATCAGTCCACCATAGTTTAAGAATATAGATAAAACACACAAACGTGCACATATTTCAAGAGGCCGATATCCCAAAGTCTAGGAGCAATTGCCCAAAGGCCTGGAGGGAGGAAATGCCCAAAGAATAAAAGATTCAACGCATAACTATGATTAGAGTGCAGGGCTGGGGTCAGGGTGTTATCATTTTAAATAAGGATGAGATCAGTGCTGGTCTCAGCCATACTGAAGTCTGAGGCAAAAGGAAAAAATCAATAAGACTGATCTTGCCTTTATTTAAAGTTTTAAAGTTTTGTTCATCCTAGGGTTTTTGGCATTAAAATTTCTGAATTTTTAAGTACATTACAAGTTATTTTAAGCACGTTGCAAGTTATTTATTTTAAGTACATTACAATGTTATTTATTTTGATTATTGAATGTTGGTGCCTTCTGAAATTGTGCAGGGAGATGGGTGCCTCTCTTCCCCACACCAGCCAATCCCTGGCCCTGCTAGAGTGTAAACTACCTGAAGGGATGTATTAAATGAGATCTTTGAACTCATCTGGCACAAGCTTAAATCCTGGCTCAGATCTGATCCCAGCCACATCCTGAATACGTTACCATGGGTAATTTATCTCCTTTTTAAATGTTTGGTTTATTTCTCAGTAAAAGAGCCATGAAACCTAACTCATATGTTCATTCATCTACCAACAAATATTTATTGAGCACCTATTATGTTATTGAGGCATAGGCAATATAAGTTAACAAAACAAAACATCTCTATTGTTATGATGTTTTCATCTTAGTTTGAGAGAGCAATGATCAGTAAAAATAATATGAAATATCATGTAGCCTAGTTATGGTAAATGCTTAGAAGAAAAATAAACCAGGGTGGAGTGACAGTGATGGCAGCAGAGAGGGGTAAGAAAGAAGGACAAGCTTCGAGAAAGGTTATAAAGAGGAATAAGTGAGACAGTTATGTCTAACGTGTCACAATGCCTAACACAGCCTAATGACTTAATAAATGATTTATGTTGCTCTAGCTAGAAAAAGAAAAGTTTGGAATGACAGGTTGGGACCCACAGACATGGCTATGCTGCTACCTATGAAGCTGAAACTCCAGAACTCTGGGCAGTTCTAACAGTTCTACCACTAAGAGCACTAACTGCACAGACACAGTGTTCAAGTCTTAAGAGTTGTCCTCATCCACTGGTTCAGCTCTGGGAGCATGAAGGTCTCTGGCTCTGAGACCTGGAAAATGGAGTAATCAGAAAAGTTCCACCCTGTTCTGCCTCTACAGTGAGCACAACTAGGCTTCATCCTATTCCTTCCAGAGAGAACAGAGGAGAACCCAGATATGCAGAAGAGAGTAAAAATGATGGGCAGAACTGGAAAGCAGCCCCTTGGTAACTGGTATCCAAAGTGAACATGATTCCTTTCCAAAGCAGCGTCCAACCACGAGTAGAGGACACCAGCAAAGCCGTCGCCCTTGGCTGGAACCGGAGGGCTGCTCCTTACTCTGAACTGCAGCGACTTGAGTGCATACACCCACCGTGGCTTCCTGGAGTCTGCTGATCTGTCCTGGCCCAGCCATGTGGCCCTTTGCCGAGGTTCTGATGTGACCACCTGGGCATTTCACTAACTCCTTTCCTGGCTGTTGGCTTTCAGCACAGCAACATGTAAAGAAAGGAAAGATCCCTCTTCTTCATCTGGGCTTTCGATGTCTGTTAAAAATCAAAGAAAACACAAAAAGGAAAACAAAAGTAAAATAAATAAATAAATAAAGTGCTGCCCAGGTTAGAAAAGGCAGGGCTTGGGGAAATGTTTAAAATCTCTCTGTTGATAAAACCTCTAGTGGATTATTAAGCAGCAAAAGTGGGTGGGGGAGGGCAGTTGAGTAAGGCTGTGTCTCCTCCTTAGGCCATTGTAGAAGGATTCTGGCTGTCATTCCATCTAGAAGCACCAAAAATTTCACAAATGAATCATGATCTTTCATTCGTTTGAGTCTTCTCACATGATATTTGGACCCCCCATCAAATACCTTCTCCCCTCCTTTTCTGCCTGCCTAACACCTTTCAATTCTTCAAAACTTAGAGCAGATTTCTAAGAAGGACCCATGACCAAGTCCAGTTAGATGCCCCCTTTTATGTGTCTCTAGTGCACCACGCTACACATTCTTCCTACTTACATTTATTGAGTACCTACTATGTGCCAGAAACTGTTACAGTTACTAGAAATACATCACTGAAGCAAATCAGATTCCATTCTAATGGAGTGAAGGACAGTAAACACCTAAACAATTTATATATGTCCAGAAAAATTAAGCAGGAGAGTAGTAATAATGGGAGAATGCAGGTAGTAATAATGAGTGAGTGTGGTCAAGGATGGTTTTTTTGTTTTTTGTTTGTTTTTTTTTTGTTTTTGTTTTTGTTTTGTTTTGTTTTTTTGAGACAAAGTCTTGCTCTGTCACCCAGGCTGGAGTGCAGTGGTGGATCCCGGCTCATTGCAACCTCTCCCTCCCAGTTCGAGCTATTCTCGTGTCTCAGCCTCCTGAGTAGCTGGGATTACAGGCACACGCCACCACACCCAGCTAATTTTTGTATTATTAGTAGACACAGAGTTTTCAATGTTGGCCAGGCTAGTTGTGGTGACCTCAGGTGATCTGCCTGCCTCAGCCTCCCAAACTGCTTGGATTACAGGTGTGAGCCACCACACCTGGCCAAGGATGGGGTTTTTAATATGAGATATGAGCAGAGGCCTAAAGAAAGTGAGGGATGATCTACATGTATATCTGTAGAAAGGATAGTCTAGGCCAGGATTGGTGTCAAAGTCCCTGTAAAAACTCTCAGGTGAGTGCGTGCTGGAAGTCATCAGGGCCAAGCAAGGAGGCTGATGTGTGTGGGCTGGGCTGGAAAGGGGTGACTACAGGTGAGGGCAGAGAGTATCCAGGACCAGATTATCCAGAACCTTGTGAGGACTTCAGATTTTACACTGAGTGAAATGAGAAGCCACTGAGGAGCTCTGAGCAGAGGAGTGACATGTTCTGACTTCAGTTTTTACAAGTTCTTCCTGACCCCTGGATGTAGACTAGACTGGAAGGGAGTGAATGTAAAAGCAGGAAAACCAATTAGGAGGCTATTCAAATTAGTTCTGGGGAGAGCTGGTAATCATTTGGACCAAGGGAGCAGCTGCGGGGAGACGACAAATGATCAGATTCATGATGTATTTGAGAGTAAAGCTGGCATGATTTGCAGATAGATGGACTGCAAGATATAAGAGAAACTGAGGAGTCAGTGATGATTCCAAGGTTTAGTGGATGGTCGTTCAATATTGACTTTCCCTCTTTCCACCTGTCCATGGCACTTGGCCTACTTCAAGGTGGTTAGGGATTCACCTGTCTCTATTTCCTTTTTAACTGTGGGCTCCCATGAAGGGAAGGAGCTTTTTCATTTGGTTTCATCTACCCAGCATCTAGCACCTGAATATCCAGCACTTAGCATCTAGTACCTGGCATGCATTATGTGCACAATAAATATTGGGAGGGAGGGAGGGAAGGAAGGAAGGAAGGAAGGAAGGAAGGAAGGAAGGAAGGAAGGAAGGAAGGAAGGGAGGGAGGGAGGGAGGGAAGGGAGGGAGGGAGGGAGGAATTAAGGGAGGGAGGGAGCATGGATCTTTGAAGAAATTAATCAGCTACAGCTCTTCTACTAAGGAGTTCCACCTGGGGTAACAATCCTCAAGATTTCTACTGGATTTGCTATCCAAAATAAATCACTGCTCAGTTATTCTACCAAAAAGAAACACTTCTGCATCCAGTTTGTGGTAAGAACAATAACTGATGTACAAGTTAGATGCAATGTATTATCTAACATAACCCTCACACTAATTCTGGGAAGTGCTCTGAATGAGTAGATACTAGTATGCCCATTTTACAAATGAGAAAACTGAAGCTCAAGAATCTAGAGCCAATTGCCAAAGGTCACAGCCAATAGATAACAGAATCGGGAGTCAAACTTAGGTCTTCTGACTCTAAGCTCTGTGCTTTTCTGCCCTATTAAAGTAGCTTGGTATTAAGTAGTCTTCAGGTATAAGTGGAAATTTTCAAATATGATTCAGACTACAGGAAATGGGTTTGTGCGTCAGAGATTTCATCTAGACATGAGAAAGAACTTTCTCAATAAAAAGACTATCTGATACTCAGAAAGAGAGAACAGGTTCAAACTAGGAGCTTAACTTTGTACAGGAAAATCAGCAGGGGGAGGGGGGGAGGGGAATCCCCAGGTTTATAAAACAAGTTCATTGCCTTCAAAAGATTATACCCCATGAGTCATCCAACAAACATTGACTGAATACCCACTGTGTGTCAGTTGGGGAAGTTCACTGTACATGCACAAGAAAAGAACGCATTGGAGTGGGAAATTGTGTAGGTGCAAACAACATTCTAAGAACTCACAGTTGAAGGGGGTATTACCTGGGGGGGGCGGCACTCAGGTTCATGTTCTGGAGTCAGACTTCTTGGGTTCAAATTCTGGCAACTTGCAAGCTGTGGAACTTGGGACAAGTCATTTAACCTCTCTGTGCCTCATCTACATTACAGGAACAATGGCAGTAACAGCCTCATCAGGTTCTTATAATGATTAATTGAGAAAATGTATATGGGAACTCAGCACAGAGTAAACCCTCAAACAAGGACAGACAGAGACAGAGACAAAGGGAGAGACAGAGAGGGGGATAAACAAAGAGGAACAGGCAGACAGAGACAGAGAAATCGAGAAACAGAGGGAGAGAAAGACAGAGACAGAGAGCATACATTTCCCAGTAGGGAGCAGGATTTGAGTAGAGCTCTGGAGGCTGAGTCTGGAGGCAACAGGAAGAGAGGGGAGAGTTATTCACTGGACTGGAAGCCCCTCCGTGTTCTAGGCTCTGGCCCAGCTGGAAAGAGAATCCCACCTGCACTACTTCCTCTTAGAAGAAATATGAGCACAGGCTTTGGGGACTTGGGAAACTGCTGGAAAGTTACTTTATTTTTAGGCTGCAAATCTGCTAAGTGACTTCAGAAGGTGACCACATTTCAGTTCCATTAGCTCATCAGCAGTTTCTTAATGAGACTAATTAGCCCCAAACAGCTCCCATCCCTGCAGGGCTCTGCCAAGAGCTTGGTTTTGTGTAAGCCAGCGAGCCTGTGACCTCTGTCAGTGGCTAAGAGGCCTGTTTCCTGGGCATAATTTCATCAAAGCTTAATGCTTCAAGACATCTCATAGTAAGGGTTTGTGGTGCCATGGATCTCGGGAGCCACCAAGGTGAGGATCAGCTCTGTGGCCAGGAAGGAGGCTGCCCCAAGTGCAGATTAAATCAAGTGGCCAATACCAACGCTTGGCCAGGAAGGAGGCTGCCCCAAGTGCAGATTAAATCAAGTGGCCAATACCAACGCTTGACCAGAAAGAAGGCATCCACAAGAGGTCTAACTCAGGAAGTTTAAAGTGTATATGGATGGTTTCCTCAGTACCCACACTTGCTGACACCAGAACACAAAATAAATACATATTTAAATTCACATTTAGTAATTCCAAGCAAGAGACCTAAACTAGCAGTGATTTTCTAAGATGCTGTTTTTCTCAATTATAAAACTGGGCAGATAGCCATGGTTGCTTATGACTTGTTTTTTTAGCATCCTTTTTATGGACCTCAGGATGATACATCTCAGCCTCTTTCCTGCCCCATGAGTAAATTGTACAAAGGAGGCTTTTGATGTAGGAGCCTTATGTTGGGCAGCTAAAACAGTAACTATGATAACAGCTGCATTTATAGTGTTACTACATGCCAGGGACTTCATTACATGCTTTATCCACATCATCTTACTTAACCTCTTGACACCCGTGAGGTAAGGGCTATTATTATTCTTGTTTTACACATGGAGAAGCTAAGAATCTGCAGGAGGGAAATAAAAGAGCTCAACATCCCATGGTTTGTCAGTGGCAGAGGCACCATGGAAACCCAGGTCTTTCTGAAGCCAAAGCTGGTGAATTTAATGTTGCACATCTACCCTGAAAGAAAAGGAACACATTAGGTGTGACTTCTGCACTCAGAGAACGATCATCACGAAAGCGATCCCTCCTTCAGGAGTCAGTGAAGTAGTGTGGAGAACACAGGGCCCTAGGAACCAAGGATCAGAGTTCTAGTCTCAGCTCATACTTCCTAGGAGACACAAAGCAAATCCTTTTGCCTCCCTAGGTGCTTGTTTCTTCAACAGCTAAAAGAAGGGTTGGTTTAGAAAGATGTAATGCCAGCGTTGGAAAGGCATTTAGGACATCATTCTACGATGTGCTGCGGTAATAGAAGCAAATAAGATATACTTAAATAAAAAGAGTCAGATGCTAATTTTGGCAGCTGTCAGTTTTGTGAGTATTTCAAAGAAAAATAACTTTCTTTTAATGCAGACTTAAAAAAGAAAGATTTACTCAGCTAACTTATTTCCTTTCTTATTTAAATGAGTTCCCAATTACAGGTAAGATAAGGATTACAATTCTGTTCTGACAGTTGAATGGAGTGAGGCTCAGAGAGGTTAAGTGACTTACTTAGGATCACATGCAATTCAACAGCAGAGATAAACAAGGGTTGACTTGTATCACTTGAAAGACCATTCTGGCAGCAGCCTTTTCACAGCTATACTTGGCAAACACATACACTACACAAAGGCAGTCAGATGATGATACTAACAGTAGTGAAAATGATGGAGAAAGCAATGTTGGGTTGTATAGACTGCTGGACATGGAATCAAGCTAGGTTACAATTCCAGCTCTGCCACTTACTAATTACACCACGGTGGGCAAATTCTTTGACTATGCTTGTCTTTATATGGTAGTTTCCTTCCTATATTCCCTTAACCCCTCTGTGACTCAGTTTCCTTATCTGTAGACTGGGCGTGAGCATATCTTCTGCACTGCTACCTACCGATATGAAGGGATGTACCACTGCAAAGATATGGGACAAACCAGCTTTGGTCTTCTGCCCCATGCATGCCTTCTAGATCTGAGGATGTCGGCCTACCTCATCAAAGGAAACAAACCCATGTATGCATCGATACAGTTAACTAGTTCAAGCAAGTGACAAAGGGGCTACAGGTTCTGGCTTTAAATTCAGTTGGCCCAGTGTTCATAGGTGGCAGGCATGCTGTGTGTTCCCTTGTGCCCAGCTTCAGGCATCCCATTGAGCCTGAGGAGGGTAGCATCCTCCCAGGCTTTTTATCTGCATAAAGAGTCTGCCATGCATCCCTCCCCACCATCACTTACAGGAGAAAAGTAAGGCCTAGGGCAGAGGTTGGCAAACTTTCTCTTAAAGAGACAAATATTTTAGACTTGCAGATCATAGGATCTCTGTCTCAACTACTCAACTCTGCTATGAAAGCAGGCACAGACAATATGTAAACCAATGGGTGTGGCTGCATTCCAGTGAAACTTTATTTACAAAAACATGTGGATTGTAGTTTGTTGACCTCTGGCTTGGGGAAAAAGCAGCCCCACTTGATGATCCATAAAAAACCCTTCATCTGTTGTGCATTTCCATACCAGTTCTCCCATTTACTCCTCCCAGCCATCCTGTGTGGATAAGATTCTTTCTAAGAGCAAGTTTGGAAGCCAAAGCTCAGAACAATTAAAGGGTTTGGCAAGGTTAATTACAGCCAGTCAGGATGGGCTAATGGCTTTAACAAACATCTCCAATATCTCAGTAGATAACACAAGAAAGGCTTATTCCTTGCTTATACTATAGCCCAATGTGGGATGACAGGACTTTGGTGGAAGGGAGGACTCTGCTCCATGCAGTCATCCAGGAACCAAGCTCCTTCCACCAAGAGCAGCAACTCAATATTTTTGTGCCATGGTCCTCTTTGACAGTCTGGTGTGGCTATGGACCCTTCTCTGAATAATGTTTGTAATTGAATAAAATATACAAAAAATTTATAATATGGTAATATGTGTGCTTCTATATCAATGCATTATAAAACAAGATCTTTCAGCTGCTCCAATAACTGCTATAATTATAAAGTAGTGATGAGTAAAAATAATATTTTGAGATAGTTGATGTAATAAGTATTTCTGATTTGTATTAGAAAATTAGTTGTAGATACCAATAACACTACAATAGTTGGTGCTTACATTCATAATGGAAAAAAATGCTTTCAATTAGAGGTTAGTGACAATAAAGAGGCCATTTTTCATGGAAAGCAGTTTGGAGGTTCCTCCAAAAAACTAAAAACAGAGCTACCATATGATCCAGCAATCCCACTGCTGGGTATATACCCAAAAGAAAGGAAGTCAGTATATTGAAGAAATATCTGGACTCCCATATCTATTGCAGCACTGTTCACAATAGCTAAGATTTGGAGCAAACTAAGTGTCCATCAGCAGATGACTGGATAAAGAAAATGTGGCACACATACATAGTGTAGTACTATTCAGCCATGAAAAATAATGCAGTCCTGTCAATTGCACCAACATGGATGGAATGGAAGATCATTATGTGAAGTGAAATAAGTCAGGCACAGACAAACATTGCATGTCCTCACTTATTTGTGTGATCTAAAAGTCAAAACAATTAAACTCAGAGAGTAAAAGAGTGATTACCAGAAGCTGGAAAGGGTAGCAGGGGGCCGGGGGGAGCTGGAGATGGTTAATGGGTACAAAAAAATTAGAAAGAATGAACAATATCTACTATTTGATAGCACAACAGGGTAACTTTGGTCAATAAAAATTTAATTGTATACATTAAAATAACTACAAGAGTGTAGTTGGGTTGTTTGTAACACAAAGGATAAATGTTTGAGGAGGTGGATACGCCATTCTCCATGATGTGCTTATTTCACATTGCAAGCCTGTATCAAAACATCTCGTGTATCCCATTATATTTATATATTTTTTATACACACACACATACACACACACACACTGTGTACCTGCAAAACTTAAATTTTTAAAGAGGACATTTTTTCTCTCTCAAATTCCAGTATCCACTGACCTCTTGGGGATCTAGGGACTTAAGTTTAAGAACTCCTGATTCATTATCTCAGTCAGATTTCAGAATTCTCCCCTGGATTTTACCGGCAGATGGTAAAAAGGAGCATGGATGGAAGGTCTCATGGATGGCTTAGGGGCCTGATCATTTCACCTGCAGCTCACTGCCAGGCACTAAGTGACAGGACTCTACCAATCCATGGTGAGAGGCAGGGAGGAGTTCACTGTATGAATTTTATCTGTACCAGGAATTAGAGGAGAACTATACAGCAGTGAGCCCCAGAAGTCTTTCTCACACTGGTGAAGCAGGGCTTGAACACTGACTCTCAGGCAACGGAACAATGCTGTCTTCAGTAAGCCAAGCTGCCTCAATAATTGGACACGCAACCCAAACCATCTCACTTCCTTTCATCCGGGGTTTCTCCACATCAGCACTTTTGATAATTGTGCAGGATAATTCTTTGTTGTGGAAGGCTTTCCCTTGTACCATAGGGTATTCAGCATCATCCCTGGCCTCTGCTCACTAGATGCCAGTAGCACCCACCTGGGGTGACAGCCAAAAATGTCCCCAGATACTTTCAAATGTCCCCAGGCAGGAGGCGGGGGTGGAGCTGCTTCTAGCTGAGCACTGCTGTTTTAGTCTCTTTATCTAATTGTTGGTGTTTAGTACTGTCTCTGGAATGTTCAACGCAACTCAGAAAGAAAAGCCAACAAGACACCAGAAGTTTCACTACACCTTTCCCTGAAATCCCACCCCTGTACCTTTGGCCGGATGTTTAAGAGAGACAAGAGAGAATCTGGGCCAGCTACACAGTGATGTGAAATTTGCTCAGTACAGGTAACTTAGCATTTCATTGGCAACAAGTGGAATTTAATGGGGGTTGGAGTGGTTGCCCAGCTCCACTGAGCCAAAACAGCTAGGAAACTGAACAAAAAAGGTTGTTAAATTTGTTATGGACAGAGGGCTGTAAAATGTTTCATATTGACTCAGAAACAGAAGAACTGGTTTTGCCAGGCACATGACCTTGATCAAATTGCTTAGTCTTGATTATACTAAGGGTTCCATAGAACAGGAGCACCAGAAAACCTAGTTTTACGAAATATTAATAGGTGTTCAGAGAAAGCAGTTTCTCTTTCATGGTTATATGTTTTAGCAAACATATTTAAACAAAATTAAGCAGGTTTCCTTACCGCAGGACTTATCACAGCCTTTAATTTGCCTTGCCCTTTTTTCTAAGTAGGCAACATAGCATTTCCCACTCATACATTTCTTCATAGAGTATCTTGAGGGACTAATATTTTCCCAAAACACATTTTATGTAAAATGCCTCTGGAGCCTCTAGGCCTCAATTTCTTCACACTCCCACTGGAGTAGTAACATTTGCCTTAGCGACCTTCCAGAGCTGTTGGAAGAAGAGATAAGAAGACACTTGAGAAAGTGCTTTGTAAACTCTGAAGAGTTATAAAAGTTTAAGAGGTCATTATTAATGCATATTTATTAATAATTTAATACTAATAAAATTTTGCCCACCTTACTTCAATGTTGAGTTAATGAATGTGACAATTGAAGTAACTGAGGCCCCAAGAGGTTAAGGTCTTGCCGAAGGTCATGCAGCTAGAAATGAAGTCACAGACCAGATTAATTAAAATGACAAACACCAAAGCGCTCTGAGCTCTGGAAAAGCACTCTCTGCAATGTCAGTGGGTTCTGTCGTTGGCATGGTTATGATTTTGACTGTAGCAGGAAACAAGGCAGTAGAAAATTAAACAGTGTCATAAACCACCTGAGAGCTTGGCAACATTGAAGAAAGAGTGCTAGATTTAGGGTCAGAGCTAGGCTTGAGCCCTCTGCATTTGACTTGACCTTTTGAGCCTTTATTCTCCTATCTACAAAGTAGGAATTTTTTTTATAATACCTGCTTCCCATGAGTGGTTGGAAAAGCCGGTATATCCTATGGGACATTAGGATTCTAGCGTGGGAGTGGAGCCATTTGGAGGGGAAAGCTTTCACCCTCACTGTGCAATTGCACACAGCTTTATCGAGAATCCACTAAAGCTCCAGCTCTCTCTCATGGGCAGGTCCCTTCACAGAAGGCAAGAGAAGCAGGTGGAATGATCCTAGACCTTCAGGTGAAACATGCAAACAACCATGGAAAATAACACTGACCTTAGGGTCACCTGAGAGTGAGTTACTAGAGTTGTGAACAGGGCCTGATCATCTGAAAGTGCTCCATGGGGGAGGAGGGGCATGTGCTGACCACTTCTTATTTCACATGTAAGCACAGGCGTGGCCCCTTACAGCAGCCTGGGTGAATGGGGCAGGCCAGCGCCTGATGGAAGCCAACGGATTTATGCCAAGACTGCAGCAATTTAAAAACCTGCACCGTAGGTGTGCAGTACTGAAGCTCCACGTTCTGATATAATGGCACAATTATGTCTCAGCATTGATGCAGTGCTTTATGCTTTTGAAGTGTTTTACAACCATTAATTACCTGGACTATTAATGTGCCAGATACCATCACTAGAGGAAGCTGCTTCCTTCAGAGCACAGTGCTCTTGTTCCTCTCCCGGTGGTATAATTTTTAATCTGTTATCTATGACCCTCTTTTCTATTCACCCTGTGCTTTTTCTATTCACTCTGTGCTTTTTCTATTATCCGATTTAGTCCAAGTGAAATTTTAATGCCGATTGAACTTTTTAAAGTAAATAAATAACCTGATCATGTGTATTTCTAAACAGACCCTGACATAAAAGGAAGGCTCACCTATTATGACTGTTCTCTTAGTTGAAAATGGGGAGCTACTTGGGAGATGGTTAAGCAGGTCCCCTCATCCTGATGGCTCTCATCAGTACTCCAAGAGTGCTGTCAGCAATCCTCCCCTGAGCTATTTCTTGCCTTTTCTTGTACTCAAGCCATAGACAGGCAATCAGCCTGAGAGCAGGTGGGACTCAGGACAGTATTACAAAAGGATATCTCAGTGCCCAAAGATAGGACTCCTTAGACAAAGAAAATCTGATGCTTATACTTTTTATACCAGAGGGCAGGAGAAGAGTTTAGATAATTAATTTCCTTCTCCATCAATTACCTTATCACCTAAACAGTTCTTGAATCCATCCAGAGATCTCCAGCTTTGCTCTCAATATCTTCTTCAAGGCCTCAACATCCGTGGATTAGTATAGCCAGTGGGGTGCTAGTAAATGTTTACCAATCAACTGGAGAAAGGACAGCAGAAGCCTTGGTTTGTAGTGTTTGCCAATTTCAATGGTGTAAATATTTTCACTATGGTGAATTTCACAGCAACATGATGACACTAAACATGGGATTGGAAAGAGATGCACAGTAGGACACCATTTTATGCTATCTCTACCATATAGATGCAACCAATGCTAATGTACTCCAGAAAAAAACATAAAAGTATGAAAAGAATTAGTAAGTGATGAGTTTTGAGAATGTATTACCGTTGTTTTTAATATCTTTAAATGTCTTCAATTATAAGTTTATATAACTTAATTTGTAGTAGTGCTAGGTTTAATACTTGGCTTACAAAATTCCTAAAAATTTGGCAATCAGCACGAGCTGGTACAGGTGGGCTTCCGCATATTAGTGACTGCAGCAACCTTTTAGCAGTGCCATTGCCTTCCAGACAAAGGCAGGAACACATCTGCTGTTGAACAGGTTGAGTGTATTGCTGTTTCTATGAGGGACAATGCATAGTGTGAGATATCATGAGGCATATCAGCAAGAGGTGCTAGGAGGGACTTACAGGATTCAGATTTAGATACTTTGGAGGACAGTTCAAGGAAGCAGGGCTTCACTCTGGACTGTGTGCTGTCAGGAAATGGGGCTAGTTCTAAGATTGCATATCCCAGTAAATCTTATCTACACAGCTGGAAGAATGCAGCAGGGTTAAAACTGTAATTAGTAAACCATTACTAATAAATCATAGTAAATCATGCTACTATAAAGACACATGCACACATATGTTTACTGCGGCACTATTCACAATAGCAAAGACTTGGAACCAACCCAAATGTCCATCAATGATAGACTGGATTAAGAAAATGTGGCACATATACACCATGGAATACTATGCAGCCATAAAAAAGGATGAGTTCATGTCCTTTGCAGGGACATGGATGAAGCTGGAAACCATCATTCTCAGCAAACTATCACAAGGACAGAGAACTAAACACCACATGTTCTCACTCATAGGTGGGAATTGAACAATGAGATTACTTGGACACAGGGTGGGGAATATCACACACTGGGGCCTGTCGGGGGTGGGGGGCTGGAGTGGGGATAGCATTAGGAGAAATACCTAATGTAAATGATGAGTTGATGGGTACAGCAAACCAACATGACACATGTATACCTATGTATCAAACCTGCACGTTGTGCACATGTACCCTAGAACTTAAAGTATAATAAAAAAAATCAGCCACTCATATTAGCCAAGAAAGGGGACTGTTTGGTCATTTTTATAGTGTGGATGATGTTCATGCTTTTTGTTTGCATTCAGAATTTTTTTTTTTTTCAAGATGGAGTCTGTCATCCAGGCTGGAGTGCAGTGGCACAACCTTGGCTCACTGCAACCTCTGCCTCCTGGGTTCAAGCGATTCTCCCACCTCGGCCTCCCGACTAGCTGGGATTACAGGCACCCGCCACCATGCCCGGCTAATTTTTGTATTTTCAGTACAGACGTGGTTTCGCCATGTTGGCCGGGCTGGTCTCAAACTCCTGACCTCAGGTAATCTGCCGTGCTGGGATTACAGGCGTAAGCCACTGTGCCCAACCTGTGTTCAGAAATTATTATAGGGTGATCTTGTTTTTTGACTTGACCCATTGGAATTGCAGTGGCCTTGTCTGGTGTGGTTGGAGAAAATGTTTATTTTGATCAAGCAAGCATCAAGTCCTGGCTGATAGTCCCAGCCCAGCTCCTGGAGGGTAAGGGGCCACTTTTTCTCAACAGGGAACCTCATCCCCAATCTTGTGTCACCCTAATGTGTCTTTCCATACTGCTGAATTTTTTTAAATGCTGATTTGATCATGTCATATCTCCACTTACAAACTCTCCAATTGATCTCCTTTGTCCTTCAAATAAAATGGAAGCTTCCGGGGCTTCTTCTTGAGCTGCATCTTTAGGCAAGTCCTGCCTGACACTTCCCAGCTCCTCTGCATAGCACGTTTCACCACCATTGTCTGCCTGTGCCTTGGAATGCCCTTCCTCTCTTCCCTCAGCCCTCTCGCTCTTGCCCTGATTCCATACAGAACTTGCTCATACTTTAAGGCCCATCTCACTGCCACCTTCTGCAGGAAGCCTTCTCTGACATCCATGCCCCATTCCTGTCCAGGCTAGAAACCCTTCTTGGTGCTCCAAAAAAATCACTTAATTAACTCAATAAATATTTAGTGAATGTTTTCTTTTTCAAGCTTTGTTTGAGGATCTAAGAATTCAGCTAGAAATCAGACAGACATGGTTCCTGCTTTCTTGGATTTTATATTCTAATGAAAAGAGATAAGCAATCACTTTTGTTTGAAAGTGACAAACTGAGAAACATAACCAATGTTGATCAATATTCTGTATAGATTTAAGATTGGGGTCTATGGGAAATGACTGGATGACTACTACAGACCGGGCCTTTCTGCAGAGGCGACAATTTGAGGCTGAAAGCTAAATGACAGCATTCTGTCCCATGTTTTGGCCTCATGATCTGATTATGGACCCATTTCCCTTCCAAGATGGATGATGGCTTATATGTATCACTTCATTCCTAGCCCCCAACCAAATATAGATGTTTAATGAATATCTGAGGAATCAAAGGCCAGCTCTTTGTCATTCCTTATTGCAGCCCCTGCATTATATTTGACATAATTCACTGGACTCAATTGTGATTCACTGAAGGAAAATCACCCCCAACCTCAACCCAGCACATCCTTCTCTTCTGCACCCCAGCACCATGATCATGAGGTCATTCTCACCTGCCTGCTGTTAATATCTTCCCCAATATGTCCACATATCCAAATCTTACCCACTATAAAGCCCAGTGAGGTCCTCCATTGTTCAGGAAAGCTTTGCCAGCTACTGAGGAGTTTGTCAGTCCTGCAGCATCCGTCGTCTGTATCATATGATGGTTCTCGATACCAGGATGTTGCAGAGAAGCCACTGGATGTGCTACAAAGAGCATGTTAGTAAAGCCCAAGAGATCTTAATTTAAATCCTGGCTCTAGCACTGTCTTTCTGTGGGACATAGACAAGTCATTTAACCTTTCTGAATCTGTTTTTTGCATCTCTTCTGTGGGCAAGCTTCCTTGAGATAAAGGGCTATACTTTTCTTAGGTATAATAATTTTGGTATAAATGACATACAGCCATAATGTTGGTATCTTACTTATCTTTGTAACCCCAGCATTGAACACAGTGCCTGACACATAATAGGTGTTTAGAAATGTTTCTGGAATAAATGAATGGGAATGATCACATCTACCTTCATCAGGGAGTGTTTATGAGAAAACTGATTTCAAGGGTCTAATAAGCAATAGGTCAAAATAAACTGTTTTCATTCTTACATTAGCCTCTATTTTTTCCCTATCACTTTTATTCCTTTTATTTGCATCATTGTATTTTTTTTTTTTTTTTAGCCCTCATAGTGCTATGAGAAGATCTAGATGCCAAGTCAGGGCTTAATAAACTTCAGTTTACTGATTTAAAGCTATAATGTTATTAGTAATATGAGAAACTCAATAGCTTTGAAAAACAGAATACATTTAGAAAGGAAGCCTTAAAGATATTGAAAATGAATTTTGTTTGTCTTCAAAGATGTCATTTTTGAAATTATAAATATAATGCATATTCTTGAAAGTAAATTTGGGAAATACAGAAAAGTAGGAAAA
Organism: Pan troglodytes; assembly: GCF_028858775.2. Classification (NCBI taxonomy): domain Eukaryota; kingdom Metazoa; phylum Chordata; class Mammalia; order Primates; family Hominidae; genus Pan; species Pan troglodytes. Next base: position 64,944,162 of record NC_072417.2, on the reverse strand, counting down.
TAACAATATACTCTAGTTCTCCTACCTAAACGTAATCATTGTTGACATTTAGTATACTTTATTTTTAGACATGTGTAATTTTGCTTAGTTGAGACATGCTATATGGACAATTTTGCTCGCTTTTTCCACTTACAATATTATAAGCACTTTCCAAGCTATTGTTGTATTTTAATGGCTGCATTATATTCCATCTAGCAGATGCATTATAGTTCACTTAAGCCTTTCCTGTCGTTGGTCATTTATTTGCTTTCTATTAGTTTCTATTGTAAATAATAGCAGTAAGCTTTTCTATGGACAAGGAGTCTTGCCCTAAAACAAAACAAAATCAAAAGTTCAAGAAACAGAGATGCAGATGTACATCTGAAATTGCCTGTAGAACTTTTGGATGGGTAAACAAGAAAAAGGAAAAAAAGCTATACGTACTGCTAAAAGGAAAATAAAATTCCTTAGATCCAAACTCTATTGGTATAAGTTGAAAAGTCAGAGAAAGAGGATTTCAGAAGTTAATTAGGAAATAACAAGCAAATTGAGTAAATTGCCTAATTTAAACCCATTAGATAAACATTTATTGCAATACAAAATCTTGATGACTGTAATTAACACATTTATAAACTCTCTAAGAAACTTAAAAACCTTTCTTCAATTGACTGAAAACCAGCAGCTTTTTCAAGCAGAGCTTATGGCTAGGCTGACATGTTCCCTGGGCTGTGAGATTGGTCAGCAGATTCCCTAAGCCTAATATTCTTAAACCTGGTCTTACCTCTCAGAGCTGTAGTGAGAACAACGGGATATGACAGTGGAAACTTTATTTTTCACTCATTACATCTATTGAGGTATAACTTGCATTTAGAAATGCACACAGATCTTAAGAGGATATATTGGCAAATTTTTATCCATGTTGATACCCCTATGTTACCGCCACCAGATCCAGACACAGAACATTCCCAGCACCCTGCAAGGTTCCACTAATGTTCCCCATCAGCCATAGCCGCTGGCACTATTAAGGCCTCAATCACTATTTTGCCTGTTCTTGAATTTCACATAAGTGAAATCATGCAGTCTGGACTCTTTTTTTGTCTGACTTCTTTTGCACATCATTGTATCTGTTAAGATTTACCCATGTTTGTTTTGTGAAGCAGTAGTTCATTCTTTTTCACTGCTGTGTAATATTCCATGTTGTCACCATACTGCAATGTAAGCACTCATTCTACCACTTAGGAAGGTTTTTGTTATTTCTATTTTGCGCTATTATTAAAAAAGGTGGCATGAACATTTTTATGTCTTTTGGTGGACAACTGATATAAGCATTTAAGTGTTCTACAAATTAGTGGTGAGAAAACAGATCTAAGAGCTAGAGGACCTGAGTTCTTGTTGGAGTTCTGCCATTTACTAGTTGTGTGATTTTAGACAAATCATTTCATGTCACTGGTTCTAAATTTCCTTAACAATAAAATGAATAAGGGCTTTTCACTCTGAGAATGCATGGCCTTCTGACTAAATACCTGTGTAACCTGAAAGAAAGTCCTTTCATTTCTGTGGGCCTCAGTTTCATTATCTATAAAATAAAGCAGCTAAAGCAAATGCTCTGCAGGGTCTCCTCCAGCTGCAAATTCCATGCTTCAGAAGCATTCACCATGGTGTGCCTCCTAGAGACAACCATTGCTTTCTACAGGGAAATGCCCAAGTGTCCCAGATGTGGCATTTCTTTCTAAGAGCCACTAGCCAACAAAAGAACTTGGAAGCAGAAGGCACAGGTTTGCATCTCAACTAATACCTTAGACATGCACTTTAATCTGCCTTGGTTTTCTCATCCGTAAAATGGGGATAATGAAATTTGACTTTCCTCCATTCAAGCCTGTTACATGATCCCCTGCTCCTTAGCTTCCTTCAACAAGACCACAGTCACTCTCAAGGGAACTCTTACTATCTTGTTAAACCAGGTACTAGCCAGCACCACATAACATAATGCCTGTTATCTTATAGGTGCTCAGCAACAATTTCCCCAATGAAGGAAAGTGCTTTGAATACTATACATTATTATCACACATTATATTCCTTGTGCTGATGGAATTCAGTCTCAAGGTAGATTCATGTATGCAACATGAAATTATGCATTGCCTATTTTGTACATTAAATTATGCTTCTTGTTGTGGGGATTCAAAACATAAAGCATGGTCTTGATCCTTGAAGAGATGCATCATTCAATTCAACAAACATTTATTTCCTGAACACCTGTTACTGTACCAGGCATAGTGCCAAGGGCTAGAAATAGAAGGAAAAACAACATATAATTCTTTTTTCTTTCTCATTTTTATTTGTTTATTGTATTTCCCATTAATTTACTGTTCAGTGAGATGTTTTTCCCCATGCAATCCACCAAACGAGTTGATAGCCTATGATAGACATGTAAACAGATTATTAACGATTGCATATAATTGTTGGTTTAATGAAAGTGTAAATTGAGCTCTATGGAAGCAAAAGTAGGAACACTGAGAAAGCCTCCCAAAATGGGTCACATTTAATCAGGCCTTAAAGAATGAACTGAATTCAGCCACATAGAACTAGCCTTCTAACTGACCTTCCTGCTTCCCTCTTTTTCCTCCCTCTAATATAGTCTCTACAAAACTGCTCAATTCTTTAAATGAGGATTGAGGTATGTCACACTGCTATGTAAAACCCCTTAGTGATCTCCCAATGCTCCTGGGAGAAAACTCAAGCTCCTCATCATACCACAAAGCTCTGAAGGTTCTGGACCCTGACTCTTGCTCTACTCTCACCCTTGCTCATTAAGTGCAGCAGCCTCCTTTCTGCTCCTGGGCCAAGCTCTTTCCTTCCTCCAAGCCCTAGCCTTTGCTATGCCCTCTGCCAGAGGGCTCTTCTACACACTGTTTGCACAGCTGGTTTGTTCTCATCCTTCAGATCTAACTTCACCACTGTCTTCCTCATTTGCTCAGTCATAAAGGTCCTCAATCCAGACTACACCAAAAACTCCCTGGGGAATGAATTGTCTAGAAAAGGCAAATCTATAGAAAGCAGATCAGTGGTTGCCCAGGGGTGGGAGTGGGGAGTTACTGTAAATGGGTGGGAGGAAGCTTTTTGGGTGATGGAAATGTTCTAAAACTGAACTATGGAGATGGTTGCACAATTCTGCAATTTACTAAAAACTGTCGAATTGTACACTTACAGTGGGTGAATTTTATGGTATGTAAATTATTCTTCAATAAAACTGTTTTTAAAAATTTTCTTGGGGAGTTTTTAAAATACTAGAACTTGGACCTCATTCCCAGAAATTCTGATTTAATTGATCTGAGAATGGGGCCCAGGCACCCATAAGTTTGGAAATTCTCCAAAGGATTCTGATGTATAGCCACAACTGAGAACCACTGCCTTATCTTATCACCCTGGTTATTGCCTTCACAGCACTGTAATTGTCTTCGTTACTCAATTGTTTACTCAGTATTTGTCCTTCTCAGGAATTATAATAAAATCTCCCTTAAGGGAGAGACTTTTACTCAATCACCTTTGAATCCCCAATCGCTAGCACACAGTAGCTGCATAATATGTTTATTAAGTTAATGAATAGAATAGTGGAAGATGGAAGGAAAGCCCTCACTAAGGCACAGAAACATGAAAGAACATGGCATGTTAACATGGCATGCTTGCCAAACAACTGCCCAGAGTGGCAAACGTAGCTGGAACTAAGATGTTTCTGTGAAAATCATGCAGACAGTGCTGAAAGGGACCACTGAGACCAGGCGTCCCAGCAAGACAGTCACATAACCCTGCAAGGCAATGTGGAAAGACCTCAGACTCAGGAAATGCAGGTGCCCCACAGAGGAGCCCAGCAATATGGAATGGAAAGTTCAGGAAAAGTACTGTCTCTCCCTTCCCTAGTTCTCCACCCTCAAAGTGGGAAAATTTGCAATTAAGGAACTTAAGACCTTCTGGCAAAAAGAGGGTTAAAGAAAGTGCTATAAATCTATGCTTTAAAACTCTTATGGTTGATTTTGCATTCTCTAAGGTAATAAAACAAAGACAAGTTACTAAATAATAAAATATAAATAGCATCACATACGTATTTAATTAGTAAAAATGAGCTAGAAAGTTTTCAGGCCCCCTCCTCCATTTTCAGTGGGATGTGTGTAACTTTATTTCTCCTGGAAAAGCACATTCATTTGTTCTCTTTGGTGCTCTATTCAAGCTGCAAGAGTGAAAATGGAAACTAAGGCAGAGTCTTAGTGAAGACTGGCAGTCTATATTAATAGAAACAGAGACTTATTTCAATAAGGGGAAAACAAAATGTCTGACCTGAAGTCAAAAGTTGACCATGAATGAGATACAGGGAGCAGTTTCAAAAGAGAAGACCCAATAAATAAAAGGAGAGTCTAGTCTGAGAGGATCTTGTGGGGAGAGCAAGGTAAGCAAGATGGGATGGAACTTGCTCAGAGCTCAGTAAGCGAGCAGCATTCTGTGAAGAGGATGAAAGAGAAGCGTTGGAAACAAATGCGGACAGTGATAGGTCAAAATTTATGAATGATTGGCTAATTTCGTGTGGCAGGTGTTATCAATGACTTTCTGTTCTTGTTCTCTTTTTTTCTCCAGATTCATTTATAGAAATTTGTATTTTTTAATAGGCTTGACATTGAAGGAGATAAGTTTAGAAAGCACAAAGATTGTTAAAAATCATCATAGATAGGACTAATTTACCATTTAAATATGTGCCAGGCACCATTCTATAAATTGTATAATAAATAATTTATTATGCACAGTGACTCTATGAGATGGACACTAATTAATATGAATAAACTGGGGGATAGAGAGGTTTAGCATCTTGGTCAAGATCACACGGCCAGTGAGTATCCAAGTCATACCATGAACCAAACAGCTCAGCTCCTGGGCCTATGCACTTAACTACTACACAATTCATACGAAATACAATGTAGAAGAAAGTCTCTTTGATTATCATTGCTTTGCCTGCTTTTTCTTCTCTGACAAAAGGAAAGATGCTCGATTCCTTGCAGCTCAGTAACTTACAGGTTCACTGCGGTGAAAGTGAAAAACATTGAAAAGTAAATTTAATTAGTTCGCTGGTAATTATTGTGTGACTAAATTATACTTTAAAATTTAATATTCCAATCACCACTTAATTAGCAAACTGAGTCGTAGAGGATAGCCTTATGCTCCTAAACTGACTAAAGCTGGAACTTAAAAATCAGCATTGCACACATTTCTCCTTTTCCTAAAATGTAGTATTTCTTTGCTTATTCCTTCACACCACCCAAAAAGGTAGAAATAAACCAACAGTTTTCCATGATTTCAAAATAGGCAGACATTTTTTTGGTGGCTATATTAGATTGCAAGTCTAGGAGAGAGACTGAGAAACCGGGATTTGGAGAGAAGAGGGAGTAAGGAGAAAGTGTAGTCTCCAGCTGAGGCCTGGAATGTAGGAATGCAGGAGGGGGAGATGCTGCAGGCAGAGCTGTCCAGTCCTGCTGCTACTTTGGGACAGTAAAGGCTCAGGAAAAGGAGGCCCCATCGCAGGAAGATGGAAGGTAGGGCCACTTCTGCTACAGTAATCGCTAGGAGGAAAACCCCATCCTTATCAGCTTCTCAAGGCAGAAACCCCAAACCCATCTCCTTGAACAGCCTTCCTGCAAGATGATCCTAGTTGCCCACAAATCAGAGAGTTGAAAACTATCCATTTTCTGGGAGATCTCAGGTGATGTCAGGGAAAATAAGAAACTGGTTTGCTCTGTGTTAGCCTAATCCCCCCATTTAAACCCGGAGTAGCATGTTAATTCTGTAGCCAGAAGAGTGTCTTGTCATAACTGGCAGGGTCCTGAGATTTTGGAATATGAGTCTTGCTGTCTGCTACTCCGCACTTAATGTCAACGAGATGACTGTTTTATTACTTCTGGGAAAGAAATGGGGCACTTAAATACAGGCAGATTCAGCAGAGCCTGGAAGCAGATAGAGCTTGACTCCTTGGAAGTAGGTACAGGTTGCAAAGCTGTTGGCTGTTAGATATCATGGCTTAATGAGTATGGCATGGACATGGCAAGGCCCTTCCTCACCACAGCTGTCAGTGTCATCTGCACACGAAGTGGAGGTGGGGACACTCTGGGGACATCCCTAGCCATCTGCCCCTCAGGCTGAATCCAGACTCAGCAACCTTCCTCCCAACTTCAGGATTAATTCCCAGATGTCCTTTTTCTCAAATGTAGGGAGTGCTTCTGGTTGTTGTTGTTTTTTTTTTTTCAGACATCAGGCACAAATGATCCAAGCAGAGCCTGCAGAGTACATTAGACTCGGTCTGAAGGCACTAGCCTGAGGGGAAAGAATTTCCCCATGTGAAAAGTGTCTTTCTTCTACAGATTCCAGGTATTGACTCTGCCAGGCATTTATGAAGATCACATGAGTTAGACAAAGCCTTTTTGGAGAGTGCATGGCAGAGTGAGCTCTTTCCCACTTGGCAAATGAGAAAATGGAAGTTCAGGGAGATTAAATAAATTGCTCCACTATCATGTGATGAAAAACAGAACCAGGATGGAAACCAGGTGTGCCTGATTCCAAATCATTCCCTGCTAGGATACTGTCTCCCTGAGAGGAAATTAATGAGACATAGTGTAACAGGCAGAACTCAACTCTACCCCAAGCCCTAGCTAAATCCATAGATAGGCATGATCAGTAATAGTTGGCTTTCCACCTGAAGTTCTAAAGCAGCCTCAGAATCATTCACAGGGTATGCCAAGCAGTCACTTTCCACCACTTGGAACCCAGATGAAGAATAATGCTATTTGCCGTCTCTCAGTCATGATACCCAACTGTAGGCATCTAGACCACACCCTGCACCTCCTTCCCAGGAAGCTTCTTCAGTTGGGGTCTATCAGTAATTGTTCTCTGAGCAGTGTCTTCGGTAATGAAATTGAGACTTCAAAAAGAAAATCTTACATGTGTCAAATACAAGAACCACTATGGGAATTACACAACTTACGCACCATGATCAAAGACTTCCTGGTGTCACTGGGTTAGATCCCTATCATAAAACATGGGTTGTCTGGCACTAGAATGCCTTCTTCTTACCGCACTATAATTTTCATGAAGTTCTGCTCTACACCTGGAATCATCCAGAACAAAATGCCAGCAGAAGAGAACTGTAGTGATGTAGACACAGCATCTACCACACTGCTTACTCTTCTTTCTAGATTTCGTTTCTGAGGAAGGTATCTGATCACACTTTTTTTTTTCATTGTCTGTCCCCACAGAACAATTCTACAGCCCATATAAGGTTCACGTATATGGAAGACAAAACTGAAGAGCCTGTTTTTTTTTTAAATTTTTTTCCTCTAGTGTGAAAATTAGCACACTCACGCTGTTAAGAAAGCGCATGACAGCCTGCCAACAATGAAGCTACTGTCTTATCTTTCCTAGATGACACTTGTAAATTGCAAGAGGGGGAAAATAATTCTCCCCAGTCCCCAAGGGCGACTGGAGATTTACTGACGACCACAAGTTGGATGGGTGGACCTTTCATGCATCCTATTGTCCGTTAGTCAACAGCTCTGACTACTCCTCACCCAAACAAAAGTGAACATGTGTGTGGTTTTACACTCTCTTCTCTGTGGAAGCTGCCACTGGGGACCAGATGTCTCTTGCCACGACAAAGCACTTTCCTTGTTTATCCTCGTCACATCCCATCATAGGAGAGAGAGAAGATGCTTGAAGGGTATGGGAGGCAGAAGTGACCTCCAGTCCCTGAGGGAAAGGCAGGTTCATTCCACACTCAGAGATCCATGCCTACAAAAACACAAGAGATTCTCAGGCAGACCAGGCACTCCTAGGATAGAGCTGTAAGGGGAATGACAGAGCACCAGGTAGGACCAGAGAGGGCAAGTACTTCTTCTGGGTCCACCTGCCGAATTTGATGAAGGCTGGGAGTCAAAGGTGGATACCCCCAAAATCCATTAATCTAGGAAAGATATCTGAGCCTAAAAATGGAATCTGAAGACAGAAAGATCTACTCAGTTGAATAGATTTAACTTCAGATGCTATTTCTTCAACACATGCCATAATTCATTGATTCTAATATACATTTTCCATATTTTAACATCTTCAAAATTAAGATATGTCTTATAATTGATGATCTGTCATAGTTAACTTGGTAATGTTTTTCTTGTTGTATATTAAATAATGGTGTCTCTTACAATCTATAGCATCATAGATTTTATGAAGTATGGTTAACTTAGCCAAGGTTGTAAGGTACTGTGCTGAGTAACTTTAAAGGAGTTATCTCATTTGGTTCTTTTTTTTGTAGAAGGTTTATTGAGACACCATAAAATTCTTCCATTTCAGGTGTATAATTTAATGTTTTTTTTGTACATCCACAGAGTTGTGCAACCACCACCATGATCAGTTTTCAAACATTTTAATCACTCCATTAAGAAATGCATTAGAAGTCACCCCCATTTCCCTCTGACCCACCCAGACTTAGACAACCACTAATCTACTTTCTAGCTCTATAGATTGCCTATTATAGACATTTTACATAAATGGAATCATACATAGCCGTTTGTGTCTGTTTTCCTGCATTTAACATAATGTTTTCAAGGTTCATTCATGTTGTAGCATGTACTGGTACTTCATTCCTTTCTGTGTCTGAATAATATTTCATTATATGAGTCTACTACATTTTATTTTTCTACTAATCAGTTGATGAACATCCAGGTTGTTTTCACCCTTTGGCTATTATGACTAATGATGTTATGAACATTTGTGTGGACATACATTTTTATTTCTCTTGGGCATATACCTAGGAGTGGAAGTGTTGTATCAAAAGGTAACTCTGTGTTTAACTTTTTGAGGAACTTCCAAACTGTTTTCTAAAGTGGCTGCACCAACATACATTTCTCCAAGCAGTCTATGAGGCTTCCAGTTTCTCCGCATCCTCATCAACACTTGTCATCATCTGACTTTTTTATTTCAACCACCCTAGTGGGAATGAAATGGCATCTCACTGTGGGTTTAGCTTGCTTTACCCTGATCATTATTAATGTGACCATTCTTTTTATGTGCCTATGAGACATTTGTATATCTTCTTTGGATAATATACTCAGTTTTTGCAACAAACTTTTATTGAGCCTTTACTCTAGTCTAGTCATGTAAGAGACTTATTGCATCAAAGGCCCTAATTATTTACTGTATTCTATTTTCATACTCTTTGCCACATAATTTGGTAGCACTCTCTCCTTTTGACCCTGAACTTAGCCACATGACTTGCTGTGGCCAAGGAAATGTTAGGATATTGTACCCAAGGGAGTCTGTTGGAGGATGAGATTCATGGTGGAGAGCCAAGTTGCCCCATCATCCCAACAAAGACCATGCTAGATCAACCAACAGCCAGTAAATCCCCAGATAGATGAGCAAACAAAGCGAGTTTAGCAGAGCTGCCTAGATGACTTACAGATAACCACAGAAACATGAGCAAATCCAGCTAAAATCACCAGAACCTCAAAGACTTATAAACTAAATAAATTGTTATCTGCCACTGAGGGTTTATGGTTATTTATTTTGCAGCATTGTTAAGGAACTAAATAACTGATATAAGACAGTGTCTTAAATACTGAGGATAAAAAGATGAAAGAAGTGATTCATGCCTTCCAAGAACCATATTGAATTGGGGAAAGCAGAAAAGTACCAGCAAGTGGTACTTTGCTGTGTTGCAAAAGACATTTGGACACTCCTTTGACCAAGTAGCTATGACTGCCCATTTTTCAGAAGAAAGCTTTCAGAGTTTGTGGGACAAAACTTCCTAGCTACTCCCCACTGTTTCCCCACGCTGTGCATTTGACTGGCTCCCCTTGATGTTCACTGCAATGTATCCTGTACCCACATCATGTTCTTCCTGGAGCCATTAAAAATGTTTGGTGATGCGCAGAGTTGGCATAAAATTTTAATTATGAATCTTGGTTGCCCAAATTAGTGTACTAGCATAACTTTAATTAAAACTTACTGCTTTATATTCCTCTCAAGTCCTGCCCTGATAAAATGTTTTATTATCCCTCCAAGTCTGTGTCTTAAGCCTTCTCTGACTTCTCCTGCCTTTTCCTTGAGGCCTTTTGGGTTGGCCATACTTGTGCTTCCCACTAGTGACAATGCAACTTTAAACCAATTTAAAAAAATTCTCAAGCTGCATTAGCTTTTATGATCGTGTTTTCTATGTTGACATTTTATCAATCATTTTCACTATGCCTGGCATAATTAGATGTGCCAAAAAGGAGTAACTTAAGCTGCATCTCTCAAGTAAAATTATTTTTGTATTTTTTGTGTGTGTGTTCTAAACCATCTCCTTCAAACCAGTAGCCTCTTATTAGGGATATTGTAAACCAGAAGTTTTAGCCATTTTAGGGATGTAGATAAATGCCATTGGGCACGTATGAAAGTTATGAAATTTCTTGCCTGAAACAGACACAGATGCACATGCACAACAGTATTCATACATTTTCAGAGGCTGATCTCTAAAGCTTTAGGGTCTTCCTAGCGCCTTGAGGTGCCCACCTAAACAACGTAGAAGGAACCTGAGCTTCTATAAGGAAGGAGTATTACATATTTTTGATCAATAAATGTGCTTGCCCAGCCAAATGTCCATGTGTTGTATTATGAATGTAGAAAAATAGGAAGGAAGCTGTGGCCATCATTAAGGGACAGGGCATGTGCATTGTGAGAAGGAGCAAAACAAAAGAGGCGAAGGCATTTATTTCTAGTCTCGTAGTCCCATTTCTGTCAGGGCTTTGCTTAAGGCAAGTCACTTCCTCTCCCAGAGCCACTGTGTCCTCTTCAATAAAAACTGCAGGGAGGGGTGGATATTTGAACTGTGATCAGTAGCCCCTAGATGCTAGTCCGCGGATGTGTGGTAGATTAGCTACTCTTGTCAAATATAGATTTATTTCTTTTTTTTTTTTTTTTTTTTTGAGATGGAGTCTTGCTCTGTCACCCAGGCAGGTGTGCAGTGGCGCAATCTCCGCTCACTGCAACCTCTGCCTCCTAGGTTCAAGCAATTCTCCTGCCTCAGCCTGAGTAGCTGGGATTACAGGCGCATGCCACCATGCCCGGCTAATTTTTGTATTTTTAGTAGAGACGGGGTTTCACCATGTTGGTCAGGCTGGTCTCGAAATCCTGACCTCGTGATCCGCCTGCCTCAGCTTCCCAAAGTGCTGGGATTACAGGTGTGAGCCACTGCGCCTGGCCTCTTCCTTTCTTTTTAAGGGAGTGGAGGGGTTTACCTCTTGATAATTCTGATTCAGTATGCCAGGGGTGGTGGGGCCTGGGAGTCTGTGATTTCTAAATGCCCCCAAGATGGTCAGTAGGCATAGTCAAGTTTAAGAACAACTGGATTCAATGATCCTCAGGTCAGGTCACCTCATGAGTTAGTGGAGGGCGGGGTGTGTGTGTGTGTGTGTGTGTGTGTGTGCATGCACACATGCGTGCGCGTGCATGCGCCTGCGTGCTATGATTTAGAACAAGATAGAGTTTGAAGCCTGACCGTGGGAAGTCCACAGGAACAGCAGCACACTGTACTGTGTGGACAACTGGATATCCTTTTTCATGCTGCTTTAATGCCCTCAGTGCCTATTTCATGTCCAAGTTGGCTGTGTCATCCACCAACCGCTGGAGCTACCCATGACAAGGCTGCCTGCCTCTCTGATGCTGGAGATGCACTCTGGAGCTGTGCAGAGGCTCTCTTGGTCCATCTTCCTTCTGATGGGCAGCTGTTCTGGCAGAAACAGCTGGCAGATGGTCTGTGGCTAGAAACCTAAGTGTGTATGAGATGCTTCTGAGAATAAAAAGGAGGCCTTTAAAGATGAGAATAATGACTGAATAATTGTTAGGGAGGTCACCCTAACAATTATCCTCATCTTTAAAGACACCTATTCTATAGTTTATACAAGAAAATGCCAATGTCTCTAATTGCTGTGGGAGCTGGCTTTGCTGTGACCTCTCCAGGCCTTGTGGGTGGTCTGTGTGAAAGTAGAGGGCTCCTTGCATGGATGCAACCGGGCTTAGCAATGGACAAGACTACAGGGAGTTGGAGAGGAAGAGGATGAAATGACAGATGTTACATTAAAGTTAGGAGAATGACTTCCCTCATTTGAAGAGTTCCAGCCACCCTAACTATAGGTAGAGAAGCCCAGAGCAATACAATTTTGTGACTATTGTTGTGAACTTACATTTAACCCAAAGTTAAAGTGCTCTAGGATTCATGAGTTTTACTCAAATTACCTAAAAAAGTACTAAGACTAGGGAGTAATAGGTCTACTAATCTGTTTTGTTGACTCAATCTCTTCCCTATCTCCCCCACCCCATAGAATATAGATTTCTCTGCACAATGGCCTAGAATGGCCTCAGGACAGTGCAGACAGGACACTTGAACTTGCAATCCCTGGGGGTGAGGGGAGCACACTGGCCTTCTTTGAAGTCTTTGCACACTGCAGTAGAAATGGCACTGGGTCTATGATAGGGCAGGTGATCTCGGTCAGGCTTTCTCATTAACTTCCATGAGATCACAGACAAGGCACTTCCCCTTTTCTGGGCCTCAGTGGTCGCCTCTAAAAAAAAAAGAACAGGATTGGAACACAGACTCTGTACAATGCTTTCCATCGGTAACATCTAACTCCATGTTAGGGGTCCTCGGGTGGCGTTAGGAAAGAAGGTGAAGGACCAGGTCATCACAGAGATGTCAGCAAAAACACTGGATGAAAAATCAGCACCCCCAGGTTCCAGTCTCACTGCTACTATTTACTAGAAACCTCTGTCTCATTCCAGACTGCAAGTCTCGTTCTATAAAATAAAGCTCCTGATCAATAGCTCTGCTTTCTGTGACTTTTTTATGCCATGATTTTCTTGTGCTTTGAATTCTCTCTCACTTCAATCTACCCACAAAATCTATTTTTGGAAAGCAGGGAGATTTGACACATTTGGAAGCATTAGTATGTGGACACTCACACCTATTCCTTCCTACAACTGCCCAGGACACTGATGCCCTGTGACCACCACGAGTGAGGATGAAGGCCATGCAGAGGTCACCTTGTGCCTCCCTGGGGTCGGCCCTGAGCTCTGTCAGCACTGGACAGATCTGTGAGAAGCTATTTTTAGTAAAGGCACTTGGGTCCTTTACCTCCTGGAGGAAGTGATGCCAAGAAACACAGACCTGCACCAAAGGCACCTTTGTTCTGTTAATATAAAACAAAACCTCAGTCACCCACAATTCTTGTAGCCACTGTATTCTGAGTCATTAATCTTCTGGTTGACTATGTGGCAAATACTTTTTCTTTTTCTCTGGCTAAAAGCCCTTCCAAAAATGTGTTTCCTTTTCTCTGGCTAAAAAGCCCTTCCAAAAATGTGTTTCCTTTTCTCTGGCTAAAAAGCTCTTCCAAAATGTGTAACTCCATTGCTCCTCTTTGGTAATCGGAACACATTAGTGAGAACAGAATTGTGTTTAGATGGCTACAGTTCCTGGGGCCTTGCTGCCATCATTTCGAATGTTGGTCCTCACTGTTTTATCTTATGGTGTAGGTGGCACCAGAGACAGCTTTGAGTATGGATCAAGCCCAGGAAGGTCCTCAGGAAGTGCATTTCTAGAAATGAGATCTAAGAAAATAAGCATTTACTAAGCAGAGGCTGTATGTCAGACTCTGGGCCAGGTACTTTACACACATTTTATCCTCCCACCCACACAATGAAGCTTCACATTGGCCTTTTTCAGTAAATGAAACTGAGCCATAGAGAAGTTAAAACTTCTGGAAAATCTGGAAGTGAACCCAGGCTCTTTCCTGATGCCATCCTGCATTCTTTGTGGTCTCTTTCTCCCAAAGCAGAACTAGCAAAAACAGTTCTGATCAACTGAGAGTCCCAGATAATTCCCTCTAGTTAACTAAGATTTTATAATAAACCCTATTTAAAGTGAGGATTTCACATGTTTGAAAAGCCTCAAGTATCTTGCCTTATAGACATGGAAATGCCTTTGGTTAAACTGCAATTACTACATTTCCTGGGTTGTACTCTTTAGTTTTTAATTTCTCAACTTTTTCACTCCACTGTAGATTTATTATATTTACCTTTGAAACTCTGACAATCTCTATTCCAGTGCTTTGCACACAGGCCCTAAATAAATATTTGTTGAAAGAATAAGGAAATTGATGATGTTGAATATTATATGTAGTGTATATATAGATATATAACACATGATACTTATATGGTTTTATGTCTTTGGTGTTATTTAGTAAATATCATATGATTAAATTTTAAATAAAAATAGAACCCTAGTTGACTAGGAGGAGGAGTCTTACAGCCCAATACAGAGAAATTAAAATTAATACAATATAGGGGGGTGACACCTGCCAACCCAGGGGTAAAATGACGTAGTCTCCACATCCACCTCAGCCACAATTAGCTATATGACCTTGAACCAAGCATGTAGCCTCTCTGACCTCAGTTTTCTACTGGTAGAATGAAGAAGGGGCACTTCCATCAGCTTTCTTTCCAGTTCTTACACCCCTGTCTATACATGGGAGCATGCAGGCAGCATAACGCCCTGTTAACAGGCTCATTTTTGTTGTTCACAATGGAACCAGAAACCAACTAAAAACACACCTTTCCCTCTTGTGATATTCAAGAAATTCAAGGTGACTGGTGTAATTAACTTCTCTCCATGGGCCTTTCGAGACCCAACGAAAACCCTGGCAGGAAAGCAGTTGTTTTAATTTGCAAATATCTGTCCTGCCTAGTTCAATTCAGCTTTTTTCCAAACAACTACCTGGCATCTGTTGACTTTGCAGAGGTGGGTCCCACAGTCACCATTTGCCATTTGATGTGTTGTGTACAAAGAGAAAAGGACTCTGAAAAGCAAATCCTCATCAGACTGCATTGGATGTCCAGAATCTGAGCATGCTCAGGCATTGGAAGGCAGATGGAGGCACAGCAGGTAGATAAATGATAACCCCACACTGAATGCACAGTTGACAAAGAAAGGTCAGAAATGAGATGGTAAGGAAAGAAAGCACAAGGAACACCAAACATCTGTCTCAAAGACACAAGGGAAAAGAAATTGTCTCTCCTCTACAGATACCATGTGGGTCTCTGTAAGAATTTACCAATCAGCAGCTGTTCAGCGATTCTACTGTCCATTGTGCAGGAGACAAGTTTATTACCAAGCTACAGCAAATGTCTCTGCACTCAACCTCTAACCAAACAAACTTTTTGTTTTATCCCTCCATCTGAGCCAACAGTTTCAACACAGGACAAAACCTGGTTTCTGTGGGGTATCCAGCCTCTTGGGTGATAATGTAATAAGTTTTTAGCAAATTAAAGATTGTCAGGGATTATCATTCCAGTCTTGATTCAGTTTATTGCAGTCTGTGGTCCTTCCTCCTTTTCAACATGTGGCTAACTGATAGGGGCAAGCAAATAACCCTAAACCCACCCCCATCATGTGAAACTGCAACCACATGGTTTCCATAACATATTATTTTTTGTTTCCTTGATTTTTTCCCCCAATGGCCATTGATACAAAGGAAGTTGTCAGGACATTCAGGCAGTGCAAGAAGTTCATAGCCCAGCATTCTCCCCATTCCCCTCCACCCCAAGTTTATGTTAAACCATAAAGCGAAATTTTCCATTTCTTGAATTCACATGTGAGGCATCCTGGGTCCTCTGCATTGGCCATAGAGAGAGAAGAAAGATGGAACAGCATAGACAGGGATAATGTGACTGGAGTAATCAACTTTTCTCCATGGACCTCACCACAACCATCAAAATTCTTAGAAGAAAAGCAGTTCCTTAAGGGTCTGCATTTCTCTTCTTTGCTCTTGCATTAAATATGGCCAACCTTGGGCAAGTTGCTTACACCCTTGAACCTCTGCTTCCTCTCCAGTGAAATGCAGGCAATAATATATACCATATAGTCTTTTGGAGAATACAAATTTATGCGAATTTGAGATAATGTTAAGACGACAAAGAGTTGTATAAACAATATTGCTCTATTGCTATATAGTTGTCATAAGAGTTAAACAAGATATTGATCATCTCTAAAGTTTACTCACACATGATTTATGACTCCTCACTGTATAATGCAGACCAGCCTCTCCACTGGTTGTGTTGATCTTGGTGCTTATTTTCCTTTCTTTTCTTTTTCAGATGTATGAAAGCATAATTAATAGCTACCGGTTCATTTATTTTTTAAAACAATTAACAGCATGCTAGGATGATTGTTTTGCACAAATCTAGCAACTGAGGCTAGGCTTCTACGTGAAGCTTAATTCATTAATTTTGTCTTTGCTTCCTATCTAACTGAATTGCCTTTTCATAATGTAGTTATTCAGACAAACATATGCTGCCACCAATCTTCTATTGCTCAAGTACTTTGAAGCTGTTAAATGATTTGATTATGCTTAGCTATGATCACATACCTCCTATTTGCAAGTGAGTTTATCAGGTCTTGTTTCAATGCTTACTGAGCCTCTGTCTTGTGCAAAACATTGAGATGGAGATGGAGAAGCAACAGGGATTTTGAAACTAAACAAAATTGGTCTCTATTTCTAGCTCCACCATTTGCTGTCTTCATTGCTTGGAGGAAGTTGCTTAGCCTCTGTATGCCTGTTTTCTCTTTGGTAAAACCGAGAAAGTAATATCCTTCTCTTCTATGAGAATTACCTGTGATAGCTATAAAGCATCTGGCATAATACCTGAACTCGGAGTAGATACAATATAGCATCTCTTTATTTATTTCTCTCTCACTTATTGTCTCCTTCCTTCCCAGCCCCACCCGTCATGCATGTTTCTCTGTGCAAAGATTATATAAGTGTCTATTGTCAAGAGCTTAACATCTAATAGAACAGAAATACGCATAAAGAATTTTAATACAAATCAGAATTACATAGGTTCTAAAATAAAGGTTCAAGCAAAGTTCCATGGAAACACAGTGGAAGTGGATTAATCCCAAAAATTTGAAAAGATTTACAGGGTCTTCAAAAGCTATTAAAAGAAAGAATTCTATGAATAGTAAGTGGGAAAAATAGAACATTCACTTAGGTAGTTAAGTCAAAACAGCTGATTCCACCACAGTACCATGAGAAATTCATTTGTGTCTGGTCATCTGAGTTGGTGGCACCACAGTGAACATGATGCCCCAGACATGGGGATTCATCTCCTTATGGACCACAGATGAGTTTCCTTAGGGTCTTCGTCATTGACAGTTTCCCTAAAGTGGGCCAGAAAGAATGGAATTGATTCAGGCAATCCAAAAAAATTATGTTGATATTCTCCTGTTATAATCAGTTACCAAGTCTAGCACTTGCAAGGGGAGAATTCACAGGGAATTTTATTTAACAAACATTAGTTGAACACCCACTGTGCACCAGGCACTCTGCATTCCAATCAAAATGAATATACAGATGGAATATTAATTTTAACTTTGTAAATGAAGAGAGAAATATGAGAATTCCTTGTTATATTATCATTTAATTGCATGAATTGGTTTTGAATAGAAATTTAAAATGGGGAACTGTTCTATCAGGTAATATTAAACTGGTACAATAGATGAGTCATGAAATTTGGAATGCCTAGACCTTAGTCTAGCTCTTCTATTTACTAGGAGGTATGTGGCAAGAATACCATTACCATTACCATGCACAGAGAACAAACTATATTCTGGGTACTTACATAAACTCACTTATCTTTCCAAAAGTGCTTCGAGGTATGTATCTTCGTTCTCATTTTACAAATGCAGAAACTAAGGCTAAATCAAGTCAAGTAACTTGTCCCAAATCACATGTTATGTAGCTGGGGAAGCCTGGAATTAAACCTCAGTCTGTCTCACTTCAAAGTGCATCCTCTTAAGCAGTATACTGTGCTGCTTCCATGCAAGTTGGCTCCTGAATAAGTTTCCATGCCCCCAAAACAGAGATAATATTGAAAGTGGTGATGTACTGCAAAACACTATACAGATGTTGGTCATTACTTTAAAGTGGCATTTAGTTCATTGTTAACAAATGTTAATATAAATGAGACGCACAGATGGTAGAACCTTTAAAATTGACCCACCTACTCATCTTACCTTGTCATGGTAACAGAATGAATTTGAGACTAAGTTTATCTGGACACACACTTAAGGCAACCAATATTTTTTTTTATTCCATTGTTTTTCCCAGTGTAAAGATGAGTAGACAGAATCTCTGCCCTCAAGGTACTCACAGCTGCTTGCATTTGCAGGCAAATAAATTGCAGTTCATTTTTGGTGAATTCATGAAAAGAAATGTGTTCAAGGTAGACAAATAGCAGAGAGAAAAGAATGCTCACTAGAACTGGGAAAGTGACAGGTCAAGAGGGTGAATCATTATGGATTTGCCAAATGCAAGAGGTATAATCCCAACCACGTATCCATTCAGCCAGAGATTTATTAACTGCAACTCAGAGGACAGTTGCTACAACAGGCACGTCATCCTGTTTCACGCAGGAGCCAGGTTCCAGCAGCAGGCACATTAGATCTGCTGAGTTCCCTTGTCTTCGCATCATTGAGGCAAGTTATCATGGGCCCAGCTGAACAAGGGAAATCAGAGGCTGGGGCTCCAGCGAAGCAGCACATTAAACCAGGGTCCCTGGCTCTGGAAACTCTAGTTTTTGCAGATTTAGAAAGCTACCACTCAGAGTGAGTCCTGGCTCCCTACTTGGTTAGTCCAAGCATCTGATGCACGATGGCTCCTCCCATTTCCAGCAACCAAGGAGGCCACTAAGTTAGACGCTGATCCGGCTTCACCCAGCAGAGCAAGGCTGGAGCTGGCTGCTGCTGGCACAACCTGTGGACTCCCAGGAGGGCCCTTAGGGTAATGGGATGTAAGATAATGTGACTCATACAGAGAAGAGGTCTAGGGACATCACCGATCTTCATCCCTTAGTGAGCCATCTCCACAATATCTCCTAAGGCTAAGAACCAGAGTCATTTGCTGGGTTTCACAGGCCCCTTACAAGGGTAAAGGTGAGGTGGACCTACTATCCTATGCATGGAAAATGGAAAATGAGTTTCTAAGTGTGAGTGTCATGAGCACCTGTGTATGAGCGCTTGGCATGTGAAACAGGCTTAGGGAGCCATTACAGGATGGGGTCAGAGAAGGCTTCCCCAAGGAAGGGAGGATATGTTAGTCAGGTGGAGTGGAGGCAAGAGTGGGCAGAGAAACAGGCTTCAAAACTGAGGGAGTATCATGAGCACACACTCAGAGGCAGCAGGTGGTGAGCTCAGGGAGCTGTAAACCATGCAGCATGTGCTAGAGTGTTGCATGCAAAGGAGGTGGCCTTGGAGAAGAAGCTACTTGCCAGGATTTGTTGATGGAACATAGAAGAAACTCATGATGAAATACTAAGCTTGCATCTATAAGCTGCAGCTATAATCTGTTAGTACACAATAAATTACAAATAAATATAGCATCAAAGCATTACCATGATGTAAATGTCTCTTATTACAAAACTGTAATTGGGCCGGGCATGGTGGCTCACGCCTGTAATCCCAGCACTTTGGGAGGCCAACGTGGGTGGATCTCCTGAGGTCAGGAGTTCGAGACCAGCCTGACCAACATGGTGAAACCCCCCTCTCTACTAAAAGTACAAAAATTAGCCAGGTGTGGTGGCGCACTCTTGTAGTTCCCAGCTACTCAGGAGGCTGAGGCAGGAGAATTGCTTGAACCCAGGAGGAAGAGGCTGCAGTGATCCAAGCTGAGATCGCGCCACTGCACTCCAGCCTGGGTGATTGAGCGAGACTCTATCTCAAAAAAAGAAAGAAAGAAAACTGTAATTGAAAATTAAATTGTATGACAAACACTATACATGCCATTGAATGTTAGAGGAAAGGAAGAAAGAAAGAGTGGATTTATTTAGTTATTCTGTAGTTGTACATTCTATCTAGAGGTATTGAGGTAGGTTTTTTTATCCCAATCTTTCAGGGGAGGAAACTGAGGCTTGTGGCAGGCAGAAGAGTAAATTACTTTGCCCAGAATCACAGATAATTCTGTGTAGAATCAGGACTTTAATCTGTGTCTATTCACTTCCAAAGCTGCTGCATTTGCCTTCTAAGAACCATTGAAGTGTTCAAGGGAAATCATCCTAAAGGAGGAGATATGGGACTCTGTGGAAATGCTCTACAGTAGGTTTGTTTGTTTTTTAAAGATTATTTTTGCTGATACATAATAATTGCATGTATTTATGGAGTGTATGTGATATTTTGATACATGCATCCAATGTGTAATGATCGAATCAGGGTAATTAGGATATCCACCCCCTCAAACATTTAGATGGAGGTCATCATGTTAAATGAAATAAGCTAGGCACAGAAAGACAAATATGGTAGATATTTACAGAACATTTCACCCAGTGGCTGCAGAATACACATTTGTTTCCTCAGCACTTGGACCATTGTCAATGGTAGACCATATGTTATGACACAAAACAAGTCTTAAAACATTCACAAAACTTGAAATACTATCAAGCATCTTCTCTGGTCATAATAGAATAAAACTAGAAATCAACAACAAGAGGAATTTCAGAAACTAAACAAATACATGGAAATTAAACAATCTGCTTCTGAATGACCAGAGGATCAATAAAGAAATTCAGAAGGAAATTGAAAAAAATATTGGAACAAATGATAATGGAAACACAACATACCAAAAAGCAGCAAAAGGAGTACTAACAGGGAAGTTTATGGCTCCAAGTGCCTGCATCAAAAAAGAAGAAAAATTTCAAATAAGCAACCTAACCATGTATCTTAAAGAACTAGAAAAGCAAGAGCAAACCAACCCTAAAATTAGTAGAAGAAAAGAAATAATAAATAACAGAGCAGAAATAAATGAAATTGAAATGAAAACAATACAAAATATCAATGAAACAAAAAGTTGGATTTTTGAAAAGTTAAACAAAATAGGCAAACTTCTAGGCAGACTAAGAAAAAAAGAAAATCCGAGTAAAATCAGAAATGAAAAAGGAGACGTTAAAACTGATACCACTGAGGCCGGGGGAGTGGCTTATGCCTGTAATCCTAGCACTTTGGAAGGCAGAGGTGGATCACTTGAGGTCAGGAGTTCGAGACCAGCCTGACCAACATGGTGAAACCCCATCTCTACTAAAAATACACACACACAAATATAGCCAGGCATGGTGGTGTGCACCTGTAGTCCCATCTACTCGGGAGGCTGAGGCAGGAGAATCACTTGAGCCTGGGAGGTGGAGGTTGCAGTGAGCTGAGATTGTACCACTGCACTCAAGCCTGGGTGACAGAGAGGAGGGTGTCTCAAAAAAAAAAAAAAAAAGGAAAAAAAAGAAAAATAGAAAAAGCCATGATATCAGTGAAATTCAAAGGATTATTACTAGCTACTGTGAGCAACTATATGCTAATAAGTTGGATAATCTAGGAGAAATGGAAAAATCCCTAAACACATACAACCTACCAATATTGAATCATGAAGAAATTCAAAGGCTGAAAAGACAAATAACAAGTAATAAGATAAAAGCCATAGTTGAAAGTCTCCCAGTAAAAGCCTGGAACCTGATTGGCTTCACTGCTGAATCCTACTCAAATAATTCCAAAAAATGGAGAAGAAGGGAATACTTCCAAGTTCATTCTATGAGGCCAGTATTACCCTGATACCAAAACCAGACAAAGACACATCAAAGAAAGACAACTGCAGGCCAATATCCCTAATGAATATTGATGCAAAAATCTTCAACAAAATATTAGCAAACCAAATTCAACAGTATATTAGAAAGATCATACATCATGGCCAAGTGAGATTATCCCTGGGATGCAAAGATGGTTCAACCTACCAAATCAATCAGTATAATACATCATATCAACAGAATGAA
This sequence comes from Pan troglodytes, assembly GCF_028858775.2. NCBI lineage: Eukaryota > Metazoa > Chordata > Mammalia > Primates > Hominidae > Pan > Pan troglodytes. The sequence continues at coordinate 64,922,265 of NC_072417.2, read as the reverse complement.
GGACAAAAACAATACGATTATTTCCGAAAATGCTGAAGAAACATTTTATAAAATTCAACATTCCTTCAAGATAAAAATCCTCAAAAAACTAGGTATAGAAAGAACATACCTCACCATAATAAAAGCTATATATGACAGACCCACATCTAGTATCATACTGAATGGGGAAGATCTGAAAGCCCGTCCTCCAAGAACTGGAACATAACAAGAATGCCCACTTTTCAGTAATATGTTGAGTAATATGTTAGTACTCAATGTTTTTACTCAACATATTACTGGAATTCCTAGCAAGAGCAATCAGGCAAGAGAAAGATATAAAGAGCATCCAAATTGGAAAGGAAGAAGTCAAATTATCCTTATTTGCAGATGATATGATCTTTGGTTTGTTGGTTGTTTTGAGACAGAATCTCACTCTGTCACCCAGGCTGCAGTGCAGTGGCACAATCTCAGCTCACTAAAACCTCTGCCTCCCGGACTCAAGTGATTCTTGTACCTCAGCCTCCCAAATAGCTGGGATTAAAGTCAAACATCACCATGCCTGTCTAATTTTTGTATTTTTCATAGAGACAGGGTTTCACCATGTTGCCTAGGCTGGCCTTGAACTCCTAAGCTCAAGTGATCTGCCTGCCTCAGCCTCCCAAAGTGCTGGGATTACAGCCACGAGCCAATGCGTCCTCCCTGACCTTATATTTGGAAAAGCCTAAAGACCACACACACACACACACACACACACACACAAAGATGTTAGAACGCATAAAAAAAATCAGTAAAGTAGAAGGATACAAAATCAACATACAAAAATCAGTAGCATTTCTATATGCCAACAATGAACAATCTGAAAAAGAAATCAAAAAAGTAATCTCATTTACAATAGCCACAAATAAAATTAAATACCTAGGAATTTAAATACCAAATAAGTGAAAGATCTCTATAATGAAAACAATAAAACACTGATGAAAGAAACTGAAGAGGACACCAAAAAAATGGAAAGTGGAAAGATATTCCATGTTCATGGATTGGAAGACTCCATATTGTTACAATGTTCATACTGCCCAAGGCAATCTACAGATTCAATGTGATTCCTATTAAAATACCAATGGCATTCTTTACAGAAATAGAAAAAGTAATCCTTAAATTTATATGGAACCATAAAAGACCCAAAATAGCCAAATCTCTCCTGAGCAAAAAGAAGAAAACTGGAGGAATCACAATACCTAACATCAAATTATACTACCGAGCTCTAGTAACCAAAACAGCATGGTACTGGCATAAAAACAGACACATAGGCCAGTTGAACAGAACAAAGGGTAGCTCTATTTTTGGTTTTTTTTGAGGAACCTCCAAACTGTTCTCCATAGTAGTTGTACTAATTTACATTCCCACCAACAGTGTACCAGGGTTCCCTTTTCTCTACATCTTCACCGGCATTTGTTATTGCCTGTATTTTGGATATAAGCAATTTTTAACTGGGGTGAGATGATATCTCACTGTAGTTTTGATTTGCATTTCTCTGATGATCAGTGATGTTGAGCAACTCTTTATATTTCTATTTACTATTTGTATGTCTTCTTTTGAGAAATGTCTATTCAAATATTTTGCTCATTTTTAAGTTGGATTACATTTTTTCCTATAGAGTTATTTGAACTCTTTATATATTCTGACAAGGGATTAATAACCACGAAATCAGTATATCGAAGAGACATCTACACTCTCATGTTTGTAACAGCTCTGTTCACAATAGCCAAGATTTGGAAGCAACCTAAGTGTCCATCAGCAGATGAATGGATAAAAAATGTGGTACATATACACAATGGAGTGCTATTCAGCCATAAAAAAAGAATGAGATCATGTCACTGGCAACAACACAGGTGGAACTGGAGATCATTATGTTAAGTGAAATAAGCCAGGCATGGAAAGACAAGCATTGCATGTTCTCACTTATTTGTGGGATCTAAAAATCAAAACAATTGAATTCATGGAGATAGAGAATAGAAGGATCATTTTCCAAAGCTGGGAAGCATAGTGGGGGGCTTCGGGGTGGTCCAGATGGTTAAGGGATACAAAAAAACTAGAATGAAAGAATAAGACCTAGTATTTGATAGCACAACAGGGTGACCATAGTCAATAATAATTGAAGTATACATTTTTAAATAACTAAAAGAGTATAATTGCATCATTTGTAACACAAACGATAAGTGCTTGAGGGGATGGATACTCTGTTCTCCATGATGTGATTGTTATGCACTGCATGCCTGTAACAAAACATCTCTTGTACTGCATAAATACATACACCTACTGTGTACCCACAAAACCTAAAAATAAAAAATTATATTAAAAGACAAATATGGCATGTTCTCACTAATGTGTGGGAGCTAGAAAAAGTTGTTCTCATGGAGGTTGACTGTCTAATGGTAATTACCAGAGGCTGGGAAGGGGCGGAAGACAGAGATAAACAGAGGTCGGTTAGTGGATAAAAAATCCATTCAGACAGAATAAGTCCTAGTGTTCCATAGTAGGTTTTGATGAGAGCTGTTTTAAACTGACACATTTTAAATTAAACCTCCCTAATTTCCAAAACCAGGCATAACTGCCTTCCATGTTTCCCTCACACCTTCCAGAGGCTAATGAGAATCACAGTGCTGCAGGGTTCTCCTGGGCTCTGGGCAGCAGCTGGATGGCGTGCTCCTTCCTGGCTGAGAAGATAAATGTCACCTCCACATACATGGGTTTGCCAGTTCCATGGGGTCCAGCCAACTCCTCTGAGAACTCCCAGAGTTCACAATGGGCACTTGGCCTTGGGTAACTGAAGCTGTCTGGTTTGCTTCCCTGCCTGAAGAATGGGAATAATAATATTTAACCCCTAGACAAGGAGAGGTAGAGAAGGGGGGTCAGGTACCATATACACAGTGCTGCCTGCTAGGTGAAGCAGGTCCCTCCCTGTACCATCCCTGCTGCACTCCACTTCCCTGGCAGGCCCCTCCTCTTTCAAGGAGCCCAGGAGGCAGATTCTAAAGATGGAGAGCAGGCCAGCTCTCCAGCCTTGCTCCTACACAGCTGTGTATGGGAACTGCTGTGCTGTCTGCTCAGCGGCCCCCTCACACCTGCTCTCTCTGGGCCAGGATGAACCTCAGAACCTCAGCCTCCTGGTCCCACTGCAGAACCTCAGCACCTAACAAAGCCCACCCTCTTCTGCCATTTGTATCTGAGAAAGAACTGACTCTGGAAATTCTCATTTATCCAAGGAAAAGGACCCCCCTTTAAACCAACCAGACCATCACCTCACCTCAGTGCCTTTTCTTTTCTTGTCTCCTTTTCTTTTCTCTATTTCTTTCTTTTCAGTTCTTTTTTTCCTTCTTCTTTCTTATTCTCCTTGCCTGCCTCAGTATAGGGAATAGAAAATGCCTGGATTGGAGTTAGGTGGTCCTTACTGAGAATTCCAACTCCAACATTAATCAGCAATAATGGGAAAGCGACTTGACCTTGCTGGGGTTTGGTTTCTTTATGTGTATAATGTAGACAGTGGTTGCTAGTTTGTGTATTTGTTGTGAAGACTAAATGTGAAAATCTGAGTTTTTATTTAGCCATTAATAAGTACCATGTAATTAATTCATTAATCAGAGTACCCAGGGTGTGTGAAACACTGTTCTACATTTTGAGAATAGAGCAATGAGTAAAAGCAACATGAGCTTTCATACTTCTCTAATGGGCCGTTCAATAAGTGTTCATTTTCAATGTAGTTCCTGCTTTGGGGGCATTGCCCTGCTTATCATTGTCCCTGAAATATGGGAAGGAAAGAAAAAAAAATCATTTCTCTTCAGCCAGTAAAACAACTCCAGGGAAAAGAGATGACTATTTAGACAACAGTCAGCTGGGTGATTGTTGATAAAAAGTCTACTTTCCATATTATGTCACTCAGCATTCATGGTTGCAAGCAACAGAAATCAACTCTGGCTGTCTTATGCAAAATGGAGATTTTTCTGGAAGGAGATTGGTGGGAAATCAGAAGAGCAGACTTGGAGCAAGGGAAGTCAAGCATCAGAGACAACCACATGCTGGTCAGGAGGCTGTCAGTGACACTGATAACGTCACTGCTGCCATCACTGCTCTACCACTGCTGGGTCAAGCTGATGTCTGCCAAGCCACCATTTGCTATCACATACTCAAGATGCAACATCCTGCCTCCCTGCTGAACCAGGAATATTGGAAGGATCTAAGCTCCAAGTTTCCAGAGTGGAGGACAGGCATTGAGAATTACTTTCCTGCCAAGATCATACACAGTGGAGGAGAGACAGCGTCCCTCTTGGTCAAGGGGGTTGGACGCTGGACAATCAGAAAATGGACACACGTCTATCATACTTTTCTTTCTGTTTTCCTGGCTCCATGGAGAATGAAGAGATGAAAAAAGCAAGCTTGGCCTTTTCTTATCAGAAAGAAATGAACCAATGCTGGATACCATCTGCCATTGTTAAAAGGAAGATTCTAGTCCAGTGGGCCTTCATTTCATTCTGATGGAGAAAATGTTTTCTCCATGAAGATCCCTAGTATCAAACCTGTTCTGCAAAGAGACCGCACTGATGAGCTGGTTTGTCATCTGTGATTACAGCATCCAGGAGCTTGTGTGATGGATGGGAAGCCTAGATTTTCAGGCAGCTGTTATAATGCTGCTTAGCATATAAACAGAGAAAAATATTCTCATTTTTCCCATATGACAAAAGAGCGGTGATTCCCAAAGGTGAGAACAAGTTAGTAGTACATTCTTTGGAGTAATCAGATGACCACGGGGCAAAAGTCTTTTCAAATTAAGTCTCTGAGTATTTAATAAATGTCTGCTTTTCCACATTAGGTTGGGTACTGAAAGAAAGAAAATATTCAGCAAACAGTCTGATTGGGGAAAGAGACTAATGTACATGGAATGAATTAGAACATCGGAAGACAGTGCACAAACTCAGGCTTGAGAGTCAGATAAGTCAAATCCCAGTCCTGCCACTTACTGGCTGTTAAGATTTGGAGCAAATCTTCTGAGCCCTGTTTCCTCATCTACAAAATAGGAATAATAACAATAACTATCTCTATGTTATCTAATACCTACCTCATTATATAAGACATAAAATGGTATACATATATTGTTAAGGATTATGCCTAGCACATAGTAAGAATTCAAAAACTGTTACATGTCATGATTGTTCTAAGAGCAAAGTCTATATGGCATAGGGATAAAGGTGGGACTTAAAAGGGAAAAGAAAAGGGAGGTGTCACATGCAGACAGAGAAACAGATACAAAGGCATCTTTATTAGCCATTCATTGAGTCCTATTGTGTTTCTGGTTCTGTGGATGACAAATGAATTGGTCCACTTTCAAGGAACTCAAAGTCCAGTGGAGGAAATGAACAAGTAGATTTTCATCATTATTAATGCAAGTGAGTTCAGATAATAAGAGGCCATTTGATCTAGAGCCTCCATTGAAGACTTCCCCTCTGGACTCATGGCCAAATAGCATCTCTTTTCCTTATTTAACCTGCTGGAAAAAACAAAGCACCTTGCTTCTAGAGCCTATTTCCGAACTCATGACAATCCCACATCTCCATCTTCAAATGCACCCCAATTATGGAGAAAGTGCCATGAATAGCAGCCAACATTTTACACCACTCAGTAAATGTCAAGAACTGTGCTGGATTTATCTCAGATATTATAATAATATCCACAACAGTCCTTCTCAGGAATTATTTTTATTCCCATTTTACAGATGAGAAAGATAAGGCTCAGAGATGATAAATGACTTGTCCAAGCATGTCTTTACCATTGGAGTCCCTTCTTGATCTCGTCTTTACCAAGCTGATCAGATTCATCTTGTCACACCTTCCCTCCCAGTTCTTCCTCCCCAAGCTCTATGCTCCAACCATCCTGAACTACTTATGATAGACACATATTTAGAAGAGAGTGTCAACAAACTGCAGCCCACTGGCCAAATCTGGCTCTCTGCCTGATTTTGTAAATAGTTTTATTAGCCCACTGCCATGCCCATTTACTTACATGTTGTCATGCTACCACAATAGAGTTGAAGCCATATGACCACAAATCCTAAGATCTTTGCTTCCTTGCTCTTCACGGAAAATGTTTGCTGACACTTGCTTTAGAATTCGAAACCTCCAGGCTCTTGCTCACACTGTTCTTTCTGCCAGGTGTGCCATTTCTTTCACCAGGACATAACAAGATTTGACTTTTGACTCAATACCTTCTGAGAAGACGTCCCTAATTTTTCAAGGAGTTAGTCACTTTCTCTCTTGAGTTGCCACTGCTCCGTGTGTACTTCTACTCTTGCATTTGTCATATTTTATTGCAGTTGTTCATTTAGGTGTCCATGTGACCTTGCATCCTTACCCCTCATCATGCCACTCAATTCCTTGAATATATTGGGCTCTCACTTAATATGTATGGAAAGAAAATGAAGTCCTTGCTGATTTCCCTGCTTCTTAGCATACTGTGGTCAAATAATGAGGGGATCTCAGAAACAGTGTGGTGGCCAGAAAGAGGCACTGGGAGCTGGAAGCCAAGACTCAGAAAATGTGCTGTCTCATCTTTAGTTCTCTCATCTTATCTCCCAAGTAGCACTGAGCAAGTCTCTCCACCTTGCTGAGCCTGCATGCCTTCCTCTGCACCATGAAAGGATTGAACTAGATTGTCTCAAATGTCCCTCCCTGCCCTAAAAATTCTACGAAACTCTGATGTCTATGACTGAAGTTTAGCAGTCTAAAATACAGTCAGGAAGACATCTAAGTCACAAACTCTCTTTTGTTGTCAAAGGAGGTTTTGCTAGAAAGAAGCCCAAGAATGTTCTAGAAGTCCAGGTTGAATGTCTATGATTACACTCTAGAATCTATTTAAAGTTTTTTTCTGTTAAAAAGTATTAATTGCCAAATCGTGATGTTCCTTCCTGTTTCATGTGTGTTGGATCAGAACACTACTCACTCAGCATCCACAGGGAGAGATATAGCCTCTGGATACTACATATGGCAAAGCCAAGCCAGAAAGGGGTGGCTGATGTCACTGAGGTGCCCACCATCATCCAACTGCAGGCAGCACTTCCCAGCCCCAAGTTTCCAGCCTTCTCCTGAGGCACATTCCCTAACTTGTCTATGACAAGAGGCACATGAATTACTTTCCAAGGTACAGATTTTCAGGTTCCTCACCTAAATCCATGAATTTGAATCACTTAGATTGGGGCCAAGGAAGCTGTGTGTTTCACAAACAGCTGCAGTGGTTCAACAGGAAAGCTTGGGAATCCCGACATAGAAGTCTGACTCCAAATGTGAAGTTCCACTGGATTCTAAGCCACAGAGGTTTGGGGTCACTGTTTGGTTGAAATGGCAAGTCCATTTGTCACCCAAACAAAGGGTAATTCCAGGAAAGCATCTGCTGGAGGGGATGCATTTTTCAAGACCTGCTGCAGCACCTTCAGATTAGGCTCATTTGCACACTTGCATATTTTCCCCCAATTTTCCAGCGTAACCCTGTGTGAATCATTGCAGTTTTGCTAATTGAATCTGAGAGCACCTGTTTCTTAATCAATATTAATGCATCACATGGACACAGAATTTGTAATGAATCATTCTAGGGGGAAGAATGATGAAATTCAAAAAAGTATTCACTGTTCATCTGCAACCTGATAACTTGTGGCCAGAATTCCATCTGGAAAGATGTAGGGCAGAGCAGGGGTAACAAACAGGGAGCCTCGAGACACCAGGCCCCTCCACAGGGCTCTCGAGGCACTTACCTTTCTCCCATTTTTGGAAAGGGAAAACAGTGCCTATAACCTGCCAACTCCCAAACACCTGTTCTGTTGCACCCTGGCAGTCCCCTTCTCTGGTTCTGAGGGCTTCAGTCTTATTATAGTTTTCTGTTTCTTCTCAGTCCCCAGGCTCTGCACTTCCTGCCACAGACTCTCTCTTGATCTTGCTGTAGATAAGATGGCGCTAATTCAGCTGGCTGATGGAGGTCAGGGCCTTCCAGGAGGTAGAAGCCTGAGTTCCTGGGTCCAACTCTGACCCAAGAACACGAGGCTCCAGTGTTTCTATTTCCTCAGCAGTTTCCGCTAAGCAGTTTATTTCTCCAGGAAACACCCCTCTCCTCCTCCCTGAGCAGCCTGAGCTAGAGGCCCCATTTCTGGGATCCCCTGCATTTGTTGTACCTTCTAGCATACTCTCCTCTGATTGTTTCGGAAACAGAAAGTGCCCTGCTCATCTCTGAGTCCCATGCCTCGCACAAGGCCTGGGAAAATGTAGGCACTTTACCAGTTTGAGTTGAACAAATGATTGACACTGAATTATTTCCTCTGTGTAAAGGTGTTAGATGTGATTTTACAGCCATCAGGACTATTACCATGTGGTCAAGGTGTGTTTTCTGCAATCCCATCTAAGTTAATGGAACAAAACCTACTAGCAAAGTGTTAAATCCTGTAAGACCTCATCATCTGGATCACCTATTCGGTGGCCTTATCCTTAGAAAGCTATCTGAAGAGTACTCATATAGAGATCTATGCCCCTGAACAAGCTTACAGGCAAGGCCAGCTGGCCAAGCTTGACTTCCACAGCATGCTGGGTCTGAAGGGCTGTGAGCTGTGCCTCTGGTGCTTCTCCAGTCCATCAGTTGAGTCTGGGGAGAGCTTTTCATGTGCCCAGTAGCGGCTTTGTCCCATGAAACGGGACCTTCAGAGTTGATGGGTCCCAAAAAGACTAACCCAAGGTAAACAAACACCCAGAAGAAGACAGCATAAATCTGAAGGCTGCTATTATTTAGAATGAGAGTGCACTTTCTGAAGACTATGTCCTTTACCCAAGACAGCTCTCTTTACTATCATTTGTCAACAAAAGGTACTTGAACTCGGAGAGCAAAGGGGAATATACATTCCTGAAGGATCTTTTCTATCTAAACTGAGGGGAGTGCTGTGAGCCAATCCTGCCTCACAACAGATGAGGCTCCATCAATAACCACATTATTTGTATCTATATATAATATTTATGGACAGTGAGAGACAGGGTCTTGCTCTGTTGCCCAGGCTAGAGTGCAGTGGCACAATTATGGCTCACTACAGCCTCAACCTCCCAGGCTCAAGCAATCCTTCCACCTCAGCCTCCAGAGTAGCAGGGACCACAGGTACATACCACCACGCCTGGCTAAATATTTTTGCTTTTTGTAAAGACAAGATCTTGCCATGTTGCCCAAGCTGGTCTTGAGCTCTTAGGCTCAAGCAGTCCACCCGAAGTGCTGGGATTACAGGCGTGAACCCCTGCGCCTGGCCTATAAATATTAATATCTGCAATTTGGCCATTGTTTCATCTTGTGCCCAGCCTGGGAGCTATGCTATAATATTTAAGATGACTTTGCACATATCTGATCATTCCCTTTATAGTTGTCCCTCAGTATACACAGGGGATTGCTTCCAGGACTTCTAAGTCTACCCAAATCCGCTCATACTCAAGTCCTGTAGTGGGCTCAGCAGAACTCTTGTACAAAAAAATCGGCCCTCCATATACGTGGGTTTTATATCCCTCAAATACTGTATTTTTGATCTGCATTTGGTTAAAGAAAATCTGTGTACAAGTGAAATACGTTATTTTTATTAGTCAAGCTCTAAACTGTCCTGAAATATTTCTTGATCTCTCAGCTGGTCCATCTCAAAGCCAACTCAATATCACCACTTGGATCTTTCACAGGAACTCTAAACTCAAATGTCCAGAATCAAACCAATGGCCTTATTTCCAAACCAAGGCCTCCTCCCATCTTTCCTATCGCAGTAAATGCTACTACTATTCACACAATTGTAAGCCAGAAACCTACAAATCATATTTGATTTCTCTCTCTTTTTTCCTCTCATTTTGTTCAGTCTATAAACTGTTTCCAGCATGAATTCTCTTGCAGTGGATTCATCCCTTCCCTATTCCCTTTGGGTTTTATTTTCATCAGGGTTCTATGGCTACCTAACTACCAACTGCCTCTGGCTTCCTCTGGCTGTGAGAGTCTGCTCTGCCCAATCGCAGGCAGGCCTGGAGTGCCAGGAACGGTTCTTGGCCCTTGGTGTATGAAAAACCTGACTCCCACGCCCCACTACACAGATGAGATTCTCCAGGACTGAATTGTCCAATACATGTAGGTACTAGCCACATGTGACTACTGCGGTCTTGAAATGGGGCTAGTGCAAACAACTGACATTTTAACTTTACTTAATGTGGACTAATTTAAATTGAAAAACAGATACTCAGTTCAGTTACTGGAAAGCTTTCAAATTTGTTAGTATGACCTAAGTGTATGAATATTTTTTTCAACTACAAGTTTTATGAAATTTAAACACAGATCAAGTACTAATAAGAAAATCTGGTACTCAAGTTGAGATGTGCTGGATTTTGAAGACTTCGTATTAAAAATGCATGTAAAGTATTAATAATTTTTATTTTGACTACCTGTTGAAATGATCATCTTTGGGATAGATTGAGCTAAATGATCTATATTCTTAAAACTGATTTTACCTGTTTTATTCTTTTGTTAATGTGGCTACTATAAAATTTTATTTTTTATATTTATTTATCTTTTCTTAGACAGAGTCTCACTTCGTTGCTGAGGCTGGGGTGCAGTGGCGCATTCTCGACCCACTACAATCTCCACCTCCCAGGTTCAAGTGATTCTCCTGCCTCAGCCTCCCGAGTAGCTGGGGCTACTCACACCAGGTCAGGCTCACGCACCACTATGCCCAGCTAATTTTTGTATTTTTAGTAGAGACAGGCTTTTGCCACGTTGGTCAGGCTGGTATCAAACTCCTGACCTCAGGTGATCTGCCTGCCTCGGCTCTAATCCATTCTTTACACAACAGCTAGGGTGACCTTTGTGAAAGCCAAATCTCAGTGTATCTCACTCTTGCTTTAAGGCTTTCAATGGCTTCTCATTTCTAAGATCTTCTCTAGACCTTAGAAAACACCTAGGGTATTCTCAATCTGACCCACAAGATCCTGCACAATTGGCCTACCTTACCAGCTGCATCTTGCCATATGTCCCATTCCCCTTCTGTTTCTGTTTCAGCCACACCTGCCTCCCTTCAGGTTCCCAAGTACCATGTGAAGAGATCATCCCTCATTCTTCTACACATACATACTCTGCTTGGCCTCTTCCTGATAATCCCTGAGTCCTGTTTAAATGTTACTTGCTCAGAGAAAACAACCTTCAACTTCCAGACAAGACCATGTCGTGCTCCCTGTTAGACATTCTCCCAGCATCCCACGCTTCTTTGCTTTGTCCTTATTGCCGTGTAATTGTGCATTTCATTGTTAAATGCCTTTCTCCACCACTAAAATACATACTTGATGAGGACTCTTATTTAAAACCTGGGCCCTGACACACAGTAGATACGCAATAAATATGTGTGGAATAAATAAAAGGACAGCTTTGCTATTTACAATAGATTCTTACTTGTGTTGGAGATGGCTATAGTAAATAACATTCCCTACCCACCCCCCTTGTACCCTGCATGGCTTAAATTAAGAGAAAGACCCAGGAGTCAGGTGAAAGCCAAAATGTTAGCTTTATGGATGATGAAAACTGTGTAGGGGATCCAGCTAACATATGCTGCAAAGTGAATTTGAGAGCATTGTCCACATCATCACCCCAAATTAAACTTACCCTAAACCATCAGCCTGACCTCAGCGAGGACAGGTCTTTACCACTGAAGTCCCAGCACAGCCAGGAGAGTAAACCAGACTGTGCCCTCTCTGTGAGCAGGCCTTTCAGAGCAGATAGCATGGCACTGAGCTTCACAGGCCCAGTCCTTTCACTCAAGTCACCAGTCTCAGAAGTATGCCCCTCCCCCTTTAGAGGAGTGAGAATGGGGCAGAGAGTCCAGAAGTGTTTCTCTGGGAAGAGTCCCTTGTCATGAGTCAGGAGGTATGGGGAACAATGGTCCCCCAAGGCCTGGGAACCTGCTTACCCATCTGTAAGAGGAGGGGAATAAATGGCACTGTTGGGAGGGTCAGGTGAATTGGGGTACTTATAAGTGCTTGGAGAAATGGTGCGTAACTATAGGATGTATGTATTAAAAACCTCTGCATGTATCTTGGCTGGCTGGCTGGCATCCTGCTTTCTTTCCTCATCTATCTTTTAATAAAAATAAAAATTACTTGAAAAAACTGGTTTCTGGCCCATGGCCTTGAAGCCTAGACGATGACCTTGAATGGGCTGGGCACAGTAGCTCACGCCTGTACTTCAGGAGGCCAAGGCAGGTGGATTCCCTGATCTCAGGAGTTCGAGACCAGCCTAGGCAACACGGTGAAACCCCGTCTCTACTAAAAATACAAAAAAAAATTATCCGGATGTGATGGTGTGCGCCTGTAGTCCCAGCTACTAGGGAGGCTGAGGCAGGAGAATTGCTTGAACCTGGGACGTGGAGGTTGCAGTGAGCTGAGATCGCACCACTGCACTCCACCCTGGGCAACAGAGCAGGACTCCACCTCAAAAAAAAAAAAAAGAGCTTAAATGAAGCAAGGTTTCCACTCACCCCTCCCACCAATCTAGCATTATATTGCTACCCCACTCACAGAATATAATAGCCAAACAGATTGTTTTGCAGGCTTGCGGGCAGGGGGAGAAGCTAATTAAAAATGTGCTAAAGTCCTTTGAAAATTCATAAGTAAGTGCTAAGGTTCTAGTTTGGTGCTTACATTCTGACAGCCTGACAGCTTCATGGGTTGAACTCTTTTGAAAAAGTAACTTTAAAACTTGCATAAATTGCACCTTTTGTATTTTAAGTCACACAGGCATGACAACATGATTATTCATGACTTTGGAGAATGTTCTTGACAACAAGAGGACATTAATATCCCCAGCCCTATACCAAATTAATAAGAAGCCCTGAGAATCAAAGAGAACAAAGAAGCAGAGGCCCTTCTCCTTAGAAGGAGAGAAGAGTCTGTGCTTTGAAATGTGCTGGGACCTGGGGTGCCACTTATAAAAATACAGGTGTGTGTTTCTGGCTAGTAGCTGATAAATATGCTCAGGCAGAAACCACCGAAGAGACAGGTCTGTCTACCAGCAACCGAGCCAACTTGATTTGCTTTGTGTTGCAAGTAGCAATTGGACTTCTGAGAGTTCTGAAAGCAGGAATGAAAAAGTATACAAGATGCCAGAAACATTCAGATGGAAAGCACAAAAGAATCAAATGGAGGCCCAACCTTAAAATGATAGCTACAGTTCATCGAAGTTGTATTATGCATCCAGCACTGTGCTGAAGCACATGACATGGGACCCTGAGGAAGGTATTCTCATCTTTATTTCACAGAGGGGTAAACTGAGGCATGGGCTGGTTAAACAGTTTTCCTACAGTCACACTGATTATGAGGAGCAGAACCAAGATTTAGACCTGAGCAATCTGACTTCAAAGGCCCAGTGAGATCCTTTCCATGATGATAATCCTGCAGAAATCTAGCAACTTCTCCACCAGGCTCTGAGGGTGTCTTCCTACTGAATGTCTACTTCATCCTTCTCTCTGCTTCTCAGACAGGAGATGACCAGCCCACAAAGCCTCAGTTTACATCCCCTGTCTCTAAGAGACCACCCCAGATGTAATCTCCCTAGTCCTAGTCCCAAATTAGAAAGACAATTATCTGAGCAGCTCAGCTTCAGTAAAGGATCCATACTTGAGTCAGTCCTCTATAACCAGGGTTGGGAGTGTATCACTCCAACCTGGCTTCCAGAATGTTCTACACACTGAGCAACCTTTGATTATGAAAGCTTTTGCATTCTCCTCAGTCTTTTATATCATAGAATCTCTCCTCTCTACTAGGTTACTCAACAGATACTTACCATGTACAAGTCAATATGTTAGTCAGGTAGGAAATAGAAAAGCGACTAAGATGCTGACTCTGTCTTGAAGGAGCTTATGGCCTGGTGGTAGGGATCACTTGCTGGTGTGCACATAAAGCAATGCATGCTGTGTGTGAGTGTTGTGTGCGTGAATTACAGAGATGCTAAGTGCTCTAAGAGTCCAGAGAAGGGAGACATCAAAAGGCTCTCTCCCGAGGTGCTCCCCAGAGGCTTCTGTTGGTGGTAGAGAGGTAGAGGAAAGCATGGGTTTTAGAGTAAAAGTCTGTTAAAATTCCATTTCATTTTGTGACTTCAACAAGGTACTTGAACTTGAGTCTCAATTTCCACATTTGTAAAATGAGGCTAATACCATGTATCTCACATGACAGTTATGACAATTAAGTTACATAACTGTGTTAGCTGGCCTAATTCAAAAAAAAAAAAAAAATGCTTCTCTCTTTTCCCTCTCCTTGTCTTCTCTGTTCCCATGGCAATTGTAGGCCTTCCCTCATTTTAACCTGGTGGCCTGTCTCTGTGTCTCTTTCCATCATTTCCATTTGGAAATTCCTCCAGGATTTAGTCAATATTTTAGTTCTCTTCATGGCCTTAATTACTGAAACATGAAATGTTAGGGATATATATATATCAAAAACAGCCAAGTTTAGGAAATCTTATTTTATATCACTTTTTTTTTTTGCTTCATATCATTCAGCACTTTCATTGTAAAATAATAAGCAAGTGCTTATACTCATTTGCATTTATTTGCATATATCTTTATAACTGTTACTTGTGTGAGCATCATAGTATTAGCAGTAATGGTAATACTAGTAATTGTTAATAGTAACTACGAGTACCTAATGTTTGTTAAGTAATTATTGTGTGTTATGTACTCTTTCAACTATCTTTACATGTATTACCTTATTTAATCTTCACAACAAAACAGTAGCCACTATTGTTCTCCCCATATACAGATGAGGAAAGTGAAGCACAGAGAGGTTCAGCTATGTATGAGAATGAAATAGAGGAAAATAAGTAGGAGGAGACATAGGACTCCAGCAGCAATGCAGAGCACTCCACGAGGCATCACAGGGATGGTAATTGAACCCTGATTCTGCACAGCACGTGGCCACAGATGAGGCACATACACTCTGTGAGAGGCTTTGTCCTCACCTGTGAGATGGGATGCCTGCTCCTACTTCAGAGATTCCTGTCTGAGAACCATAGGAGAATGGGTGTGTGAACACTCTCTGTAAATGGTAAAGAGCCATATTGATGTTAGCCAGCTTGGTATTGGTCAAGCCTCACCTCGCTGGTCTCCTCCCCTCCTGCCCCATTCTGCCACTCAGAACCTAGGAAACCATTGTTCCAAGTACACGTTCAATCAGTGCTTGCTAAGTCAACAGGAAAGAGTCAGGGCTGGCTAACATTCACTTTCTCAGATTTAGGAAGAAGTGGCAAGGCTGAGACATAGTGGGACAGCCACCCATGCCAAAAGGGGGAAAGGCAGAACTTGAGATTTCCAAGTGTATGACTACTGAGTTTCATGGAAAATCGGAGTCTCCAGACCCAACATAGCCATTACAGAGAGTAGGCAATGCTGGGTGTGGCATGGGAAAACTCCATTGTCTTAATTCTGGGAGGTGATATAATAGGGAGAAGTCTTAGCACTGGGCAAGCCTGGCTTGGTGACCTAATTTTATCACCATCTTGCTCTGTGATTTCGGACAGGTCAATCATCCTCCATTATAAGGAGCACCTTTTCACATCTATAAAACAAGTGTAACATTAGTGATATAGTTTGGATATTTGTCCCAGTCCAAATCTCACGTTGAAATATAATCTCCATTATTGGAGATGGAGCCTAGTGGGAGGTGTTTGGATCATAGGGGTGGATCCCTCATGAATGGCTTGGTGATGAGTGAGCTCTCACTCTGGGTTCACAGGAGATCTGGTCTTTTTTTTTTTTTTTTTTTTGAGACGGAGTCTTACTCTGTCGCCAGACTGGAGAGCAGTGGTACGATCTCGGCTCACTGCAACCTCCGCCTCCTGGGTTCAAGCGATTCTCCTGCCTCAGCTTCCTGAGTAGCTGGGACTACAGACATGCACCACCACGCCAGGCTAATTTTTGTATTTTTAGTAGAGATGGGGTTTCACCATGTTGGCCAGGATGGTCTCGATCTCTTGACCTCGTGATCTGCCTGCCTCAGCCTCCCAAAATGCTGTGAATACAGGCGTGAGCCACTGCGCCCAGCCGAGATCTGGTCTTTTTAAAAGTGTGTGGCACCTCCCCCACCACTATCTCTCTCTTGCTCCCACTTGGCCATGTGAGATGCCTGCTCCCTCTTTGCCCTCCACCATGAATAAAGGCCCCCTGAGGCCTCCCCAGAATCCAAGCTGATGACAGTGCTACACTTCCTCTGCAAGCTGCAGAACCATGAGCCAACTAAACCTCTTTTCTTTATAAATTACCCAGCCTCAGGTATTTGTGTATAGCAATGCAAGAACAGCCTAATACAATCAGTACCAGCTCATAGGATTACTGTGATGACTCAGTGAGATACTGTGCTCAGCACAGGGTCTTGCACATAGGAAACAGGTGAGCAAATTTGCACAATACAGTTTAGCAAATATTAGTATTAATGGTGGTATTATTTCGTGCCCCTCCAAGCCTAGGGTCTCGGGGGAGGGTTTGTGTCTCCTTAGTTTTCATTGTTTAGGGGTTCTTTGTTTCTCCATAGCATATGGAGAAAACACAGGATATTATAGCCATATTTGATAACTTGCTGGTCACCACAGATAACTATGATTTAGAGAATAACGTAGAAGTCATGCCGGGAAAGTTTTTTATTTCTGGGCGGGGCGGGGAGGGTGTCAGGAATGCATTTTACAATGTGCAGCTACTGTGCATTCTTATGAATTAAAAACAGACAGGCACACCCAAATAGCTCTAGGGAAAAAAAAAAAACTACAGAGGCTACTTTTAAAAGGTTTAACCTCAGTCCTATAAAAGAGCAACAGAGATATAGAATCTTAGATTTGGGAGGAAGCCTCCTAGATCTCCTTCCTGTCTAGCCTTTCTACACCAGAGCCTCCAGCAACTGGCCTAAAAAAGACTCAGAGTAGCAACTTTATGGCCTCAGAGTAACAGAGGATGCACCCATTTCTTGAGCATAAATGGACCCCCATATTTACACACTGCCCCACATTGCTATTTGATCATTGCCTGTGGCTGAATTGCGGCTGCCCTCCCATCATCAACCACGTTGGCTTCTCTTATATCCCCTCTTTACCTGGTCTGGGGCTGAACAGTCAATTCATGTTGATCAACCATTTTAGGATGCACTGGTGAGTGCCCAGGAAGTAGTGTTTAACTCACTAGCTATATTGAATACACTTTTTCTCTGGTCCAGTTCAAACAGAAGGATGACTGGAAATATATCTTTGATGCACTGTGCTGGTCTCATAGGATTTATGTGAGCCTGAATCCACCCCCTTTTACATATAGCTGATGTCTACCAATTCTGCTAGACTGATGTCAGGGTTTTATTTCCTTCCCAGAAATGTTTCTGAGTACCCTTTAACCCACTCCCCATCACCCCCAAATACACACACATGGTGTGAGTCATTAACTTCCTCTACATATTTCACTACGTCCCTTTGCAAACCTCTGTCTTAGCACTTACCATTTTGTACAGAATTGTGTATTTACTACTCAGTCCCCACCAGAGAGATGACTCTCTCTTTTATCTTTGTATTATATTTCTAGTTCTAGCACACTGCCTGGCACCTTGTGATTGCTTAAGAAATGCTGGGTGAGTGACCCAGTGTGCCCAGTAGTGGCAAAACCTCCACCTTCAGCTCTCCCACCCCACCAGCTTGCCATGGATCCTGGGGTGTAATCTCAAGGGAATCTGTCCATCCATTTTAAAAACTATGAGCAGGCTAAATATTAGTCATCCGAATGCTGTTTTCTCATTGAGTTGCCTTAACAAATGGCAAGAACAGATGGCATTCAAGACATGTTGTCATTATAAAAGTATAAAAATGTTATTTGTTTTTAAATTTTAAAAAAATACCTGCACATCATTGCAGACAATTTCAAGAGCAGCCCTGGAAAAACCGTGTGGAGAAGAAATACTGTGTTTTTTTCTTCTCAGTCTTGCCGTGTCATCAGTTTTCATCATTGGCCCTTTCCTTTCTGAAAACGAGATGAACTCTCAAAATTGAGTTTTGAGACAAGTTTGATTTTCCTTTGTCCTAGCTGGAAAGAGAGCTTTAACAGAGATCACATACCCACTATGTGCCAAGTACTAGCTTACATGACTTGCAGTGTAGACTCACAGGGTTTGTGCCACATTGTTTAATAAGCATAAGCAAAATTTTCTATAAAGTTAAAGCAGCAGCAATGGAGAGAAGGTAACTATCATCACTGTGGACTTGATATAGTGCCAGGAACTGAAATTTAAAATCAGGGACCCTGGCCTCATAAATGTCTCTCCCCATGTAAGCAGATGACATCCTCATTGCAGAAAAAGTACCAGCCAGCAACTCTTGCTGGCTTGCCTTATTGAAAGTTGAGCACTAAGATCAATAGAGCAATATTTTATGAAATTCAATTTATCAGAAGATTTGATGTCTTAAAGATGATGGAATGTCTTATTTATTGGCAATCGTAGAAACTTCAGGAATGTTTGGCACACTGAATGCTAAAGCCCAAAGTTGATTTGAAATTTCCTGTCCTTGAAGGAAGACAGTGATGGAGAGTCGCTTTTGAAAGCTGAATCTCAATCCCAAACCTTTGCAGCTATTGTACAAGCAGGCCAAGATCCCAGGCCGAAATGAAAGTGTCGTGTGCCATGAGTTTTAAGAACTGCTGCTACCAGAAGCAAAATAAAAGATAAACAAGAAAAAAAAAAAAAAAAAAGCACATCTTTACGTGGATCCAGGCTACAAAAAATGTTAGCCTTTATCACTACCCCGACCTTTTCCCAAAGGAAATTGTGGCAAATAATCAGGTTAAAACTGAGAGTCACTAAATGCAATGTAGTATCCCGGCTTGGATTCTGGAATAGAAACCAGACATAAGTGAAAAAACTGGTAAAATCCAAATAAAGTCTGTAGTTTAGTTCAGCGCTCCCCAACCCCCAGGCCATGGACCGCTCCCCAATGCTCACATTACTGCCTGAGCTCTACCTCCTGTCAGATCAGTGGCAGCATTAGATTCTCTTAAGAGCATGAACCCTATTATTAACTAAGCATGTGAGAGATTTGAGTTGTGTCCACCTTATGAGAATCTAATGACTGATGATCTGTCACTGTCTCCCATCACCCCCAGATGGGACCATCTAGTTGCAAAAAAATAAAAGCTCGGGGCTCCCACTGATTTTACATTATGGTGAGTTGTGTAATTGTTTCATTATATGTTACAATGTAATAATAATAGAAATAAAGTGCACAATAAATGTAATTGCTTGGATCATCCCAAAGCTGTCCCCCCACCCCTAGATCCCTAGAAAAATAGTCTTCCACAAAACCAGTCCCTGATGCCAAAAAGGTGGGGGATCACTGGTTTAGTTGATAGTGGTGAAACAATATTACCTTATTAGTTGTAACAAATGTACAATGATTACATAAGATGTCAACATTAGGGGAAGCTGGGTGAGGGATATATGGAAATCTGTGTACTATCTTTGCAACTTTTCTGAAGACCTACTGAAATTATTCCAAAATATCAAGTTTGTTTTACAAATTTAAGAGGCTCAAAGCCAGAGGTCACTGAGGATGAAGTACTAAAAAGAATGTGAGATATGGAATTCACCCAAGGATGAATGAAGTATGAGTGTGAAACTCCCCTCTTCTTCTATTAGTAGCTAACCATGTGATTAAGCTAAACTCCCTGAGCCTCAGTTTTCTCATCTCTAAATACAGGCATAATTAAACCCTCCTCATGCAATTATTATAAAGATCAAATGAGAGAACATTTAAAATGAACTTGCAGTTAGTAAACACTCAGTGCACAATAGTTGGATTTAGTCAATGGCCAAGACAAGGTAAAAGTCAAAAGTTAGAGATTTTTTAAATAGCAACTGATCTCTACCAAGGCACCTCCCAAGACTTCTGGACAATGAGTTTTATTGCAAGGATGGAGCAAGCTAATGGGCATTGCCAGTCATTGCCTATCAAGGACCTCTGGCAGGATGTTGAACTTAGCACAATCCACTTCTCACCTTAAGTAAACACTTCCTAATTAACACATTATAATTTTGAGCTCTCTAATTCATGGAAAATTTTTCTTTTCACAATTATTTTCCCAAGTTACTTGAGTTAACTGCAATCTTACTTTCCTGACTAAAGTCCATTTTAGATAAGAATTGCTTCAAAGGAAAGAATCCTGATTCTGTTTATAACTTATTTTTTCTTATCTTTGGTGTTGGAGAAATAAAAATAAGCAAAAATAAGCAAACTGACATATTCATTTATCTCCCCACTTCCCTGCAAATAGATAGATTGCCCAGCAAATTAAATGTCAGCTAAGGAAACCACAGCTCAGAGAAGTTAAGCAACCTGCCCAACACCATGAAGCTAAGAGCAAAGGAGCCAGAACTTGAACCTGACCCCAGGAGCTGTCCTTTCTCCTACTATGTTGCCTGTCCACTCCACTGGAATCAAGTTGAAAAATGCTAGTGAAACCAGTATTTCCCGCCTGGTTCTCCCTGCTAGATCAGAGCCTTCCAGCATGGTTAGATAGCATGCTAGAGATTCATCAGCTCTCACATGGAGACTTGTGGAATTCATTTTCATCCACTTCTAACTTTAAAACCAAATAAGTACCTTATTTTGGGGTGCAGATTATAGAATCAAGCAATTCCAGCAAGCCTGAACATGGAGTCCTTGCTCTTAGAGGGTCTACGTTGAGCTGGAGCCTTTTAAAGAGATATCATTGGCTAGGGCTGCCTTTGGCTCCACCACCATCAAGTGCCTGGTTTTTTCTCATACCTCGTAGGCAACCCTGAATTAGGATGAGTTTACAGCACCATTGTTTACTTCCGAGCGTTCCTGAACCCTTTTGCTGCCCGGCATTCCTGTTTTTGAATTGCATCTGTTTGTTTCACCTTCAGGACCACCTGCTTTCTCAGGCTGGATTTCACACTTGGCACTGCTTACCTCGTAGTGATCTCAGCTTCTCTCTTCAGCTGTAATTTACTCTTGGCTCTCAGACTACTTACCCCTGACTCTTCCAGATATCCATCTGTCTGTCTGGCCAGAGCCATCTCAGCCCTCCGGACTCTCCCTGGTACCCTTCTAGTTCTTGACATTTCTGCTGGATTATCTATACCCAACCCCCCTACACACATGCATGCACACACACACACACACACACACACACACACACGGAGCTGCCTGCCTTGCAAGCTCTCATTAGCATTAAATGTCAAGTTTCAGGAATAACCAGCCTTCTTGGTTACAACTAAAATGGAGATCGCTGCATTAATGCAGTAATGGAAATATAATGAAGGAATTTATTGTCCCTGAAAGACAATATCTGCCACACAAACCCCATGGGATATCTCCAGACAGTAAGTACAGCTCCACGCCTCTAATTCCTCTGGCCCATAATTATCTTGGGAAGATGGTGACCCTGCAGTTCTCTCTATTAAGAGTATATTTCCTTACAAAATGAACTGTGCTGTATTGAATTGCATCATTTTGATCACTAGAAATTGACATATTGGGCTCATTAGCCAGGAAGTTGGATAGTTAATTTATGAGGTTTCTCAGAGCCTGTCCCAGACCACTCATTGAGGGAGCTAAACAGCCCACGATGAGATAGAAGAAAGTTACTCCAGCAGAGTGGCTTTATTTTTCTCTCATTACAGAGATAATGAACAGAAAACTTCTCTGGTACAGATATTGCTTCCCACCCCTTCTCCCCCCAACCCCAAAATGATTTTGCTTTATTGCAACGAGATACCATTTGATGGGCGAACAGTCTTATTCTGCTCATTAGCACCATTTTTCATTTAAAATCTTCAACTGCTGAGATAAAAAGACGATCTAAGTCTTTGCCTTTATCTTTAATATTTAAAACTGTTCACACAACATTTTAAAAATCAAATATTGATGCTGCTACCTGTTGTTCTTCAAAGTGGAGCAGTTATATTGCAGGCCCTTCACAGTAAGCCTGCCTTTATTAGAAATGAGAATGGGGATGTTAAGGAGACGTTTATTTCCCTCTCTGTGGCCTCTGCCCCCATCCCCATAGGTGGAGAGCTAGGAAGAGCATTTGGTTCTTAATCAAGAAATGTGCTGAGGCAGCCACTTGAAAGCACCTAGTGGGCAGGCTGGCAAGAAATACGGAGATGCTAGGAGCATCTTCAGGGTCGATTCTGCAGAATGGTACTGGGCCCTTGGAGTCATGTAGCCTCCTAGGCTCTCAGCCATAGGCCAGCTTCCTACAACCTCTGCAACCTAGATTCTTGGGGAACCGCAGTTTTGGTCAATGGGATGGTTCCACACTGCCCTCTAGTGACTAGGTTCAGAAGCTACATGTATCACACAGTCCTTTGCATTCAGCAATTCAAGGAGGACCTGCCCTGTCCTGTGTCAGGGACTGGCGATATGGAGGTGAAGGAGACACATAGCCTGTTCTCCAAGGATTTCTCATAGTGGGACATGGGGGCAGATAATTACAAAGCTATGTTTATGTGTTATTACGCTTAAGTTAAGGATGTCATAGGAACTCAGGGAAGCATCATCACCAAGCCTGTGGGGTTTCAAAGGACTTTGAGGAGGTGGTCTTGACAAATGAGAAGGGGCTTTGCAAGCCTAGGAAAAGGAGATGCAGCTCAGGGCCTGATTGTGAAGGGCCTGTTGTGCCACTACAAGATTGTTGGCATGAGCAGTCAGGAGACAATGATAAGAGTTTCATAGAGATACTGTGTATGATCCATTTAAGATGCACATTTTTTTCCATGTTTCAACATCTCTTTAGGAGGCCTCCTACAAACAATGGCATATTTTATTTTATTTTATTTTATTTGTAGAGTTTTTTTTCACTTTCATGGTGGTTCATAAAATCAGGATATATTTCACAACCTATGGCATATTTCAGGAAATATGGTAAAATAAAGGCTTAAGTTGGGCCATGTCTAGGGGACAGAGAGGAGGGGTCAGAATAAGATGAGGGATAGAATAAGATACATTAGCAGAGACAGAGAGAATGGGCAGATTACAGAGGGTTTTTAGGCGGTGGAATTTGTTTAAATTGTTGAATGAGTGTATGTCAGAGGTGAAGAAGGAGAAGAAGAAAAGGTTGCTCTGCTAAGTGTGTGTGTATATAAGCAACTGGAAGGAACTCATGAAAATAGGTTTTGCTGTGAGCATTGAAGTTCATTGACAGTAAAAGAGGTAGGGGGATTGCATAGCAGAAATGCACCATGAAATCACCTCATCGAGTGGAAATCTGAGAGGCTTTTCAGTGGACTAGAATGGTGAATGTGGGATGGAAAGGGTGTTAAAATGGGTCAGATGATTTCATTTGGACCCTCTGGGTTTATGATTGTCTTCTGTTTATAGAAAACAGGAGCACAGAATTGCATTTAATTGTCTCTAATTCATCTGGTGAACATGCTTTCCTGATATTAGCTGGATCAATTGTACAAATAACTTCAGAACCACTCAATACTTTTGTCATGGATGAGATTGAAAGGTTCCATTTGCTTTCCCGTGCTGGATAACCAGAGAGCTGATTTTAGGGTCATTAGATGGCAATAAAGACTCCCCACCCCCACAGCACATGCTCCACCGACTTCCCTCAGTAGGCATTTCACTATATTAAAGACGCAAACTGGCTGATGTAACCATTGCTTTGAAGCCATGAAATGGAATGTCAGTTACATAAAGGGAGCCACATATTTCTGAGATATTGATTATTGCAATATAAATCTTCTCACCCCTAAGGTAAAATCCTAGCTGGTGCTGTGAGCTACTTGATAATCATGACATTGGGCTTTTCTTGGGTTTTGATTTTTATGTTTTATTCCTATTAGGCAAAGACCAGGCAAGAGGGAGAAGACCGTTGAGAGAGGCGCGGTGGGAGTGGAGGTGGGGGTGCACATCACAGAGGAGGCACCGAGAGTAGGGGCTTGCCTCGATATAGAAATGTAGCAACTCTGGAGAACTGGTGTCACAGGGCAGAGCATAAAAGCGGGACATTATTTCCTCGGAAAAGTGTCTTTTTAAAACATGATTTGTTTCATTTTGCAGTGGAAAGGGTTGGACAGATGTGCATTCAAATTCTCCCTCCTTTTCTTGCTAGTGTATGACCTGGGCAAGTTATTTAACCCCTCAGAGCCTGGTGTTCCTTATTTGTGACTCAGAGATAGTAATACTTCCTACCATACAGATTTTGGTGGAAAGTAAATAATAGAACTATGTGAAGCCCTAGCAAAGAATCTGTCACACAGTGGGTGTTTGGCACCTACTGTCACCGATCTTCTGTGCAAACCCCTCCCCGCAGCTGCTCCTGTTCCAATCAGTCTGGGAACACTGGACTCATGACAATTGCCACTCCCTTTGTGTGCCTTATATTTGCCCATTCCCAAGTCTTCACTGATTTTATTCCCTATTCTAGGCATCTCCAGATGCCTACATCCTACCCGTGCTCAAAGACACATTTCAAATGCCCACTCCTCTGGGAAATGCCTGTTGTACCCCTGGATACAAATCATCTCTCCTCCTTAGAGCCAATTACCCATGCTCCAACACCCATTTCAAATGCCTACTCCTCCAGGAAATGCCCCAGTACCCATGGACAAAAATCATCTCTCCTCCTTACAGCCAATACAGCAGCTCACCAGGCATGGGCTCTTTCACATGTATTATCTATTACACTTACAGATCTGTGGCCTATTTACCCTCACTGAGCCTCAGTTTCTTCATCAAATGGTGATAATAAAAATATCCACTTCATGGGGTAGTGGCAAGGATCAAGTTGCTAATGCATGCATAGTTGCAGCCATATAGAGCTCTGTGGATGGTAGTGATATTGATGGATTATTATTATTAGTATATCTAGATATGACCTCTAGTTAGAAAATGCAGTCTCCTTGGTTGCTTGCTTCTAGAAAGGATGCATGCAGTTTCTAGAAACTGGTGTCTTTTTCTATGGTCACACCTCACTTGTTAAGGGCTTCAGTTGTAAATAGCATCAGTGGTAAATCCAATAATAAGTGCCTGAAGGGTAGAGACCTGTTTGGATTTTGGTTGTGGATGATGTCTATATATCAGTTAAGGACCCTACGCCTTGCTTCCACGGCACAGCAAATGTTCGTTACACTTGCAGAGCCACTGAGAAATGCAAATACTTGAAAACTGGACAGCAATGTGAAATACCAAATGCATAGTCATTAACTGACAAAACTAGGAGCTTTGATGAATAGAATAAATGATTGACCTTCAAGATGGGAGCAAGGATTAGGTAATCTTGGGAGGAGGAAGAAGCAGTGAAATGAAAGCCCCTGGGAATTCTTCCATCATCTCCCAACAAATATACCTGTGAACAAAAGGTTTCCCACTTTTATGTCATTTATCTTTTCAGTTTTTTAAAATGATTTTCAGATTCAACCAAATTCTTAGGAGAGATATTAAGAGGTTTATAATTTAGATAATGGGACACATTATGTATTCCTAGTAAATAGCACTAAGCTATGCACTACTGAGTTTCAACATCAATAGATTCTAACTGCCAACCCAGGCAACTGTCACTTGGCTGCTCCCAGGGTGGTTGGCCCATAAAACTTGCAATATGAATCACACACTCAAAAAGAAAAAAACCTCAACAGATAGAGGGCTATCTGTCTGTTTTGGGGGTAGGAAACAAATATAAGTTACTGGCATTAGATGCCTAATTTATTCATGGAGTGTTTAAGCCTCCTCAGAGCCTGGTATCCTCAGCAGCTGCCCAGCCGGCCACTCCTTAATATAGCTGTGTTTGCATAAGGGAGGGCAGCTTGGGAAGGAAGACTGACCTGACCAGGCTGCACTTCCAGTATGGCAGCCACTAGCCACATGCCGCGATTGAAATGTGGTGAGTTCCAATTGTAATGTGTTTTGAGTATAAAATACATATTAAATTTCCAAGATTTATGAAAAATGAATATAAAACACCTCATTCATAATTATTATATCGATTACATGTTGAAATAATATTTTGGATATATTGGGTTACATGAAATAAACTCCTAATGTTAATCTCACTGTTTTGTTTCATTAATGTGGCTACTAGAAAATTTAAAAATTACAGATGTAGCTTGCCTTCTGTTTCTTTTGGATAGCTGCTGTATTGGACAGGACTCTTGTAGCACACAGCCCAGGTTATACCATCAGATGTGATTGTCTACAGAGTATTTCATTTCATTTTAAAAATCATTCTGTTTATTTTTAAAATTCAAACAATATGAAAGAGCACAAAATGAAAAGTAAGTCTCGCATCCCATCCCCTCCTTTTCCTGCATTTCTCTCTGTTCCTCCTCCAGAGGCCATCTCCCAGTGTACTGAATACTGCCCCAAAGACATCCAAGAGATGAGAGATGATGCTCCTCCATACCGCCACCATCTCCACCGCTCCCTGCTGTCACACACCTGGCCTGTCTCACTGATTTACACTGTCTGCTGACCACTGTGGCTGTCTTCAGTGTGTCCTAGAGCACAGCAGTCATAGTGAGAGAGAGCCTATAGGGGCAAGGACACCATGGGAAATAAATGTTACATACTTAACTTGCATACAATGAAATGACGAAAGAGCAAAGACTTACTATCTAATTATCCCCCAAACATTTGCTATTTCTACTTTGAAAAACTGGCATCAAGGATTCTGACATCTGACCAGTGATGACCACACGGGGAATGTTAAGAAGGTGATCTATGGACCCTGCCAGTGTCCTGTGTGCCACTGTGTTCCACAGGCACCCCTTAAAAGGCATTTTCCTCTTTGGAGATAAAATAACTGGAGATCGGGAGTTATTTGCCTGAAGCCCTGTGAATCAGGGATTGAATTAAATGACATTAAACTAGAAATAAGCTTTCTAAGGCAAGTTTTAGTATGTTAATTAAAGCAGCCTAACCTTGAATTTTCATAGTTTAGGGAAAAACAGTGGCCTGAAGATGAATCAATGTATAACCCACTACATATATTTAGAAAGAGCTTTAGTGCTATATCTTTATAATTATCAAAGCAATTCCTTAAGGCATGAAGGGAGGATGGAGAAAGGATAAAAAAAAGTCACTCTATATTACTGTGCCCCTTCCCCACTGCACTGAAGAACTGTCAGACTCAGCTCAAACGAACATCAAAGGAAGCCCAGAAGAGGAAGACATCAGATTCCTGAGTCCCACCTCAGACCTACTGAGGCAGAATGGGGGGTGGAGCTTGGACCAGGTACCCAGATGATGCTCAAAGCAAAACCTTATCCATTTTCATCCAACAAATGGAAACCAAACATTGTTCAGGTGCTGAGATATGGCAGGAATCAAGACTGGTAAATAGACATCCAATCATGCCTGTATTATCCTTACAAAAAATATATATATATTAAATATAGATTATTATATATAATAAAATATATATTAAATATTTTATATATTACATATTTACATATAATATATTAAATATATTTGATATATTAAAATATATTTTAAGCACACACACACACACACACACACACACACACACAGAGCAAAGAAGTGTACTCAACCCAATCTTGATTTCGGCTGGCATAGATAGCCAAGGTGAGCCCCCAACTCATGAAAGGAGCAGCAGCACAGGCAATTCCATTGGGGGCATACTGCTAATCAATCAGCTGGTACCATCTTGGTTCCCATAACTTTATCCAGTTGGCATAAGACTCCAGCCACTCACTAAGAAGTAAGAAAAAAAATTGATCCAGACAACCAAAAATGAGGGGCTTGACAAGAACTCTCCAGGCTCTCCACATGCTAGTGGGCTAAGGTTTAAAGCAGAGTTTTCACCCAGGTAAAGGAATTGGAGAACTAAACCAGAAACCCACACTGAACTGGGGTCATACGGACTAGGCCTGCTTGTTGACAGTTAAGAGAAGCACAGTGAAGCATAAGGAGATTGACTTTGAAATCGGACAGTCTTGCATTCACAGTCTGGCTGTTGAACCCACTGGCCATATGAGCTGAGCATGTGACACCACCCTCTTACTGGAAAATGGGAAGCTCATGCTGACCTCGCAGGTTTTGTGTCAGGATTTTTAATGTTCATAAGGCAGCTAAGCAGACACAGAAGACAAATTATCAAATTTAAATTTTGTTTATAATACTAAATTATTAAAATAACAATATTAAACTAATAAAACCATTGGTTGGCAGTGGTGGTTCAGTAGGAAAGAAATACATGGGACTCACCCCCGGAAACCTACATACCAGGATTGTGAGGGAAAAACTCATTCCAGATACCACTCTCTGAAGTGTGCCTTCCTGGTCAGAGGCTGGGCAGCCTGAAATAGGTGAAGGGCTTCAGCGCCAATGACTACGTGTGGCAAGAACATGTTCAGCCTAATGCCAGCCATGAGCCCATGGTATCCTTGGGTTGGATGGAGGAAAGGGAGAATTCTCTTGATTTAGCCCATGCCTTAGTGAACCAAGCAATATCTTTCACACCTGTTCTCTGTGTCTTTTGTCATTACCACCATCAATCAAGTTGAAGAGATGCTTCACTGCAATGGTGCTACCTAGCATCCCTGCAGAGTGTGCAAATAAATCATCTATTATTTGAAGAGTCAATATTATCAAAAACAGATTCAATGCTTTTAATAATAATATGATTAATATAATAAGCAGTGCATGTGATCATTTCATCTAGTTTTTCAGTGTAGATGCCAAAATCTTATCCTTTTTACAGAGGAAACACAGGCTGACTCAGATGGATGGGTAAGAGAAAGATCAGCGTAAACTTAGCATTACTAAGGGAAAAAAACCCACTATTTTCACTGCAGGGTTAAGAGTAGTGGGTGAGATCTCAGAAGTACATCAACTCTCCTACCCAATCCCACCAATGGTAACTCGAAGCAGATCGCTCCAGTCTGGTTCCATTTTCTTATTTACCTACATCTAAGCCACTCTTTTCCTAACAGCCCCAGCCTACGAGCTCCAAATATTTCCCTTCTGCTTTCTTTCAAAGATGCATTGCAAAAGAAAAAAAAAAAGGCCTACTCCTAAAGCTCCACACCCTCTGCCACCATGCTCTCATCTAGCCTCTAATCTTTTCCATTTCTAATCAATACTATGAAAGCTACATAGCATAAAACATCTGGACAAACAGTGAGAAGAGCCCAGTATCTAGATACATGATGTCATGTAAATGGCAGGTTCAGATGTCAACTTGAATTGTTTCTGTTTTTCTATAGGCTATGGTAGTTGTGTATACACACACCTATTATAGTACTCTAGCATTTCTAACTTTGAGTCAGTATTCTTAGGTACCCTCAGCATAAGATAATTTAAAGGAAAAGCAAGAGAATAAGAGGAGGGGGAAGTGTGCTACATAAAGCAAGAAACAGTCAGTGGGTTGATTTCTAATCTTGGGTTTGCTACTTGTTTGCATAATCCTGGACAACTCACTCAACCACTCTGTGTCTCAGTTTCCTGGTTTATTGAATAAGAGCTTGATGATCTCTGAAGTCCTTTAGCTTTAGAATCCATACGCCCCTAAGTTTGCTAATCTGTGTGTCTGCTATGCTGCACTGAAGCCAATGATTTGACTCCAGTTTTTGGTACTAATTTTTTTTTTCTTGCGTCGATGCTTCCAGAGTGCCCGTGTGAGCAGGCAGCACACTGGCTTTTTGTATTCACTCTTTACAAATCAGCCCTTTGATCTCTTGAGCTACTTTGCAGAAAACTAGACTAAGTGGTGTTCTTAAATCTCAGACTCACTAATTACATTGCAAAGAAAGCCTATTACACACCTCAGCAGAGTGGCCAGAGACATATAACAGGAAACTTCGGTTGCAAAGAAAGGTCACCTAATTCATGACACGGCTGTTGAATCTTCTTCACTGAGTGGCCTCCCAACATTTTGGGCTCAGCCACCCAGTTGCTCAGCCAACACTAGGAGAGGCAGGTATGACCCATCTCTCAACTCCCAGCAAGCGGGGACTGGAACTGCCCTGCCACCCTGGGTCTAGACCAGGTCTGGATACATTAAACCCAACCTGGCATATCCATGCAGACATCATATTTTAATTAAGAATTGATCCCTAACCCCAGAAGCTTTTTAAAAACTACCTCATCTCATGGCTGGGCGCAGTGGCTCACACCTGTAATCCCAACACTTTGGGAGGCCAAGACGGGCGGATCATGAGGTCAGGAAATCAAGACCATCCTGGCTAACACGGTGAAACCCCCTCTCTACTAAAAAATACAAAAAAAAAAAAAGTTAGCCAGGCATGGTGGCGGGCGCCTGTAGTCCCAGCTACTCCGGAGGCTGAAGCAGGAGAATGGCGTGAACCCGGGAGGCGGAGCTTGCAGCAGTGAGCCGAGATCGCGCCACTGCACTCCATCCTGGGCGACAGAGCAAAGACTCAAAAACAAACAAACAAACAAACAAACAAACAAACAAAAAAACAACTACCTCATCTCCCCAGCACTCAGCACTCTTCCTATCAACTTCTGACTTCTCTTTTAAAGAGCTATAGAATGTGCAGTCAAATAGGCCTGGGCTAGAATTCTGGGACTGCCAATTTCTAACTGTGGTGCTTTAAGTAAAAATCCTTTAACCCCTTTGAGCTTCTGTCTCCTCATATGCAGAATATGGATAATGCCTTCCTCACCTGGGCAGCATAAGGGTGAAATGAGATGATGATGGAAAGGGACTGAGTACACAGCCCAGAGTACACCACAGTCAAGCCGCTGTTGTGGATGTTGTGGTCCATCAGCTCCCAGCGTGTTTATAGTTATGTATTTTTACAGTTATAGTAAAAGAAAATCTGTTGATTCAAGCTCATTCTTGTTGGTTAAAAAAAAAAAAAATCTGCTGAAGAAGACTGTATCCCAAATCCCAAAGGCAAGAATGCCGGCTCTTCTATGTTACCAGTGAACAGGGCCCGGGTGCCAATTCCATATAGAATAGTAAATAAAAAAAAGGACATTAAGAAATTTCTGAAATGTACATGGTCACTGAGAAATGGGAGTGCACCCTCTCTACAGTGACTTTGAAGCTGCTCCTTGAGACCCTGGGAAGAGCATGAGCTTTGGGTCGTGAAGACTCGAATTCTAGTCCCCTCACTTATTCCTTTTGTATCTTTGAGTAGAATTCTTAGCCGACCTGTACCTGGTTTTCTAATCTAAAAAGTGGTACAACACCTGACACATAGTAAATCCTCCAATTAGTAGGTGTCCTCCACCCTTCCTTTCCTAACTAACTGGGTTAAGAATGCAAGTAGCTCCTGTACACGTCAGATGGGCCATCTCTTCCTTCTGCATGACTGAAATTCTATTTCCTCTCAGCTACTCCATTTGTAGTGTTATATTTCCATTTAAGCTGTAGAGAATTATTTTTTACTATATTAGAGGAGATCTGAGTCAGACTGCCTTGAGAGAGAACATATCGGAAACCTCACGTAATCTTTGTGTCACATCAAGCAAGTAGCTACTTATTGAATCTTTTGGAATTTCTGAAGGTAAGATTTCCTCTAGCTTAGCTTTCTGCAGTAAACATCCACCCTACGAGCGCTATCTCCATTAAACCAAAAGACCTTTGACATGTGTATTTTGTGAATTGGTCTTTATAAAAAGATATACCTCTTCCTCTTTGTTATCTCAAAATATGAGTTTATACAACATCTAAGACCCAAAACAATAAGGGATTTACATCAAAATAATCTCCATGGTCCCACCTATACTCAAGGATAAACCTGCCTTGTTCTTTAACAAGAAAAGTTAAATTGTTTCTTTATAATTGTTCTATCATTCAGATGTACATTTTTTCAAACTGGTTCTCCTTCTATGTGACTGACATTTGGAAAACAGTCTTTGTGTAGCTGACTTTTAAAATTATGTGATGTAGGAAATATATAGATAAAATGCATATGTGTTTGTATTATATATAATATACATATGTGTATATATAATATATACAGATATAGATAATGTAGCTATATAATATATGCATGTATATATACACACACGCATATTTGTATTATATATATAACCCTTTATGTGTGGTATCAGAACAACTATTTGGTTAAGAGCTATTTGAACTGATGTAATAAAGAAGGCAAATAGAATTTGAAAATAAGTGTAGTGGTTAATTGATGTGTTAACTTGGCTGGGCCATGGCGCTCAAATATTTGGTCAAACATTAATTGGGATATTTCTGTGAGAATGTCTATGGATGAGATAAACATTTAAATCAGTGGAATTTGAGTAAAGCAGATTGCCCTGCATAAGGTTGATGGGCCTCATCCAATCAGTGGAAGGCCTCAAGAGATCAAAAAGACTGACCTCCCTGAATGAAAAGGAATTCTGCAGGGTACCTTCAGAGGTAAACTACAGCATCAGCTCTTGCCTCCAGCCTGAAGGCTTTTGGACTTGCCAATGTCCATAATTAGATGAGACAATTTCTTAAAATCTCTTTATTTTACGTGATATATATATATATACACATATATATATATATAAAACACACACACAATAGTATGTATGTGTGTGTGCGCATGTGTTGTCTCTTTATTTTACCCGTGTTTATACATATATATGTACACACACACACACACACACACTATTCTGTTTCTCTAGAGAACCCTGAGTAAACAGTAAGTAATCCTAAACATCCTGAGCTCCAAACTACTGTGAGGCTCCTACACTCTCAACCCACCTCTTGAAGAAAATGCTGTAATATTACATTGTTAAATAACCAGCTGTGGCTGGGTGTGGTGACTCATGCCTGTAATCCCAGCACTTTGGGAGGCCGAGGCAGGTGGATCACCTGAGGTCAGGAGTTCGAGACCAGCCTGGCCAACATGGTGAAACCCCGTCTCTACTAAAAATATAAAAATTAGCTGGGCGTGATGGCAGGTACCTGTAATCCCAGCTACTTGGGAGGCTGTGAAGGGAGAATCACTTGAACCCGGGAGGTGGAGGTTGCAGTGAGCCAAGATCACGCCACTGCACTCCAGCCTGGGCGACAGAGTGAGACTCCGTATCAAAAAACAGAAACAAAAACTGCACAACCTAATAATTTCCAGTGGTTAAAAGCACAGGCTTTAGAGCCAAAGATAGCTGAGGTCAAGTTCTGGCCCCCGACTGATGGCAGTTTGCTTCTATGGAAAGTGCCATAGAAACCAGGTAAGACAGGTATGCCCTGTGGGAGGCCTTCCCTCCACATATGGGTTTAGCCTAATATCTTCCCACTGAGAAGAAGCAAATAGTGCTGGGTTTGGTGAGGAAGAAATTGTGATGATTAACAGAGAAAATTCAGGTTCAGAATTTACCACCACCCCCTGTGGCACCCAGTAAAGTTCTAACCAAGATGCCATCTTTATGAACAGGATTGTGGCTGAATTTCAAAGAATGAAAATTTTTCCTACCTTAAAAATGCATTGACCAAATTTATTTCCCTCTAAACATGATAGTGTCACCAGAATGAAAAAAGATGACCCCATTTATTAGAGGCCCCAAATCACTGACTGCTGCAAAGCACTGTGTTTGCTATGCAAAGACATCTAATTTTGCAAAATAAATACACCAGGCATAAAATTTTTGCTTTGCAAAAGAACATAGTGCTTCTAGATGGTCTCAAGTTATCAAGATAATATTGATTGACATACAACCTGGACAGGCACATCTGTGGAGCACCTATTACCTGCTTCCCTCAATATACGTAGCTCCAACCAGTCTCAAACCAGTATGAATTCTGCAGGTGAGGAAATTGAGGGACTTCCTTGACCTTCAGGTTTCTCGAAGCCTCCTCCTGGGATGAACTTCAGCAGGCTAGCATCCAATTATAGTCCTCTCTTTTCCTGAAAAAGATCCCACTTTTTCTGGAACTGCCTAAGATCTGCAAATAGAGACTGGAGAAGAAATGAAAATCCCCAACATATTTTTTATTTACTTGTTTTTTATTTTATTTATTTATTTATTTATTTTTGAGATGCAGTCTCACTCTGTCACCCAGGCTGCAGTGCAGTGGCGCGATCTCAGCTACTGCAACCTCTGCCTCCTGGGTTCAAGTGATTCTCCTGCCTCAGCCTTCCGAGTAGCCGCAGGTGCCTGCTACCACACCCCGCTAATTGTATTTTTAGTAGAGACAGGGTTTCGCCATGTTGGCCAGGCTGGTCTCAAGCCCCTGACCTCAGGTGATCCGCCTGCCTCGACCTCCCAAAATGTTAGGATTACAGGCGTGAGCCAATGTACCTGGCCCCCCAAAGTATTTTTTTTTTTATCTGAAATGAGCAAGGACACTTGCATTTGCTTACATCGAGATCATTAGTCTTGGAATCAGAAGACCTGGGTTTGCCACCTGCCACTGTGGGATTCTGGATAAGTTACTGAACCTTCACCAGCCCACGCTTACTTCCTTTGCTGGTAAAATGGACATCACACCCATCTCACACCTTATTTTGCAGTGAATTAAGATAAAACAAAAAGAACTGTGAGGCAGCCAGAGGCAACCTGGATATCCCCTGCAGCTTCAACTTCTCCGTTCTGTTTTGTTTCCTGGTCTGTATAATATAACTTTTTCCAACATGCTGTGCACCAAAGTAGTTCATTGAAAACACAGTAATTAGCATTCGAGATAAAATGGCACTGCTGCAATGTTAATTACTGCGGTGCAGATGTACCCTCAGATATCATACATAACGTTGTCAAGCCTTTATTTTTAAATTAAAGTGCAACAAACCATACCCTGGCTACACAGCTTTTTTTGATTAATACAAATTAATGTTATTTCGGTGTCTATGGGAAGAGTGGGGAAAAGGGGGTGTTGCATCTCATTGTAAGAACACATAGGAAAATGATAGCAGTTATGGATTGCCCATAACTTTGTGCCCCCATTCAGGTCTCTCCATAATGGAGTGTGAGCTCCATGATGGCAGGGAGAGGGACTGGCTTTGTTCAAAGTCATACTGTCCCCAGCTCCTAGCACACTGTTAGGTGCATTGAATGTTTTGTTCTGAGTAAATGGCCAACCGAATGAATGAATGAAGACAGAGCCATGTATGCAGAAGGGGTCTGGAAGTGAGATCGAAGAACTAGAAGGCACATTGGTGTATTCCTGCTTCTGGTTTGGGGTTTGCTTCATGGCCTTCAATATGATCTTGCATTCTCCTCATGTCTAGCACCTTAAAATCCAAAATGAGAGGCCAGTGAATCATCACAAGGCAGAAGTTAGCTCCAGTTCTTCATTATGACATTTAGCAAGCAACATTATATTCCACCAGGCTCTGGGAATTGGGGAAGACATGGGGAAGAAAGATCAATGAGAATCCTTCAATATCACCTAGGCACCCATGCCATAATAGCCAAGAGTAAGGGAAGGAAGAGAATGAACACGTGTGACCATCACATATATTAGTTAATTATCACAACCTCGTGAGGGCAATTTTACCAACTTTTTATTGTTGTAAAATACATATGACATACAATTTACCATCTTAACCATTTTAAGTGTACAATTCAATGGTGTTAAGTACATTCATATTGTTGTACAACCATCACCACCATCTGTTTCCAGAACTCTTTTTATTTTGCAAAACTGAAACTTTATACTCATTAAATACTAACTCTCTCTCCCTCCCTCCCTCAGTCCCTGGCAATCACGATTCTACTTTCTGTTTCTATGATTTTGGCTACTTTAGATATAGCATACAAGTGGAATCCATTTACATTTAAAGTAATTACTGATAAGAAGGGACTTTGTCATTTTGCTATTTGTTTCAATATGCCTTATAGCTTTTTTGTCTGCCATTTTCATGGAGGAAATTCTGTTATCTCTATGGTTAAGAAAACTGAAGCTTCAAGAAATTCAGTAAACTACCCTAGGTCGCAAGAGGCAGACTGAGAATCTTTTGACTCCAGGGCCCCTGATTTTTCCACCTACTTGTGCCAGTGTGTTTCCCAAGTACTGGGAAAATTCACACAAGCATAAAATGTAGTCAGTGCCTTGATTCAATGGGCAATAATTTTCTTGAGAACATTAGACAGACGTAGATGAAAGGATTTCTAGAAGTGTTAGGAAGCCCAAGATACTTGCCCAATGGCACAAAGCATGCATGTCACAGGAACTTGGAGCAATGTTTTTTGTTGCCTTTTATACCACAGAATGTCACTAGATTGAATCCCATGGTTCTGTGCTTAATGTCATTTGAAGGGAATTACAGAGATCCAGCCCTGCTCTGTGGGATCTACTCCCCATAGCAGATGGATGCAGCAATACATAGTAAATGCTGTAATAATGTGTACACTATTTGACCTGGAATTTGCATAATGAAATATCTCTGGATTCGTGAAAAGATTTATCCATGAGGATGTTTATTACAGATTTTTTTTACAATAATGAAAAAGTGAAAGGGCTGTAAAGATTCAACAATCAGCTAAACATTTTTACAAGGAAATATGATGTAGATATTTCAAAGTGATATTGCTAAAGAATAGTTAATGACATGGAAATATCTATATGTTAGAATAACATAAAAAGTCATATATAATATACATATATGCAAGTGAAAAGTCTATATTATATATTTATAATGCACATATATAAAATGATCTCATTAAATTATGGGTCTATAAGTATGAGTGTGAAAATTATATATATGCCAAAATATTAGTGGTGATTCCTGTTTAATTGTGAAATTGTGGTCGATTTGCTGTCCCATATCTTTCGAACCATATAATAATGCCTATGTATTATCTTAATAATTAGAAAAAATAGGTTATATTTAGAGATGGAAGTCACGTCTAACACAAATCTGTCTTGAGCTATTGTACTGAAAAGGAAGTTATGGGAAATGAAAAGAAAAGTTCTGATTATCTCACACCAACTAAATATACATTTATTTGAGGCTGGAGAACAGGAGTGAAGTCATTGGCATGGATCATTTGGTTGCAAGGAATAGATAACTTGAGGTTTAAAAATGTATTGGTAAGGTGTAGAATATTAGAAAGTACAGTTCAGGCCTCTTGAAGGAACTAGAATGAAGAGACACAAAGATATCTGAAGCTAAGTAGTTATTCTCCACATTCCCTCCCCACTTCCCCTGTGTGTGGTCTCCTCTGTCAATGTTGGGACATCTGCCTCAGTCCTCTCTCTCTGATCTGACTTTCTCTGCTTAACAGTATGGTTGGGACTCAGGCGAACTTGCAGTTCAGGAACTCAACGGAGAGTTTCTGTTGATAGTTCCAGATTTCACAGGAGAAAGAAGATGACTGACTTAGTGTCTATCAATTCCCTTTTGCTGCATAACAAACCACCCCAAAATTTAGAGACTTAAATAATCATTTAGCTCCAAGCCTATGGGTCAGTGGACATTTCTGACCTGGGCCAGGCTAAGCTGATCTCAGCTGGGCCAGTCAGCTAGTGGATCAGCCACAGAGTAGCCAGTCTAGACGGCCTCTCCTGGGATGGCTCTCCTCACTGTGGCCCCATCCTCCAGCAGGCTAGCCCAGGCTCATTTGCATGGTAGTTTCACGGCTCCACGAAGAAGTGAAGAAAACACGCATGCCCTCAAGGTCTACTCTCAGGACTAGCATGTTGTGTGCAGCACATGCTGTTGGCCAAAGTAAGTGACAAGGCCAGCCCAGACTCGACGTAGAGAAATAGCCTCTTATCTAGATGACAGCAGTTACAAAATTACATTGTTGGGAGTGTAGTTATAGGGAGGGGAAGAATTCCTGTCATTTTTGTAAACTGCACATAATCTCTAGGGGCCTAGGCTGACATGAGCTCCATGCAGTCGCTGCACCACATTGCCATTTCCACATAATGCCATTGGTCGATGTACCAGAGAAAGGTGAGTCTGGGGAATCCACTATTTCAACCTGGAAGTGACACTCGTCATGACCCCTCCCAATCCATGGCCCCTATCAGTCACATGGGCTCCATTCTACAGTAAGGTGGCAGGAAACAAAATGAGTCACTGGAATATTTGGTGAGCATTATGGTCTCTGCCACAGTGAACAACTCAAGAGCTAATCATTCACAACACCAGTGTCAGAAAGGTGGAAGAGAGGCAGGTAAAAGATAGTGCTATAGAGCATATATATGAAAACCACATCTAATGAAGGTGTCAGAAGGTACAGGAAGCCCTTCAGGAATCACTAGGGCTGAAGGCTTGGGCCAAAAAGTCAGAGTAAGCAGGAAGAAAATCCAAGTAGTTCAGCCTCCTGTAACCCAGAAACACTCCTTCCAGACTCATTCAAAGTCTCCCTAAGCTCTAGATCCTACCCCCAGAGCTAAGTCAACCCAAGAGAGTAAGAAAGTAGAGTTTCAGATGGGAATGAGTGTTCTAGAATCAATTGTTGTTGAGAAGTGCTAAGGTCACAGTCAGGAAAATGAAGCTGAACATCAAGTCCCAGCAAGAAAAGAAGGAAAAGGAATGCCAAGCAGTCATGTTAGCAGTTTGGAGGGGCTGGAGCAAGATGGAATCAGGAATAAGAAGTAAGTCTAGGAATCTATGAAATTGGAAGTTTGAGTGAATCCCTTTAGTTTAACACTTGAGGCCCACAAGCTATGAAGATTCTGTGCAATGTCTGGTTGCAGGGCAGGACACACCAGATAGGACGCTTGAGAATTCGTACCTAGGCTTTCCATCTCCCATGAGCATCTGCTTCTGGTCACTCATTTTCTCTTCCCTGTCTCATTTGGCCTTCTTAGTATCTCACCTCTTGCTAACTGCTTTCTCCAATTTCTTGCAGCTGAGATTTAGAACTCTTGCTGTATCTTTCCATTCCAAATACTTATTGTAAGAAGGACAAGTTCATCTTTTATAAAATGCAATGCATAAAATATTAGTCACAAATGATGAAAAGTCTCCTTCAAGTTCTTACCTCAAATTCCTAAGCCATCATGTGGTTTATGCCTCACAGAAATTACCATAGATCCCACATATACCCTCTGGGGCAGCTGCCACTCCCTACTCCACATGTGGATTTAGCCCATCTTCCCATCAAGAGGAAGCAAAAGGTGTTGATCCAAGCACCATGCTGGGTTTGGGGAGGCATAGAAGAAGGAGGGCCTTGCTTGACCTGTTGCTAATTGCCTTGCAGGTCAGTGGGACCATGTACAACACTGGAAGACACGTATCCCTTCGCCTGGACAAGGAGCACTTGGTCAACATATCTGGAGGGCCCATGACATACAGCCACCGGCTGGAGGAGATCCGACTACACTTTGGGAGTGAGGACAGCCAAGGATCGGAGCACCTCCTCAATGGACAGGCCTTCTCTGGGGAGGTATGTTAGTCTGTCAAAGTACTAAGGTTAAATGTCAACTTATAAGATTGGGTGCCTGTTTATGTCCAAGATGGGATAACATAACAAAGGGATTCGCTCTAATCTATGAAATGAGAAGGCCCATGCCTTCTTTCTCCATCTGTCTTTTGCAAATTGACATCGAAGTCAATAACAAGCTTCTAGTGTTTTCCAGGGAAGGCTACAATGAAACTAGCTCTTTCCTTCTGAGACAATGTTGCAGCTCTCTTGAGACTCATGTCCAGTGATATTTCTAGAGCATTATTTCAACCCCAAATCCTCACCTTATATATATATATATAATACATCTTTACTTACACCTATCTGGGCGATCAGCCTCTCACGTATCACATATGATAGCACAGATTCCATAACTTTTCTTTGGAATATAATGAGTCATATTTGCATAAAACTATAACATACTGTGAAATAAGTGTCAGGCAACTCAATAGTTTTCCTGAGTTTCTGCAAAATGGAAACGTCACTGTGTGCCACCATCAACCCAGACAGAACTCAGGCCACAGCAGAGAGCCCAACCACAGTTTCATTTATAGGACAAGAGCTACAGTTTAAACAGTTGTCATCTGTGGTGTGACACTTCACAAGTAGGGTGTAGGTAATTTGATCTGTTTTACCCCCATTATACTGGAGGGTGTTTATGAACTAGAGATCAGGGGTCCTTACATGCTAAATGCCCTGTGACTAGGTTTCTGCTTAAGAGTCCTCAATAACTGATGTTAGGAAGGCTTTGAAATTACAAAAATATGTATTGCATGTGGTGTTTTTATTTTTTTAAAGATCATGTATAAATCTGGCCTTATTTTTGGTGTGTTAAGGCCAAGCACTAAGAAACAGACCCACAATCTTAATGAGTCCAGCAGCCAGATTTTAATGTGCATCCAAAATGTGTCACTAAGAGCCTGCCTAGGCACTCAGCTAGTTACCAGGGATACAGAGATTTAAAAAAAGGGCTCCTACCACAGAGGAGCTCAAAGAGTGCTACATTCAAGTCATTAAAGTATAATGTCATGCTGTAATGGGGATGTACAAAGGCCCTGGCAAACTCAAAGGAAGAAGTGGTAAATTTTGCTTGAAGGGGTCAGGAGAAGCTTCACAGAGAAGGTGCCCCTTGAACTGGGCTGTAAAGAGAGGCAATGATGAACAATTTTAAGACCATCAGCTTTGGAGTCCAGTGACCTGAGTTTTGTAGTCTTGCTTTGATACACACTGTGTGATCTTGGGATGTTACTTGAGCCTTCTAAGGCACAGTTTAGACACCTCCATTTTAAAAATTAAGTGGGATTCCAGATGTAAAAGCACTGAAAGTACTCAATGATTGATAAACAACAATGACAAAGCAGGAAATGAGGGCTAGTGTGAGCAAAAACCCCGAGGCATGTCAGGGCAGTGTGTGCTGGAGAAGCTGCATGATTTCATCTAGCATTTTATCTGTGATCTGTTAATAATGACTCTATAAACAATAGGGTTGAGCTGTAGTATGGGTCTCCCTCCTGGATCTGTAGGGAAAAAAAATGCTAGGATTGATTAGGGATGTCTGCCAAAGGCATTGTAATGCCAGGCTCCCAAGTTGCAGATTCTGAACTAGAGTACAACAAGAAATGTAATGAAAGCAGGACAGAAAGTCACAATTTGAGCATAACTGGGTACTGCCGGTCTGAATTAGAGAATATTCAAAATTAGATGAATTCTTCCTCTTAAGTTATTTTAAGGTTTGTAATTATTTTATCTGTTGACTTACTTGCTCATTTTTTTGTTTGCTGTTATTTCTTTTTCTCCCCCATATTCTGTCATATTCCAGCACCTATCACAACACTGCTTCAGAGTAGAAATATTTGTTAAATGAATAATTGATAAAATGTAGATGTTTACTAGGCTAAAATCTTTACATTGTATTATTCTTTAGTGACACTTGTTTCTTCAGTATATGATAAGGGTGCTTTGTAACTTATACGTGAACCACAATTTTAGAGTAAATGAGTGATTCCAAAATCCTTAAGGGAAACATATAGTAATTTGATCTCTTAGTGTATGAATTTTCCTAGACCTACACCAGACCACAGGTATCAGGTGCACCAAAGAATTTGCATTTTAAAAGTTCCCAGGAGAGTCTGACGATTAGGTTTGTGAAGCACTTCCACAATGGTACATTATTATGTGTTCCCAGTGAAGAAAGCAATGAGTGAAGAAAGCATGTAAGCAGGGTTGCAAATCACAATGAACTGGGAAGCCTTGTCAAAATATTTTCCTCTCAGTCCTTCCCAAAACCAACTGAATCAGTCTCAGGATATAGGATCCAGGTTTGTACATTTGTAAAACTTTCCCCAAGAGATTTTGGTTAGCGACCACTGTGCCAATTTTAGGTGAAACTCCGCCTGAATTATCCCAGTTTTCTAAACAAAGGGGACTTAATCAACAAAATCACACTGCTAAAAAGAGGGGAAGGCACACACATTGGTAATTGTCCCCTGGAAATGGCAAGGCTGGGATGCTATCTAGACTAATGAGACTTGGAGAACAGCTTCCCAAGTAGGGTGGTCACACACACACATCCACTGCTCCAACGTAGGCTTGAGCACTGGCCTCAGCATAGGTATAATCTACCTTGCCCTGGGTAGATGCAGTCATCGTATCACATTTCTTTCCAAGCCTCTCAATGTCAGGGGTCTATAGACGAACTGGTATGGGTTTAGGTGCAAGAGACCAGAATTTCAGAGTCCCCGAAACAATGCTATATGCAAAGTAGTGCGATAAGCAGTTGACTTTTGAGATCCCATTTACGGATTTCAGCAAGCAAGAAGAGTTTGGCATCTTCTGTGTAGCATAAGGGAAGACACCTATGGCCAACGGGTGGTAGCTACAAAGAGATGGAATTCAGCTACATATGTGTTCTAACGATGAAAACGATACACTGATGAAATGAGTTTGCCTCTGAAAATTGTGACTTCGTATTACTGGAATTATTTTATTTATTTATTTATTTATTTAGAGAGAAAGGGTCTTACTCTGTTACCCAGGCTGAAGTACAGTGGTAGCACCATCACAGTTCACTGTAACCTCTAACTCCTGGGCTCAATCAATTCTTTTGTCTTGGCCCCCCCAAAGTGCTAGGATTATAGGTGTGATCCACTGCACTCAGCCCCATTACTGGAGTTATTAAGCACTGAACAGAATTTGGTGACTCCATAAAGGTGACTCACATTCGAATGAGCAGGGGAAACTGTCAGTTTTAATGTATCTTCTGATGCTGAAATTCTATACAATCCATAATTTTTTTTTTTTTTTTGAGATGGAGTCTCGCTGTGTCACCCAGGCTGAAGTGCAGTGCCATGATCTCGGTTCACTGCAACCTCCACCTCCTGGGTTCAAGCGATTCTCCTACCTCAGCCTCTCTAGTAGCTGGGATTACAGGTGTGCACCACCACACCTGGCTAATTTTTTTAAGTACAGGTGAGGTTTCACTATGTTGGCCAGGCTGGTCTTGAATTCCTGACCTCAAGTGATCTGCCCCCCTCGGCCTCCCAAAGTGCTGAGATTACAGGCGTGAGCCACTGCACCAATCCATGATTATCTTATAGAAATTTCCTTCAATTGTATTCTACTGAGGATTAGCCTCAGTAAAAGTCAACATATCTCACCCTGAAGGTTAACTTTTTAAAAAATGAATTTCAACTTTTATTATAGATTAAAGTGCACACATGCAGGTTTGTTATGTGGGTAGATTGCGCGAATCTGGTTAACTTAATTTTTATTTTGTGCTACCTTCAAAGCCAACTTTGGCCTCTATTTTTGGCTATCCTTTGAGACAACCCAAGTAGACACTTCTAGCAAGAAAGCATGTGTTTATTTTGTTGACAGTGAATAATCACATTGCCATCTGCCCTATCTATCACTGCTGATCGTGATAAGTCAATTAATGCCAGGCATTTTCCTTGGCACAGTGCAACAGTCGTTATCTGAAGTGCTATAGATTAATTGCAGTCTTGTCTAGTGAGGTTATTGTAATTGATGGTAATCATTTGCTTTGTTTTATAAAGCTGCATGGATGTATGACATAGTCAGCAACTGCATTTTTATAAAAATTACTCATGTCCTACACAGAGAACTCCTGGATTCCTTGTTGGGGGTTGGTGATAAATGAGCACATTCAGGGATTCAAATATCTCAATTTCTTTAAGAAGGAAAAATGAACTGTTTTTAATAAGTAAGACCCTTAGCTTGCTAATCATGTCTAAATGGTTAGATTAATGTCCAGTATAAAGTAGGATATTTATGAAAAGAAGAAAATACATTAGCCAGGGAAAAAATAATATTTGAAAAGAAACAT
Organism: Pan troglodytes; assembly: GCF_028858775.2. Taxonomy (NCBI): domain Eukaryota; kingdom Metazoa; phylum Chordata; class Mammalia; order Primates; family Hominidae; genus Pan; species Pan troglodytes. The sequence goes on along the minus strand of NC_072417.2, from coordinate 64,878,587 downwards.
GCCTTAGATTCCATTGCAGTAGTGGGGCTAGACAAGAAGAATCTTCCTGATTTGGGATACATTAGACAAGTTCATTTAAAAATCCTTCCTTAAGTTCTTCTTTTCAAGGGGGCAGAAGGGTACACTGAGAATTGTACCAGCCACTTCATGCAAGATCTATAGCCAGTTCCTCCTGTTAATTTCATCCACTCTTCACACGCTCTTGTGCTTCTGCCATGTGGTGGGCTCCGAGCTAGGCATGGGCCAGAGTGCAGCTTCTGCCCACAGATGTGTAAAGTCTATTGAGGGATGTATATTGATAATACCACATAATGTGGATTATATTTGAAGCTTATTCCAGATGGGGATTATGAAATAGCTCTCACTAGATAGCATTAAGCAAAGAATGGGTGAGCAGCTGTGCAACCTGACCTACTTGCTGCTCCCTCTGACAGCAAGGTAGAAACACCTTGACCTTGCTAGCTCTCAGCCTCTGGAATCTCTGATCCTGCTCAAAACACATCTGAGAGAGGGAAAAGTCCATAGCTGTTGCTATGGTGATATAGATAGGATGTGTTTCATTAAAAGGGGAGAATTAAAGTCATATGTAAAATATGGGGCTTTCTCTCTTGCTTTCTCTCTCTCTCTCAGTGGCTCTGAATCAGAAAAGAGAAAACAATTATCTCAGAACCAACAACTGAAACAAAACAACAGAAAATGCAGGCCTTGTCCTCTTCCAGGAATCAATTATTTGCATCCTTGAGAGGCTGGTTTCACTAAAGCAACACAAATTTGTAGGAATAAGCAACTAACATCAAATTGTCCTGAAGTGTGCTAGGGTATGAAAAGTGCTGAGGAGAACATCCTTGAGAGCCAGGGCCCCATTAGGCAATGAATGGCTTGTGAGGAGTGCTCAGGCAATGTAATTAGCACTTTGCTGCTCTGCCACGACCTCCTGGTAGAGATGCTCCATTGACACAATTGGAGATTGAGAGGAAATGAGGATTGGGATGTATAAGGACAGGTACATGGACAATACATATGGAAGTGCCACTTGTATGCCATGGTGAAGCTGCTCCCTCTACTCTGAATGCCAGCCCCATCTCCCTTCCCCCATCCACCACAGTTCCCCATCATAGCTTCCCAAGCCCCTTTCTCTCCTCCCAGACAGGAAGGTGCTGCCTCCTTTTGACTTCCAGAGGATCCTGTGTATTCATCTATTACAGGGGTTTACAAACCATACCCTGTGGACCAAGTCCAGCCTAGGAGCTAAGAATGGTTTACATTTTTAAAGGATGCTATTAAAAAGAGAGAAACTGACCAACCACATGCAGCTTGCAGAAGCCAAAATATTTACTACCTGGCCTTTTTAGCTGACCCCAATCTATTATGTTGCCCATCACTGTGGGTTTTGTAACTGTTTAATCTCACTTCTATTGGAACCATAGTCCTTTGTTGATGGGAATTTTATATTGATCATTGCTGTGTTCCCAACACCTCATACATTGTCTGGACTTGAGGATAGTCAATAAATATTTACTGAATGAGGGAATAAATGACCTTGGTAAACCTCTTAAGGACAAGACCTATTCATCTTTGCATGCCATGCACCTAGCACAGTGCCTGACATACAGTCAATGCTTAAGTGGTGTTTGTGGAATGAGTCATTTAACCACTGAATCAACAACTCAGTCAACCATTTGTATCCCAGGAGCAAAAATCTTATAGGCATTTTTTTTCCCTGAAATTCTGAAGTATGTGGCCTCCATTCACTGTACAGAAATATACAGCCCCATTTAACTTGAAGATGGAGTGTTTATATGAAGGCTACCCAAAGCATTAAATTCCATTAGAAACTGTAAAAGAGGAAGAGTGGTTCAGTTTGCAGTTACTACTAAGACATGTTCTGGAATTTCTCTGGGAAAGAAATATGCTTTGAGAAATTCAAAATGTATTTAGAAGGCACCTCACCTAGCCCTATCCCAAATGTGGTAAAGGACACAAAAGGATTGAACAATTAAGCGCTACCCTGGAGGGATGTAAGAGCCACTGGAAGGACAAGGCACAGACTTGAGTTAGTTACTGTGCAGCACAATCTAGAGCTCACCCAGTCATGCCCATAGGTGGCTGCAGAATCTCACTGCCAACACTTGGCCACTGTTCACATGCTTTGTGGTTTACCTTCATTCATTCATCCAGTTAACAAATATTGATTGTCTATTATGTGCTACAGTGAATAAAACAAATAAAAATGTCTACCTGTAAGGTGCTTATAGTCTAGCAGGGGGAGACAGATAATAAATAATAAACATAATAAATGAGTAAATTTACATGTAAATTTAGAATATGATAAATGCTATGGAGACAGAACTAGAGCAAAACAAGAGAGATCAGAGAATGAGGAGTGGAAGGAGTGAGCTACAAGTTTAAATAGTGTGGCCAGTATAGGCCTCAGTGAGAAGATGACATTTGTGAGGTTGCCAGGGAGATGTCTGGGGAAGGACATTCCAGGCAGAGGCAATCGCCAGTACCATGATTTTGAAGTGGGAGGGAGCTGTGAGCATGCAAGGAAGAGCGGAAGCAGCATGAGCACATGTGTGAGTGATGGGGAAGGAGGTCGGAGAGGTCAGAGCAGGGCCAGAGGCTGCTGCAGACCACGTGGGTCCTCTCTATGTGCACTTTGTATGGACTTTGGTTTTTACTCTGAATAAATTCCAAAGCACAGAGACAGAAATTCTCCCATTTGATCATAAACCTCAAGGCGGTTGCTCTCAATGTTACCACCTTCTTGGGGAAACAAAGGCCCAACACCATCCAGGCAATAAATAACCAAGATTGGACTTAGTTCGGGTCTTCTGATTCGTAACACTGCCTAATATAGCCCACAATTTATCCATAAACCCAATACGAATGATTACTCATCTGCTCTGGGCCCTAGCTTGGTAGGGAAATTCAAAGACTGATAGGCCATAGTGCCTGCCTGTAAGGAGCCTACAGTATAGTAGAGGATCCTGTCTTTCCAATCAGACTGTTAACTCCCTACAGTCACAGAGTATGTTGTAGTTTTTAAATATCTCCCCATACACAAAATGGGCACTGGGTACATATTGCTGAGTAGAAGTTAAATGAGTAAATGAAGATAATTTAAGAATGTAGCTTTCAAAGTACCTAAATTATACCCAATATATCATGAATTAAATTGTGTAGTCATAATGGCAAACCTAATAAAGTTGTCAATATTAACAGAGGTTCTAGAATTTTTTATGTTAAATTATTCACAAATACAAGGTAAGTAAATTCGGAGTACCTGGGAGAAATAATGGAACAATTGAGAACCTGTGTACCAGAAAAATTCATGTAGATTCCTCATTTCAGCCCTGGAATTACTCCTAGGATCAGACTAAGGAGCTTTGCCAATGCTAGACATCAAATTTCTAGATTCTAAGAGCCAGTCCCACCAGAGTGAGCAAACTGGCCTTCAAGAAGCAAAGCAAACAGAGGCAGAAGCTCAGATGGTGGTAGGGCACATTACAGCAATACCAGCAAGCATATGATGACTCTGATCTAAGGAGAGGAAGTTCTCCCTCTGGACATTTTTATAATTACTTCTGGGAAAGCACAGCCCAATCAAGTCAGCAGTTCCTGAATTGCCAGTATTGGATAGTCACTAGAGCAGCCTAAGAGAGAGGGCATTGCATTAGAAGACAGCGTCCTGCGGTCAACTCATTATCCCATTGACTCCAGCCTAATCTGCATCATAACTCTGGCCTGGACCCCCAGGATGGCATATGACAGCCACCATCCTCCTCCACTTGACTCTGATCTCCCTGCTGATGCTTCATCGGAAGAAAGGAGGAAGGTGTTACATTACAAAAGACAATATTAAAGACAGGCATTAACTGGAATTTGATCAGGGTTCTGCCTCAGACCTGTCACCATGGAGACCATGGCTATTATCATTTTACAAGTGTTGAATGAGGCCTTCGTTTATTTAGTAACCAATGACACTGCAGTTACAGGCATGAGTACCGCTCACAACACTTCCATGAACTAGCTGTGTTTTTTAACTCATTTCCAACGCTGCAGGAATAAAATCAATTTGAAAAAGAGGTGTTAAATAAGAATGACCTATATTCGTTGGGACTCTGATACTATCAATGGCCAATGAAAATTTGTAGAGGTTCCACGAAAGGTCACATCTCTCACTTCCAGACATAGACCTGGACTTGGAAAGGACAAGTCTACTCCAAGTGTCCATCTAAAGTGACAGTGTCAGAGGAGGAACTTTTGAGGCCATCTCTTCCAGCATACCCCCTGTGTGTACAAAGGAAAAATCAAATGCCAGAAAGGGCAAGAGACCTGCCCAAGGTCACAGAGATTTAGCGGCAGAATTAGGACCAGAACCCAAGTTTCCTGACTCTTAATTGGGGATTTTTAACTTTTTAAATAAAATTTAGAATTCTGTCAAATCCCAAGATTCAAAAAACCTTCTTAGGTCACCTGGTTTAGTCACCTCATAGAGCAAATAGAGCCTGAGAATCAGATTTCCTGCATTTGTGAGCACAGCCCCATCGCAAGGGCATCTATAGAGTCAGCCTCAAAACAGCAAAGACATTGGGAGATTATTTCACAAAACATAAGCCATGATGAGCATCCACAAGGAAGTGGATCTAGAAATCACCAAATCACCCCTGAGAAAAGACCACCAATGTGAGAGCGAGCCATAATAGTGCCTGATTGAGATAAATGTGAGAATTAAAGATTGGAAGACTAAAATATAGTGTCTTAAATGTTCTTCCTTGGTCTCAATATGAAAAGGCAATCATACTATTGCATTAAGAACCTAAGAACAGAAGCAATGCTTTTGTGCAGTTTAAATCTCCCCCGCCCACATTCCCCAATAACCCTCCAGAACAGTTCAGTAATATTAAATATAAGTAATCCAGATAATATTGCTAAATTAAATCATTCGATGTCTAGCTGCTCCGTGGATGTGCTGCTCTACAATTCAAAATAAGGCCATTTAAAACCACCGGATTCATTTGCACTGACATATCGATAAACTTTTGCTGAAACAAAGCTAATCATTTCAATGGTGCCAACTTAATTGCTCGCCAGTTGACAGATAATAAACAGACCTGAGGATTAAAATATGAACTAATTACTGTACTCAATTCCATTTACTTGATTTCATGTTCCATTAATTTTTTGCATCATTTCTGGTGGAAGCCTTAGATTTATGGTTGCCCCAAATGAATTATGCCACTTAGTTGCCTGTGCCATGCTCATATTCAGAATTGGTTGGAAAGGGCAGAATTCTGGGCAGTAAATATTTAGCCGAAGCAGCCTAGGATATAGTAAGTGAAGGTGATTATCCATTCCCAAATACCAGCCACAGTCAGCCTCTATAAATCTATCCCCATCTCTGCAGTAAAAGGGCAACAGTAGGGTTACTCTCATGATTATTCATCGGATCTGCTGGTGAGAGGCACACTCCAAGAGCAATGGTTGGCTTGGCCTGGAAGGGGGGCTGTAGGGAAGCAGGGACAAACACACTAAGGGAAGGACAATGGCCTAAGAGTTGGACACTTGGGCCACCAGACAGAAGGCAACATTTTGACTTAGAAGATCTGACTTCAGCACTCCTCTCTGCCACTTACTAGCTGTGTGATCTTGGAAAAGGCAGAATTCAGTAAACTGCTTTGCCTTTTTGAGTCTTTTAAACTGGGAGATGGAGCTAATTATGCTGGTTCTATATATATATTATAGGGTAATTGTGCAATGCAAAGAAAACTCTTCTGTGATAGGGCTTTTTAAGCCATAAAGTGCTGTACAAGTCAGTTATTGGCTAGCCAATAACTAAGTTCTAAGGTTCACCTTAGAATTCATCTAGCCCAAACTGAAGATAAGATACATTAGCATAACCACGGTGAACTAAAATGACTTCTACCATCAGCTGTAATTTATTGAGCATGTACTGTGTCTCAGGCATTGTGCTTAGGGCCTTATCACACCCAGTCCTCACAATAAGCTTTTGAGCTAGCACTTATTAGCACCATTTTATATTCAAGGAACAGAAACCTCGAGAGGTTAAAGAACCTGCTTTCAGTTGCATGGTTGGTCCAGGGAAGAGAACCCAGGTCTCTGACTCCAGCTATGCACTGAGTGACCTTAGACAGTCACCTTACCTCTCTGGCTCTGCCACTAAGTAGCTGCTTGATCCTGGGTAAGTCCATTCTTCTAATCATAAGTGCCTGATTGTGTTACCTGAGATGATCTTCCAGTTCCTCTCAATTCTGCATCAGCCTTAAGAACAGTCTGCACTGTTTCTAGCTGTAAAGTGAGACAGGAGCCTATTTCTCCAAGTAGTACAGCAGCGGTGTGAAATATGACACAGCATCATTCTGTGTTCCTGCGGAGGACCTTCATTCACCTTCCCCTCCCAGATGGACAGCTACTGGGAAGTTACAGTTCCCAGATGGAAGCTACTGTACATGCAGATGTACAGTTACATTTTTTCTCTCTTCTTTATAACAAGCAAGGCATTGTATGTGTGTAAATTTGTGTATAAACACATCTATTTGCCTCTGCAAAGCACAAGAAACCATATTCCTTAGTCTCAGAGGTAGCTTGGGTGAATTCGTCATCTTGCTTTGGATCTATTTGCTGAGCTAGAAATTTCTGGACTCAGCCTTGGAAATGAATCCTGCAGGAGCTATTTGGCAAAATGAGCTTAGCCAGGAGGTTTTAAATCACACTCCCAGCCAGGAAAAAGGGGAAGGCCCAGGGGCCACCAGATATCTGCATCAGGACTTAGCATCCTGGCACCAGTTTTTCAAATCAAGTAATTGTGTCTGCTTTGGGAAAGACTAATTGTGTGTGGACTCAAATGGTCATCCCGGAACAGCTGCTGTTTCTGTAAAGTCCTCTGTGGGGGTCAAGCATTTTCTACCTGTTGCAGCTGCCTCTCTAGGGCTAATGTGTTCCCATGACCCAGGTTAAGGGCCATGACCTACTTGCATGAGCAGCTGTTAATTGTGGAAGTGAAAATTGATGGAATTATTATTCCTGTGTTTGAATCCTGGCTCTATCAGCTGTGACCCTAGGCAATTTATTCAACCTCCTTGTGCCCCAATTTCCTCATTAATGGGACAAATATGAGTGATGTCCATTCTACAGGGTGGTTTCCCCCAGTTTTGTTGAGGTATAGTTTGCATACAAAAAAAATTTAAGAATTTAAACTGTACAATATGATGCTTTTTCACAAATACAAAGTTGTGTAACCATGACCAAAATGGTCTAGAACGCTTCCATCAACCCAAAAAGTTTCTGTGTTCTTCTGTAGTCCTTCCCTCCTACCCTAGCCCCTGGCAATCACTGATCTGCAATCACTAGAGTTTTGCCTTTCCTGGATTTCAATCCGTGGACTTATACGGTATAGTCTTTTTTTTTTTTTACTTTGTTTTTTAAGTTATACAGTAGAATTAACTTTTTTATTTTGGCATAAAGTTCTCTGAAGTTTAACAGGTATATAGATTTGGATGACCATCAGCACAATCAGGAGACAGAACAGTTTCACTTTGCAGAGTAGTTTTATGGATTAAGGGGATCAATGTATAAAAAGTGCTCAGAATAGTTGTTTGCACAGAATGAGTGCTCAAAAATGGTTGTTTTTTATTAGCAATGGCATGCTTCTTCAAGCTGCATCATCTGTGGTTCACATTTGTTTCAAATAATTTCAACTTTTATTTTAGATTCGGGGTGGGGGGTACATGTTCATGTTTGTTGCTTGGGTATGTCTCGCGATGCTGAGGTTTGGGATACAGATGATCCCATCACCCAGGTACTGAGCATAGTACCCATCAGTCAGTTCTTCAACGCTTGCTTCCCTCTCTCCCTGCCCCTCCAGTAGTCCTCGGTGTCTGTCGGTGCCATTGAGTACCCAACGTTTAGCTCCCACTTATGAGTGAGAACAGGCAGTATTTGATTTTCTGTTCCTACATTAATTCACTTAGGATAATGGCCTCCAGCTGCATCCATGTTACTGCAAAAGACATGATTCTGTTCTTTTTTATGGCTGTGTAATATTCCACATTGCATATATACAGGGTCAGCATTTCTATCCTCCATCCATATCTAACAAGAATCCAGAGTAGCACCCATGCAGAAAGTGAAATTCTTAAAAATTACATGAACAGTTGTGAGTTGGTTCCTGAAACCCTTATTCTAAGAAGATGGGTCAAGGGCCCTTCTAATGCTGTTTTCTTATCAGTGTCAAGGCATCCTGCTGTAAGGCTGCCAGGAGAAAAAGCCTCCTCCTTCTTTCCCTTTTGCCTTCCTCCATGAGATGACACAGCATTCCTCCCCTCCAGAGGATGCAGCCTCCACCAGAGAACTGAGCCTGCTGGTGTGTTGATCTTGGACTCCCCATCCTCCAGAATGGTGAAAAATAAATTTCTGCTCTTTATAAATTACCCCATCTCAGATATTCTGATGAATGGACTAAGACACTCACTCAGGCCTGCAGAAGACAGTCAAGCCCCTACTAACCACACTTAATTGTGGAGAAAACCCATCAGCTTGAGGTCCTGCAAGGAAGCGCCCTCCCGTTCCTGGCCTCCAGGTGGTGCCCTTCCCTGCCCCCAGATGGCAGTTTATTATTGCAAAGAAGACCCGCAAATAGAATATTCCTCATTCCTTGTGAGTTTGAAGCAAAGCCCTGAGCTGTCTAAATAGGATGATCACCTGCCCTGCCTTGCCCGAACAGTCCAGTTTGACACCAGTTAAGTCCTGGTATAACTGTAATATTATAGCACATCCTTTCACCTTCAAAAGTCCTCCAGTTTGCACAATGAATCGTATGCTCACCCTACGACTAGGTGACCTTTGGCAAGCCACTTAATCTCTCTAGATCTCTTTTCCTTCATCCAGAAATGAAAGGACTAGAGTAGCTCTTCCAGCACCAAGAGGCCTATGGAAGTAAAATCTTCTTGCACAAGTTTGCCATCACGTATAAACCATTGATTAAGGAGTCATGATGCTATCTTGAGAGTCAGAAACATTGATGTGTAATAAATTATTTGTGTTACATTGGAGCCCCCCCCCACCAAAGACTGAGTAGACACTTTGTAACCACCCTCATACCTCCTTTAAGGTAAAATCTTGGGAAATTAAGTCATTTGATGAAAAAGTAAAGCTCAGATTGTTCTGCTCACTTGGATGTGTGACCTTTTCTTGTTATGATGCTTGAAATATTGAACCTCCTGCTCCTGCCACTACCATACTAGTAGCTTGCACACACACACACCCCATCACACCTCAGTCATTTTGCACCTCCCAGGTAAAACGCCCCTGTGGTTAATAAGGTATTTTACTAGAAACTCTAGGTTCCCCTTGAACCATTTTACTTCGTATAATTAATTACAAGTTAAATGATTTCTCTGCATTGAGCACCCCTAGGAAGCAACCCCAGGAATTTATCAGCATCATCTACTTAGGTTTTGTTTCAATTCTGGTCTTTAGAGAGCCGAAACAGCAAGAAGATTCTGTCACCTCCAACTCCTCCGTGAATCCTATTGGTGTCGGCATTTAGCCTCCTTTGCCATCAGACAAAAGAGAGAATGTTTCTGCTCCAAAAAGCAGTTGCAAGCTTTGCTTTTAAAACCTCAGGGGCATCCAAACATTCAATCCTACAAGGCTCTAGTGCCGCTTCTGGAGTATTCATTTAGCTTGATTTACATTATTTTAATTTTCTTAGGGGTGTCTTTACTAGCTGGAGCGTGATATGTCCCCCTTAATTAAAGAACAAGTTGATTCCAAAGCACTCAAAGCAAGCCCCTTTCAAACCCTGTCTCGCTTGTCACTTTCTCCTGCTGTTCCCTGTCTTCTGAGTGCTTTTCAGCTTCCCAGCCTCCCTGCCTTCTCAAACTGGAAACGAGACGGAACAACAGTGAGGCGAAGCGTGGCTTTCAATGGAGCCAGCCAGCCCTTGGCTTTAATTCATCTAATTCCCTGGAGCGTATGGCAATTTGGGGAGGACCAGGTAGTGTTATCGCTATCTCATAGAAAAGCTATATCAAGTTAGTAAAATTCAACAAAAATTCATATAACTAAGCCAGGAACTGTGCTAGGTTAGGGCTGCACCCAAGAACAAATCCTGCCACTGTCCTCTGGGGGCTCTAGTTCTTGACGGCATCTTAGGTAAAGTGCTTTGGGGGGCAAGTAACAGAAACGCACTGAAATGGGGTTAAGCTAAAAGGGGGATTTACTACAAGACCTTTGGGATATGTCATAGAACTCAAGGGTAACTGGACAAATGAAGGAACTGGAAGCCAAAACTGAAACAAGGTTATAAGCCAGGGACTCACTCCTACTCCATTGCCCATCTCTGCATGACGGCCTTATTCTCAATTCTCCCCATGAGCTGTCTTTTTTTTATTTTTTATTCTCTGTGTATATAGAGGGCAGAAATGGTCGCACTTCAGCTCCCAAGTTTATGTTCCTTTGGCGCAAGACCTTCTTGTACTGACTAGCTGGCTGGCTCTTTATCCCAATTCCACATTCTCCATAGAAGAAATTTGGTTTTCCCCGAGAGGATCTGATGTCCTCTCTGACCCAATCAGCTATCCATGTGGGATGAGGTAGATAAATAGGTCTTGGTTACCTGCCTGTATGGTGGGGAGAACAGTTATCTGGTGAAGGCAGACACTGTCGGTTATGCAGACACCCTAAAAGATGTCTGCCACAGTGGGAAGATAGACAGTTCTATTCAGATCAGCCTGACAAAATTCACAAGCTCAAGTGCTGTTGACACATCCGACTCAAATTAGGGAGATGGAGAAGGCTTTCTGACATAAGCCGGATCTTGAAAGAGAAGCATGAACATAACTGAAATAGGATAAAAGCATCCCAGACAAACAGGAGTGTCACCCATTAATAGAAAGAATAACTATAAGCAATCCATAATGTACACTCAAAGAATTTAGCATCTTGTAATTGAGTGTCACAACAGTCTTCCTCATCACAGGGACTCAGTGGCACATCACAGCCATGTGACTCATCTTCCTGGCTGCTAACATTGTTCTCCCTCTCCTTCGTTTCTGCCAGTCAATGTAAAAATCACAGGGTGGGCTCAGATGAGTTGCTCAGGCGTTAGCATTAGCTTCAAGCAAGCACATTTGAATGACAGCTCTACCACCTACTGTGTGCCTTCTGATAAGTTATCTAGGCTCTTCCTGAGTGAGAAGAATGGTAATAATAATAATAAATAATAATAATGATGTCAACCTCAAAGGGCTGTTGTTGGGATAAAATGAGTTAGTATGAGATAACCTTAGCACTGGATCTGGCACAGAGTGCTAGCACTTTGGGAGGCTGAGGCAGGCAAATCACTTGAGGCCAGGAGTTCGAGACCAGCCTGGCCAACATGTTGAAACCCTGTCTCTACTAAAAATACAATTAGCCCGGTGTGGTGGTGGGTGTCTGTAATCCCAGCTACTCGGGAGGCTGAGGCACAAGAATTGCTTGAATCCAGGAGGTGGAGGTTGTAACAAGCCAAGATCTTGCCACCATACTCCAGCCTGGGCAACAGAGTGAGACCCTGTCTCAAAATAAATAAATAAATAAATCTTTTTTTTTTTTTTTTTTTTTTTTTTTTTTACCAGCCCCTTTCCTCTGTGTCTTTTCCAGTAGTAGGCTGATGAGATGTCATAGATTTTAAAAATGCGGACTTTAGGTATGTGGTCTAACATAGGGACAGAATAGTTAAAACAAGGACTCCCCCCACCACCAAAGGAAGTTTTCTAACATAATTGTCCATCAGATATGTCCTCATCTCTTGTCTCCCTGTCAGTTTCTAGAACTCAGAGCAAAAAGAATTGTTTATATTGTTCCAGATTACTCATTGACCAGAATCCATTTCCCTTTCTTTTTTTCTTGAGACGGAGTCTCGTCCTGTCGCCAGGCTGGAGTGCAGTGGTACAATCTCAGCTCACTGCAACCTCCACCTCCCGGGTTCAAGTGATTCTCCTGCCTCAGCCTCCAGAGTAGCTGAAACTACAGGCACGTGCCACCATGCCCAGCTAATTTTTGTATTTTTAGTAGAGATGGGGTTTCACCATGTTGGCCACGATGGTCTCCATCTCTTGACCTCATGATCTACCCACCTTGGCCTCCCAAAGTGCTGGGGTTACAGGCATAAGCCACTGTGCCTGGCCCCATTTCCCTTTCTTGATATGGAGCCTGTTAGGTGTGCACCGTCATGTTCAGCCAATCTTCCTAGCTCCCTGTCATCCACACCCAGTCAGGGACCGTCTTATCCGGGCAAAGGAGATTGGTCTATAACAACTGTATTTAGTATCGGTCCTTTCCAAGGTACTAAAACAACCCAAGCACTTTTTTTTTTTTTTATCCCTGTGTTGACTTATCTTTTTAACAGTCCCAGATGTAGGACACTTTCCAAAAACCTTTTGAATATTTAAGTCTGAGATATCCCCACTGGGATAGTTTTCCCATTATTAATGTTTTGAAAAATGTCAACAGGTTAGAAACACATAGCTTTCTTGCACAGAGGCTAAGCTTCATCAACATTGCAGGCTATATTATTTAATTTTTGTGCTCATTTTAATTAAAAGTTTAGTTACAGTGGACCTTTAATGTGGAAGATGCATTTTTTTCATACTGGCATGCATTTGATTTCTTTTCTAAAGGAAAAAGAATGTTTGCTTGAGTTCAGAGCTGGGGTCAGGGTTTAATTTACAAAACCACCACTTTCTTAACTATAGCATGATCGCTTTATTGCAAAACACATGTTAATTCCTTTAACCTCCCTTAAGTCCCTGTTGATTTTCTGGCCAGATTTACAAAACATTTCTATGAGGAAATAATACCCAAAAAGTGTAGAAAAGGAATCCAACTAAGGAAAATAGATTCCTACATTACAGTCTGACCAGTGTCTCTGATGCCTTCCTCATCAAAGAAACAGAAGAATGACTAATCCAAAATAATGAATAATCCAAAACTCTGTATAATGAATAATATTAATTCCTCACAGATACCTATTTGAGTTCCTACTGTGTGAATTATTTTGCCAATCTCTAGGTTCAATTATGAGTAATTCATAATTCTTGCCCTCAGGGAGCTTCCATTCTAGTAAGGAGATATTTACAGTCTTTCTTTGCTGATATTGTGCTAGGAGAAGGCACTGTCTACAATAGGAGTCCTCCACACTGGAGCCACTGCTAGAGGATTGTGGGTACATCCAGATTGCTTAGACTTGACTCTTGGCTCTGCTCCTGGTACTAGCCTTAGGAAAGTTATTTACCACTCCCTGCCTCAGTTTACTCATCTGTAAAATGAGAATTATTGTGGTACTAACTTAGGCCTCACTGATGCATTTTCTATGCTGATTCATTGGCCATTTAGGAGAGATTCCTATTCAAGACTTATTTCCCTTTATCTGACCACGTGGATTGACTTGCCTTTTATTTTCTCTGAAAAGAAATGCAACCTCAATATCCACATCCACCTCATTAGAGAAAGCAGAGATGTATGAGGTTTAGTAGAAACTATATGATATCATACAACTCATGCCAGCTGGTAGGAGGCATGATGCATATGCCTCTTTAGTCACCAGCAAATGAAGAGGGAGCAGAAGAATTTGCTAATACCTGAAATTTAGGCAGTGTCTAAAGCATGGAGCAAAGGAATTGATTGCTTGTCAACTTGGCAGTGATAACTGTCAGAAAAAAACAACCTTAAGGAGATGGGTGCTAAAGAGTCACAGTTGCCTATTGGCTTTTCAAGTATGCCCAGTTAGCTTAAGAAAGTTTCCAAGCCCATATGAAAAGTCCATATGCAGTGGGCTTCCCTCTAACCCACGTGCCAATACTTCTAGGGACTGGGGCACCTACTCACTCATTGTGTGTTTGTGTGTGTGCATGTGTGTGTGGTGATACACACACACACACAAAAAAAAGTTTAAGCATCTGAAAAGATGACATTGAATAAAACCTTAGAGAAGTGAGGGAGATGACCATGAGGGTAAAAAGGAGAACAGTTTCTCCATAAGGAGCTGCCAGCGCCAAGGCCTAAGTGTGGAGTGTGCTTGGTGTGTTTGAGGAATAGCAAGGTGGTCAGTGGGGCTAGAGGTCAAATGGGGGACAGATTGTGCAGATTGTGTGGGCCAGTGTTGGAACTGTGGCTTTACCTCTGGTGGAACGGGAGTCACTGGAGGGTTTTGAAAAGGGGAGAGGCATGGTCTGATCATGCCAAGTTTGCTCCTGCACTGGAAGCTGTTCCCTCTCTCTAGCATGCTCCTCCCCCTGGTCTTTTCATGGCCAACTCCTTATTATTTGGATATCAGCTGAAACTGTCCCTAACCACCCAGTCACTCACAATCACATCACTTAGTTTTGATTCTCTGCTCAAAACTGATCATTCATTGATAATTTTTCATGTTTATTTACTCCATTATTTTCTATCTCCTTTTACTTAAAAGCAAGCTCTGCTAATTCCCCTCCTCTTCAGTGTGGTGGGCAGGACTTAGTAACTTCCTTCCAAAGAAAAGCAAATGGAAAATAATATCTTCACAGAGAAGGAACCTGGCAGACACCACCTGGGCCAAGTGATCAAAGCTAACTGCACCAGGGACGTCTTGTGGATATTGGGTACCTCTGATGCGAAGAGAAGGGCACTTTCCCCTGTGATATGTATCCAAAAATCCATAAGCCCAGAATAATTGTAAGAGAGCATCAGACAAACATAAACTGAGGGACATTCTACAAAATATCTGATAAGTACCCGTCAAAAGTGTGAAGATCGTGAAAAGCAAGGAAAGACTGAGGATCTATCACAGATTGGAGGAGACTGAATAGAGATGACAACTAATTGTATGTGAGATCCTGGATTATATCCTGCAACAGAAAAAGGACAGTAGTAGAAAAAGTAGTAGAAACTGAATATAGTCTCTAATTTAGTTCATAGTGTTGTGCCAATGTTAACTTCTTAGTTTCAATAAAAAAAAAAAATGTTAAGGGAAGATGGATGAAAGTTATATGCAAACTTCCTGTACTATCTTAACTCTTCTACAGATCAAAATTATTTCAAAATAAAAAGTATTTAAAGGTCTGGCACAGTGGCTTACACCTATAATCCCAGAAATTTTGGAGGCTAAGGCAGGGATCACTTGAGCCCAGGAGTTCAAGACCAGCCTAGGTAACATAGCAAGACCTTGTCTCTACCAAACAACAACAACAAAAAATTAGCTGGGTGTGGTGGCATGCACCTGTAGTCTCAGCTACTCAAGGGACTGAGGTGGGAAGATTGCTTGAGTCCAAGTGTTCAAGGCTGCAGTGAGCTATGATCATGCCACTGCACTCCAGTGTAGGTGACAGTGAGACCCTGTCCTTAAAAAAATTTTTTTAAGTCTTTAAAAAAAAAAAGTTCTTCAAAAGTCTTTTATTTTTAAAAAAGAAACTTCTGCAATAACAGGGGCATCGTCTGTCTTTTTTCACTGCTGTGTTCCTAATGTTTAGAATCATAATAGGCACTCAATAAATATTTGATAAATACATAGGATGGACATGAAGTAAAATCAGTGATAGCATCTTTAAAAAAATTAATGAAGCATTTAAAGTGCTTTATCAAACTCAAAGTACTTTGCAAGTTGCTATTTACAAATATAAGGAAATATCATTATTATCCTATTTTGATTTTTAGAATAGGAGAAGGACTGCCCACTTCCTGAGGCATAGCTGTAAAAAGTGACAGCCGGGGACCCACATGAGCCACTGTATGTGATCAAGGCATTTCTGGGCATCACTGACATGCAGCCATCTCTGTTCATAAAGATCTTCTGAATCAAAGGCTCTGAGACAAAAGAAACTTCATTTTAAAGTAAAAAAAAAATCATCTTGGTGACATCTCATTAATCTGGGTTCATTAAAAATGTGTGGGATACCCCTCCTACTCCACAGGTGATTATTACTCTGAAAACACTCATCAGAGATGGCGGGAAGACCTTTCCTCCTGAAGAATTAAAAGTGAAAGCAGGAGATTACATCCTCTCCACTCCCTTCCTCCTCACCCCCCACAAATGCCAACTGCTCTGTGAAAGGTGTCCTCAGAAGGCTCTGGTAGGAGATAGTCCATTGCTGAGGAGTCTCCACTTTTGAAAATACAAACTTGCCTCCCCCAAGATGGTGTGGAGGCAACAGGGAGAGAGATGAAGAGGTTTAGCAAATAGCTGAAGAGTGGGTGGCATTGAGACAAGGCTGCAATTGACATGCATCACACACCCATGATATCCATCTATCCAGCGGCCTACAACAAACAGGGAAGCAGCTGATGAAACCAGCAGGCCACTACCTGAGAATCAGAAGACCTGCGTTCTGATCCCACCTGTGCCACCAAATGATTTCATTAAAGTTCATTTCCCCTTTCTGAGCCTCTTATTTGTCAAATGAGGGCAGTTCTCTGAAAAATCTCTAAAGTCTTTTTCTGGCTCATTCTAGATACATGTTAAATATTTTTAAGTACTCCGTTCTATGCTTGTCATAGTAGGGGAACAGAATATATATAGAATATGCTCTGTGCTTTCCAAAGGCTACCAGTATAGTTAAGGGAAAAAAAATAGATATCCATTGGAGAGTTAAGTAACAACACAAGGCCTAGTTGATTAAGTATAGACAGATAATGCTACAGATTTTTTTATATATATTTTAAAAATTTTCAACTGGCAAATTTAAAATGTATTTATTTTTGGTGTATAACATGTTTTGAAATATGCGTATTTTGTGGATGGGTTAAATCAGGCTAATTAACACGTACATCATCTTGCATACTTATCGTTTTCTTGTGGTGAGAATACTTAAAAATCTACTCGCTCAGCAATTTTGAAGTATACAATGCAGTATGTTGTTATTAACTACAGTCACTGTGTTGTACAATAGATCTCTTGAACTTATTCCTCCTATCTAAACTGAAATTTTGAATCCTTTGACCAACATCAGGATTATTTTAAAAGGAGAGCAAGGGGTTACCCGGAATAGTGTAGATCAGCCTCTCAGAGAAAGTGGGACTCATGCTGGACTTAAAGGAGGCATCACATTTACATAAACAGAGAATGAGTATTTCCCAGTTGCTTCTCTGAAAACCACGTTTATCCAGGCCTTTGCATAGGCATTCATCTGCCCAGAACGCTCCATCCTCCTGCCCTGTTTGCCTATCAAATCCTACTTCTCTTTCAAGATTCAGTTTAAATGTGCACCTGAGCTATGAAGACTTCTCCAACCCCACCAGCATCACTACTTTCACTCCCCGACAGGGTGAATGACTCTTTGGGGCTCTGGCAGAATGTGTAAATGTGTTCTCATTACACTTCACATTTTTTTGTACCTAGAGGGTCTTCCCACCCCCAAGACAGTTCAGGGTTCCTGTCTCGCTTAGAACACAGTGTCCAGCATAGAGTAGGCACTCAATAAATAATGAATGCACAAGTGCACACATATATGTATAAAGAGCAAGCCCAGAGCCCATTACAGCTGACTGTGAACATCTGCCTTCTACTCAAGCCTGAGAAACAAGCATGTGGGATGGGTGCAGAGAAAGGGCAGAGAAATCTCAAGAGAAAAAGGGTCTCTCTCAGTGAGCTGACACCGCGCCCCCCCCCCCCCACCCAGGATGCTGGAGAAGGAGAGAGAAACCAAAAATCATTCTTTATCAATCAGCCAGCAAGTGGCCACTGGGTACCTCCCTTTGCCCTCTCCCACATCCTAGGGATGTGTGGAGACACCCAAGAGGGCTGCACTGCTGGCCCTGCCACAGAGAGGGTTACTGGGAAAGCTTTCCTTGCCTTGTTGATATGCTGGGCCACTAGTGGTACACACTTCCCTCCCTGAAAAGTAAGTGGCTCACGCTGATGTAACCTTGACATTCAGTGAAACTAAAAAAGAGGAAGGTGTGCATTCTATTAAAGTTCAAGCCGACAGCAATGAGAAAACCAAGAAACCAAGCCAACTTACTGGTCCTTTCTCATATGGGTTATTCAAAAGCTATTTTCAAAGGGGCTCCGGCCCACTCATCAATCCTTGGCCTGTCCAGGTGCAAATAAAGAGAAGCACACCAGCTGGTCACAGCAATGTGTGTCCTGTCCTATGCAGAAGCCACTGAGATCTCTGCATGGAGCAGGGGCTTTGAAATCAGATTCCAGTCCTGTCGTTTACTGATTGTGTGGCCTTAGACTTCACCTCTTCGAGTCTCAGGCTGACTATTTGTGAAATGGGATATAATTCCCTTTTTGCTGGCTCATTATAAGGAATGCATATGGTGACTGTTGAGGACCATAAAACTGCTCCTACCAGAGCTGGCTCCTTGTAGGCACTCAACAGTGAAAACTGTTATCACTACATTAGTTATTACTATGCCCTTTATCTTCAGGTATTTACTGAGCGGCCAGTAGACTCACACCAATGTGCTGCGCCCTGGGAAACACAAAGATATTTAAGAGGGGAATTTCATGGAAGGAATGGAATTTTCCCTGGGTCTTCAGGGATAGGCATGGTTTAGTTTCATTCTCAAGTCAGGAAGAGAAATACTCTCTTTTACATTGTATTTTCAGTTGCAAACCTTCATCTCTTTAGAGAGCAGGTAATTGTTTTTCCACATTGCACAGATATCATAATGATATTCTGAGAAAACAAAATTTAAGAAAAGGAATAATTTACCCACCGTTTTCCACCCCAACAAATCAAAGCTACTTTTGATTTCTGAAGTTCAGAGTGAGTGCAGTTTAATTAAGCAAAGACAGAGTGAGGAATAACTTTTCATTCAGAAGTGGTTGGGCCTCTTTTACCTCATCCAAAGCATGGAAATTCTAGCCCATCTTATACTTTTGTTGGCAACTGCCGGTGTTTATAGTGAGCCCATTCTGAACATTCAGGTTATTTGAAAGTGCATATCCCAACTAGACCCTCCTAAGCACATATATGGAAAAGTTTCCTTAAGTAGAAAATAAGCAGGCAGAACCAAATAGCCTCAATACATCTCCCAACCAAGGAATGTCACTTATTTTGGCAATATTCTTTCATATTCCATCCATTACAGAATTCATGAGAATGGGTGTGTCTGCCACTCTGCAAGGACAGTAATAGAAACTGCACTTGCTGGAAGTTCTTTTTTTCATTTAAAATAACTGTTTACTGAATCTCACACTTTCTAATTCTATCCAAAAACTCATTCCTCTCCAGCCCCCTCAAAATTCCAAACTTCCAGTCCCCCCTCATCCTCCTGATTACTATTTGTCAGGCCTGTTCATCTGCCCTGCAGCACCGTTGGGAGCCAGAACCCAGGGCAAGGGATGTCAGAGCCCTTGGCTTCTCTCGCAGGTGCCCAGGGCAATGCCAGGTACCCCATGGGCACCCAGTAAACATGGGCTGGCTGGCTGCAGTGGTGCCCCAGCTAATGAGTGCCAGGCTTTTAATCTGTACTCAGAAATGTGAGGACAGATGGAAAAGAGGGCAGAGGGGAAAAACAGCTTCACACTGAAGTCCAGATAGCATTGCACAGCGCATGCAGCAGACATGAAGGATTCTGATTTCAGCAAAGATAAAAGGGTCAGCAAGCATGCTATCTGAATGACAAGTAGGCTAAAAAAGATTTCAGTCTAATTCTGCTTTTTCCACATCAAAGGAAAGATGAACTGAGTTTCAAAAAGCTTCCCCAGAGACCATATATATGTCATTCCTTGATATTATACAATGTTATTTCCCTGAAGTGTGTGTCTTTGCCATAGATGATATCCGCGGGAGCACTCAGTAGATGCCCTGTCTTGTCCTGCGTGGTACCCATCACCACATCCCAGGCACCAATCCCAGACCAGTAGCACTTACCGGGTGTTCACATCCTGGGTTCTGAACCACGTTTCTCATATGGAATCCATCCTTTTCTTGAACCTTTTGGCTTCAACTTGATGATTCATCCTCCAATTTCATCCCTATCCTCACCTTTTGAACTTGACATTCAGCGCTAATTTTTAGCTGTAACCTTGATCCTCCCTGTCACAGTTCAAGTTCTCCCACCAACTACGTGTGCTAGTCTAGGTTGAGTAAGCACATGCCCAGGATTGACTCATCCCTCACATTCTCCTTTCCTTGGGCTCTTATTAGGCAACTGTCCCATTTGGTCCAGTCCCACACGTGGGAAGCAGGCAGCATCTTGAAAGGCTCATTAATAAAGCTGAGTGTTGTTGGTCTAATTACACTTTTCCAATCTTTGCCTCAACAGGAGGGAAACTACCTTGAGGAGGAGTCTATATTTCACAGACAGTGGTATTGGCAGGGATGGGGGATGGTAAACCCTAGATTTGCTATGAAGAAAATCTGCATTGGGGGCCTAAATGATATAACCAAAGGAGAAAGTACCAAAGTAAGAAGACAAATGGGTTTTTAACCCAGTTCTACCAGTGACCATGTGGCTTTGGGCAAATCACTTCCTGATCCAGGCTTCATTTTCCCTTCATAAAATGGAGGGATTTTGCCACATGATCTCCCAAATGCCCTCCAGGTTTAATATGCTTTGATTCTTTTACTGTAGTCTGTCTTTCTGAGATTCCATTCTCTCACTTGGAAAATAGTGATAATATGTCTAGTTGAAATGTCCTCCCAAGGCTAATGTGAGTGTCAAATAAGAAACTGTATGAAAGTCCATGGCACACTGTTAATTTTGGTAAAGGAGCAAGGGGACAGGGGGCCCTGAGGCCATCACACAACCTACTGTTTAGCAGAGTTACTTACATGAGCTGTGACTGCAATCCTTAATATATCCCTCTTTCTCATTTCTTCAACTAAAGAAAACTTAGAAAACACATGAAATAGAACCAGATTACAGGATACCAATATCAGTCCTGTTGAAAAGATGCTTCTTAAGGGTAAAATGTCACACACACCTACAAATTTGCAATGGAACTTAATGTTGGAGCGAGGAGGTAGGCCACTGGAATTAGGCCAGATCATTGAAGTGGCTGGGGAGGCATGAGGGAGAATAAGCATTCATACAGTGCTATTGCCTTCTAGTCACTCTCGGTGCATTAGACAATTCAGCTGTCTCTGAAATCATGCTGTAAAAGCATAATTCATTATTATTATTATTATATGTTTTTTAACACCAGCAAATTCTCCAGTTCTCCAAACACCAGCTGACTGTTCTACAATTTAATTCAATTCTAAGATTTATCTACCTAAAGTTAACATCAGATCGCAAGAGTTAAAGTGTTTAGTTTCATCAGACTCCTCCTACTTCAGAGGCCAATCATAAGTCTAGGCCTCAAACTGACTAAGCAACTATAAATCCTACAACCCCTCTTCATGTTTGATAATTTGCTAGAATGACTCACAGAACTCAAGGAAACATAATAACTCTGGTTTATTATAAAGGATACAACTCAGGAGCAGCGACATGGAACAGGTACACAGTGTAAGGTTGCAGCAGGACTAGGGCAGGGGCGAGGAATATGCAGAATATGCATGAAGCTTCTAGGCCTTCTTTGGGTGTGCCACCGTCCCAGCACCTCAATACGTTCACCAATTGGGAAGCTCATCAAATCTCATGAAGACTTTTTTTTTAAAAAAATTATGACCCGTCACCAGATGGATAGGATTTTTTTTTTAATTCATACATCTTAAAGTTTATTTTCAACTGGCCAGGTGCGGTGGCTCACGCTTGTAATCCCAACACTTTGGGAAGCCAAAGTGGGCAGATCACTTGAGCTCAGGAGTTCGAGAATAGCCTGGCCAGCAAGTGAAACCCATCTCTACTAAAAATAGAAAAATTAGCTAGGTGTGGTGGCAGGCGCCTGTGTAATCCCAGTTACTTGGAAGGCTGAGGCAGGAGAATCACCTGAACCTAGGAGGTAGAGGTTGCAGTGAGCCACTGCACTCTAGCCTGAGTGACAGAATGAGATTCTGTCTCAAAAATAAATAAAATAAAGTTTATTTATTTTTGAGATGAAGTCTCACTCTGGCCCCAGGCTGCAGTGCAATGGCGTGATCTCAGTTCACCGCAACCTCTGCCTCCCAGATTCAAGTGATTCTCCAGCCTCAGCCTCCCCAGTAGCTGGGATCACAGGCTCGCGCCACCATGCCAGGCTAATTTTTTTGTATTTTTAGTAGAGACGGGGTTTCGCCATGTTGGCCAGGCTGGTCTCAAATTCCTGACCTTAGGTGATCCATCCACCTCGGCCTCCCACAGTGCTGGGATTACAGGCGTGAGCCACCACGCCCAGCCTAATAAAGTTTATGTTTAACTGACAAATAATAATTGTGTATATATATGGGATACAATGTGATGTTTTGATCTAGGCATACATTGTAGAAAGAGTAAATCAAGCTAATTGACATATCCATCACCTCACATCATTTTTTTATGGTGAGAATGTTAACAATCTATTAGCAATTTTAAAGTATACAATACATCATTATTAACTGTGGTCACCATAGAGCAGAGCGTAATAGATCACTAAAACCTATTCCTTCAGTCTACCTGAAATTTTCTACCCTTTCTCCTTCCCTCTCTCCACCAACCTCTGGTAACTACCTTTCTACTCTGTTTCTATGACATTGACTTTTTAGATTGTACATATAGGTGAGATCAGTTGGTATTCATCATTCTGTGCCTGGCTTATTTCAGTTAGCATAATGTCCTCCAGTTCCATCTATGTTGCTGCAAATCACATAATTTCCTTCCTTTTTAAGGCTGTATAGTATTCCATTGTGTATATATACCATATTTTCTTTATGCGTTGATGGACATTTGTTGTTCCAGACTTTTTATAGAGCTTATATCTCCAGCTTTCAGACTGGTGGATGGGACTGAAGTTTCAACCCTCTAATGAGTTGGTTCTGGTGACCAGCCTCTTCCTGAGGCTATCTAGGGTCCCCACCTTAAGTCACCTCATTAGCATAAACTCAGATATGATTAAAAGGGTTCATTATGAATAACAAAAGATACTCTTATTCAGGCATGTCCACTGCTTCCGGTATATAATACTGTGCTATAAAAGGAAGTGCAGAAGACTTCCTCACTGCAGTAGGTTTCCAAAGATGGCAGGAACCTATTGCATAGATTACTCAATAGAATAATTCATTCTAGATGTCCCATCCTACTTAAGATTCCTCCTGTCTACATATTCCAGGCCAGAAATCCCAAGAGTTTTAGAAATTCTGTGGCAAGAACCACAGGCAAAAACCAAATAATATTTCTTATTATACCACAATTATTATTACTCTTAGTATTATTATCATCCTTTCAGTGCTGGAAAACCAGGGTTCAGAGATTTTATGCCTATTATGTTCTAGAGTTGAGCACCAAACTCCGGCCTATCTGGATCAAAGCCCACTTCATTGCCTCCTTAAAAGGCTGCAAAAGTTTTTTGTTTTGTTTTGTTTTTTTGTGACAGGCCCTGGCTCTGCCTCCCAGGCTGCAGTTGTGGGATTACAGCTCACTCCAGCCTCGAACTCCTGGGCTTGTGATACACCCCCCACCTCAACTTCCTGAGTAGCTGGGATTACAGGCTCATGCCACCATGCCGGGCTAACTTTTTTATATTTTTTTTAAAGATAGGATCTCACTATGCTGCCCAGGCTTGTCTCAAACTCCTGGCCTCAAGTAATTCTCCCACCTCAGCCTCTCAAAGTGCTGGGATTTCAAGCATAAGCCACCACACCCGGCCAATACTTAACCTTTTAAATCACCCCAACATAAGACTGGGATATCATGAATGAAAGATATCTGATGGGTCTTAACTTCTCTTGAACAGAGGCAGCTCTTCTTCCTATTTGTAAACATGCCAAAAACATTTTCCGAGACCTGCTGGGTCCCAAATTTGTATTAGATGCTGGGCTACGGGGGAAATACACCATGGATCTTCCCTTCAATTCCCCAATGACTCAACTTTCTAGTCTACTTTTCAGCAACAAGCGAAGCTCAGGTGTCACCTAGGTTCAGTGGTGAGAGGTGTAGCTATTGCACAAGTTTTGTGAGGACAAGTTGAAAAGAACAAGGAGGAGCCATCTGGGAGTTTAAAATTTCATGCCTTCATGCCTCAATTTGCAGGCGATGTCATGCATCATTTATGTGGGGGTTCTGGTGGCATTTATTTTATTCAAAGCCCATTTATCCTGGACTTTTTCCAGTACTGTGTGAGATTTTATGATTCATCAAATCCCTCTTCTCCATAATGTAGTTTTGCACACATGCTGATGTGTGGTATGCTCAGATGAGCTCTCAGAAGGCAATAAAGAGCTGGAGTGAGGTCAGAGGAAAGTGTGACCATTTTTGGACCTGGCCATGCTTCCCATGTGTGATGCTGTGCTTTAAGTAGAGGTATAGAAGACATCCTCAGGGCAGTAGTATAAGATATGGAGAAAAGAAAAAAACAAAGTGTTTTTTTCTATCCTCTCATTCAACAATCAACACTTCTGTGACCTCTGGTTGCCAAAACACGTGAGGATTTCTTCCCACGGTCAACCAAGCAATCAATTCTGCAGCAGACACCAGCTGGGTATTCTCTTATTCAATTCAATTCTGACACTATCTACTTTGAGATAGCAACAGACCCCACAGATGGAGGGCTTAGTTTTCCCCCCACTTCAGAGGCCAAATAATAAGCACAGGTTCTAACCCATGTTCCCATGACCACTTTTTTGGATTCAATTAATTTGCTAGAGCAGCTCACAGAAATCAGAGAAACATTTACCAGTTTACTACAAAGGGTATTACAAAAGATAAAAATGAACAGCCTGGGGGAATAACTGTATAGGGCAAGGTATGGGGAAGGGTTGAGGAGCTTCTATGCCCTCTCCAAGCCCACTGCCTTCCAGGAACCTCCAGAACTCAGTGCTTTTGAGTGTTTATTGGAGGCTTCCTTACCTAGGCACAATTGATTAAGTCATTGGTCATTGGTGATTAGCTCAACCTTCGGCCTCTCTCTTCTTCCTGTAGGTTGAGGTGGAGCTGAAAGTTCCAATACTTTATTTTTATTTATTTATCTATTTATTTTTACTGTAAGCTGCTTTGGCTTTTATTTCATTTTAAATCTTTTTTTCATAAATTATTGGGGTACAGGTGGTATTTGGTTACATGACTAAGTTCCTTAGTGGTGATTTGTGAGATTTTGGTGCTCCCATCACCTGAGCAGTATACACTGCACCATATTTGTATGTCTTTTGTCCCTCACCCCCCTCCTCCTCTTCCCCCCAAGTCCCCAAAGTTCATTGTATCATTCTTATGCCTTTACGTCTTCAGAGCTTAGCTCCCACATATCCGTGAGAACATACAATGATTTTCCATTCCTGAGTTACTTCACTTAAAATAATAGTCTCCAATCTCATCCAAGTCAGCAAATCCTGTTAATTCATTCCTTTTTATGGCTTAGTAGTATTCTATCCTGTATATATATATATACATATATACATATATATGTATATATATACACAAATATATATTTTTATATATTTATATAATATATATACGCACACCAGTTTCTTTATCCACTTGTTGATTGATGGGCATTTGGGTTGGTTCCACGATTTTACGATTGTGAACTGTGCTGCTAGAAATATGCATGCACAAGTATCTTTTTCGAATAACGACTTCTTTTCCTCTGGATTGCTGGATCAAATAGTAGTACTACTTTTAATCACATGGTTCATTTTCCTGGCCAACAGGCCCATGTTGGGCTAGCCAGGTGCCCACCAAGAGTCATCTCATTAGAACAAAAGATGCTCCTATCACCCAGGAAATTCCAAGGGATTTAGGAGCTCTGTGTCAGAAAACTGGGGTCAAGGACCAAATGCTAAAAAATTCTAGCACCTCTGTCTACAAGGGTATTCGGAGCTCTCTCTCAGGAACTTAAGCAGAAGCCAAGCATTAGAACAAAAAAATTCCACTAGCACTCCTATCACTCAGGAAATTACAAGGGTTTTAGGAGCTCTGTGCCAGGGACTGGGGACAGAGAACAATATGTATATTTCTTATTATTTCACAAGTGAGGGTTCCAAAGATGGCAGCAACCTATTGCATAGATTACTCAAGTAACACTATAATTCATTTCTCTGTGTCTCATCCCAGTTAAGATCTCCCTGCCAACATTTTCAAAGCTCAGAAGACTATAAACTTGATGAACAAATGCTGGCCCTACCATGACCTTGACCAACCTTGGGCTTTCTGTTGAATGAAAAACCAATTTCCTATCGTTGTTCAGTAATAGGTCGTAAGATTGAAGGGTGCATAAAGGAAAGGATTTTATACCTAATTCAACATTTATTGAGGCCTGTGATTCACTAGGGTACACGGCACATGCTTAAATAATTCCCCTACAAGATGCTGTGGAGGGAACTGCAGCTTAATGAACCCCAAGTTCGTACATTGGTAAGTGGTGAGACAGTATTTGAACCATGTCACTGACATCACCTTAGGGGCAGCCCTGCTACCCACTCCAACCAGAGCTCAACCCTGGGGGGCTGGCAAGAACCAGGAGGGGACAGAGAAGTTAGCCAATGGGTGAACTTCTTGGCATTTTTTCTCTTTTTTTTTTTCTCTGAATAAATATCATTTTTCGAGGCCAAAAAAGGGGAGAGAACCATGAGCATTTTAGACATCCTTTTATTTGGGGGTAGTTTCTTGCCTCAGGTGTGCTTCTCCCAAAAATACTGATGCAGTTCCCTCAGATTAGTCACGTCCAGGCCCAGGGCTCTTCCATCCCAACCCAATTCCCCTGAAAATGATTAAAGAGTCTATAATATATCACTCCATCTCATTTGCTGGATCAAATCTAGAGGTAGAACTGCTGAGTAAGGTGACCCAGGGGACCGTCCCCAGGTGGGGAGCAAAAGAAAGAAAATAGTAGCCATTTTCACAGCGTTTTGTGTAGTAGTTATTGATTTAGGAAAACAAACACAAAATTCTGAATCAAATTACCTGGAGGATGATTACCAGAGTCTGGGAAGGGTAGTAGGGGGCTGGAGGGGAGGTGGGAATTGTTAATGGGTTCAAAAAATAATAATTAGAAAGAATGAGGACCGGGCACGGTGGCTTATGCCTGTAATCCCAATACTTTGGGAGGCCGAGGTGGGCGGATCACCTGAGGTCAGGAGTTCGAGACCAGCCTGGCCAACATGGTGAAACCCCGTCTCTACTAAAAATACAAAAGTTAGCCAGGCGTGGTGGCACGTGCCTGTAATCCCAGCTACTCAGAGGCTGTGGCAGGAGTATTGCTTGAGCCTAGGAGGCAGAGGTTGCAGTGAGCTGAGATTGAGCCAGTGTACTCCAGCCTGGGTAACAGAGCGAGACTCCATCTGAAAAAAAAAAAAAAAGAATGAATGAACAAGACTACTCTCTGATCACACAACAGGATGACTGTAGTCAATAATAAATTGCACATTTTAAAATAACTGAATTGTACATTTTAAAATAACCGAAAGAGTGTAATTGGATTGTTTGTAACACAAAGGGTAAATACTTGAGGGGATGGATACCTCATTCCCTGTTTTGTGATTATTTCACATTGCATGCCTGTACCAACACATCTCATGTAGCCCAAAAATATATACAAGCATTATGTACCCACAAAAATTTTTTAAAAGGAAACATTTTTTTAATTACTTGGAAGCTTCTCCCCAAAAATGTTTTTTGGTTTTTTTTTAATTTTATTATTATTATTATATTTTAAGTTTTAGGGTACATGTGCACAACGTGCAGGTTTGTTACATATGTATACGTGTGCCATGTTGGTGTGCTGCACCCATTAACTCGTCATTTAGCATTAGGTATATCTCCTAATGCTATCCCTCCCTCCGCCCCACACCCCACAACAGTCCCTGGTGTGTGATGTTCCCCTTCCTGTGTCCATGTGTTCTCATTGTTCAATTCCCACCTATGAGTGAGAACATGAGGTGTTTGGTTTTTTGTCCTTGCGATAGTTTGCTGAGAATGATGGTTTCCAGTTTCATCCATGTCCCTACAAAGGACATGAACTCATCATCCTCCCTTATTTTGTTCTTCTCACCACAACAAACTTAGAATGTGAGAACATAAAGCTATAAGAACTATGATTATTGAAAAGCTAGAACTCTTATAAAGTACTGATAATTTGAGAAAAGGGCTCTTGTGTTACCAGGCTCTGCTATTTTTTTCATTCTCTGAATAATGAGCACCTATTTAGCCAGAATCACAACTGTGAAGGAAGAGCCGCGATTTCTAATTCCTCCCTGCCCACTCTCTCCTCAGGCCACAAACTGAAATCATCCCTCATAGGTGTAGATTTAAAAATTGGTGTTCTGCAGATTTCTTATGTCTATAATTCCTTCTTCTCTCTCCATCTGAGCACATTCTTGCTTGCATCTAAACTAAGCTTCTCCCATCACCACCGAAGTCCATTGTCTCAGCAAGAGCAATCATCGCCTTCTCAGTCATATCTCCCATGTTTGAAACCAGTGTGTCTCTACCCACCCACCTGAATGTGGCCTCATCAGGTATCTAGAGAAGGTCCAACCTTGTAAAATAACCATAGTGATGAGGACCCCAGCCCACCTCCCAAAGACCTCCAGAGGGAGGAAGGAAATTATTTTTCTAGGGCAAGTCACAATACTTGGCCCTTTTTATACATTGCCTTAAATCTCACAAACCCCTGTGAGAAGACAGGTATTATTGTACCCATTTTACAGGTGACAAAGGTGAAAGGATACAGAATTTGCCCAAGATTACATAAATTGCAAATGACAGAACTCAATTTTTTCAGTCAAACTCAATTTTTTCTGGAATGCAAAATATATGCTTGTTCCCCTATGAGACTTTGCCTCTTTAAGAAAGAGATGGATGGTAACATATAATAATATCACACCCTGCCTCTCAAATTGAAAAGGGGCCTGAAGTACCTTTTATGGAGGCCTCAGGAACTGGTGTCAGTGCTTATACCAGCACAAATGCACACATATACAGAGAGAGCAAAAGAAAGAGAGACTGGCCTTTCTCTCCTTAGGGGCACCATGGCCCCCTACACTGGAGCACTCAGTGTTCTTTGACTATAAGAAACGGAAAAGCCACTCTAGTTAATTTAAGGATTAGTTTATTTGAGAGAACACTAAGTAACTCATAGAATCAAGGACCACAAGAAGGTCAGGAACATCAGGTCAGTACCAGGGATCTCCGATTCATTCTTTCTGAGAACTGCCATCAAATTGACTTGTCTTCATTCACCTTCCATTCATATTTCACTCCACTTATAATTCAGATTCCTGGGAGACTGAGTCTGGCCAACCTGTAAGGTCATGAACCTACCCAGGAACAGGGTACCAGGATTGGTGCCCCCCAGGGCCATATGGAAATGCAGTAGGCACAGTTCTCCAAAGGAAAGGAAGGGTGCTGTTACCAAGGGAAGAGGGATAAATAAATATATGCTGGGCAAGATAACAACAGATGCCTGTACCCACACTCTACCCTTTGCTCTAGTAAGTAAGCCTAGTGATTAGGGAAGCTAGCTAGCCTTTGGTCCTAGGCTTAAGTGACAACTAAGGAGTGATATTTTTCAAAAGATATAGAACCAAAATTTGTATTTTTTCAGGCCCTATTTTTCTCAAATGACTTACCATCATCAATTGTCCTCAAGTCCTCCCGTTGTCCCCGCTAGATATCATTGATGGGTTCAGTTAATGCATATTTGGAATTGTAACCTTACACTGCCTATTAAACATCTATGCCCTTGCTGTGGTCATGACCCAGCCAAGAAATGGCCAATTATAGGCTCCTTTTTCCTTCTGACCATGCCTGAAGTCCAGCCGTTGATCCAGCCCCTTAACCAATGATAAGAATGATGCTCAAACCATTCAGTGCGTGTGTAAGATCATCTTGAGTAGCAGCTCTCAATCCTTCCACATCTCTAAAGTAGGAAAATACTTCTTTGGGAAGTTACCCGATTGAACAAGTGAAGTCTTCATGGTCCTGGTGAAAACCTCACCTCCAATTTACTGTTTGGCTGAGTTTCTATGATGACCTTCTGCTCTAGAACCAGAGATAGCTTCCCAGCAGGGGCAAGAAAAGAGGATCTGTGGAGGACACAACAGATAATCAGACAGTGGGAACACCAAGTCACAGAGTTCTTGCAGCTGTGTGTCCTGTGCAGACAAAGCCACTCACCCTCCTCCTGCCTTTATGGAAGGAAGGTCGTAGGCAATGTTACTTTGTTTTTGGCAAACCCCCAAAAGAAGAAACCACTCCACATAGTCTGAGAGGTAGTATAGTAAGTGTTGTGCGTAGAGACCTCATTAATGGCCAACACCTGTTTTATTTGCAACTCACAATCTTTCTAGTTAAGAAGAGTTCAGAGCCTGACCTGCACACTATATTGGGAGATAAAACAATGAGATGCTCATTCTCAATGTGCCTGGCTTTATGGAGTAGCTTCATTCCTACAAGTGTATTCTGTAGATCAATATCAATCCCCGGTGCCTATTGACTTTACAGCACAGTTCCAGTATTGCTTTATCTTTACAGAGTAAATTTTTATTATCAGAGGCTTCTAATCCTTTAGCTTTAAATGTCTCTATTCCTGCACTTCAGCTTTTCTGAAATTTTTCCAAAGAAAAACATTTTATGAGAAAAAGCTAAATTACTAAGTATATTCATGTGCTATTTCTCCTAATCCTCACAAAAGCCCTGTCATGTTGTAATTTTTCCCTATTTTAAAGATTGGACAAGTGAGGTACAAGGCATCATTACTAATGAAAAACTACACAAGGGCTCAACCCATGTCTTCTGATGGGACTGAACCTCAAGTAGCAAGTTACTGCTTCATCTTCAGTGGGTGTTTGTGAAATGTGTAGAAAGGGCATGGAAGCTGCATCATATTCAGTGGACACTGCAAGTGATCTGTTTGCTATTCATTTAACACACATTTGTTGATGACCCATTATGTTCAGAGGTGAACAAGATAGTGTCTGGAGCCTGGGGTAGCTCTCACTTTAGAATAGGCTTGTTTATCAAAGACAACTTTTGTCTTGCCTAAGATCACTCAACAATCTCTATGAGGCAGAAGTTCCTTGGTCCAGTCATGTAGACCTCCTGCCCAGATCCCATCGGTAGCCGCTGCCCCTCTCCCCCAGCAGCTGTGACTTTGTCTGATCACACCTCACAGCCACCGCTTTTCCTGGGGGACTGCCCTCTGCTAACTGCTCAACAGGCTACCACATTCCCACCTCACCCCCAGCAGAAGCCCGCGGCCCATGACTGATAGATACATGCCAAGGGGCATCAGAGGCTGATCTTCTTGTCTCAGGTGGAACTAATTTTGTTGTGAGATTCATACTCCAGCGCCCTCCTATGGGCTCAGACTGAAACAATCTGCAGGCAAGTCAAAAGCTTTGCTTAGATATTTGTTTCAGCTCTGTCCCGCTTTCCTCCTTCCCCTTTTCTGGGGACCATATCCTCAGGAAAACACTTGAACTAGACTCTCCATCGCAGGCTGTGTCTAAAGGAACCCAACAGAAGACATCTAGTTTGACTTTATTTTGCAGCAGAAGAGTTACAAATTTTTAGTGTCTGAAAAAAAAATCTGTGTTTCATGTTTTCACTCATTCAGATTGGGCCTTCTCCTAAAATTAAACAAAACCAGCAAGATTTTGCTTTGCAGGAAAGATCTGTCTTTGCAGGATTTTGTTTGTACTGAGGGTAAGGAAACAGTGATCTCTTAAAATATTCAGGACTACTAAAATACAACAGGTGCATTGCCAGTTTCCTAATAGTATATCTCGAAACCAGAACAACACACCCGCTGATAGGAGTCATGAGTTTTTGCTTTTGAGTAGTGATATGAACCTAAGTGTGAGTTGCATTGAAAATTAATGCGCTGCCTGCCTAATCATTTTCACAGAGCCTTTGGTGAGGTTGATGTTGAGCTTGTTGGATAATTATCTGTTTTTTAAAAATCTAAGCATCCTTTTATACGTCGCGTTTTCTGTTTGCAAGTTTTGCTTCAAGTTTACTGAACCATTTAATTAACTTAAGTGTTTAAACTTCGAGAGGTGTTGATTGATTCTAATCAGTATTTTCTGCTACTCTAATTGAAGGCTTCCTCTCTTGGACTATTGTCAGTGAAGCAAAAAAAAAAAAAAAAAAAGCAAAATGTTGTTCAGTCTTTGGCATAATCTAACACAAATTTAGTTGGTCCCATGATTGCATGAACTTCAGGAGGCCAGAAGAGAGCCAATTTGTCTATGTTTTTGAAATCGCGGAGCCAGCCCCAGGAAGAGACTGTGCTGCAGGCACAGGGAGGACTTGCAACCTCTGGCGGGGACTTAGACTCCAAGCCAAACCACTTTCAGGTTTGGCGGTTTTCATTCTTACTGGAAACTCAGTCGGGGGATGTTTTGCAGGGACCCTTACCACCCAGAGGAAATGATTTTCTCCTTTAATCACTCTTCTTTTCTCAGAAAAACAAAAAATTACCCCCAAACTCCCACCTCCTGTGGTAACACCCCAGGCAAAGGCAAACTTAGTCCCTAGAATAAGAGCTGCCCAATATTGAGTAGGTCTTTCTGCTGGTGGTGAGAAGTCAGGCTTCTGAACTCCAGGTGTTCAGACAACCCGGGTGTTGTGTTTATCTGCCCTTTAGAATTGCTCTGGAGAGAGCAAGAGGGGAGTCCCTGTCAAAACAGCTCAGGGAGCTCCTCCAGCCTGTAGGCACCTGAGATATGGCCCCTCGGCCACTCCCCAACTTCAGCTTTTGAAGACCAGGTTTTCTGCTGCCTTCAAAAAGATTTTCTGGCAAGCTGACTTTGGTCCCTCCTGAGACAATTCTGTTCTAGTTGACTTCTGTTCAGCACAAAATAATGTATTATGGATATTGCATTTTTCTGCTAAGAAAACGTCGGCTGCTAAACTAGATCAAACCGCCCTCCAGTTCTTCAGTGCTGACTCATTTTAATTATTGAACTTTTCTCCCTGGAAAGTACACTCCGTGCTGTTTGTCGAGAAACTGGTAGTTTTAACACAATTTGGAAACTTTTCATAGATTGATCACCCCAGGAAAACAGGCAGCTGATCACCAGAGAAATTCTGCAGTTCAGATTAGTTTGCTGTGTGATGACACTGAAGAAGTGAAATGTATGGGGTTTCTCCCTACCACCCATTCCAACTCCCTGGCTCCTCACAAGACAATGCCACTGCACACAGCAAGGAGCTCTTGTTTTCTGTGTACTTCTGTGTACTGTGGGGCCCAGCTCTAGATCTGTGACATGCTCACCAGCTCACCTAAGCGAATATGATCCCTGACTCCCTCCCCAGATTTATTTCTTACCTCTATCTAATTCAGTCATACCTACCTTCTTTCTGCCTGGGGAACACTCCAAGCCATTCCCTACCTTAGGACATTTGCATATGCTATTCTGTCTAGTAAGTTCCACTTCTAGTCTAGGTTGCTTTGCAACCCTGACTGCACATTAGAATAATTTTAAGCCTTACCCTGAGGTCAATTAAATTTCCACCTCTGGAGGTGGGGTCCACCATCTATTTTTAAAAACTCCCAGGTGATATGAATGCACTTCAAAGGTTGTGAGTCATCACTTTAAATCTTCATGTGGCTGGGTCCTCCCATTGTTCAGGTCTCAGCACCAAGATCCCTTCCCAGAGAAGCATTCCCTAATCATCTTATCTGAAGTAGCCTGAACTCTAACCCCCCAGAGCTCTCTACATCACTCACTGATTTTATTATCTCTACGGTACTCTTCACTCTCTGAAGTTATCTTTTCTATTTTTTATTTATTGTCTTCCCCACTGTAATTCAAGCTTCAAGAGAGGGATTTGTTCATCTTGTTGACTTCTGTATCAGGACATCTGCCCGATACATAGTAAGTGCTCAAAATATATTTGCTAGATGAGCAAGTAAATGAATAGATGGATATACGAATGAATAGATGAATGAATGAGTTTCTGCCCTCAGAATCTGTGTTAGTCAGGGTTCTCTGAAGGGACAGAACTAATAGGATAGGTGTATATATGAAGGAGAGTTTATTAAGGAGTATTGACTCACACAATCACAAGGTGAAGTCCCACATAGATCGTCTGCAACCTGAGGAGCAGGGAAGCCAGTCCCAGTCCCCAAATCTCTGAAGTTGGGAAGATGACAGAGTGCAGCTTTCAGTCTGTGGCTGAAGGCCCAAGGGCCCCTGGCAAACCACTGGTATAAGTCCAAGAGTCCAAAAGCTGAAGAACTTGGAGTCTGCCGTTCAAGGGCAGGAAGCATCTAGCCCAGGAGAAGGATGAGGATCGGAAGACTCAGCAAGTCTAGTCCCTCCACGTTCTTCTGCCTGCTTTATTCTACCTGCACTGGCAGCTGATTAGATGGAGCCCACTCATATTGAGGGTGGGTCTCCTTCTCCCACTGGCTCAAATGTTAATCTCCTTTGGCAACACCCTCACAGCCACGCCCAGGAAAAATACTTTGCATCCTTCCATGCAATCAGGTTGACACTCCACATTAACCATCACAGAGTCCAAGTTGGTATTTTTGATAGTATACGTCACTGGATAAGAGCTGCCACTCAGCACACCTGGGGAAAAGTATACTTGCTCTACAGACATTATTTTCTACTTTGAGTTCCTCAACATGAGGATGCAAAAAGTTTTAATAAACAACAACAAATTTATTTAACTACAACCTATCACAAGTTGCATATTGATATTGAAAATTCTGTGAAAGTCTAAGTGTTCAGTGCCTCTCCTTCCCTGTGTCCCATCAGCATGGCCATCAGAGCAGCAAGCCAATGCTTTGCCATCCAGCACCTGTGCCCTACCCACCCAGTGCCAAGCCACAGTGGAGGCATGAGAGCTCTTTTCTTTCCCTCTCTATTCGCTCTGCCTCCTTTTGAAGCTCCTGAGAGAAGCATTTAAATAATACGCTGGTCTTCAATAATAGAATCTGATTGGAAGGACTGCTGGAGCCCACTTGTAATCACTGAAGCAGCAAGGACAGATCACGTCTTTCATGATTTTCTTCCACTTTTAGTGCCATCTTCCACTTACTTCTACTTCCAGATCCTTCCTAGGTTGGTGTCCTGCTTTAAGTGTCTCCATGAGTGTCTTATCCACTCCAGTGTCTTCATCATGAATTGCCAGCAGCTCATCCTTTGACCAACATGTGTCCCAACTTGGAGAAGCCCGATGAGTTCTGGGAAATCACCACCACCATGTTTCTCTTACTCAGAGCTGCCTCCAGTTTTTCTATAAAACCCAAACCACTATTCTCCAAAACAGAAAAATGGTAGAGCTTCAAATGTGGTCATGAGGTCTTCCAGAAGGGATTCCATTTTCTTGATTAAGGATAGGAACATGAGAAACACACACACACACACACACACATACACACATACACACATTCATCCACTTTCCTTCCCTGCACACCTGCTCAGCAGGCACAATGCCTGTGTTAATTCATTCATATATAATAAATTTATCTTCTTTCCTTCCCTGGTAAGTGGATGAATAATGGCAGACTCTGCCATTTCCTACCATTTTGGCTATTAATGCACATCAGCAAGTGTGTTTCAGCTTCAGGGAACCGAGAGATATTTCTGGTAACCTGTGAGAGCTAATTCACCTTCAGGAGGTGAGTAGCCAAATATTTATACCTTATCAGATTCTGACTCATTCTCCACCTTTAAAAGTATGTGTCACAGTGCCTAAAGCTTAGGCTGGGTATCAGGGACATCTAAGGTGCCAGACTGACTCTGCAGTCCAGAGGATTCAGAAATTTGATTTTAGCAGAATCTCTATAAAAAGAATGCTCGGGGAGCCTGGCCCACACTAACCTTATAAGCCAGGACAGTTTCTGAGCATACACATAAGGCTTCACCCCAAGAAGTGGGCTGACCATTCATTCACATAATAAATATTTATTAAGCACCTAGCACATTGCTTCTATGAGAATCTAGGCACCGAGGAACAACAGGGAACAAAAAAAGAACAAAAACTCTTTTGTAATGGAACTTAGTGGGAGAGACAGATAATAGACAAATATGTAAAATATATAAGGATCAAATAGTGACAAGCGGTGTGGGTAAAATAAAGTAGGGGATGAGTTATAGGAAAAGGCGTCCAGTGTGGGGTGGGGATTGCAGTGTTAAATAAGGCAGTCAGGGAAGGCCTCGGCTAGAATGTGACATATGAACAAAGACCTAAAGGAGATGGAAAGGCCAGCTTGCAAGTTTCTAGGTAGAGAGGTTTCCGGCCCTCAGGCAGGAGTGTGCCTGGTGTGTGGCAAGACCACTGTAGCTGGAACCTATGTGTTAGGAGAGAGTGCATAGGATCAAAAAAGTTGGCTAATGTGAATCCTGAAGGTTTTGGGGGACTGGATCTGGATATGGATTTTCTTCTAAGTGTGATGGGGCCATCAGACATCTTCAAGCAGGGGAGTGGTATGATCTGATTTAGCTTTTAGCAGGTTTTTTCTGGCTGTTAGCCAAGAGAAGACCATAGGAGGCAAAGGCCCTGGCAGGCAGGCCTATTAGGAGGCCACTACAGTCATCTGGGAAAGAGATGCTGATAGCTTGAACCAGGGCAGTAGCAGCAAAAGGAGAGAGAAGCAACTGGATTCTGCATGCATTTTGAAAGGAGAGCCAACACAAATTACTGCTAGACTTGGTATGCTACGGAGAAAAAGAGAGGAGTCAAGGTTTAGAGCCACAGAAATGTACAGTTTCCATGAGAGCTCATTTCTGGCAAATGGGTTTACTCAGGAATCAAATGCAGACCAGATGGACAGTTAGGTGAGCAGAGAATTATGACAAAGTAATTCATCTCACTGACAACAGCTTTCACTTAAGAGCACTGAGTGTAGGCCAGGCCTTGTGTTAAGCATGAGCTTACATCCTCCGTTTCTTCTTCCAACAGCCCAATGGTAAACATACCATTATCCCCATAAATAAGGAAATTGAGGCTCAGAGCAAAGTGATTTGCCCAGCACTGCGCAGCTACTCAGTGCTGGAACTATGACTTCAACCAGGCCTGTCTGACATTCCCTCAACCACTGCGCTACACAGATTCCTACTCAAAATGCTTTTTAACCACACTCAGGAACAATTATGGATTGTTCTTTTTCCTCTAGGGCTTTTTCAACTACTTAACCAATATTCTAGACTGAAAAACTACCCCTACCTTGCACAGTGGCAGAGATCCCTGGTCAAATTCTGTCTCTCTGGCCTTTTGTTTTTTCCATCTCTACCTGTCACCTCTACCCTCCGTCAGCAGCTCAGCAGTGGCTTCACAGCTATTGTTGCATCCATTTTGGTTCAAAAGGGTCCTCCCCCTTAAGGTTTGAGAGACACTGTGGGCTACCTGATGGGGTTTAGAGAGCACCTTGCTCTTATGAGCAGTGAGTTTACAACATATGGGTGGATTTCTTTTGAGGCCTTTTTTTTTTCAAGTGAATTACCCCAGTAAGGATGCTATTTCCTGTCCTCATCTCCGGGTGTGAGGAATTTATATGTGTCAGCCTAGGGCACTCACCATATTCTCCATGTTTGTTCAGAAGAATGCTTGCTGGGGGCCCTGTATGTGCCAAGCACTGTTTTAGGGAGTGCAGTAGTGAGCAAACTAGACCCAGTTCCTTCTCCCAAGAGGGTGGTAAGCTGGTGGGGCAGCCAGATGTTAAACTAAGGATCCCCTCTGCTACGGTTCAGGGTTGGGGTTTGTGCTCTAAAAGGAAGAAACATTGATCTATGTGTATATATAGAAGCCAGGCCTCACCTGGGAGGTGAGAGAAAGTGTCCCTGAAGAAATGGTGAGTAGGCTGCTATCTGAAGGATGAGCAGTTCTCCCAGGATAGAAGATGGGGAAAGGTACAAGTGGTCCACACGGAAGCCTTGTAATAAGAGGGAACATAGCAAAGTTTAAGGAGCAAAGATAGCAAGTCAAGGCTTAATACAAAACGAGCTGGAGAACTGTCAAGAGCTGCGAAGACCTTCCTTAAGAATATTGATCTTTAGCCAAAGAGGAATAGAATCCACCACTACAGGGATGAATGAAAAAAAAGATGTGATAGATTTTCTTTTTCTTTTTCTTTTTTTTTTAGACAGAGTCGCTCTGTCGCCCAGGCTGGAGTGGAATGGCGTGATCCTGGCTCACTGCAACCTCCACCTCCACCTCCCAGCTTCAAGCAATTCTCCTGCCTCAGCCTCCCTGATAGCTGGGATTACAGGTGCATGCCATTACACCCGGCTAATTTTTGTATTTTTTAGCAGAGATGGGGTTTTGCCATGTTGGCCAGGCTGGTCTTGAACTCCTGACCTTAGGTGATCCACCACTGTAGCCTCCCCAAGTGCTGGGATTACAGGCGTGAGCCACCACACCCAGCTGTGATAGATTTTCTTTTGAAAAGTTGACTCTGCCTACACTGTAGAAGATAGAGTGGATGGGCAAGGTGGACAGAGGAGACCACTGACGAGATTATTGCACTGTCTGCACTCACATGATGATCTCATCTTGCCCTGAATTTGCCTGGACAGAGAATCTTAGCATATCTGACCATGAAGAGATCTTAGAGAGCATTCCTTGAGTTCAGCTACATTATTTTATGGATGAAAAGTTTGGCCTAGAGAGAAACACTTGCCCAAGACCACAAGGCCACTTAAATTACAAAGTCAACTCTCAAACCAAGGTCTTTTGACTTAACGCCTTGTGCTTGTAACCATTGTTTCAATTGTGTGCTTTTACATGAAGCCTGGGCTCTTTCAAAGTATTGATTATGTCATATTTAGTATAGAATCTCCAGTGTTTGGTGGGAGTAGCAACTCAGTATATGTTGGATGGATAAATAAATGGCCGGAAGAATAGGTGGATAGACGGATGGATGATGATGGATGAATGAATGAATGAATGAATGATAGATGCATGCATGCATTGATGGGTGGATGAATGGATGGATGGATAGATGGGTTAGTACATGGATGGATGGATTTGAAAGGATACTTTTTTATAATCCACAAGCTTCCATAGAAACAATCGAAAGAGATCATTTTTCCTTTAGTGAAAACCATACTTCATAACCTTTCTCGAGTCATGGCAACCTCTCTTGGGCCACAGCATCAGTGTAACACCATAGGACATCCTTCCTTATCCAAGTCTGTGCCTGGGAACCTCAGTCCCTGAAAGAAGGTGATAAACTTACTGCAGTTGTTTGGAATGGCAAGCAGCCCGGGACCGGTTAGGTCATGCACTGACTCCTTATTTTTCCTGGAAAGGAGCCTAGCTTGCTAACTGTCCAAATTGAATTTTAAAAACTTTAATTAGGTCACCACAAAGGTTTGTCTCTTTTAATGGCAGAAAGCCCAGTTTCCTAAGTGTTTCCTCAGGAGCCCATCCTTTGCCACCCCACGACTCTTGTACATCGCACACCTCATTAAGGGAGGACCCTGAACGGAATGCTGATGAAATATTATCTTGAGTGTCAACAGTATGGAGGTGCTCAGAAAATGGCTCAGAGACTATTGCCAAAATACACCCTTGACACACATCCTCTCATTTTATTCTCAAAACAATATGGGATGGGTGGGGTGGGGAGAGAATGAGGCCTTATCTCAATTTTGTAAACAAAGAGAATGAGACCATAGAGTCTAAGGGGCTGGCCCACCCCAGGGCCAATACACAGACTCAGATCTGCTAGGGACACTCCCAGTTTGGAATATCATTATCTTTCCATGGAAAGATATTATCATGGAAAGATAATGATATTCCAAATGTGCTGACTTCCTTGTTGGAGTTATTTAGAACATAATCACTATAACTAATGAACAAAGAAAACCTGTTTGTCATCAGCCAACATTTATTGATTACCTATTATGTACAGTACATTTTACCAGAGGCTTATCTCAGGCCAATTGGACATTCCTCTTTGCCCTCCGAGCATGAAACTACGGACCTCATTCAAGTCCCCAGTCAGCCACTTTCTCCACAATACGACCTAGAGAAAGACACTTAACCTCCCTGAGCTTCAGTCTCCTTCTCTGCTAAACGGGCACAGTGATTTGTGTATAACAACCTCCCAGCAGGATACATACAGAACACTCAAAATTGAATTATTTGAGGAGAATGTATTACAAAAAGACCATTCCCAAAGTCCTGGGTAAGGGAGCCACCGAGATAATGCACTAACCCAGAGATAGAAAGAGCCTGGCTGCTACTACTCCAAGCTCTAAAGAGACAAAAGGAAGGAGAGGTTATAGGAACTGGAAGGGGAGAGATTCTTGTAGATTTGGCATCCCTGAGAGAACCAGGGACCTCTGGACACAGCCAGCCTGAGACAATTTCACAGAGCAGGAACCAGAGTAGAAGGGCCCTGATCTCCCTGTCTACCTCCCTCTGGTTTCCTTCCAGGGTGGCCATGGCAGAAACCTTTGA
This sequence comes from Pan troglodytes, assembly GCF_028858775.2. Taxonomy (NCBI): domain Eukaryota; kingdom Metazoa; phylum Chordata; class Mammalia; order Primates; family Hominidae; genus Pan; species Pan troglodytes. The sequence continues at coordinate 64,838,174 of NC_072417.2, read as the reverse complement.
TAGCCAGAGGTATGGGAGCCAGTGAGTGCCATGCACACAGTGGGTCTCCCCAGGCAGAGAAAGGAGGAGAGGGAGTCTGGGGTCCAGGTGGAAGCCACCATCACACAGCACCTCCTCTGCCTTCATGAAAGTGATCTTATAAAGGTAAAGATTCTCTGTAAAAGAGAAAATGTCAACTAGTATACAAAATTTTCTACAAGCCTGAGAATAAGAATGACCTGTCACCAGCCTTCTATTGGCTATCTTGTGTGCCACCAAGGATGAGAGTGATTGAAAAGCAGAGGCCCAGTAGTTCAAGGCAAGGTCATATAAAGGGCTCCAGATCCAGGCAATGCTGGATCTGAATCTGGATCTACCGCCTGCTAGCTGAGTAGTCACAGCAAGTCTCCCAACTACTCTGGGCCTCTGTGCTCTCATCTGGAATGCAGAGACCATAATATCTATCTTGCACAGTGCTGTGAGGTTCAAAGGGAATAGAATAGGAAACTCGCAATGCCTGGCACATAATAGGTGCTCAAGAAATATATTGTAAAGTGAACAAATGAATGATTTTTAGGATCCCTTCTGACTCTCACATGGTAGGGGTCTGATTCTGTAGTCTGGTTGGCAGGTTTTGAGAAGCATTTGTGACATCTGGGTAAGGTGCCAACCTGAGGACAAGACCCAGGGCAGGATGGGGTGGCCAGAGGTACACATGGTGACTACAAGGTCCACAGAAAGAGGTTCTGAGTGGAGACAATGTGTCTCAGAACTCTGTCTCTAGTCATAAAACCTTTTGTAGAACTGTGGCAGCCTCTAGGTAAATGGAATGTGAATGCAAGCTAGAAAGTTTGATAGAATGTCTAATTTGTCAAAATAGGATTTTTCTGGCAATACGTTACAAATGACTGTGAAATTGCTTTCTTGGCCAGTTACCAAACATGGGTGAATAATTGAGAGTTAACTATTATCAGCCTTTCATTTGGGGATATAAATAATATTTAAAGGATTAAGAATAATATTTAAAGGATTAAGAACTTGAGGGAAGGAAGCTGACATTTGTGAGTATCATGGGATCCTACCAGCTCCTATATTAAAGGTCCCAATCTTCGCAGAGTTTTTTGAGCAGAGGTAAACAAACAAGAAACATAAAAAATAAATAAATAAATGAGAGTGTTATGGGTTGAACTGAGTCTCTAAAAAGCTATGTTGCAGTCCTAACCCCCAGAACCTCTGAACGTGACCTTATTTGGAGCCAGGGTCTTTGCAGATGTACTTAATCAAGTTAAGACTAAGTCATACTGAATTAAGGTGGGCCCTGATCCAACAACTGGTGTCCTTATGAGAAGAGGGAAATTTGGACACAGACAGAAGACAACCATGTGAAAACAGAGGCAGAGGCTGGAGTGATGGTGCCGCCCGCCGAGGAACACCAAGGATTGCCAGCAACCACAAGAACCTGGGAGAGAGCATAGCACAGATCCCCTTCCCAGCCTCCAGAAGGAACCAACCCTGCCAGCACCTTGATATCAGACTTTTGAAAAAAAAATTGTTTTTTTAAATTTTAAGTTCTGGGATACATGTGCAGGGCATACAGGGTTGTTTCATAGGTATACGTGTGCCGTGGTGATTTGCTGCACCTATCCATCCATCACCTAGGTATTAAGCCCTGCATGTATTTATTAGCTATTAATCCTGATGCTCTCCCTCCCTGCTCCCTCCACTCCTACCCCCATAGGCCCCAGGGTGTGTGGCTTCCCTCCCTGTGTCCATGTGTTCTCACTGTTCAGCTCCCACTTATGAGTGAGAACATACAGTGTTTGATTTTCTGTTCCTGTGTTAGTTTGCTAAGGATAATGGCTTCCAGCTCCATCTATGTCCCTCAGTTTGTGGTGTTCTGACAGCCCAGGAACATGACCACTTATGGAATGTTAGGCGACGGTAAGTAAGTGCTGTCGTGAAAAGCAATCCAGAGAACAGGTGAGAAGGATTAGGAAGGAGAGGCCAGGCAGGCAAGAGAAGCATACAGTCATTGGGACAGGCTTCACGGAGACGTGAAGGTGAGATGAGCAGATGGAAGGCCATGAGGGGGTGAGCCAAGCACAGGTGGGGAAGAATGTGGCAGCAGAGGAAGCAGGTGCCATGGAGGTCCATGGAACTGTGCCATGTTCAAGGAGCACCAAGGAGGCCAATGTGGCCAGAGCATGAGCAAACGGAGGCGGGAGAAGGGGCCGGAGAAGGGGCCAGAGAAGATGTCGGACAAAACCCAGGGGTCTTGTCAGCCATTGCCAGGATTCTGCTCTTGCTCTGAGTGGGGTGGGGAGCTTTGGGAGGGTCTGTGAGCAGTGCAGTGATACCATCTGAAGTATGACTTAAAACATTCCCTCTGGCTGCTGCATTGAGGACAGATGGAAGCAAGACAAGGACAGCAGGGAGACCTGTTAGGCGGCCACTGCAGCAACCCGGCTAAGACTACTTCACTGACCGGGACATTCACCAGTTTTCCAAGGACCCTCTCGTATTTCAAAGGCAGAGCTGGGATTCCCAGTCTGGTTCTCTCTACAGCATTGTGCAGCCTACCACCTGATGACCAGGCCTCTCGCCACAACCATGATGCAAACTTATTCTAAGATCTTGAAAGGAAGGAAGGAAAGTACTTTGCATGCCTTCTCCCTTCCTTTACCCTCATCTCTGATGTCTACCCCATGGGGATGTTGCAAGAATCAAATAAAGGAACAGCTGTGGAAACATTTTTGAAAAAGCATGAAGCACTAAATGCAAGAGATTATAATTAATACTAATAGCAGTCACCTCTCTCTCTTTATCCTACAACTGTCTGCTTATAAATACCACCAAAACAATGTCTCATAAAGAGATTGATACCCACATGGGGATGAAGCTGGTATACACATCTGCTGGGGAGAATTTTTCATTTAATAGATCTCATTGTAACAAGATCAGCAATGCCCCGTTACCATGGGCCATCTGTCGGGACATGCAAGTAGACTTGTCATGCAGAACTGGACTATCAAAGGGAACAGCAGTCTACCAACATGCAATAAAGCAATAGATTTTTTTCTGTATTTTTAAAAATGATGACTGTTTTTTCTTATGCTCTCGAGGGATGTCTTCGCTGAAGCTAAGCAAAAACTGAACATGAGGGACCAGTAGACACCTGCTGGCAGACAAGCATTTGCAGGAATTAGTAGGCCGGGGGCTGTGTGTGTCTCCGGTTGCAAGAAGGGGAGGAGGTTAGTTCAAAGAAAGCTAGAAAGCACTATGGAGACTCCTCAAACCACCTTACTATCCAGCAACCCCACTTCTGGGTATATACCCAAAGGAAATAATTTTTTTTTTTTGAGATGGAGTTTCGCTCTTGTCACCCAGGCTGGCATGCAATGGCATGATCTCGGCTCACTGCAAGGTCCACCTCCTGGGTTCAAGCCATTCTCCTGCCTCAGCCTCCCAAGTAGCTGGGATTACAAGCGCCCGCCACCACACCTGGGTAATTTTTTTGTATTTTTAGTAGAGATGGGGTTTCACCATGTTGCCCAGGCTGGTCTCAAACACCTGACCTCAGGTGATCCACCCACCTTGGCCTCCCAAAGTGCTGGGATTACAGGCGTGAGTCACCACACTCGGCCCAGGAAATAAAATTTTTATCCTGAACAGATATTTGCACTCTCGTGTTCACTGCAGCCTTATTCATAATAACCAATATATAGAAACAACATAATGTTCATGAACAGATGAATGGGTAATGAAAATGGAATATCATCCAGCCTTAAAAACAAAGGAAATCCTGCCATTTGCAACATGGATGAACCTGGAAGACATTAGGCTAAGTGATATAAGCCAGGCACAGAAAAGCAAATACTATGTGATGTCTTATATATGGAATCTAAAATAGTCAAGCTCACAGAAGCAGAGAGTAGATGGTGGTTACCAGGGTTTGGAAGGAGAGGCAAATGAGATCTGGGCAAAGGGTACAGTATCAGTATACAAAACTAATAAATTCTGGAGATTTAATGCACTGTAAGTGACAACAGTTAACAATACTGTATTGTGTATTTGAAATTTGTATGAGGGTAGATCTTAAGTGTTCCTATCAAAGAAAAAAGAGAAAAGGTAACTATGTGAGGTGATGGATATGTTAATTAATTTGACTGATTATTTCACAATGTCTACAAATATTAAAAAGTCATTCTGTATACCTTAAATATATACAATTGCCTTCTATCAATTATACCTCAGTAAAGCAGGAAGAAAAACAGAAGGGAGACAAGAAAATTAAGGGCACGATGGCATCTCTTTGTCAGATACTGGTCCTAAGTGAAAACTGAAGAAGACTTGTTTTGTCCAGCGACCTTGAAAGGCTTGGAGCACACGCTGCTTCACTTCAGGGTCCAGATGAGCCAGCCAGACGGAAGGTGAGGGAGCAGAACATAGTGAGTTTCTAGGGAGAACATAGCGACAGCAATCAGAAAGGATGGGAAGCAGCAACAGTAGCAGCAGCAGCATCTGCTGTGTCTGGCAAGGTGATGAGGAAGCAGCAGGACCCAGCAGGGAGGCAGGAAAGCAGCATCCCACAGAGGGCAGCAGCTGCTGGACAGAGAGGGGCCACCCCCATAGGACTTCAAGTACATGATGCCACCACAGGTCCAGAGCTAAAGAACAAAATCAGATGGCCACCTGGGCCCCAATTATAAATGACTGGAGGAGACATCAGGGTAGTAGTCAAAAAGGAGGGTGACACCTGCAGATGTGCAGGTTTGGCAAGTAGTGAAATTGGGCATTAAAATTATTCACAGTTCCAGGATGAAGTATCCTGGGGAAATCCAGGTAACAACAATAATAGCTACATTCCTTAGATGTGTACAATATGCCAGGCACTGTACTGAGTGATTTCATTCATGCATTCATTTGTTTATTCATTCAGTGAATATTTATGGGGTGCCTTCTATGTGTCAGGCTGTGTTCTAGTTGCTGGGGATATACCAGTGTAAAACACGAAGACCCTGGCCCTCATATGGCTTACATTCTAGCAGTTGGAGATAGATACTAATTAATAAATACAACGTCTCATCTACAAGGAGATGTTAACTGCTATGGAAAGAAGAGAAAGCAAAGCAAAGGGTCTTGAGAGTGGCAGGAGGAGGATACAGAACTAATCAGAAGAGTCAGGACAAGCCTCATGGAGGAGGGGACATGAGAGCCAAGACTTGATGTGGTGAGCCATTTGGGGATCTGAGAAGAAAATGTTTGAGCAAAGGGAAGAGCTGGTACAAAGGCCCTGAGGCAGGCACTTGCCCAGTGAATTTGAGGAATGACTAAGAAACTAAGGCAGCTGGAAAGAAATGTGCTGTAGGGGGAGTATCTTAGGCTATAAGCTCAGAGATGAATGGGAAGCCCAAGTCAGGTAGAGCTTTATGTTTAATCCTCACCATGAAGCTAAAATACATGTTACTGTTCCCATTTTACTGATAGGAAGGCAAAGGTACAGAGAGTTTAAGTAACTTGCCCACATGGAGATAGTACATAGGTGATGGTACTAGTACAGTTCAGCTCTAACACGGTGCTTTTTTTTTTCATTACATTGCATTATTACCTCTTAAGAGGCCCCTGGGAGATACCTACCTGTGTACATAAATTAAAATCAAAGTCCTGTGGTTTACTGATTTCCCAAAGCCAAAACACATAGACACAGATGTATATACATATCAATCTATGGGATGTCTCTTCACTCTATTGTTTTCTTTGCTGTGCAGAAGAATACAGTTGCATCAAACTTGTTTTAGTTTGATGCAACTATATGTTTGTTTTTTGCTGCCTATGCTTTTGTGGTTCTATCCAAGAGGTCCAACAATTCATTGAAATAAATAAACACAGAGACAGAACATGCCAAAATCTGTGGGATACAGCAAAAGTTATGTTAAGGGGAGAGTTTATAGTGCTAAACACCAGCCTCAAAAACATAGAAAGATCTCAGATTAACAATCTAACATCACACCTAGAGGAACTAGAAAAACAAGAACGAACTAACCTCAAAGCTAGCAAAAGAGAAGAAATAACTAAAATTGAGCAGAACTGAATGAAATTGGCAACCCAAAAATCCATACAAAAATCAATAAATCTAGAAGGTGGCTTTTTGAAAAGATAAAATCAATAGACCACTAGCTAGATTACCAAAGGAAAAGAGAGAAGATCCAAGTAAGCACAATCAGAAACTGCGAAGGTAACATTACAACAATCCCACAGAAATACATAAATTTCTGAAAACACGCAACCTCCCAAGATTAAACGGAAACCCTGAACAGACCAATATTAAGTTCCAAAATTGAATCAGTAATTTAAAACCTATAACCAACAAAAGGCCAAATCAGGTGGATTCACAGCCAAATTCTACCATATAAACAAAGGATAGCTGGTACCAACTCTATTGAAACTATTCCAAAAAATCAAGGAGGCGGGACTCCTCCCTAACTCTTTCTACAAAGCCAGCATCACCCTGACACCAAACCCTGGCAAAGATACAACAACAAAAAAGAAAACTAAAGGTCAATATCCCTGATGAACATAAATGTAAAAATCTGCAACGAAATACTAGCAAACCAAATCCAGCAGCACATTAAAAAGTTAATTCACCGTGATCAAATAGGCTTCCTTCCTGGGATGCAAGGTTGGTTCAATATATATGAATCAATAGATGTGATTCACCACATAAACAGAATTAAAAACAAAAACCATATGATCATCTCAATAGATATAGAAAAAGATTTTAATAAAATCCAACATCCCTAAGTGATAAAAACCCTCAAGAAACAAGACATCAAAGAAACATACCTCAAAATAATAGGAGCCATCTATGACAAAACCACAGCCAACATTATACTGAATAGGCAAAAGCTGGAAGCATTCCCTTTGAGAACTGGAAAAAGTGAAGGATGCTCATTCTCACTACTTCTATTCAACACAGTACTGGAAGTCCTTGCCAGAGCAATCTGGCAAGAAAAAGAAATAAAAGGCATCCAAATAGGAAAAGAAGGAGTCAAACTATCTCTCTTTGCTGATGATATGATGATACCTAGAAAACCCTAAGGACTCTGTCAAAAAGCTCCTGGCACTGATAAATGACTTCAGTAAGGTTTCAGGATACAAAATCAATGTACAAAAATATAGCATTTCTATACACCGATAACATTCAAGCTGAGAGTCAAATCAAGAACACAATCCCTCTTACAATAGCCACACACAAACACCCACATATATAGTAATACATCTAACCAAAGAGGAGAAAGATCTCTACAAGGAGAATTACAAAAACAAAAACAAAACAAAACAAAAAACTGTGAAAGAAATCATACAGGAAACAAATGGAAAAATATTCCATGCTCATGGATTGGAAGAATCAATATTGTTAAAATGGCCATACTGCCCAAAGCAATCTATAGATTCAATGCTATTCTTATCAAGCTACCATCATTTTTCACAAAAATAGAAAAAACTATTCTAAAATTCATATGGAACCAAAAAAGAACATGAGTAGCCAAAGCAATCCTAAGCAAAAAGAACAAAGCTGGAGGAATCATATTACCCAACTTCAAACTATGCTATAAGGCCACAGTAACCAAAACAGTATGGTACTGGTACAAAAACAGACACATAGAACAATGGGACAGAATAGAGAACTTAGAAATAAGCCATACACCCACGGCCATCTGATATGCAACAAAGTGGGAATAAATAAGCAATGGGAAAAGGACTTCCTATTCAATAAATGGTGCTGGAATAGCCAGCTAGCCATATGCAGAAGAATGAAACTGGACCCCTACCTTTCACCTATACAAAAGTCAACTCACTGAAGATATATTAATGATGTAAATGTAAGACTTCAAACTGCAAGAATCCCAGAAGAAAACCTAGGAAACATCATTCTGGATGTTAGCCTTGGGATATAGTTTATGAATAAGTCAAAAGCAATTGCAACAAAAACAAAAATTGACAAGTGGGACCGAATTAAACTAAAGATCTTCTACACAGCAAAAGAAGCTATCAACAGAGTAAACAGACCACCCACAGAATTAGAGAAAATATTCACAAACTATGCATCCAACAAAGCTCTGATATCCAGAACCTACAAGAAATTTTAACAACCGAAGAAGCAAAAAAAAAACCCCATTAAAAAGTGCGCAAAAGACATGAACAGCCACTTCTCAAAAGAAAATATACAAGTGAACAACAACAACAAAATGTTCCACATCACTAATCATCAGAGGAATGCAAATCAAAACCACAAAGAGATACCATCTCACACAAGTCAGAATGGCTATTATTAAAAAGTCAAAAAACAACAGATACTGGCAAGCTGTGGAGAAAAAGGAAACACTTATACATTATTGGTGGGAATGTAAATTAGTTCTGCCACTTGGAAAGCAATTTGGAGATTTCTTTTTTTTTTTTTTTTCCGAGACAGAGTTTCGCTCTTGTTGCCCAGGCTGGAGTGCAATGGCATGATCTCGGCTCACTGCAACCTCTGCCTCCCGGGTTCAAGCGATTCTCCTGCCTCAGCCTCCCAAGTAGCCAGGATTGCAGGCATGCACCACCACGCCCAGCTAATTTTGTATTTTCAGTAGAGACAGGATTTCTCCATGTTGGTCAGGCTGGTCTCGAACTCTCAACCTCAGGTGATCCACCCACCTCAGTCTCCCAAAGTGCTGGAATTACAGGTGTGAGCCACCGTGCCCAGCTGGGGGTGAATTTCTTAAAGAACTTAGAACAGAACTACCATTCAACCTCACAATCCCATTATGGGGTATATATCCAAAAGAAAATAAATTGTTCTACCAAAAAGACACATGCACTCCTCTATTCATCACATTAGTATTTACAATAACAAAGACATGGATCAACCTAGGGGCCCCCCATTAGCAGTGAATCAAATAAAGAAAATATGGTACATATACACCATGAAATGCTACACAGACATAAAAAAAGAATGAAATCATGATTTTTGCAGCAATATGGATGCAGCTGGAGGCCATTATCCTAAGCAAATTAATGTAGAAACAGAAAACCAAATACTGCATGTTCTCACTTATAAATAGGAGGTAAACATTGGGTACTCATGGACATAAAGATGACAAACACAAACACTGGGGACTGCTAGATGGTCGGGGGTGGATAGGGGGTGAAAAGCTGAAAAACTATTGGGTGCTATGCTCAGTACCTTGGTGATGGGAGCAATCATACCCCAAACTCAGCATCATGCAATATACCCAGGTAACCTGCACATATAACCCCAAGCCAAAAATGTTAAAATTATTTTTTTTAAAGAGAAAAAGATATAATTACCCAGAGGAGTCTAAACTGTTCTAAACCAGCCAAAACCAGCTAAAACTGGCTGCCACTGCTTTAAACCAGTTGAAGCCAGCTGAAACTAGTCAAAACAGATGGCTGAAGCCAACTGAAACTGGTCAAAGCTGAATGAAACCAGTCAACATTGGCTGAAGCTGGCTAAAACCAGTCAAAACCAGCTGGAACCAGTTGAGCCCTGCTGAAACTAGTCCAAATTGGCTGAAACTAGTCCAAATTGGCTATAACTAGTAAAAATCTGTTATAACCCATGGAAATTCGCAGAAGCTAGTTGAAACCAGTCAAAACCAAATGAAACTGGCTGAAACTGGCTGAAACTGGCTGAAACCAACTGACTAAGACCTGTTGAAACCGGCCAACACCAGCCAAGACCATTCAAAACCAGTGGAAACAAGTTGAAGCTGGTCGTGGACAGCCAAAACCAGTGATGGCTGCTCAAAACCAGTCAAAGCCAGTCACAGCCAGTTGAAACTGGTCAATTCATAATAACACTCCTTGGTGTTCATTTAAATTAATAAAAAACTTATTTCCACATGAAAACCTGCATACAAATATTTATAGGAGCTTTATTCATAATTGTGAAAACTTAGAAACACCAACATGCCCTTCAATAGGCCAATAATTAATGGATTAACCATGGTGCATCTACACAATGAAATACTATTCATTGATAAACAGAAATGAGAGCTGGAACAAGACAAGGATGTTCACTTTCACTGCATTTATGCAACATAGTACTGGAGTGGTCATGAGCAATTAAGCAAGAGAAAGAAAGAAAATGGGTATCCAAGTTGGAAAGGAAGAAATCAAATTATCCTTGTCTGCAAATGAGATAATCTTAGGTTTTAAAAAAACCTATCATTCCCATGGTAAATGGTAAAATAGATAGATAGATAGATAGATAGATAGATAGATAGATAGATAGATAGATAGATAGATAGGATGGATAGGTAGATAGGTAGGTAGATAGAAAACAAACTGTAGCATTACTATATGTTAACAGTGATCAATCTGAAAAAGGAATCAAGAAATCAATCCCATTTACAATAGCTACCAAAAAAAAAAAAACCCTAAGAATAAATTAACCAAAGAAGTAAAAGCTATCTACAAGGAAACCTGTAAAGCACTAAGAAAAGAAATTGAAGAGGAACAAAAAACTGTAGTGAGATATCCCATGCTCATGAGCTGGAAGAATTAATATTGTTAAAACATCTGTACTACCCAGAATGGTCTACTGATTCAAGCAATCCCTATCAAAATACCAATGACATTGTTCATAGAAATAGAAAAAATTCCTAAAATTCATATGGAATCACAATACATTTCAATTAGCTAAAGCACTTTTAGATCAAGTTTTAAGAGCCATGTTTTAAGTATCCCATGGGTTGGGATTTTTTTCTCAGCAACATCTGAAAGTGACTCAGGCCAATATGATAGCAAGGGTGACAAAGGTGTCAAGAACACACACTGGGGAAAGGACAGTCTCTTCAATAAATGGTGTTGGGAAAACTGGATAGTCACATGTAAAAGAATGAAATTAGACCCTTAACTCACACCATGCACCACAATAGCCAACTAAAAGTGGATTAAAGACTTAAATGTAAGACCTGAAACTATGAAACTACTAGAAGAAAACATAAGGCAACATTGGTCTATGACATTAGTTTAGGCAATGATTTTTTTTTTGTATATGAACACAAAAGCACAGGCAACAAAAGCAAAAATAGACAAATGGGACTACATCAAACTGAAAACCTTTTATGCAGCCAAGGAAATTATCAACAGAGTGTAGAGACAACCTACAGAAGGAAAGTATTAATATTTGTAAAGCATACACCTGATAAGAAGTTGATATCCAAAATGTATAGGAGCTCAAGCAACTCAATAGTAGTAAAAACACCTGATTTAAAAGTGGGCAAAGGATTGGAACAGACAGTTCTCAAAATGACATACCAATGACCAACAGGTATATGAAAAAATGTTCAACATCCCTAATCATCAAATGCAAATGAAAATCACAGTGAGATATTACCTCACAACTTAGAATATCTATTATCAAAAAGATGAAACATAACAAGTGTTGGAGAATATGTGCAAAGGATGTGAAGAAAAGGGAACCCTGAAACACTGTTGATGGGAATGCAAATTAGCACAGCCATTACGGAAACAGTATGAAGATTCTTCAAAAAAGTAAAACCACCATATGATCCAGGAATCCCTGTACTGTATATATGCCCAAAGGATATGGAATCAGTATATTGAAATGATATCTGCATCCCATATTTGTTGCAGCATTATTTGTAATAGCTAAGATATGAAATTAACCTAAGTGTCCATCAGTGGAGCAATGGTAAAGAAAATGTAGTGGATATACACAATGGAATACTACTCAGCCTTAAAAAAAAGGAAGGAAATTCTGTCATTTGAGACAACCTAGATGAATCTGGAAGACATGCTAAGTGAAATAAGCCAGGCACAAATACCACAAGATCTCACTTACATGTTGTATTAGTCCATTTTCATACTGCTATGAAGAAATACCCAAGACTGGGTAATTTATAAAGAAAAAGAGGTTTAATAGACTCACAGTTCCATATGGCTGGGAAGGCCTCACAATCATGGTAGAAGGTGAAAGAGAAGCAAAGGCATGTCTTACATGGCAGCAGGCAAGAGAGCATGTACAGGGGAACTGCCCTTTGTAAAACCATCAGATCTCATGAGACTTATTCACTATCACAAGAACAGCATGGGAATACCCATCCCCATGATCCGATTACCTCCCACCAGGCCTCTCCCATGACACATGGGGAATAGGGGAGCGATAATTCAAGATGAGATTTGGGTGGGGACATAGCCAAACCATATCACACATGGAATCTTAAAAAGTTAAACTCATAGAAGTCAAGAGAAGAATGTTGGCTACCAGAGGCTGGAGGAAGGTTGGGGGATTAGAGAGATGTCAGTCAAAATATACAAAATTGTAGTTAGAATAATTTCAATAGCCCTACTGTACAACATGATGACTATAGTTAATAGCAATGTATTGTGGTATTAAAAATTGCTAAGAGATGGGCCGGGGCATGGTGGCTCACGCCTGTAATCCCAGCACTTTGGGAGGCCAAGGCAGGCGGATCACCTGAGGTCATGAGTTCAAGATCAGCCTGGCCAACATGGTAAAACCCCGTGTCTACTAAAAATACAAAAATTAGCTGGGTGTGTTGGTGTGTTCCTATAATCCCAGCTACTTGGGAGACTGAGGCAGGAGAATCACTTGAACCTGGGAGGTGGTGGTTGCAGTGAGCCAAGATCATGCCACTGCACTCCAGCCTGGCTGAAAGAGTGAGACTCCATCTCAAAAAAAAAAATTGCTAAGAGTAGATTTTAAGTGTTCTCACCACAAACAAGTATACGAAGTAATGCATATGTTAATTAGCTAGATTTAGTTAATCCACAATGTATACATATTTCAAAACATTATCACATTGCACAAAATAAACATATTCAATTTTCATTTGTCAGTTAAAAATATAAATAACTTTTAAAATGCTAAAGGAAGGAAGAAAGGGAGGGAAAAAAGAGAAAGAAAAGGCATGTTGCCTGCACCACAGGGCACATGGAGGCTGGGGACAGCTCAAATTGTAAAGGATGTCAGTCTCTATACTGGAAATTGTCACTGGCAATCAGCAGGTCACATAAAATAGAAAGCTGTCCAGCACAAAGTCAATGTTCTTCCTTCTGTGGCATCATTTCCTTATATCTCAATAACCCCATTATTATTTCAAATTATATTTATCTCAAAGTAGAAATAAGTACACACTGATCATTCACTTTCTCCTTTGCCAATTTATGACAAATGATATTCCATCACATATTCATGTAATCATTCATTCATTCAAAATCATTGGGCGTGTTTGATGCCATGAAAAAAGAATGGCCCTTGGAATCAAATGGCCCTGGGCTGGAATCCTGACTGCTATGCCACCCCTAGGAGCTTTACATGAAGTTATTTAGCCGTGCTAAGCCTTAGGATTCTCATTTGTAAATGGCCATTTTTAAAATCTCTGCTTTGTAAAGTTCTCAGCATAGTATTTTATATAGCAGATAATAATTGCTGTTATTTTTATTACAAGCTTCCCATATTCCAAAAACTCTAGTGGGTACTAGGGAGGCCAACATAAGTGAGCCAAGGTCTCTGTCCATAGGGTGCTCCCTTTCTCTGAGGGATGATATGGTTGAGAGCACCACATTGGGAGCTGAAATGCCCAGGTTTTAATCTTGGCTCTACTGCGTGCTTAAATCTGTGCCTCCGTTTCCCCTTATATAAAATAGAGATAAAAATAGAACTTGCCTCTTAGGGTTATTGTAACAATTACATGAGTCAATATATACAAGTGTTAGGACAACACCTGGCCTGTAATAACAGCCAAATAAGTGCTTGGTAGGATTGTATATGGTAGAAGAGATGGACATGTCAGTAACTAATTGTAATACACATGATAAGTGCTATAATAGAGAAAAGAATACAGGGACAAAGAGGAAAGGATCAGCTCTTCTAAGGTCAAGAAGGGCATCATAGAGTATAAATACTTGTACTAGGTCTGGAATAAAGTGTAATTCTGCAGGCAGATGGGGAAAGGGGTACAATTCAGGCATAGAAGATGGTACTGCAAATCATTTAGGCATGAAATAGTCCATAATAATATAAAACAAGAATAATGATAAAAATAACATTCAATAATATTAGTTCCAAACACAGACATCATCTCATTTAATCCTCACAGCAACCTAAGAAGTAGGGATGAATACTATTTCTATGTTATAGACAAGAAAGCTAAAGCTTAGAGATGTTTAGTGGTTAAACTAGCCAGTCGTGCAAACCATAATTCAAAAAAGATTACAGCAATGCAGGTCTCCAGATTTTTGGAATGTTATTAATCAATGTATTAGTTATCCATTGCTGCATAATTCATTATCCCAAAATGTAATGACTTAAAAAACATTACCTCACAGTTTCAGGAATCTAGGAGTGGCTTAGCTGGGTAGTTCTGGCTAGGGGTCTTCCGAGAGGTTGTAGTCTGATGTCACCCAAGGCAGAAGTCATCTGAAGGCTTGACTGGGGTAGAAGATTCACTTCCAAGGTGGCTTACTCATATGGGTGGTGAATCAGTGCTGGCTGATGGCTGGAGGCCTCAGTTCCTCACCACACACATTTCCCATAGGGCTGCTTGAGTGTTCACATGACATTGCAGCCATCTCCCCCCAAAGGAGGTGATCCAAGGGAGCATAAGAAGGAAGCTGTGGTGTTTTATGATGTGGCCCTGGAAGTCGCACACTGTCATTTACTTAATATCCTGTTGGTTTCACAGTTCAACTCTATGCAACATGAGAGGGAACCACACAGGAGCATGAATATCAGGTGGCAAGAATCATTAAGGAGTATTCTTGAAGGCTGGATACCACAATCATAACTTTTTAAGAAAACTAGAAACTTTATTGGGTTATCACAGTTTTTATTTTGTTGAGGAAGTTAAAATAAACTCCCAAATAACTTGTCATATATTATCAATAGCATTTTAAAAGAGTAAGGACATTTTAATATCAAAAAAGCAATAAGTAAATAATCTCAAAATATAAGCAAGTTGTTTCTATTTGATAGAACCTCAGTGATGTCTTTGTTCTCATTTCACTATGGATTGACAAAAACTTGACCCGGAAACCACTGGTACAAACCATAGAGCATGGCCACTATAAGCTATAAAATCTTAAGCTAGTTTCTCTGGGCCTTGCTTTCTTTCATTGATAGAATTCATTCATTCATTCATTCAACATATATTTATTGAGCACCTAGTATGTGCCAGGCTCTATATTAGGCATTGAGAATTTAGCAGTGAACAAAATAGACTAGGTCCCTGTTTCATGGAATTTACATTCTGGTGAGGGCTTGTAGGTAACAAACAAGAAAATACTACATGGTGATAAATGACTAATTGATATTGAATGACTAAGAATGATCTAAGAAGGAGACATTTTTATGGTGTCATCTAAATGACAAGACCCAGTGAGCCCTGTGAGGATCAAAGGAAGTATATTTTACACAAATGAAATGGTGCAAAATTTCAAACATGGGAATGAGCCTGGTGGATAAGGGATGAATGATACAAAATGAGATCATAAAGGTAAGGTGTAGAAAGTCATTGAGGGTTTCAAAAGTCAGGACAATGAGCTTGGATTTTATACGACATGGGATAGAAGCCACTGGAGGTTTTTAAATAGGGGTGTGACATGACCTGGTTTTAAGATTACTTTGGATACAAGAGGGAGAAGTGAGTAGAGAAGAGCCAAATGTAAGCAGATTAATTAAAACTTGCAGTGGTACAGGTTGGACTTGATGGTAGAATGATGTTGGATGTTTTCAAGTTGGAACTGAAGACTTTGCTGGTGGAGTAGCTGTAGGTAGTGAGAGAAAATAAACTAGTATCAAGCTTACTTTTGGGACTTGAGAGATCAGTGGATGGGGAAGCCATCCACTGATCAAGTGTGAGATGATCAAGTGTGAAATAGGGATAATAATGAAGTTTATTTGGTCATATTACATTTGAGACACTAAGTATACATCCAAGTGGAGAGATTAAGTGGGCAACTTAATCTCAAACTTAACTGCATCTTGGAATTACCTGTAGAGTTAAAACTAATGCCTGGGCCCACTCCTAGAGATCTTGACTTCATTCATCTAGGGTGTAGACATTAAGATTTTTTTTAATATCCTCAAGGTGATTCTAATACATAGAAAACTTTGAGACCCACTGACTAAGAGATCTAAGCTAGGGAGAGGTCAATTGAAGGTGTAACTTTGAGTATCTTCAGGGTATAGATGATTCTTAAAAGCCACAGGACTGATTGAGATACTTTGGTGAGATAGTGAGGCTGAAGAAGAGAAAGCCAAGGCCCAAGTCCTAGGGCACCTGTATTAGTCTGTTCTTATGCTGCTAATAAAGATGTACCTGTAACTGGGTAATTTATAAAGGAAAGAGGTTTAATTGACTCACAGGTCCACATAGCTGGGAAGGCCTCACAATCCTGGCAGGTGAATGAGGAGCAAAGTCACGTCTTACACGGTGACAAGCAAGAGAGCTTGTGCAGGGGTACTCCCATTTATAAAACCATCAGATCTCATGAGACTTATTCACTACCACAAGAACAGTATGGGGGAAACAGACCCCCCCCACACACCCATGATTCAATTATCTCCACCTGGCCCTGCCCTTGACCCATGGGGATTATTACAATTCAAGGTGAGATTTGGGTGGGGACACAGCCAAACCGCGTTAGCCCCCCAATCCCTGGGGCGCCCCAGGTTTGGAGGTTGAGCAGAGGAGCTGGCAAGGAGCTTAAGCAGCAACAGCCAGCATTGAGCTCAGAATGGGTGTCAGGCCATTTGTATTCCTCTTTGTGGAGTATCAGGTGCCTGTGAGGCAGGAGTTAACTTGATCATTTTCCTCCCTCTGACTTTTCTGGGGTTATTTTCCTACAACAGGGACCAGCCTCTTCAACCTTCACCTCTGTTGATTGTTTGGCTGCCACTCAGGCCCATTTCTATTCCCTGGTCAGTGTAATGCAAACCAATTCATTTAGCAGCTGTTCCTCCTTCTGATTGTTTGTTCCAAGACATATTATTTTACGTTTGTCCACATTAAACTGCATTTTATCATTCATTATCCCAAGTCCTTCAGTGATCTGGGTCCCTCTGCATTTGATTGCAAGGCTCAGTGATTTGTGGTGCCTGCAAAAGCCATCATTTGCAGATTTGAAATCCTTCTTGCAGGGCCATTACGTGGGTCATTAGCATCAATAACACAGAGCAGTTGTACCTGGCAGCTTTGCAGAGGTAGGAGGAGACACAAGGGGCTGGAGATGGGTTTGTTTTCTTTACCAGAGGACACAAAGACACTCTAGCCCCCCCATCTCCCACTCCCAGCCTATGGGACTTCCCTTCCAGTCCTGATGATGACACAGAGAGAGTCTCAAATGATTTACAGACGGAAAATCTGAGTCTTCATGCCATCTTCCCCATCATTCATAGCCTCCAGAAATCTCAATAATAAACCGTTCACAGCAGCATGCCTCTGGCTATCTCTAATCAAGCTGGGTGTATTTTTCAACCATCCCTAGCCTAATTGTAAGGGATATTTCTGGAGATCAAACATATATTTGTATTTTTAGCATGAGAGTCCTCAGATGGCTATATCTGGTAAACCATATGTCCCTCCTAACATCCTACAATTTGCCTTTGACCCACATGTGAGACCTAAGAAGGTGTTCAAGTGGGTAATGCCTGTCTAATTTTTGCAGTCAGGAATTCAAGGCCAAATGTGGAGCTAAGAAACAAACCACCCACCCCAGGCATCTAGGTATCTCTTTCTCTGCTTCTTTTAATGGCATTTGATTTCATTATTTTCAGCTTACACTTTTTAATATTTTAAGGCATTATAAATTCTCTTTGGAGGAGTGAGATATAATCAAAGAATTCATTTATTTTCTTCACAATCACTTTGAGAGCACCAACTCTGGGCCAGGTGGTGGATCCGGATGTACAGAGGTCATGTAGGCATAAAGAAGTTTCCAATCTCATAGTGAGCAAATTAATACTAAAGAGAACCATTAAGCTTTAAATGTATTTTTAAAATTCTGCTCCTCTGAAGCCCATTCCCACATGTTCTTTTAGTCCCCAGATGTGTCAGCAATGTAAGCTATGCCTTTCAACCAGGGCATGGCACGTTTTGGGTAGTTAAATGATTTGGGAGGCTGGCACTTAGTACTTAATCAGATGCTAGGTGCCCTGCTATGCTAGGAACCAGCCTCCACTCACATGACAATAGCACCCCACTGATAAACACTGGGAACGGTGGGGGTGCACTGGTTTCCTATGGCTACTCTAACACTACCACAAATGTCGTGGCTCAAAACCACACACATTTATTATCTTATAGTTCTGGAGGTCAGAAGCCCAAAGTGGGTTTCACTGAGCTAAGATCAACGTGTTGGTAGGGCTTCATTCTTTCTGGAGGCTGTAGGGCAGAATCCATCTTCAAAGCCAGCAATGGCCAGTTGACGCCTTCTCACACTCATCGCACTCCAACCTCTGGTCCCACATTACATCTCCTTCTGTGCTCTCCCTGCTCCCCTATTCACTTGGAAGGATCCTTGTGATTATGTTGTGCTCACTTAGATAATCCAGGATAATCTCCCCCTTCTTCTCAAGACCCTTAACTTAACCACATCTGCAAAGTTATTTTTCCATGTAAGGCAACATTTTCACAGGTTCTGGGGATTAGAACATGAACATCTTTAAAGACCTATTTATTCAGCCTGCCGCAGGGTGGGACCAGGCTTAGGAGTCTGAAGGTTCTCTGACAGTCTCGGTCACTAGAGAGTGATCTAGGCAACCCCCAATTATCCTTCCTAAAGTGGTGGTCCTATTAATATTCATTTATCCATGTTAATCCAGTGGAGCACTGGCTGTCACATATCATGAGTTTCAGAGAACACATGTGCACATGCCTTCAGTGGGTGGCTTGTCCCGGGGTTTCTTGCATTTAGTAGCAGACTTTGCCAGAGAGCACCTTTCATCCTTTATTTCATCTGTCAATAAACGCGAATTCCTTATTTTCACATCATCCACGCTGTCTGAAGTCACCCAAAAGTGAGAAGAAAAGTTCAAAGCTTTATGTATTGCACAAAAAAGAAACTGGTTACACAGATAATTGGGGTATCAACTCCATCAGGAATGGATAATATTAAGACCTCACAGGCGGCTTTACCATTTGCAAAACGTTTTCCCATCGATTATCTCATTTGGTCCACACAATGGATCTGGAAGCAGTCGGAGCAAGTGTGATTTTTTTATCACCATTTTACAGAAGAAAAAACTGTGACCAGGAGAGCTTTAGTAACTTGTCTAAGGTCACAGAGCTAATAAACTACAGAGCTGTAACTCAGTCCTTGGAATCCAGTTACAGCGGTCATGTCCTCTCCACCACACTGACTCTCAAAGCTCTAAGGAACTGATATGCAAAGCAGAGACAAATTTTAAACCCATCTTGTCTGTGTCTTAATTGGACCTGTCATTTCTAAGGAGGCACCATGAAGCCATGAAAAGGGTTTAGAATTAAGGGTCAGGCAAAGCTACTTTCCACATCTATATAACTTGGGGATGATGAATTACAGTTTAATGAAGTGTTTTCCAATCTAGCCGATCATTAGAAACCCCTGAAGTGATGGTTAAAAATACAGATTTTCATGTTTCCCCAGACAGTAGGATTCAGTAGGTCCAAGGGAGGGACAAAGACCTCTGGATTTATAATAAGCATGCCTGGTGGTTCTTATAAGCAGGCAAATTTAGGAAATAACCACCCACAGGATTTTTGTGTGCATTAAATGGAATGATGTATGTATCAAGCACCCGCCACTGTGCCTGCTACAGAGGAGCCCTTCATCAACGTCAGGTTTCCCTTCTTTGCCCCACCTTTATCAGGGCGTGTTCCGTCTATTTCCTTACATTTGGTTATTAGTGGTAAGGAGACAAGCTTCTGTTTCCAATGTATATACAAAATTTCAGAATGTTCTCATAGAATACATGGCCATGGGTAGGTGGGGTAAATGGGATGAAGCCTTTGGGTGGTGGCAGTAAATGGTCGCTTAAGAAAGAATCCGCTGGGTTTATTGAATTCTCTTCATTTTCTGTGTTAACTGTAATTCACCATCCCCTTTCACCTTTATCCAGGGAGCAGGAGTATCTAGCCCAACGCATTTATTTTACTTACCTGCTGATTTATAAAACCCACCTTCTGCCTTGAGCCCTGAGTATATTATACTCACATAAACAATAAACCCCATATAATCAGTCTTGTCAACCAAACCACATCCACTGAGATAAATTCAGCCTCCTCACAGTGGCCAGGGGAAGTTTCATTTTGCCAGCGGGTTCAGCTTGTGCCTTGGCCCAACTCTCAGAATAAACACCCACATAAATCCACTGGCCTCCCATCTTATCAGTGTGGCTGCCCAACCACGTTTTTTAGAAACCCGATGGCAGACTCTGCCCGGAAAACAAATGGCCACTTCATGGCCAGAGTTTTCAAGAGTCTTCTTGCTCAGCTGGGGCTCTGCAAAAAAAGGTGGTCCTACCTAGAGAACAGGGACCATGTCTTATTTCTATCTGTCCCCAGGATCGAATGCAGTGCCTGGCATTAGGGGAAAACATGGTATGTTGTTGAATTTACAGACCATAGAGCTTGGAGACTTATGGTCAGATTTTTTGCTAAGACAAAAATCAAAGCAATCCTGCATTTCTCCCTTCATCCCAAACAGCCACAGATCAGAAAATCAAATACCCCATGTTCCCACGTCTAAGTGAAGCTTAATAATATGTACCCATGGACCTAGAGTATGGACTTATAGACACTGGAGACACAGAAGGGTGGCAGGGGGAGGGATGAGAAATTACCTGATGGCTACAATTACCTGATGGCTATGTTATTTGGGTGATGGTTACACTAAAAGCCCATATTTCACTACTACACAATATAGCCATGTGACAAAACTGCAATTGTACCCCTTACATTTGTATAAAAAGATAAACAGCCACGACTTATTTTTCTCTTACCTTAAACCAGTGGTCTCGATCGAGGACCATATTGGCTTTCAGCGGACATTTGGCAATGTCTAGAGACAGTTAGGGTTGTCATGACTAGGGGTGCTACTGGCGTCTCTAGTGGGTAGAGGCCAGGGATACTACTAGACATCCTACAATGTACAAGGTAGCCCCCACAACAAAGAACTATCCAGCCCAATATATGAACAGTGCCAAGATTGAGAAGCCATCCCTTATATCAACCAATGCCATGCATGGCTAAAATTGGTTCCCCTCTAATTTTCCCACCTGCTATTCTGATGCCAACAGCAGCACTGATGGCATCAGAAAATCAGTTCGTGTTCATTGAAGCAAAGAGAGAAGGAAACTCATTTACAGGGCACCCCTGAGGGCCCCAATATTGTGCTAAGCCTGCCCCACAGATTATCTCAATCAATACTTAAAACAATCTATTACCATACCCATTTTGCAGATCAGAAAACAAGAAAATTTGAAATAACTTATCCAGGTTTCCCAGCTAGGAAGAGACAAAGCTGAAATCATACCCAGCTCTTTCTGATTGCAAAGCTAGCCACCTAACCACTGTGCAGATTAAGGCTGGAAGACTGGTTGTGAATAAATAATTGTCATTGACCTTCACCCGTCATGCAAATCTTATCTTTCATAGGCACCATAAATATTCCCTACAATATAGATTCTCTTTGGATTTGTACTCTACCCTGGCATTCTGGCTCTCTGGGAATGTTGGGGGGAAATGGAAGTCTTTTGGTCTCACTGCCAAGCAATAGCATCAATCTGCCCTCTTGCTTGGTCTCCATTCATCACTATCCAAGTGGGTTCCATTCCCTTCATCCAAGTCTTTTAATTTCTCAACCTATGGTCATTCTACACCACAGAAGAGTCCTCAGACTGAGCATGTTATTGAGGGTGCTGTTGACATTCAGGGGAGGACATGTGACCTTGCCCAGAACTATAGTCTTCTGCATCCCACTGTAAATCCTTTAGCATTCTTGACTCCTGGGGAGTAAGTATCAGGAGATGTCCCCTAATTAGTATGACAACCCAAAAGAGATGTTTCCAAACACTCCCTGGGGAACAGGGTGCGGGAGTGTCACTCCCCAACTTTGAGAACCACTGGCTTCCAAATGCTCACCCAGAAATCCACTGTTATACCTGGCCTTCATTATTGCTCACGGATACACATGTAGTCCACCATACACTTGCCCAATTGGTTTAATCTTCCAGAGCTGGGAACCAGAGTTTCTTTGTGTCAGAGCATTTCTCTTTCCCATTCAGAAGGAAGCTGGCAGTCTGGACAGCAACCTGGCTTAAGGCTTTCGACACTGAGATCTGCAGTCATGCCACCTGCTTTCCTTATTTCCAAGCCTACACATTTACTAGATTTCCTTCCTCCCCAACGCCTGCCACTCAGATCCTACTCACTGGTCAAGCTACTGATATACTCTTCCTCCATGAAGTCTCCCCTGATGAATACAGCTGGAAATGATCTTTCCCTCTCTCTTGAAATCCCATATTACTTTATACCAGGGATAGACAATTTTTTTTCCAGTGAAGGGCCAGATAGTAAACATGTTAGGCTTTGTGGGCCATATGGTCTCAGTTGCAACTACTCAACTCTGCCTTTGTAGTGGGAAAGCAGTCATAGACAATATGCAAACAAATAGGGGTGACTGTTCCAATGAAACACTGTTTACAGATGCTGAAAGTTGAATTTTATATAATTTTCAGTTGTCGTGAAACAGCCTTCTTCAGTTGTTTTTGTTTGAGTTTTTTCCCAACCATTTAAAAATGTATAACCATCCTTAGTTCATGGGCCATACAAAAATAGGATATGGCCTGCAAGCTGTTTGCTGAATCCGCTGTACGGCATCTCCTTTTTATTGTGGTTATCACACTCTAGCCCCTCAGACCAGGAACACAGGCTTCACCTCTGTGCTCTTAGAAATACAGAGTCTCCATTCGGGAGGCTGAGGCAGGAGAATGGCTTCAACCCAGGGGGTGGAGGTTGTAGTGAGCTGAGATTGTGCCACTGCACTCCAGCCTGGTGACAAAGCAAGACTCTGTCTTAAAAAAAAAAAAAAAAAAAAAAAAAAAAGGTCATGCATGGTGGCTCATGCCTGTAATCCCAGCACTTTGGGAGGCCGAGGCGGGCAGATCACAAGGTCAGGAGATCGAGACCATCCTGGCTAACACGGTGAAACCCCGTCTCTACTAAAAATAAAAAAGGAATTAGCCGGGCGTGGTGGTGGGCACTTGTAGTCCCAGCTACTAGGGAGGCTGAGGCAGGAGAATGGTGTGAACCCGGGAGGCGGAGCTTGCAGTGAGCAGAGATCACGCCACTGCACTCCAGCCTAGGCGACAGAGCGAGACTCCATCCCCCCCAAAAAAAGAGAAAGAAAAACAGAGTCTCAGACCCTGCCCCAGACATAATGAATCAGAATCTGCATTTTAACAAGATTGCCAAAGGATTCATATGCACAGTACAGTCTGACATATGATGCTATGGTTTACTGTACACTTGTTTGTGTCCATGTCCCCCACCCCCACCAATAAATGGTAAACTCTTTGAGGGTGGAGAATGACTGTAACATACAAATAAGAAATGCAATTGCTTTGGAACATGAAGGAATGAATGAATGGAGAAAGCTTAAGTCTACAGGCAATCCTTGTCCTTCTTTCCCTTCATTCTATTATTAGTCTCTCCCAAAGCTTAGTTTCCTATTTGCTGGCTAATCCATTAGGGAAGGAGACGGCTTACTGTACCTAAGACTTTCTTTGCTAATTAAGATAAAGAGAGAGACAGAAACTTGGAGGAGACTTCAGATCATCCCAAATTGTTTAACGGAGAAAAAATGCCAATTTTATGCTCCTGGATCTGTCTCTCAGGAGAACTTGCCTGCATCCTTCTCCTTCACATTTTTCTCTTGACTGCATTAAACCATTCCTATGGCCCTGTCTTAGATGTTCACCTGTCTTAGAAGCAACTGAGTTATTAATAACTTTCATAGTTCCTGATTTTTACCTGAAATCCCTGGACCAGCAAGGCCAAGTTAATGACCACATACACATGCTGGAGGGCTGCGTATTCGTCATCTGTGTTCCCCACATGGACTGAGGGATTTTCAGTTATAGCCAGAAGCAACAGAAGTAAAATATTTTTTAAACGGCTTTGCTTTTCCGAATAAGTAAATCAGTTATTCAGGCTCAGCCTTTCATCCTTTATTGTTCTATAAACATATATACATATATATTTTTAATTAATTTTAATAGTATAAAAGTAACCATTTTAAAGTGAACAATTTAATGGCACTTAGCACAGTCAAAATGTTATGCAACCACATTTATCTAGTTCCAAAACACTTTCACCATTCCAAAAGGAAACCCCATTATCTATTAAAGTCACTCCCATTTCTCCCTTCCCCAGCTTCTGGCAACCTGTCTCTATGGATTTACCTGTTCTAGATTTTACATATTATTATACAATATGTGAGTTTTTGGTCTGCTTTCTTTCACATAGCATGTTTCCAAGGTTCATCCACATTGTAGCATGTATTGTAATTTCTTCTTTTTCATGGCAGGATAATTTTCCATTTTGTGGGTATACCACAAATTGCCCATTCATTCATTGATGGACATTTGGGTCGTTTCTACCTTTTGGTATTGTGAATAGTGCTGCTGTGAACATGGGTGTACAGTTTTCAGTTTGGGTACCTATTTTCAATTAGCAGCCGGTTGGGGGGTGTATACCTAGGAGTGGCATCGTTGGGTTATATGGTAATTGTATGTTTAACTTTTTGAGGTACCAAATTGTTTTGAGCACTTACCCTGTACCAAGCACTGAGGTGAAGAGTTCACAAAATAGTTCACTTGGATGACAAACATCTAGAACCAAGAGGAGACAGAGGGCCAAAGTAGTTCAAAAAGTCTTTAGGAATTTATGACAGTTCTCTCTCTCTCTCTAGTCCACCCTGTCTCCCTCTTTTTATGTACCTATTTGGGTTTTTTTAATTATCAGCAATGATTAATAACAGCAGTAACCACTTCTATTAGTTCATTCTCGCATTGCTATAAAGAAATGCCTGAGACTGGGTACATTATAAGAAAAGAGGTTTCATTGGCTCACGGTTCTGCAGGCTGTACAGGAAGCATGGCAGCATCTGCTTCTGGGGGGGCCTCAGGAAACTTACAATGATGGCAGGAGCAGGTGTCTTCATATGGCTG
Source organism: Pan troglodytes (assembly GCF_028858775.2). Lineage (NCBI taxonomy): Eukaryota > Metazoa > Chordata > Mammalia > Primates > Hominidae > Pan > Pan troglodytes. Next base: position 64,812,931 of record NC_072417.2, on the reverse strand, counting down.
GAGCAGGAGGAAGAGCACAAGGGAGGAGATACTACACACTTTTAAACAACCACATCTCATGGTAACTCACTCACTATCACAAGAACGGCCCACAGTGGATGGTGCTAAACCATTCACGAGAACTCCGCCCACATGATCCAGTAACCTCCCACCAGGCCTCACCTCCAACGTTGAGTATTACAATTGAACATGAGATTTGGGTGGGGACACAGACCCAAACCATATCACCACCATTTATTGAACAAATATTATTCCACATAGTAGATATTATTAACCCATTTTGCAGGCTCAAGTAGCAGAATCAGAATTCGAACCCCGGTCTGTTTGACAACAAAATGTATGCTCTTTCAACACACTACTACATTACCACTTCCTGACAGCAGAAAAAGGAAAGGCTTAAAACAAACACCAGATATCAAATCGCGGCTGCTCTTGGCTGTCAGGAAGCCACAGAGGGCTACTCTGTGGCCATGGACTCTGTGGTAGACCCATCATCACATTTGCAGGCTGGCCTGGGTGGTAAAGAAGAGCACAGTCTCAGGATTACTAAGATAACCCTGGGTTATTTCTACTGTGACAAGTTTAGAGCCCCTGACATGACATGGAACCGAGGTGACTCTGCCTGGAATGGTAGGGTTTTGCAGTTGTAAGTGAAGTGGGTGCACATAACCTGCTAAAAGTGGGGAGTGTTGCATATGATTCACTGTATTTAAGTTAGAGAAGACTAAAAGCTATCTCTAAAAGCAGTATCTGACGCTCACTTTGCAGCCAATAGGGTTTCTGATGTAAGAGCAACAAGGATAACACTGCACCTACATCTATCTCGGAGCTTCTCAGTCTTGAGTAATCATCAGAAACACCTAGAGGGCTTCTTAAAAACAGATTCCTGGGCCTCACCCCCAGAAATGCTGGTGCAGTAGGTCTGGGTGGGGCCCCAGATTCTGCATGTCTAATATGCTGTCAGGTGATGGCTGTGCTGATGGTGCCACTCACAGCAGACAATCAGAGTGGGGTAGAGGAGTAAGAGCAAGTGAGCAAGAGGGACAACTGTGACAGATTCCCAAAGATGACTTGAACTCCTTTGGCCCTCTGGTCTCCTCCTGGCTCTAGATGTTCACCCTCCAAGTACACTATCTCGTGAACTCTTCAACTCGGGGCCTGGCACACATAAGTGCTCAACTTTAAAATATAGGAAAACAGTTTGGTGGTTCCTCAAAAAGTTGAACATAAAAGTACAGAGTCCAGCAATGCCGGTCATAGGTATATACCCAAAATAACTGAAAACACGTACTCAAACTAAAACTTGTACACACATGTTCACAGACTCCACTTAAGTAGCACTAGCCAATCTTATTTGTGCCAAGACTCCCAATAAGCAGCCATTGCTGACTTACCATTAATACTTAGGACCTTACAAGCATCACGGTGCTTCATGTCCCTACAAGATATGTGTAGATCCTTCTCAAAAGCAGAGTGTTCCGATGGGAGTGTCTCTCACATGCAAATGTCTTGCATGTGTCAAGTAAGAGAAAATCTTATTCGTTGGGTACAAAAGTAATTGCGGTTCTTGTTCTTAAAACTTAAAACTAATGGCAAAACCCACAAGTACTTTTGCACCAACCTAAGAGAACTACTGATTGAGAGAATTGGGAGTTGTTGTGTGTTTTTTGTTTTTGTTTTTGTTTTTGTTTTTGAGACGCAGCCTTGCTCTTTCGCCCAGGCTGGAGTACAGTGGTGCAATCTAGGCTCACTGCAACCTCCGCCCCCAGGGTTCAAGCAATTCTCCTGCCTCAGCCTCCTGAGTAGCTGGGATTACAGGTGCCTGCCACCACACCTGGCTAATTTTTTTTTTTTTTTTTTGAGATGGAGTCTTACTCTCTCATCCAGGCTGGAGTGCGGTGGTGCAATCTCAGCTCACTGCAACCTCTGCCTCCTGGGTTCAAGCCATTCTCCCCTGAGTAGCTGGGACTACAGGCACCCAGCACCATGCCCAGCTAATTTTTGTATTTTTAGTAGAGATGGGGTTTTGCCATATTGGCCAGGCTGGTCTCAAACTCCTGACCTCAGGTGATCCACCCGCCTTGGCCTCCCAAAGTGCTAGGATTATAGGCATGAGCCACCATGCCCGACTGAGAACTGGGAATTTTAAAGGGCACGGATCCCATTCACATTGCTCAGGCCATACAGAATAATGACAATTATGCTAATTACTCCCCAAACCTCATGGCAGTTTGGGGGACTATGCTTTTCCCTCCTCTGGCTGCCTCCATGGGCAGCATCCTCTGCAAAATTACGCTTTCTTACCTCCTTGCCTCTTCAGAACTTATCTCTTACAAAGGAGCGCACAGCCTTCTGGAGACAGTTCTGTTTGTTTAAGGCAACTGGGGGCAACAGGCTGTGTGCTGAAGATGAAATGGGAGCCATGTTAATTTCGTGTTAATGACAGCAGCGCAATTTTCTTACAGGAAATAACTAGTTACCTTAATCATTTTAAGTAGTTATTAGCAGCAGCCTAAAAAGGATGGCTATGCTTATCACAATACACGCACAAAGGAAATGAAGACATGAATAACAGGACCTTAAACAGACTTCTGGCATCTTCCTTCTGGGTGGTATTAAATGGTATTAATCTTTTTAACTGACTTCAATCCTGAGTCCACGGCCATGTGATAAAATGTTAAGTGAACTGCTGGAAATAGAGGTGGTCCCCCCAGATTTATTGTGCCAATTTACCAGCAGCGGAAGAGCACACCACTGCTGTGAGAAAAGCCATAGAAAAGAAAGAATGACAGGTAGATGTATGGATTAATTAGTATAATGCAGATAATAGCATCTTTTCCAATATTAATACTTCTTCAGAGGCTGTTCTATATATGTCTCTGGGAAAGAAAAAAGCTAGAATATATTGTTTGCTATTTCATCCCATCCCCCTTGCAAGATAGCAATCAGAGTTAAGAAATGAATAAAATTCAGACAACTTTATCCAGACCACAGCGACACAATAAAAAAGAAAAAGTAACCACACAAGTAGGATAAAGTGCTTGTTCAAGGGTTTTACAGTTAAGATATGTCAAGTAATTTTTTTCCTAAGTAAGAAGACTGTTTTTCTTCCCTGCAGTGGTTGTGCTTGTGAAAGGAATCAGTTGGATCAATTCAGAAAAATCATCTATATCAACAAAGTATATTTAGTGCTTATGGTGTGTCAGAAGCTGTGCTAGGTCCTGGGGAAATAATTTCTATAAACCACTGTCTGGCCCTCAAGCAGCTCTCATTTTACCTGGGAGATGCACTGTACACAAATCATTGCAATATGAAGCAGTAGAGGCCTTAATAGAGGTATGTTGTGGGCATGATGGTAGCAGAGAGGCATGCATGAGCATCTCTACCTGGAGGGTGAAGCCTGAGCAGGGTTTTGAAGGATGAGTAAGAGTTTTCCAGATGAACCTGGGGGGAAGGACATTCTAGGAGGAGGGGAAGGTGTGTTTACAGATACAGATGTGCAAACAGTCAGGTCCATGCAGTGGCTTGGCATGGCCGGCTTATGTGGGCTGGGCAGGGAGGTGAATGGTGAAGCTGGAGGTCATGGTGGGCCTTTCAGGCCAGATAAAAGAGCCTGGACATTTCCCAGAGGAAACTAAGGTGCCACTGAAGGATTTCGTTTGCAGGGAAGTGAAATGTTTAGACCTCGAGCCATCACAATGGCTATGGAGAGACTGGCTTCGAGAGACATAAGGTTGGAAGCAGCAAGACCAGTTAGGAAGTGATGCAATAATAAGGTGAGAGTACTTGAGGCCCTGATCTGAAGCAGTAGCACTGGGTATAAAGAGGACAGCAATAGTTGCAAGAACCGTGAAGTGTATTACAAAAATTCACAGAACTTCATGACTAATGAGCTCTCATGAATAAGGAAGACAAAAGAGTCTCCGTAGGCGCCCAAGTCTATAAATATAGCACTGGGAGGATGATGGCCATATTAGAGGGGATGAAGGAAGAGGAGGAGATTTGGAGTAGAGTTCAGGGTGGCAGGATAATGAGCTTGACTTGGAATAGGCTATTTGAAGTACAGAATTCCCACTGAGTGCTCATAAGTCCTTCTTGCATAGACACAGTGATTCACTACAACCAGCTGAGGTAGCTGCATGAATTGCCTGGGGCCATCCCTTGTCTCTACCATCTGGGACATCAAGGTTCCTGCTTACCAAATGCCAAAGGAGAATGAACACAAGAGAGGATCCAGGGCTGGCTGGGGCTAGGGGGTTCATTTTCTCATCACTGCTCAACCCAGCTCTGAATTCATGGACCAAGAAAGCAAAGAATGGCCCTTTCCTGAAACCATCCAATGTGGTAGGCATTAAGGCCACAAGACTGTTCAACTCAGAAAGACCAACAAGAGAGGTGTGTGTTTTGTCTCAGCCAAGACAGAGTCAAGAAAATCCATTTCTTGGGCATGCCTTGGAATAAACTAAGTTGGTGGAGTTCTTCCAAGTCTCCCCTCCTGCAAAGCCACTGGAACTCCCTCCCCACTAGAAAGCAGCCAGAGCTCAGGGAACTCATTTTAACTTTTCTGGGAGAAGACTGAGACTGGCAGGGTGAGGGATCTGGGCTGGTAGAATTCATTTATGTTCAATTCAGCTCCCCTGGGCAAATAGCCCTGGCATGGGAATCAAGAAATGAGCTTTTTCTGAATTTCTGAAGCCCTTTCTGAGACACTGGAGAGGACTCTTAAAATAATGCAGGCTATCTGGAGTTCACTTTCATTCTGGCTTCTGGTTAAGAGCCAGGATCTGATATTGGGCTCCTGGGGTCCAAATTCTAGCTCTTCAACTTATTAGAAAACTGAGATATTGGGTAAACTACTTAACCTCTAAGTTTTGGTCCCCCGGCCCCCACCACTCTGCAAAATAGGGGTGATGAAAATGTTATTACCTAACCCCACAGGGGATTCATTGGGAGGCTCAAATAAGATAATGCTTATAAAACACCAAGTACAATGCCTTGGTGTTGTACCCAGTAAATGTTAGCTGCATTACTGTACTCACTTAGGGCAGCTTATCCCAACCCAGGTGCTAGTTACTCGTTTGCAAAACAGTGACTAAAACCATGGGCTGCTAGGGAACTTTATAGCGCTAGCATGCTGTGATCCTGTACACACTGGGCATTGAGCCATCATCGTGGTGGTGGTAGCAGCAGTAGTATTGTTTGTGTGTGACAATCTGTGTGTATTTTGGGGAAGAGGTAATAAGAAATGTGGGAATATGGGTAACTTAAGATTCTTGAGTGCCTATTGCATGTCTGGTGAATACTAGGTGTTTTACATGCACTAACTTATGTAATTCTTACAACAACTGGGGAAATAAACAGTATTATCTCTACCCTAAAGATGAAGTTCAGACAGGTTAACTCAATGCCCTAAGTCACAGTTATGAAGTGGCAAGGCTAGGGTTAGATTTGTAACTCTTCTTACTACTTACAGGCTCTGGAGGAACTGCTACAAGCACAGAAGCTATCATTGAAAGCACAGTCAAGCCCATATTTTAATGTTACAAGATTTCAAAAGGAGGAAGACAGCAAATTCATACAGGAAAATCCAGAAGGCCAGCATGGAGGAGATAGCAATTTAGGAGGGGCGTTCCACTAACAGAAATTACAGCCAAAACAATGGCCATTCCTGGTAAAAACCGCATGGATAAAGACCCAAATGTGGCCGGGCGCGGTGGCTCATGCCTGTAATCCCAGCACTTTAGGAGGCCGAGGCAGGCGGATCATGAGGTCAGGAGATTGAGACCATCCTGGCTAACACGGTGAAACCACGTCTCTACTAAAAATACAAAAAATTAGCCAGGCATGGTGGCGGGCGCCTGTAGTCCCAGCTACTCAGGAGGCTGAGGCAGGAGAACGGCGTGAACCCAGGAGGTGGAGCTTGCAGTGAGCCAAGATCGCACCACTGCACTCCAGCCTGGGCAGCAGAGCGAGATTCCATCTCAAAAACAAAAACAAAAAAACCGACCCAAATGTGTGAAACTGTGAGTCATGTTCAGGGGGCATCAAAAAGCCCCTTCAACAGTAGGTGTATGTTGTAAAGGAGGAGGTGAGAGAAGGCTGGAAAAGTCAGGATTGGACTACGGAGAACCCTGAGGGACAGCTCAGGGCAGGGAGCCTTGAAGGTGGGAAGGAGATAGCCTTAGCAGCCGGGAAGAGCCAAAGGCCGGCCCCCAATCAGAACCTGCAAGAAAGGGTTAGTGCTGTGCCTGGGGTAGCTCCTACCTAGAAGACAGAACCTGAGACTTAACAGCTGACAGATACACCAAGCCAGCTGTGCCTATTTCTCCACAGCTGACATGAAGTAAAACACTAACTACAGGAGGGCAAGGGGACTTCATTCCACAGGGGTTCATTTATTTAGCCACCCCCTAAGTCTGATTGACAATCCCAAGTCCCAGAGCACTTCCGTCTATTAGAGGCCAGATAACTCAGTGCTTAACATTTTGTTTTTGGCATCAGACACAAGCTCTTGTTCTATTAAAAACTGTGTGACCTGGATACATTACTTAGCATCTTTAAGCCTCAGTTTCCTTAACTCTAAATTGGAGGTGATAAGGTTCTCATACGTCGAATTTTTGCAAGGATCAAATGAGATAATGCATCAGAACAGGCTAACACAGCCCTGGCTCACATTATAGCCCAATAATGTTCACTAGAATTCACTAGTGGTGGTGTTACTCATTGTGGATATAAGAGACAAGCACCTGGAAACTTGGGGAAGTATGGATGCTACAGATAAATCCAGAGAAAGAGCTGGAATGGAGCTCAGGGATCACTGAACCCCTCAGCCAGGGCCCAACAAGAGAAGATTAATTCCCCAGATTCACGCATGAGTTGGTGTCCCAGAGATTCCAGGGGAAAAAAAAAAAAAAGGAACGCAGACCCAATCAATCAGGGAAGCTCCCCACAATCCTTAGTGAGAAAGCCCACAGACCAGGTCTAACATGTGGCTCTGCCTTTTACTGACTGAGTGAATTCAAGCAAGTTATTTCACCTCCCCCACTTCAGTTTCCCCATCTGGTAAATGGGGACAGTAATCCCTGCCTGTACACCTGTTGTGAGAACTGAATGAGATGACCTCTGTAGGGCATTGAGGACCCTGCTGGCACATGGGAAACTCTCCTTAAATGGTAGCTACTATAATTCTTTTAAATTGAAGGTCAGGCAAGATAGGATGAGCAGATAAGAGTAGGGAGGTGTATCAGTCCATTTTCATGCTGCTGAGACTGGGTAATTTATAAAGAAAAGAGGTTTAATTGACTCACAGTTCCACGTGACTAGGGGAGCCTCACAATCATGGCCGAAGATGAAAGAAGAGCAAAGGGAACATCTTACATGGCAGTTGGCATGAGAAAAGTGAAAGGGGTTTCCCCGGATAAAACCATCAGAACTCATGAGATTTATTCACTACCATGAGAACAGTATGGGGGAAACCACCCTGTGATTCAATTATCTCCCACCAGGTTCCTCCCACATGTGGGAATTATGGGAGCTAAAATTCAAGATAAGATTTGGGTGGGGACACAGCCAAACCATATTGTGTCCAAAATTGGCAGGTTCTTGGTCTTGCTGACTTCAAGAATGAAGCCGCGGACCCTCGTGGTGAGTGTTACAGTTTTCGAAGATGGTGTGTCTGGAGTTTCTTCCTTCTGGTGGGTTCGTGGTCTAGCTGGCTTCAGGAGTGAAGCTGCAGACCTTCGCGGTGAGTGTTACAGCTCATAAAGGTGGCATGGACCCAAAGAGTGAGCAGCAGCAAGATTTAGTGCAAAGAGCGAAAGAACAAAGCTTCCACAGTGTGGAAGGGGAACCCGAGCAGGTTGCCACTGCTGGCTGGGGCAGCCTGCTTCTATTCCCTTATCTGACCCCACCCACATCCTGCTGATTGGTCCATTTTGACAGAGTGCTGATTGGTGCATTTACAATCCTTTAGCTGGACACAAAAGTTCTCCAAGTCCCCACTAGATTAGCTAGACACTGAGCACTGACTGGTGCATCCACAAACCCCAAGCTAGACACAGAGTGCTGATTGGTACATATACAATCCTCCAGCTAGACATAAAAGTTCTCCAAGTCCCCACCCAACTCAGGAGCCCAGCTGGCTTTGCCTAGTGGATCCCACACTGGGCTGCCTGGCAGAGCTGCCCTCTGGTCCCGCGCCTGCACTCCTCAGCCCTTCGGCAGTTGATGGGACCGGGGGCCACAGGGCCACGCGGGAGCCCACGGCAGGGGCGAGTGGAGGGGGGGGTCTCGGGCATGGTGGGCTGCAGGTCCCAAGCCCTGCCCCACAGGAAAGTGGCTGAGGCCCAGCGAGAATTCGAGCTTGGTGCAGGCAGGCCAGCAGTGCTGGGGGACCTGGCACCCCCTCCGCAGCTGCTGGCCTGGATGCTAAGCCCCTCACTGCCTGGGGCCTGTGATGCCGGCCGGCCACTCCGAGTGTGGGCCCGCTGAGCCCATGCCCACCCGGAACTCGCGCTGGCCCACGACCACAGGCACAGCCCTGGTTCCCACCTGCGCCTCTCTCTCCACCCATCCCCACAAGCAGAGGGAGCTGGCTCTGGCCTCAGCCAGCCCAGAGAGGGGCTCCCACAGTGCAGCAGCGGGCTGAAGGGCTCCTCAAGCTTGGCCAGAGTGGATGCAGAGGCCAAGGAGGTCCCAAGAGCGAGCAAGGGTTGCTAGCACATTGTCACCTCTCAATATCAGGACAGTACACCAGACAAAACAGCAGCTTGACCAAGTCTACAGATCGAAATTAGACTGTGTTTGGGAATCAGAGACCTGGATTTAAGTCTAGATCTGTTGATAAACAACTGAGTGACTTTGGGTCCTCAGCTCCTCCTGTCTGAAAGACAGTTTCAAAGCATCCTGGCCTAATTCACAGAAGGGCTATTGTTTGGGTTCAGAAAGGAAGTGGGCAGGAAGATGCATTGTAATTTATAAAGCTCTGCCTGCAAGAGCTGGGTTTTTCTCTCTCTCTCTGGACTGAGAAATGCTTGAGGCCAAGACTGAGTCTCTTCTTGACATTGCCCCTCCCTGGTACGGTAGCTGGCATGGCATGCATGCCACCGCTCTGTGGATGGGAACCACACTGTACCCACTCGCCCTTGGGAATGCCTCAGACTCCGGCTACCCAAGGGATAAAGACCTTTCCCTCTAGCTGACCCAGTTCTACTGGAAACAACCTTTGCCCTGGCAAAAGACAGAGGCCCCAGAGGGAGCCATGGTATTTGGGGGTAGACCCTTTGCTGAATGGTTGGGCCTGGGTTACAAGGATAGGGAGGAAAGAATGAAAAATGGAATCTGCCCCAGAGAGATTGGGACCAGTGGTTTCCAAGTAAAGCCACAGTGCTCTCACATACACACAGATACACTTGGAATGGATATTGAAGTCTTAATATAGACTGCCCACACGCCTGTTCCCAAGTGCTGTCAGCAAAATGCTGTCTCTCTTTCCCTCCCAGAGCATATTTTGGAAGCTTAGGACAAGGGCACCATCTGGACTTCCCCTGCAGTACAGTGAGAGTAATTTGGCTTTCCCTCCTTCTGTCTCCTTTCCCCACTGTCACCCCCAACTCACCTTTCAGTCACAGGACCAAAGATCCTTCTGTAAAACAAAATCCACTAGAAGAGAAAAGAATCAGCTGCATCCTGCACAGAAGTGACATTCAATGACCACACAGGGTGCAGCAGGAAGGATGTTCTAACCCAAGGTCATTTTTTTTTTGCTTGCTCAGCAGAAATACGTAGCACAAGAACCTATCAATCACTCTTCCAATTTACAGATAAGGAAACTGACTTTCCTAGCCACAGCCCTCCATCTGGGCAGTACACACACATATATACCACAAGGGCTGTTTTAAAATGGGTAGGAGGTATTTGGGATTGACATCATGATGGAAGTACTGCAAGCAGTTAGTGGGAGTGGTGCAAAGGTTCTAAAGGCCCTGCAAGCAAGGGGCAATCACACACAATGAAGACTTGCTCAGACCCCACTGTCCATTGACCTCTAGCAACACTGTCTGGGGAGCAGCGGGAGAGCTGGATTCTGAGATTTAACTTGGCCCAAAAGCCCTTCCATCAGAAGTCACAATTCCTTTTTCAATGTGGTGCATTCCTGTGGCTCCCTCCCTCCTATGTGACATGTAAGAGCCCCTAAAACAGATCTCATTGTCCTCTGGCATTTGGCTTCATTTCAAATTGCAGCAATGGGCTGGAATCAATATGACTATCCCTGGATTGTTCAAATTAGTTCCTGAATCGTTGCTTTTATACTTTTCCACATAAATGTGGGTACTTTCTTGGTATTTGGTTTTTCTTGCCATTTATTTTCCAATAATTGGATGAAATGTGTCTTGTTTCTTGGAATAAGCTAATACTTTCCCGTGCTTGCCAAAAGTTGTTTTGTGCTCATTACTCATCTTTTATAATCTTCTTGGATGCTTTTCCCAATTTTTCAGAAGCCTGTGTTGGGATTTCCCATTCCCTGCAATCTGAATTGATACATCATTTTCTTATTTGCTTTTTTATTTAAAAAAATCACTAAATAATTTGTGGTGCCTTGTATAGTTAAAATATTAATACTCAGATATTCAAATTACTTTTAACTTGTCAAGTACTGGCACATGAGAGAGGTTATTAAATTTGGGTGATATGATTCCAGGGTTAGGAATACCTGGCTCACCAAGAACCTGGGTAGGCTCTGGAAGGGCAGGAATAGGGGAAAGTTGGCAGACAGTTGGTAATGTGATTTCTGGAAGAATCAGACACCACATTGAGAAAAGGCGCTATAGTAAAGGGTCACTTCCCTCTAGAGTTTTCAATCGAGTGTCAGAAACAAACCTGCTGTCATCAACATTCCCTACCACTGCACATACAACCCCCTTCTCCATCTTCAAACTTTGGATGACTTTCCACTGTTCTGAGGATAAAGACAATATTCTTACCAGGGTCTCCAAGACTGAATGTGGTCTGTCCTTACCTTTTTCTCCTGGGTCAGCCTACCTCATTCCCCTTCCCTTCTGGGCTCCAGCCTCTTCCTCTTACACATGGTCTTCCATAATGCTACAGGACACTTGCATATGTGCCTCCTACTGCCTCTAAGGTCTTCCCTCTTTTCATCTCCTCATGCCCAGCACAGTGCCTGGCACATGGGAAACACATACGGGTTTGTTGGAAGAATCAATGAGTGAAGGTTTGAGATATTTTGTTTTGTTTGGATTTGGTTTGATTTGACCTAAGCACGATCAAATGAAGAAACCAGAAGTCACAAAGTGGCTGCCAGGAGACCCTGGGACTAAGCTGCACATTCATATTTTTTGGCCATGGCCTTTGCCTAGCCTTCTTCTCTGTTGAGACAAGCAGCCTGGTCCCATAGTCATCCATTTGCAACCCCAGGCATAAACATGCTGCCTACTGAAATTTTGGTTTAAATATTTGGTTTCAATTCTACATACAGTCACATACCACCTAACAACATTTCCTTCAATGACAGGCTGCCTATGTGACAGTGGTCCCCTGAGACTACAATATCGTATTTTGATTGAGCCTTTTCTACGTTTAGATACACAAATACTTACCACTGTGTGCAATACAATTGCCTACGGTATTCAGTACGGTAACATGCTGTGCAGATTTGTAGCCTAGGAGCAATAGGCCATACCATATACCATCTAGGTTTATATAAGTACACTCTATGATGTTCACACAATGACAAAATCACCTAATAACACATTTCTCAGAATGCATCCTGGTTTTTAAGCAACATGTGACTATAACTTAATTGACTTTGATGGAAACTCAAGAGGCAACATCCTATATTTCCCATCAGTGTTTTAGAAGAATGACAAAACCCTGTCCTTAAAATCTCCATGTTTTCCAGATAAAGACCCTGAGGTCTAAAAGGGGGCAGTGACTCACCGAGCACACCTACCTACTGAATGACAGAGCTGTCATTCAAACTCAGCCCCTTTGACTCCCAGCCCTGTGCTCTTTCTAATATTCATCCCCCACAGTCAATCCACTGCGGGTTTAATGGCTTTGAAATAAACCAGTGTGTGTTTCTGCTTATTAAGTATCATGCTTTATGCAATTAATGTGTACAAAACCAAGCCTAGTTTTGTGAACAGTTTATCCAAATTGCTGCGCAGCTTCATTTATGAGAGGAAAGAAAACCCTCCTCTCTTATCTAATAGATGTTATGTGTCTATTTTCCATGAATATATCAGTTAGGACAGTAGCCACCTAAAGTGACTCTTCTGAATTAACCCTGAGTGAATAAGATGGCTTTGGCAAGCAGTGTGTGAGGATTCAGTCTTTCCTTCCTCCAGGATGGAGACTAATTGTGAAGTGAGCTAGAAAAGTCTTCTCCGTCAACCCCTTGGTGTGCATCTACTGCAGGTACTGAGAGTCATTGCCCCTGGATATTTGACAAATCACATTCCTCTTCAATTTAGTTATATCTATACCAGTGAAGCTATAAACCTTTATGAATAACTATAAGAGGATAAAACTTCGCACTGTGGTCTCCCGAAATATCATTCAATCACATTGCCCTCTGGACACCACATTGCTGAAGCTTTCAGAGCCTTTCTCAGCATCACAGAGACATGCTTTGGCCTGAATTGTCTCATGATCATCTAGAAGCTGTCTTCCTTGTTCACTCCAGAGCTCAGACCTCAGGCAAAAGACATCCCAGGCATCAGGTTGAAGCATTAGATTCTGTTTTTTTTTTTTTGTATACTTCATCCATTTAAGTGAGAAGTAATTCCACTAAAATGGATGTTAATTTGGTTAGCTCTATCTAAATACAGGTACTCCATATTGAGATGTTCATGTCCCTTTTTTTCTGCTTCATTCAATTGATGTGCTAGATCACATTGGAAGATTTCTCCAGCATTGATTTACCCTTAACTCCTGATATGAGCCCTACTTGATTGTAATAAATTATTTTTAATGCTGTTTTCCACTAGCTAGTATTAATTTTGGCTTTTTGCATATATGATCGTAAAAGATATTGGCCTATTTTCCCCTCAAATATCTGCTGGAATATACTTATAAACCCATCTAGACCAACGCTTTTTTTTGCATAGGAGATGACCAAAAATAATTCTTGCCTTAACTCAAATGAACTACATAACATTAAATCTCTACAATAATTAAAACAAAGCGAGCCTTTATTAATACTATTTATGTGGGCTCTGGAATGACTTAATATTTAACAAAAATGCCCTACACATACCAGTACAGTGGTTCTCATGGGACAAACTCTTCCACAGAAATAGCAACAATCCTAAAAGAGAAAAGGTATTTGGTATGAGACATGTTCAGTGTATCTATTTTCATAATACAAGAATACGAGCTACAGAAAGAAAAGACTAGCAAAATCTTCTTGGTAGTCATCTGACAATAAGATAAAGTAAGATACAAATGTGAATGATATATGGACTGTCAAGAAATACAGTCCCAAAGTGTGAATGGCCTGACTTTGTTGTTATCTATGGAACTTAATACGTCACTTCATCATTCTAGGTCCTCTCCCTTTATCAGAGCCCCAGCAGCCAGACATTTCTAATAATAATCATTGCAACTCCCATTTAATGAGGGCTTACTTTGTGCCAGGCACTGCATTTGAAGCCTCCTTTATCCCATGTACACCTGAGCTCATTAACATGTTTTGGCTCATTTAATCAGCACGATTGAGTGGTTATGTTGTCATCACAGTTTTGCCTGTGAAGAAATTGAAGTTCAAAGAGACCAAAAGGCCCAGGACTTGGAGCCAGAGCCAAACTCTCCTCATCCATGCCCTGTGTTGGGATGAGTTTGAGGTTGTAGGAGCATGGGGAGGAAATAGGCTTAACTAAAATCAGCAGAGGTTTCAAAAGGACCTGCAGACCTCATCTCTAATTCTTGGATGGTGGCAGCCACTGCCTACAAGTCACTTCTGGGAGGATCTAGACATCATTGCAGGAGGCTCATCCCACCCTGGCTTTCAGCAGCTTCTTTAATAAGAAGTGGAAGGGATACAGATGCTCTGGGGAAAGGATCATAGAAGAATAGTTGGCTTCTAGAAACAGCTATTTCAGAATGTTTCAGGAAAAAAAAAAAAAGCATCACGGAACTTCCCTGATTCTTTATGTGTTTTATCTCATCTGTTTATCTTGTTTACTTATACCCTGCCAAGTTCCTGAAAGACTGTGTCATTATCTTGTTTCACTCTCATGACAATTCTTAGATAGATGCATCCCTATATTATGCATAAAAAAATAATCAGAGGGGATAAGTAGCCCCACATTACTTGGACAGAAGAGGTATCTGACTAGGCTCAAGGTCTTGCATTTTCCAGCATGATCCTGCACCCAAATATATCACTCTACATTTGTGCAAACTCCCATACAACTTGATGAAAAACATGCTTTAAAATCCAAGTTTTGTTATCTTTTGGGGGAAAATAATTACATTCCATGCTGGTTTTCTAGGTTGGTATGATAGCCAGACCACATTTGTGGATCTTCTGTCAACGAAACTATGGAAAATTATTTTTATTTTTAGCAATAATTGCATTCCATAGCCTACAATGCAGAACATCTCATCACCGGACAGACCCATGATAATTACCAAACCTTAGGGTGAGAATATGGTGGCTGGTAAACATCAAACTGTGTTCTTCTCTGCAGACTGTGTGTGCTCTTATGCATGAAGACGAACTTGTTAATGACTTTCTATAAATAAGTTCTAGCTTATAGTTGTTCCAGCAACAGCTGCTGAAATGTGATCTCCCCTCAAATACAGAACACCTTTCCTTTTCTCTTTACTTTCTTGTAGAAAGAAACTATTTGCATACGCTAATGTGAAATGAATAGTCACTGTCACTTTTTGTCTGTGTGACCTCAGAAGAGGTGCTTAACCTCTCTGTGCCTTAATGTCTTCACTTCACCTATTTATTTTAGGAACAAATGTAATATGGGTGACCTCTTTTAGGCTATGGAATATACAGCATTCATCTCTGGACTTCTGGGATCTGGCATAGGGTGGGCATTTGGGACCTATACGTTGACTAGAATTCAGCTCATTTGAGTTGAATATGCCTTGAAAAGTTTAAAGGACTATATAAAGGTAACAATAGTAATCATCATCATTTAAAGGAAAGGGAGAGCTTAATGCTTAGGTTCTCTCAACATGTATTTTCCTATCTGTATAGAACACTTACTGGAAAATATATGCCTGGAAGTTCTTTATTCATCTCCCAAATTTAAACTAGCAGGGGTCAGAAAACTACAGTCACAGACCAAATCTAGCCTACGCTGTGTTTCTGTAGCTTTACTGGAACCCAGCCACGCCCATTCTTTTATATTTTGTCCATGACTGCTTTCATATTATAAAAGCAGAATTGAGTAGTTGTGACAGGTACTATACAGTTGGCATAGATAAAAATATTTACTATCTGAATCTTTACAGGAAAAAGTCTGCTGACCCTTGAATTACAGTATGAGCCATTCGGAATGCATTTCTCTTTAAAAGTTCTCGCCTCATTCAGTGTCTGGAACACAGTGGGTGCTCCCCAATAGGTGACACCTTCCTCAAGTTTCCTTGGGAGAACAGACTCAATGTCGGATGCACAAAGGAGACCTGCACATACCTAACTCCTATTTCTGCAGAAGCTGAAGGCTGTATTATCTATTGCTTGCATAACAACAACAATAGTAGCTTATTATGGAATGCTTACTGCATGCCAGGCCTTTGGCTAAGTGCTTTTTTATATTCGGTTTTATAGAATCATCACACAGTGCTATGAGTATTAGTTAGGAATTATTATTACTATCCCCGTTATAAATGAGAGACTTGCTCATGTAATGGTACCCAAGGGTGAAACCAGGCTTTGCGACCCACACAGCCCAATGTGATACTCAGTGTCTTGGTTCCCATTAGAGGTACCCTTTGGAATTCCAGACTGTTCTTTAACCAGTTCAGCCAAGCACCCTGCTCTCTCTGTTCCTTGGGACATCACACTTCATTGTACAATAGACAGTCTGCATTGATTCATTCATTAACAATTATTTCTGCCTTGATACAGTTAATATGTACCAGGTATAGGAGATGTCACAGGGGCCAATAAGATAGAGCCCATGCCTGGATGAAGCCTAAAGTCAGTCTAGTGAAAGAGGTGAGCATTCATCAGTCACACGACGAATGTCAAGCTAAAACTGTGATATGTATTTTGAAAAGTGCAGAGTGCCATGACAGTGGATCATGGGGATCTCCTTCAACAGGTGACCCTTGAGCTGAGATACAAAGGAGTTCATAAGTAGGAGTCAAACAGTGAAGGGAGGGAAGTTTATTCCCTCCCTTCTCTGTTTAAGGGAAGGGAAGCATAAGAAACAGAATAAGCATGTGTTCTAGGAAAGGAGGAAGCCCAGTATATAAGGGAGGCTGAAAGAAAGACACTGAGCAGAGCACAGAAAACAAGGACACATGGTTAGAAAAGCCAGGGGCCCCAGATGTGCATCTTTATGTTACAGGCAAGGGGAAGCCACTGAGGTGTTTAAGCAGGGGTAAGGTGATAGCATTGTCACTGTGAACGCCACGTGTGGTCTTCTGTTCCAAGGCTGCTCTTTTGCGCTCACAAAAGGGCTTCTGCTAATGGAGCATCACGCTGAGAAAGGTGATCTAAGGTCTGAGAACACAGCCTGTTGCCCTCCTGAGGCATGAGGGGTGAGTGAGCAGCCCCCGGCATGCACTAGTGCATCACCTTGCTACCACAAAATGAAAACTCTGAGACCTGTGCAACTGAAGCTGCTCCCAGCTTAACCTATGACAAGTGTGGCTTGTGTCAACTTGGAAGCCTGCTTGCAGCAGGTCTGCTTATTTAACACAGAGGAGTACTTGTCTGTTAGCTTGAAAGCTGAGTTACTGGTCACCAAAGGCCAATGGTTTTCAGGCTTCCACTTCAATTAAGTGCATAGAAGAAACTTTGCCTCTGGTCCTAAGAAAATTCTAGGACATAAGTGAAATTCTTCGTTACCCTTAGGATGGAATCAAGACCCCCTACCTTGGCCTGCCAAGCTCTCCATGGTCTTCTCCTGCCTTCCAATACAATTTCTCCTCATATCACCCTCCCTTACTTAGGAGTTGTTCAATAAACACATGTTGAATGATTGGATCTATGAATGACTGTATAATCATGGGCAAGACATAGCTCCTCTTTGATCCTCATTTTCTTCATTTTTAAAAGTCATGGGCTGAGAACTAAGACCTTGATTTTCTCTAAGACCCCTTCTAAGACTCTATGAGATGCAGAATTGGTATTCATTCAGCAAATGCTTGCCAACATCTCCTCTGAGCCAAATCCCATCACCAGGGATGTGATGATGGATATCCATGCCCTTGAGATGTTTACCCAAAAGTAGACACAGACTCAAAGAGTATAGTTTCAAAATAGCATGTGCTTGAGTATGAACTCAAATAGTCACAGGAACTGGGCACAATCCCAGCTCTGCCACTATCTCTCAGAGGCTTGGTGTCCCCATGACTCAAATGGAAATAATGGCACTAACTCATAGAAGTTTTCAAGAATTAAATGAGTTGTTTCTGCTGGCATCGTCTCTCACACAAAGAGGTGTTCGACAAATGTTGGTAATGATCATCAAAAGTGGTGATGATGACTAACTTTAACAATGATATTCAGCACTCATGTGACTGTACTGGGCATCTATGGTTTACATCTGTTCTGATCACCCGGTACCCATCCCATTTTGGTTGCAAAGTATTTTGAATTTTGATTAGTCAGGGTTCTCCAGACAAACAGAATCAGTAGGCTATATACGTAGACATATAAGAGGAGATTTATTGTGGGAATTGGCTCACAATTATGGAAGCCAAGAAGTCCCACAATATGCAGTCTGCAAGCTGGAGAACCAGGAGGTGCTGATGGTGTAATCCCCAATCCCAAACCATAGGGAGAGAGGTGGTCGCTAGTGTAAGTCCCAGAGTCTAAAATCTGAAGGCCCAAGAACCAGGAGCTCTGATGTCCAGGGGCAAAAAAAGAGGGATGCCCCAGCTCAAGGAAGAGAGAATCCTCCACCTTTTTATTCTATTCATACCTGCAATAGATTGGATGTTGCCCACCCTCGCTGATGAGGCCAGATCTTCTTTACTCAGCCTACTGATTCAAATGCTAATATCTTCTAGAAGCACCCTCACAGGCACACCCAGAAATAATGTTTTTCCTGCTGTCTGGGCATCCCTTTGCCCAGCCAAGTTGCCATATAAAATTAACCATCACAAATTTCCCTCCTGGGTGAGAGCATCATGAGAGCAGAAGGGAGCTGCACTTGGTGTTCAGAGACAGTGTTTCATGGAAGGTGTCCTGGAGAAGATAAGACACAAAAAGAATAGTTGCAAAATAGCATGTGCTTGAGTGTGAACTCAAATAGTCGCAGGAATTGGGCACGATCCCAGCTGAACTATGAGGTAAAGAAGGGTAGGCAAGGCTTCCTCAGTCCCCACTTTGCCCTCCTCTACACCAGAGAGATCTTTCAAAAATGCACATCAGATCAATTGGTTTCTTATTTAGCACCTGTGACTTCCTATTGTGTTTGGAATAAAATCAAAGCTCCTCACCATGGTCTACAAAGCCTTGCATGAACTGGTCCCATCTTGAGCCACCTTCATCCTTTCCCAGCCATTCCTAGCCGCTTGTCCCTATCTCAGGCTCTTTGCATTGGCCGTGTTCTCTACAAGTGATATGCCTCCCTCTGATCTTCCCATACCTGGCTCCTGGTCATCAGGATTCGGCTCAAATGTTAGCCCACCCAAAGACTTTTCACCAACCGTACTACAGAATGTTGCCCCCACTTCTGCATCCTCGCCCCCATTCTTTCCACTACTACCTTTCAATCTGTAAGTCAAAATCTTGTTTTGTTTCCTTCAAAGCTATCTTTGCCACCATCTGAAACTATCTCTAGGAGGACAAAGACCTTCTCAGTCTTATTCCAATTGACCTCAGCACATAGTTGGCCCTCAAAGATTTTTTGAACAAATGAATTCCAGGCCCATGTAAAGGAGTGAGGTGAGGTGGCCTTTCTGAGATGAGAAGTCAAGTCACATCAGATCATGGAGGACTTAGATATAGAGAATGCACTGGATCATGGCACCGGCCATGTGGGAGCATCATGACAAGACTGGTAGTATTCTCCCTGGAAGACTGCCTGCCATTTCTCAGTCTTGCATTTCCAGGAAGCTTCTCTAGGAGGATACTCGCCTAAAACTAATTTAAAAAATCAAGATTATTAAATAATTTCCAGGAATCCAGGTTTAACCCTTTCACATGGTAATGCCAACTAAACTAGCAGAAGCCCTCAAGGCATCTCTTTAACGAATAGCTTAAATTCTTGAACTTGAACTTGGTGTTTAATTAGCATGTCATCATTAGCCCCCAAAGAGTTTGCTCTCATTGTCCCTGCAGTCTTAGTCAAATCATGCACTTGCTCAGACAGTTGAACAATCACTTATTGATCATCTGTTTCACATCAGACACTGTGATTACTCTGCATAAGCCTTAAAGTTGGAGCTCAGTTAAGGTATAGCTTAGGGCCCATCTAAGTTATTCAAAATTCAGACTTTATATGGTTGAGATTTAAAAGTGTTACCTATAAATGGCAAAAAGAAATCCACAGGCATCACTTTCAGAACCCATCTGCCAATCTGATACTCTGTCCCTAGCAGGATGTGATTTGCACATTGCTGCTCCCCAAGTCCAAAGTCATGGTAGGAGAAGCAGTGAACCCTGCTTTTCTCCAGACCCACCTGGACCCATGCATATTGTGAGTGGTTAGTGGGTATTGGGTTGGCATTATTGTGCCTGGGTAGGGAATAGCAAAGGCAACAGCCGCAGGAACTGTGATCACCACCAACAAAGACCTGGAAGGCAGTAGAAAGGAAGCAGCACTTTTTCATGGTTAAGACCTGCTGTTCGTGCATGAACTGGTACAGGTCCCAGGTTATCTTTGATGCCCAAACTGTGTTCTTACAGCTGAGAACAAAAAGCCTGGTGACTGTCAAGCTGTCTCCTGGGCTCTTCTGTTGCTCCTAGATGTTCTGTTGCCTGGGGAAATCTCCTGGTGCCTCTTCAGCACACAAACATACACATTCTGTAAACTGCAAAGGCCTATAGAGCACATCTCTGCCTTAATAACCATCATCTGAAATTAAATACCCCCCAACCTCCACCTCTATTTTCTCCTGGCTCCAATCTACCCTCTTACAGTCCATGCTGATTATCTCATTCCCCTGCTCAAAGCCTTTCTATTGCTGACATTCCAGGGGTCCTATGATCTGGACTCAGCCTGTTTTCCAACATAGGTGATGCATGTGCTCTTTAACCCACCCAAACTGAAGTGGAGAAGGGGTAAACAGCCAGACAAAACAGGACTCTGCTCACCAGCCAACAGTATCTGCTATAGCAGCACTTCTGAAACTTTAGCGTGCATCCAAATCACTAGGAATTTGAGAAAATGCAGATCTTGATTCAGGAGACCTGGGATGGGGCTCCCGATTCTGCATTTCTAACAAGCTCCTAGATGCTGTGGCTGCTGCTGATCCCTAGAGCGCACACTGAATAGCCAAGCACTATGTCATCTTATTAACATCTGACTGGGGGTCAGAAAGAAAATGCTCAAAACTCATATTCAAAGTAGCTTTATTTCTAGAATGTATTAACTATAAATTCACCAGTTTTGTAAAGCAAAAGATCAATTTCATGTGGTTCAACCTAACACAATAGACAGTCCATCAACAACTACTAATAGAAACCAAAGCTCCTGATATCAGAATCCTAGCCAACTCACCTTGGAACAGAGAGGAGGCATGACTTCAGATCAAAGTTTTAAATGTGTTAACTCAAGCTTAAAGCACAGCCTCAGCCCTGTACTTGCCAGCTCCTTTCTTACAGTTCCTGGCTCCCAAAAGAACCCCACCCTGAGAGGCAGCCCATGGCCCAGGAGACTTCTTCCTGCCTTTTTCTGCCTTGCAAGCTGGACAGAAGTATCACTCCACTGGATTGCCTTTCACGTCCCTGCTCTGGTGTTCAGAACATGCTGTAACTTCAAGGCATGTCTGGAAGCACTGGCACATCCCCTGGCGGTTTTGTTGGTCACCTGTATCAGTGGGAAGAACTTAGCAGATGGCAGGGTGTGTTTTGTTCTCATTAGAAGCTTACTCAGCACTGGAAGGGAGGTGTGCTGAGTGTGTGAGAACCCCCCAGTCCCTGGATCTTCCACCACCTGGCAACATTTCTCCACCTGCAGAAAGTCCTGGTTGTGTGGGGGTACAAGGGAGGGGGGATTAAAAGTCCTGCAGAGGCAGAGCAACGCCTGGCCTGCGGTTGCCTTTCTGATGGCAGAGTAGCTACTACAGAGTCATCCATCTCCATTGGCAAAACTCACAGGTGAAAAAGCAATAAGCAAATAGGATATTTCAAGAGCAGCAGTAACATGTGCTCTCTTCATGAGAAGTTCCTCTACACCTCAGGAGGCTCAGGATATTCTCAGATTCAAGGTACTGTCCATCTGACTAGGCATTGATGGGATATTAATGTTCATTGATTATGTTCCACTTGTTCTGAAGTCCAACTTCCCTCTAGCTGGTAAGCTTTTGATGAATACAAGTATCATCCCAAATCAATTAAATCAGAATGTGAGAAGGCATAGACAGGCACAGGTGGGCTTTAAAAGCACCCAGGTGATCTGGATGCACAGTGAAGGTCGCAAACCACTGGGTTAGATATGGTTTCTTTTTCTCAAAGTTCAAGGAAAAGCATCTTTTTTGATCATCACATTTCTCAACTTCTAAAACTTCACCTTTTTTAATGCAATTCAAGATATTGGCAATAATGAGTACTCTCTTACACTTTCAGAGTCACAAATCACTTCTACATGCACTACCTTATTGGATTCTCAAATCAGCCTGTGGAAAATGCTAACACCATTACAGAAAGATATATGATGTGCTTGCTGTGACATTGTTTATAAGAGATAAAAAAATGGAAACAGCCCGAAAGCCAGCGAGAAGATGGTTAAATATGTTATGGGTGTTTGTGCAACTGAGAATTCTATAGTTATTTGGAAGACTTGGGGAGATCTATATGCATTGGCTTAGAAAGATAACTACAAACTACTTTTAAATTTTAAAAAATCAAGTTCAGAATCATAATTATTAATCATCCCTATTTTTTTAAGTTACTGTGGACTAGGGAATTTATTATTTTTTATACGCTATGTGTGTTTGTGTGGTTTATAAGCACAAAACAAGTAACCACAAGGATGTACACTAAACTGTTAATAGTTGTATGTATAGCGTGGACTAGAATTAGAAAGAGGTGGTGGGGGGGCATCACATTTTTTACTTCTATATTTTAATTTGTTAAAAAATTATGCTTCTGGCCGGGCGCAGTGGCTCACACCTGTAATCCCAGCACTTTGGGAGGCCAAGGCGGGTGGATCACGAGGTCAGGAGATCGAGACCATCCTGGGTAACATGGTGAAACCCCGTCTCTACTAAAAATACAAAAAATTAGCCTGGCGTGGTGACATGCGCCTGTAGTCCTAGCTACTTGGAAGGCTGAGGCAGGAGAATCACTTGAACCTGGGAGGCGGAGGTTGCAGTGAGCTGAAATCGCGCCACTGCACTCCAGCCTGGGTGACAGAGCGAGACTCCAACTTAAAAAAAAAAAAAATTAGGCTTCCATACTGTTAAGAAAAAACTGTTTTAAAATCACAGTCCTGAGATGATGAATTTTTTTTTTTTTTTTGTTAAGTGTTTTTTTTTTTTTTTTTAATTATACTTTAAGTTTTAGAAAATGTGGCACATATACACCATGGAATACTATGCAGCCATAAAAAATGATGAGTTCATATCCTTTGTCGGGACATGGATGAAATTGGAAACCATCATTCTCAGTAAACTATCGCAAGAACAAAAAACCAAACACCGCATATTCTCACTCATAGGTGGGAATTGAACAATGAGATCACATGGACACAGGAAGGGGAATATCATACCTAATGCTAGTTGACGAGTTAGAGATGATGAATTTTAAGGAAAGATCATCATATCCATTTTTCAGAGGAAACAATTGATCCCAGTGATGTCGGGTAACTTGATCATGTGGCTAAAAATTGCTGGAGCATCTGTTTGAACATATATGTATGTTTATACACGATTTTTAAAAATGAATTTTAAAAAAATTAAGTAACAGGAAAAAGGCTCAACAGGTGGACTGATCCTTATTGAATGAGGAGGAAATAAAGTCCTACACAACCAGATGACCGGGACAGGCTGGTACATCAGAAGCCTGATCCATCAGCTACTACTGCATCTTGCAGGCTGGCCAGTTTCATCCCAGTCATGGCTGACTCAGGACCTAACAGCTCCCTGTTTGCTCCGAGGCTGCAAGGAAGATTTACTGGCTGCCAGTGGCAGCTGTTGGTGCAGCAGGGACACAACATCCACCCCTACAGGGCAGTTCCGTTCCTAATAAGGAAAATTCACTTTACACACGCTTTAGGGGAAATGTCCTGGGATGGAGCCAGAGCCAGATGGGCTCTGAGCTTATGAAAAGCATGCTTGTTACCAGAAAACATTTGCAAATATGTATGGGTATTTTTGTGTGCGTGTACATGCATTTTACACACATATGCACACATAGCCCTCTGAAATCCCTTCAATTAAAATTGTCTTCCAAATTGTTCCTCAATATACTTTGCAGTTCACCCTTATGTAGGGGCAAGTGCTATGCCTCATACCTTTTAATGTTGGATTATTGTTCTGATTCTTGTTTTTCCCTCCTGCCAGGTGCAGCTCATCCACTATAACCATGAGCTATATACGAATGTCACAGAAGCTGCAAAGAGTCCAAATGGATTGGTGGTAGTTTCTATATTTATAAAAGTAAGTCTCTTGCATTCCTTCATTCTTCTCACCATCCCCACCTCAATCAGAATACCAATTTACGGTCTCTGTTGGAGTTAGAAATATTAAAAGGGGTGCTATCCATGCCTAAGAAAACTATGGGGTGGTGCCTTTTATATACATGAGATGTATGAAAAATGAGGCCCCCTGCAGTGAGATGCAAAAATGATAATCTCCATTTCAGAGCATCTGGGCCTGAGGATTCAAGCAGCTTCTGTCCTAGAAAGAAAAAGGGGGCTAGATCCAGGAACAGGCTTTAGGACCCACCTAATGCAGTCAAATCAGAAGGATATAATACTAGAAGGGTGGGTGGCTCACTAATGCCCCACAGGATTAAAGTCCTGTTCACCATTCAGCTGCCCCTTATAAACATAGGAAGAAGTGAGATGTCTCTCCCCTCCAGGCACTGCACTAAATAGCTCCTTCCAGCTTCCTCACAATTGCTCTGAGCATCATCTTTCTCTCTCGCTCTCCCGTTCCTTCATAAGCCTCCCTGGTAATAAGATTACCCACACTGACTTTATGACATTCTGAGGAAACTCCACATCTCCCTAACAGTCAACAACGACAACATAAAATCTCCAACCAATCACATTCTAATTTGTTTAAAAAAAAAATACTAATTACCTTTAACATTTTAGCAGATGTAGAGAGAAGCAGGTATGCAAATTTTTTAATAAAAAATGAAATTGCTTTTCTAATTAGAAAAATAAAAATTAAAAAAAGCAATGTGTGGCAGTTCCAAACATTAGCAGTCACCATGCTAGCCCCTGGGGATGTTTTGGCCAGATCATTAGAGAAAGTGCCCCAATCGGAATTGGGAATCTGATGAAGATGATCAATGGATCAAAACTGCCACCAGGGAATTTTAACAGGGCTGTCATGATGACATCATTATTACTCAGAAGAATGGGCACCTGGGGCACTGCTCCCTCTCCCCGCCCCCACAAAAGCATTACCCTGTGCAATAGGCACTTCACCCTCCCTGGTCATCCATGCCATGCCCCCTCCTAACTTCCTCACCCTCCCCTTGGTCAGATCAGGGCAGACCTATGCACTGGGCAGGGGCTGGACGGGGCATCCATGGCATGTTGCTATCCCTGGCCACTAACCTCAACCTCCTCTGGTTTGTCATTAACAAAGAGAGGAAGGGACATTTGGCCAGGGAAGCATATTTTTAGGCTTTCATGCCTTTGTGATACTTGACATGACATCTCAAAGGAAACTGGTCCCAGCACAGATTCTAATGGTATCTCCTGGCATCATCACAAACCCTGGAATAATAAACAGTAGATTCCTGAATGCCAGACACTATGATATGTATTTTACATCTATTTTGTTGTTTAGTAATAAACTCAGAGGTTGAACATTCGTGTTGTATCTTACAGATGAGTAAAATTATTCAGAGAACCTTTGGCATTTCACCCAAGTTCATGTCGCTTATAACAGCCCAGCCAGGAGAGGATCCAAGTCTTCCCTGACTTTAATACTCATGAAAGAATGGCTTACTCATTCTATGCCTCTCCAATAGAGCTGGGAGAGAGCAAGTGAGGGCAAGAAGGGAGTACAGGACATTTTAAAACATTCTTCCCACACTCCCCACAACCCCATGCTACTCATAAGCACAGGGCAAATTCCTGTATCTCTTAATCAAGCCCTGATTATGGCATTGATAACCAATTTGTACATTCAACCTGGGCTGCACTCACTGTGAAGCCTGTAGATAGGTCACAATATTGTCATGTGTGTCCAGGAGCTCACTTCCCCCTATGAGTTTCCCAGCACAAATCCTGCCTGCCCCAGCAATTCCTGTCCTTTGGAGAGTGTCTCGGCCTTGGTCCTGACTTTACCTCATGTGGCTGAAAACTTGAGTCAGTGACTGTCATTCTGGAAGCACAGGCACATGACAGCTGACAGAGTGACAGATACACTGGGAAGCCAACAACAAACTACTGGTGTGTTTCACAAGCTCCTACAGAAACGTTCATTCCTACAGAGCTCGTGACTAGCAGTTGGGGTTTGCAAGTCCTAGTTGCTTGCCCACAGGCTGTTGAAAGAAACTTAGGCTGTAGACCCTGAGGTCAGTGAAGGGATAATAACTAGCTCCTGCATCTTCTCAGGTCAGTTTAGCTCCTAGGAATGAAGCCATTCTTTCCTTGAGCAGACCTGAAACTTTCTTGCTAGATCTCAAAATAAGCCACAACATTTCTGTCTTCCCGCCATATAATCAACTCCCAGAAAATCAACTCCACCATGAGTTATTTAAGCTGTGACTGACCATTCACTCATCTCAAAACTCTGATGGAGCATGAGGTACTACAGGCCAGCCCTCTGCTAGGCACTGGTATCCAGAAGTAAGATGAACAAAGCTCTTGGTCCCTAAGGGTGCACAGCCTCTTGTAGTTGTCCTCCCCTCCTTCTGAACTCTCTGCCTTCCCTTCCCAGCAGGGTGGGCAGGAGTGGGATATGACAAGCCCCACATCCTGGTAGTTTAGCCCTAGAGTTATCACCCTGGCTAAAAGCTGAGCCGTAGAAAAGTTGGAGTTACTGTCTAAAAGGAGATACTTGGTTATCTATGAGTTTTATTTATCTCTGTCCTCCACAAATCCCCCACCCTTGCTGTGACCACAGGGAACTGAGATTTGGCTGTAATTGCTGCTCAATCACACACCATTAACTTCCCACTTAAGCTCAGTTATACCAAGTACATATTTTATCCTCTCACCCACGCAGCCAACACACTAGAGCCCACAAATCATCTGTGTGCACTTTGGAAATTTTTCAATTATTTTTAATCAGCTCAAAATGGTCTGGTCCCAACGCAAGGGCTGACCAGACTCACCAGGTACCAGGAGCTCAAGGCACCCAGGAAGTAAGGTACATAACAGATTCCTTACCTGCCACGACAATATATTCCTAGCCATCTTTCTTTCATGGGGTGCATCAGCACCAGGAGCAGGCTTCAAGCTATCTTTTAAATGGCTGAAGAGGATGTCAAAGTAGATGTTGAATATAGCACTGAGGGGAGCAGCAGTATTCAATTTGGGACTTTTTCTATTTAGGGATGGACTTTTACCTCCACTGGGCATTGTCACTCACCAAGCTCCCTTTGGTGTGTGTCTCACCACAACACAGCCAGGAAACCGCAAAAAGGGAGACAGATGGAGGGAAAATAAACAGTCTGTGCTTTCTCCAAGCTAAAATTACCTGTTGCCTATCTAATAATAATAATCATCTGCTGCAATTTTTCCAAGCCTCAGATAAATCAGATTTAAAATGTTGATGTGTCACAACATCCGATTAGCCACTGAGACATAAATTACAGAGCAGAGCTAAGCAAGGTAGGAGAGAAATGACTAGGATGAACAATGGTACCCTGGAAAAGGCTGAGTAAACAGGTGTTTTTAAGAAAACCCTTTTCTTATGTAGGGCCACATCACAGTCTCATCAATGATGGTTCCCTACTGAAGCCCCTGGAAACCTGGTTTCTTCTCCCAAAGGAGGAATTTGAAGCTATAAGGGCATAGGCATAAAATGGGAACTGATCCCTGAACATCTGGTACAATGTTTGGCCCATAATAGACCCTCTGCAAATATTTGTTGGGTGGTGGGTGGGTGGGTGGGTGGGTGGCTGGCTGGCTGGCTGGCTGGCTGGATGGATGGATGGTTGATTGAATTACATGGCTTATGATATACTCAATTCATGCAATAATGAGCAGTGATACTTTTCAGTTTTTTTTTTTTTTCCATTTCCTTATACCTCTATTCTGGGTACTCTTTATGTCTCACTCTCTACCTAGATGAATTTCCCCTTCCTAACATGTCAGTCCCTACCTTGCTTAAAAGCCTGACATGATCTGGCCCCTGCCAATCTTTCTAGGCTCACTTCCTATCCTTCCCCATACCCTCAGCTCTAAGTACACTGAAGTCTTTGCACGAGCATGCCTGGTTCTCACTTCCCCATGTCCGTGTATGTACAGATTCTCGTATGAAATGCTTTTCCTTGCCTTTCATCCCTTTTCACACTCTATCACCAGAACACTTTGTTAACTTCTACCCATCCTCTCAGACTCATGACTTAGATTCTCAGGTGGTGGCTGGTCTTCCTCCAACATCATTACACCAATGACTCAATCATAGCACTCTTCACACTATATGAGAACAGTTTGTTCACTTACCTGTCTTCCTCTCTAGACTGGGCTGTCCTTGAGAATAGGGACTCTGGCTTTGCTCTCTGAATTTGCAGCTGTCATTGTGTTTGGCTCATGGTAGATACTCCATAACTATGAATGAATAAGTGAATGTCACGGGGAGATGTTTGTCCTGCAAGAGTGATGCCCAGTCATTAATATTTTCTTTTCTCCTCCAGGTTTCTGATTCATCAAACCCATTTCTTAATCGAATGCTCAACAGAGATACTATCACAAGAATAACATATAAAAGTAAGTTTGGTTCAATTTCCTCTACAGCAACTATTCTATAAAGGTTAGACCTGCCTGAAGGCAGGAAGACAGAACTAATGATCTCCATGGGCCCTTTTCAGTTTCATGATCCTGCAGTTCTGTAGAAAGTCACTCTGGAGATTAGGGTTTGGCTAAGCAGCAGCTCATTTCAAGCAGAAGTCCCTAGGGTGCCTTTGTCATCCATGCCTAAGGCGATAATGATTATGACTATGGTGGTCATCGTTATCCCATAGATTGGTAATGAGCCAGGGGACTCTGCTGGCTGACACACTCCACCATATCAGCTGGCCACAGTTGGGGCTTTACCAATTATGGGACTGAGAAAGCCCTCATCAGGTACTATGGATCCAATCGCAACATTTACAGAGGCCCTCAACTAGACCAGTTCTCTGTGTGTGGCTGGGTCTCCTTTCCAGGCAGAGACAGGATAGCATCTCTCTTCAGCCACATGTGTGGCCCATGGATGTAGAGGACTCTGTCCAGTTTCCTTGGGTTTCCAGAGTGTTTTATCCCCAGACTCATTATGCAGAAAAGAGAGAACAGTACAAAGTTGAAGGAGGAAGGAAAAAGATGCTGCTGTCATCTCCAGCAATCCCAGAAGGTGCAGGATTTGGGAAAAGTTGGGTGAGACAGCACACACCCATAGATGAAAGAAATAATATGAGGAAAAAAAGATTGTCTTTACCTAATTAGGAGCGAGTAGGATACTGGGATTCAAGTCCTGGCTTTGTCCTTCATCAAGGAGTTTCCTCACTTTGACTCTGTCATTCATCTTATAAAGTAAAAAAGTTGAACTTCAAGTTTCTAAAGTCCTTCTAGGTCTGGGATTCTGAATCAAGCAATAGGTAAATAATGATTCTCACAAAAGTGAAAAACAGTTGGCAAACATCCAAGCACCCACATCCCCTTGGCATGCCCTTCACCAAGCCAGGAGCTCAGCTGTGTCTGCTGCTTCTATCTCCAATGGTGATGTGAAGAAAAAAAAATGAATGTGTACAGCTCTCACATTGGACTGCCAAGGGAGAGTATGGAGAATGCTTCACTCAGCCATTTACTCACTTATTCGACAAACATTTCCTGCATGCCTGCCCCATGACAGGCACCAAGCGAAGCTCCAGGGATGTAAAGATGGCCCAGACAGCAGCCCTACAACTACCACGTGCTCACTGCCAAGTCCCTCCCATCTGCAGAGGCTGGGAGACCGGTAGGGCTGAGGAATGAACCTGGAGAATCCCGCTCCACCTAGAGAGACATTGCCCAGAAGAATGAATTAGGTTGTCTCCAAGCATATTCTGCCTTTTCTCATTAGTATTCTTATGGAGTCCTCTCTAAGCACACACTTAGATTGCTCAGCTAAGGGAGATATTTCTGTCTTGTGTGTAAATAGCACATTTATAACTGCCCATAAAAGATTATTATTCTTTTAACTTTTTTGATTAAAAAAGCATGAAAATTAAATAAAATGTTTTCAAATAATCTT
This sequence comes from Pan troglodytes, assembly GCF_028858775.2. Lineage (NCBI taxonomy): Eukaryota > Metazoa > Chordata > Mammalia > Primates > Hominidae > Pan > Pan troglodytes. The sequence goes on along the minus strand of NC_072417.2, from coordinate 64,782,988 downwards.
GGATTTGCAATTTAGAGACTGTGAAAATGCATGAAATCACACATTAAGCCCCAACACACAGTCTAACAGATTACCAGTTGCAGAGTCAATCATTAGAGGGACTTTCCTCCCCACCCCACCACCCACCCCCCAGCACTGGTCTGATTAATATTAAGTGATGTGGCTTGTGCCACCAAGGGAGGAGCAAGAGAGGGGAGGGAGAGGAAGGGGAGGCAGGGAAGAAGGAAAAGACAGATGGAAGGAAGGAAAGGAAGAAAGGGAGGGAGGGAAGGAAAAGCATTCCAAGTGTGGGGAGCCACATGCACAAAACCTGGAGAGCACTGAAGGCCGGCGAAGAGTTCAGAGGGAGGAACTGTGTCTTCATCAGCTCTTCGTCTCAGTGCCTAAGACAAGGCACGCCCAATAAGCATTGGTGATGGCCTGGGTGAATAGAAGGATGAATGGCCTCTTTCAGGAGCTGTGACGGGGCAGAGGGAGTGGCAAGAAAGATGTTCTGGAGCCGGATCTTGAGCCATGTTAAGGTGTTTATGCAGAAGGCAGGCAGACATTTAAACACCCTTTTCACCTCTGAAGACACATTCCTAGAAATGCAAATAGAAGACAGCAGGAGCACCCTCTCCTTCTGACCCCCATACTCTACACCTCTCAGGGCCCAGGGAAAAGAAAGGGGAGCCAAAGCAAGATAAAGAGATCCTGGCCTGCATGGGGAAAGATAGCTGATTTAGGCCCCCTAATAACAGGAATTTTGTGCTCCTATAATCCAGCAGGGAGTAATTGAGGTGTCCTCTGTAGTGACCTTTGTCACATACCTGAAGGGAGCAGCACTGCAGGAATAATGATGGCCGATTCATGAGAATGACCCTGACACTGCTTTGCCCAGGACACTGTGGCAGAAAGGAATTGATTTGCGCAGCAGAAAACCACAGCTCTCTTTTGTCCCTAGGGCAGCCAGAAGGTTAGCCCAGTGGCAGGCAGGGGAGTCTGGAGTAGGAGTCATTCACTAGAACACAGCCAGTGGGTGGGAAACATAAGACTGGAAGTCCCTCCCGAGGCTTTCCAACAGGCAGCAGGTTAGGCCAGCACTGGCCCATAAATTCAGGTTAAGATGAAAACAACTCAGGGGGCCCTATCAGGGTATCCTGCTTCTGTCCTTCTAAGTGTTCGAGAGACAGAAATCAACCCCCCACCCCACCATTTCTACCATGCTACTGAGGGACACCTAACCTCCACCCCTGCCCATTCTACTGTTGCTACCCAGAACTGCACCCCAGCATAGCTTCAATTTGCTCTGCTCATTTAGATGCAGTATCCACTCTGCAACGTGCTGAGCCCCAGGAATATGGAGATGATGCTTACTGAGCACTTTCCACACACCAAGGTCTATGCTTTACATACAGGCTCCTTACCTAGTGCTCATGAAGTCCTTCAGAGCAGTATGATTGCCATCCCCAGTTTACAGATGGGAAAAATCAAGGCTTCAAGAGGTGAAGTCATTTGACCAATGACACCCATTTAATGGCTGTATCAGTCAGCAACTTTTGCGTAATAAACAAGCATTCAATGATAAGCATTGATTTCTTATTGCTCCCTCCTTGGGTTGGTAGGGGTGGCTCTGCTTCCAGCTACAGGTCTGCAAGTGAGCTGAAGCAGCTCAGCTCCACGTGACTCTCATTTTTCTAGGATCAAGATGATATCCAGGGCAAGTAGTTCTCATGGTAGAGGGAAGAAATAAGTGATGTGACTTAAGGCCTAGTCATGAAACTCACACACTCACTCTGTCCACTTCCAAGAGCCAAAGCAAGCCATATGGCCAAGCTCAACATGAAAATCCTCCCAAGGAGATGAAGATGAGGAAGAAGTGAACATTTCCTGAAAAATATTCTTCCATAGTGGAAGAGCAAGTATCCAAATACAGGTCTTCCTGGGTACTGTTTCCTCTGCTTTTCCTTCCTATCATGCTTTCTCCCTAAGGAGGAAGGAAAGCTTAGCTCCAGGGTCTTAAAACTAATTGCAATGAAGATGTTTTCACATTCCATGAAACTTGTCAGCATGTTTTTCTCTTAAATCCAACTTTGGTTCAGTTTGAAGAAGCATCTTTTTGCTATTTGCATGTGCCTCCACTTGAAAGGGACATATACTAACCACAGAACTGATGGGAACTTTGGCAGTTCAAGTACATCCTGACCTAAGCTCTCTCCAACTCCTGCCTGGCCCTGAACATGGTACCTCCAGTGGAAATCAGTCATTCAGAGGGACACAGTGACATTGCCATTACTGACATATATAGTCACCAGAGAAGGCACAGAGATTAATTCTAGAGGGGGTCAGTCTTCTGAAAATCTGCCCCTTGAAGGTCATTGTAACAAAAAGCCAATCTAGGAATTTAAGCAGAGTGACATAATCTGTTGACAAAAGGATCGCCTCATTGCTTGGTTGAGAATAGACTACAAGGGGCAGAGTCCACAATAGAAGAGGATTGCAGCAACCCAAATAATGAGACGATGGCACTGACCATGACCGGGCTGATGGGGATTGGCAGGGAGATGGTGAGAAATAATTGGATATATTTTAAAGAAAAAGCCAAGAGGCCGGGCACAGTGGCTCACACCTGTAATCCCAGCACTTTGGGAGGCCGAGGCAGGTGGATCACGAGGTCAGGAGTTCAAGACCAGCCTGACCAACATGGTGAGACCCCATCCCCACTAAAAATACAAAAATTAGCTGGGATTGTGGCACGCGCCTGTAATTCCAGCTACTTGGGAGGCTGAGGCAGGAGAATCACTTGAACCCGGGAGGCGGAGGTGGCAGTGAGCTGAGATCGTACCATTGCACTCCAGCCTGGGCAACAAAGCAAGATTCTGTCTTAAAAAAAAAAAGCCAAGAAATGTACTGATATATCTGATAATATATCTGATGTTTTATGTGAGAGAAGGAGGGGAGTGAGGGATGACTGTAAGACTTTTAGCCTGAGCAACTGGAAAGAAGACATTTTCATCCACTGAGATGGGGAGACTGTGGATGAAGCGTATTCGTGGGTGAGAAGGAAATCAGAAATTTTGAACATGTTCAGCTTGAGATGTTTATAAGGTACCCAAGAAGAGGTGTGGAGTAGGCAGTTGGATATATGAGTCTGGATTTCAGGAGGGAGAACTGAAGATATAAATGTGGAAGACGTTGGCATCCAGATGGTGTTTAAACGTTGGTGAAATCCTGAGAGTAAGAATAAATAGAGAAGAGAGGCGGGACATGTCCTCACTTTTGAAAGAGCAACTCAAATCTCCATGACTTAGGATTGAAAATCACTTCTAAAGATATCTTTAAAATCCCACCCTGGAAGAGGCTCCCGCGTGGCTGCCTCATCAGCTCACTGAGGTGGTGCAGGGAGCTGCTGCACGCATGGAGGCAGCGGGGTGAAATCACAACATGGCAGCTGGAAGAGACACAGTCCATTTGCCCGGTTTGTAGGATTGGGCACAGAATGAATGACCAGGAAAAAAAAAGGGGGAACTGTGCAAAATCATTCTTTTGAGCCAGTTACAAAAAAAAATCAATGCCAGGAAATTCATACAAGGAGGAAAGAGGGAGAATCTCGCCAAGAGGATTGGGAATTTTGGAAGCTAAATGCCATGCTGGTAAAGGCACCACACCCATGGGAGGCAGTGTGTTCTAGTGAAGAGAGATCTGGGCTCCTATCCTGGCTCTACCACTTCCTTTTGTTGCCTGACTTTAAGCAAGCTTCTACACACGTCCCCGATCTGTAAGAGGAAGATATTAATGCTGACGTTGAGATGGTTGGCATGAGAATCAAACAAGGTAATGAGTCAAATGCCTGAACAATGAGTGGTATAAACTAGGTGTAACATGAACGTGTATTTCTAAGTTGTCTTAAGGTACCTGGCTATCAAATCCAGCTTCCCTCAGGGGAGGAGGCAGGTTGCTATGATGCCAAATAAAAATTATGTTGAAGGTAAATGCAATACAGGACACAGAGTCAACAGAATTTGCTTGTTTTAAATGAAACACCGCTCCTGTGCTTGAATTCATGCAGTGGATGGTGATGATTTAATGAGATTCTACTACTTTACTTTCCTTGCAAGCTTAGATTTCATGTGTCTGAGTGAAACTTATAAAACACTCTAACTGGGACTGACAATGAAAAAAACTAGCCTGAACTAAATTTGGGCTGAATTTAGAAAGTCTTCTAAAGAAAACCCATTTTATTAAAGTCAAATTCCCCTTCAACAGACCGGGGGTTAAGACTGAAATCATGACATTGAAAAATAGATTTTCTGAATGGATTTTCTGGAGGAGATATTGGTAATTTACTTGAAGTATTTTAATTTTTTAACATAGTGTATTGGAATAATGCTAATATCCCTCCATTTTTCTTGTGTTAATTAATTGGCATTAATTAACAGAATCCCAATTAAATAAAAGGTAGTATTCTTATTTTATTATCTACCCAATTTCATTAAGCCAGCATTATTTTTTAAAAAGAGATTTTATGCTGTTTTCAAGTGGCTAAACTAGTGACCAATGAAGTGCAAAGAGGCTTAAGTGGGTAAGAGGGAACAGTTATTAGAACACTGTGTATAAAACACTTTCCTCTAACATCTTAGGACAGTATTATTTTGGTAGCTTCATTCTCCTTCAGTGTCGCATGCCCCCATTCATTTAGTCCAATAAGAATCCAAAGGATCACAAATTTCAAATTTAAAAAGGTATGGTGGCTGGGCGTGTTGACTCACACTTATAATCCCAGCACTTTGGGAGGCTGAGATGGGCAGATCACCTGAAGTCAGGAGTTCAAGACCAGCCTGGCCACCATGGTGAAACCCTGTCTGTACCAAAAATACAAAAATTAGCTGGGCATGGTGGTGGGCACCTATAATCCCAGCTACTTGGGAGGCTGAGGCAGGACAATCACTGAAACTTGGGAGGCGGAGGTTACAGTGAGCCAAAATCATGCCACTGCACTCCAGCCTGGGCGACAGAGCAAGACTCCTTCTCAAATAAAAAATAAGGAAAAAAAAAGATATGGCTATTGTCTTAATGTATTTCCTCTAAGGATATAAAACCACACCACTGAAGGCATCTGGAGGGGAGCTTTTAGATTCAGCGTTTTGACACGTGGCACAAGCCCTTTAAAAGCATCTTTTTCAGTCTTACCTGTTTATAACTTTGCTTTACTTCCCCCAACCCCCAGATCTTCTATTCAGCTAGAAGATGAATGTGTAGGCAAGGACAGATCAACTTGGAACTGCCTTATACTTCTCAGTTCTTTGGGAAGTGTTTTATGCGCCTCTCCTCAGAGGGACGTGGTGTTAAATGTGACGAAATATCACCAAGGAGTTTAAGCATATTGCTCCTGGTGCCTTTCTCTATGCTTAATTGAACTTGTACTTTCATTTCAAAGGAACGGCTTTGGAAATGTTTTCACAGAATGCGAAACGCAGCACACCACTTTCCATGTTGCAATCTAAGTAGTTACTCACGTCAGCAAGGAACAGAACAGGAGCAGCTTACCTCCATGAATCCAATTCTCAGAGGCCCCTTTTTTCATTTATTGTTTGTGTAAAACAAAATATCATATTACTTCATTCTTTAGTAATTGCCTTTTTTCATTTCAGTTGAATTTGCCTCAGATTACAAGAGGAAATGTCATTCTATATGAGAAAATTGCCAAATAGTTCCATATTGATCAGGAACAAGTCCAGTATTGATCTCTGAAACTGCCGTGCCTTGTTCTCATTGGAATAGTTCTCTTCAAATGGGAACTTCATAAGCAGGAAGCCGGGCAATATTAAATCTCATCAGTGGTCCACATGAGTAAGCACAATGCATTTAACAGAGGCTGCCTGTTAAATGCAGACTGAAAAAAAAAGTTCAGGCTGAGGGAAAGTTTCCCCCCACTCCCCCCAAGTGGTCCTAGGCATTTTATCATAGTGTACGTCTCCTACAAAAAGAAAAAGTCAGCTTGGGAGTTGTAACCATGACTAAGAACTCAGTATAAGATAAATCACAGGTTCATCAAGAACATGTCAAAAAACCAAAGGTTCAGCTGTCAACTTCTGCAGTCATTTGAAATAATAAAATTGGGTGATAAACTACACACATATATTCTACACTTATTGATTATTCAAGATCCAAGGGGTCCTCCTTTACTATAAAGATATAGCCAACACATACAAAATTACAACACTCTCATATAAAAATTTGACCCACCTAAGATAAATTTGGCTAACAAGCTTGTTTATGTTGAAAGATGGTTTTGGATCCATAGAATGTTTAATACCTGAAGATGCAATTTTCCAGGACTGTTTGGTATCCTCAAGTAAGAGGTTACATTCTTTTCCATGAAGGAAGAATGAGTTGCTGGCAAAGCTACCACTAGAACTCAGACTTGAATTAAGACTCTTGACTTGACATCTAGGATTTGCCCTTTATAAGCTATTTTCTCATATGACAGGTAAGTAGGTGATAGAGATATGAGAGAGAGAGAGAGAGGAGAGAGAGAGAGAGCTGAGAGAGAGAGAGAGAAAGAGAGGATAGGTAGAGAAACCTCTCTGCAAAACTATTCATGAAACTTTATTTGAACATCTGTCCTCACTTCCACCAATAAACATCCTTAAAGCAAGCAGAGACATGCATGATCACTCCCCCACTGGCCTCTGAGCTTCACCCCAAATTTGCATCTTTGTTCACAAACAACTCTGACCTCCTCTAGATCTTTGCCATCCTTACTCACGAATAGAGCCATGGAAGTTTAGAGAGGAGAATCGCCCTTCTGGTATATTGGTCCTCAGTCTACTTTCTGTCTATAATGCCCAGACGATAACGCTGACAAGAACCAAACAATGGTTTTCTGCTGGATGCTGCAAGGACAAGATAGTTTGTGACTAAAAACTAGTTCCTGGCCTAGTTAGCCCTGAAAACACCCCAGTGTGCCTTGACATTAGGGCTGAAAACTTCTGTTTTACTCATGTTCTTTTCTTGGGTCCCTCTGCTTCTGTCCTATCAAACATACAAAGCAAGCTTCAACAGAGAGAAAAGAAGATGCAGAAAGTTAGCCAGTGGCTTTCAAATCCCAATACCTAAAAGATAGACACTGATTTAATGGCAGCCTCTGAGGCAGCATGATGAGTCATGAAAACGAACATTACACATTAAATGCACACTGACTCAGCAATGTAAATATGAAGGTACAGGAGTCTTTGGTATGGAAACATGGTAATAGCATAGGGAGATGGAAACAGGGCAGGCAATCTCACCCTGATGTCTTAGGGTGTGAGACATAGGGGGGAGATGGTAGGCAGCATGTATTTAAGCTAAGGATGCTGACTGGAGCCTCAGAGATGCTTCCCCTCATCTGATAAATGATGTCGTCTCTTCCTCCCTTGCTTTTGCCCAACACTGCCAGCAGGTAGAGCTGCTGAGCAGAAACCATTTCATTCATTCATTCGAGCAGTGTTTACTAAACACCCAGTATGTGGTGGACTCATGCTGGCATTTGGGGGCTTAGAGATACAAGATGCAAACCCTTCCCCTGAAGGCTCACAGCTTAGCAGGGACAGTCAAATAGGCAAATAATGATTGACAAGCTAATTCAGTAAATACAGCGAAAAAGGAGGGCACTGGCCCAGCTGGGGAAGCCAGGGAGTCCTTGAGGAGAGGAGCAGTAGTTATTCCAGGGCAGGGTAGGAGGATGTGACAAACCTGGACCACACCTTATGCTAGGTGCTTGAAAAGCATGATCCTGTTTATTCCTCAAACAACCCCGTGAGCAAAGTACTCCAACCATCTGCTTATTGCAAATGTAGAAACTGAGGCTCAGAGGGTTACCTGTGGGTCCAAGGACACAGACAGTGAGCAGCAAAGTCAGCACTCCAACTGCGATGTGAGTCTAAAACTCACACTCTCCACTCTGGGTCTTTCCAAGTTCTGCTGTGTGAGGATATAAAAAGGGCAAAAGGTAGAGTATAAGTATTAACAAGATTTGCAGAAAGAACACAGTGGGGAGTGAAAATGTCAGGAGAGCAGAAGCTGCCTATGTCCTCTGATGACTGTTGCATCTTGGAGAGGGAGTGGACAAAGAGGGATCTCCTGGCAGGACCTCAGTGGATGGAGTCTGGGGTATCAGCACTACGGTGTTTTGGAAACCTGCTGTGTGTGATAAATCCCTGAGCATAACCTTTGACTCTTGCTCCTAGCCTACGCTACACCTCGGCCCCCAATCTTTTCCACAAATATAGCTGCAGCACAAAGGCTGGTTACAGTCTCAAAGAAACAAAACATGTTCCTTTTCTTTACTCCAGTCATGCCTGGAATGCCTCTCTTTCTACTTCCCCCTTCACTCCTCCCCACCGCCCTGAATAAAATAAAATGCAATAACAACAGCATGCTAGAGTACCCAATGTGTTCCTCGTGCAAGCTTGGTTAAACAAATCACATTGACCTTTAACAAAAATGTGCCGAATGCTTCCTTCTCTTATTCAATATGTTAATCTTCAGGCCAAACCACCATCAGAGCAAGCCTCATTAAGTGCAAATCTGATCATGCTACTCCCTGGCTTCAAACCCTTCAGTGGTTCCGCATTGCCTCCGGATGAAGTCCAAACTCCCAGTAGCACTGGGAAGACCTTCTGGTGTGGCCTGTGCTGACCCCACCAGCCACATTTCTCACAGCAGCCCTCCCTCCCCTTGCATCTCCACATCGCCCTGCACCTCACACTCCATCTGTCCCCAAGTACACACCACTCCTTCCTTGACTCTTTTTCTAGCATTGCTCTGTCTACAGTGGCCTTGACACCCTACCCCATTCCCAGCTACAAACTGATCACCTCCTGCTGTTAAAGATGCAGTTCAAGTCAACTCCTCGATTCATTCCTTCCTGAGTCCCCCGCACCCTCGCCCCAGACAGAACTCACAGCCTCTCTCTGGGCCCAATGCAGATTTATGTCATTGTCTCTGTCATGCCTTCTGCATTCATTTAATTATTTCCTACTCATCTATACCTAGCTTAGTGCCTGACACATCTTAGGGACTTAAGAGGCAGTCAGAGACAAATGCTGATATCCAATGTTAACTTATTGGATTGGCCCCTGATGTAACCCCCAAGGTCCCTCACGTCGTGTGTGCCCTGGGCACTGTGGCCTTGTTATGGAAGCATCTGCCCAAACAGGCCATAGTGCAGACCCAGGCTGGCCATATTCCAATCACTGTCTCTCTCTTGAGCATGCCCTCGTTCCTTGGTGTTTTGACGGAAAGGTAGAAAAGTTTAAATGAAAAGTGAAAGAAAGCCCTTCCTCCTAGGGTTGGTCTCCAAATCCAGCTTGATGAAGCTATCTTCCTCAGAGACTTTGGTGGATGGAACCCTGGAGGGGTTCCCTTACCCCATCAAGGGAGTAGGAGGCCAGGAAGGGCAGCTTTGAATGGAGTAGGCAAATTGTGATTGTATTTATATCATTCCAAACGATTGGCTCCATTGATTTGTTCACAATTTAATTGACAAAGCAACACTGAAATTCAAGTTCCCTTGGCAAAGATAACTCTTTCTTATTGGAGAAGGCTGAACGAGTAATTTCTAGAGGAAGAAATGGAGGAGAGGGCATCTTTGCCAAGGAAAATAAATTAGCAGCATTAATCAGTAGGTAAGTACAGGCAGGTCAAGGTGCACTTATTACTTTGACATTATAGCCTACTTATTTTTATTTTGCCATTTGTTATCTATCTCTCCAACTAGAATAAGGTCAAGGACTGCATCTATCTTGTTAATTGCTCTGTCCCCAGAGCTTAACACTGTGCCTAGCACAAAGAGGTTCTAGTGAATAATCGTTGAATGAAAAAATGACCTTGGTCTGGAGGTCGGAAGAGCTGAGTTCTAATTTCCACTTTGCAGTCACCAGCTAGCCCTGTGACCTTGGGCAGCCCACTTTGCCTCCCTGATCTTTAGTTTCTTGTCAGTGGAGGATGTTACTATCTGCCTGACTCATTTTATTGAGTCAATGTGAGGTTCCAGCCATATGTGAAAGTCTTCCTTTACCATATATGTGCACAATACTAAACTGAAGAGGTTCCCTCAACCCTTGAAGAATGAGTCCTTTCCCACTGGGAGTTAGACACATGGACGAGAGAACATGTGTGCATCACCATGGGGCTGGAGAGTCAGTCTCATCCCTCGGCCAGCCAGGCTTTGGGACCCTGCCATGTGTTCTCCAGGTCTCCTGGACTGGCCACAGTGATGGGTGCTCATGGTATGCCTGGGGATGTGATACCTCTGGAGATATAGATCTGGAATCACTGGGATGCAGAAGGCAAGTGAAGCCATGGATGTAGATGAGCTACTCTCAGATGAGAGGATAGAGTAAGAAAAGAAGGGAGCCTTGGACTGATCTTTGGGGAATTGCATCATTGAGAGAAGCAGGTAGAAGATCAGGAGACAGCAACAAAACCTGAGAGAGAATGGCCAGAAAAATGGGAATACTAAGTATGGTATTTTTGAAGCCAGCAGAAGAGAGCAATCACGTGCTAAAAGAAAGGAAGAAGGATCATGAAGAGGGGAGAAGAGGAGAGATACATTGCAATTAACTGATATTTTAAAACTCCAATACACACAATTTTATGAAAAATACAACCAATACATTGACTAAAAAAATTAACAGGAAACACACCAAAATGCTAATAGTAACAGTTTTAGATGACTGAAATTGTTTTTTCTTTTTTCCATATAGTCTGTGATGTACTTATGTCATTTTTACCATTGAATTACTATATTTAGTAATAGAAGATATATGGGTATGAATACCTCAAATGGGTGTAAGAGAAAAGGCTATCTGCATAGACCTGAGAGAGAGAAAAATACACACACACACACACACACACACACACACACACACACAATAATCAGTTGTTGAGCTTAACCATAGAATCTCATGGTAGGATTTGGCCTGATTTACTTTTCTATCCAAAAGTATTTTCTTATTGTCGTTTTAAGTGAGAATGGTCACCAGGTGAATTTCAACAGGTCTAGAAGCTTTAATTGTCCATCTCATGATACCTGTAATGCCTAGGAGTCCAGATCTCAGGGACTAGAATCAAGGACTCCTCAAACAATCCCTGTGGTAGAACGCATTGTTTACAGCTCACCAATGCTCAGGGCCCCATCCTGTGGAAGGAATGTGCTTCCTCGCATCCCCAACATCAGCCTTAACCATGTGACTTCTTTGGCTACCAAAACATGAGCACAAGTGATGTGTGCCACTTCTGGGATGGAAGTTTTAAGAACCAACACACATTCGCCATGCTTTCGCTTCTGTCACTGTGATCCGCACAGGTTCAGGTGTTTACTGCTCTAAGAGTCTAGGTCCCAAAGCATGGACAATGACATGGAGGGAAGCCTCAGCCAACCTGGAATGATCATGTGTGTGAGCAAGAAATACATTCTTATTGCTTAAAACAACCGAGATTTGGGGGACAACTGCTTGTTACTGCAGCCTGTTCTGACAGATAGAGTCTTCTGGAATTCCAAAAGAAATATATATATATATATCTGTGTGTGTATATATGTATGTATATGTATATGTATTATGTATATGTATGTATGTATGTCAGCAATACCATCCCTTTCTCAAGAAACCTAATTTTTAAGTCTTCTTTCCTTCTCTAGATGATGCATATTTACTACAGGGGCTTAATATAGAGGAACTATATCCAGAGACCTCTAGTTTCATCACTTACGATGGGTCGATGACTATCCCACCCTGCTATGAGACAGCAAGTTGGATCATAATGAACAAACCTGTCTATATAACCAGGATGCAGGTGAGTTTCTCTCTGGTCATTTAGCTAATGGAGAAGAATGATGTTTAAAAAAAATCACTGAAATGTGGAGTGCCTATTATAATAGTTTACTAGGACCACTATAACAAAGTCCCACAAACTGGGTAGTTTAAACTAACACAAACTTATCGCCTCAGAGTTCTGGAGACTAGAAGTCCAAGATCAAGGTGTCAGCAGCGTTGCTTCCTTCAGCAGAATGTGAGGAAGAATCTGTTCCATGCCTCTCCCCTAGCTTCTAGTGGTTTGCTGACAATCTTTGGCGTGCTTTGGCATTTAAAAGCACCACCCCAAGCTCTACCTCCATCTTTTTTTTTTTTTTCTTTTTTGAGATGGAGTCTCGCTCTTGTCACCCAGGCTGGAGTGCAGTGGCGTGATCTTGGCTCACTGCAACCTCCACCTCCTGGGTTCAAGCGATTCTTGTGCCTCAGCCTCCAGAGTAGCTGGGATTACAGACACATGCCACCATGCCCGGCTAATTTTTATACTTTTAGTAGAGATGGGGTTTCATCATGTTGGCCAGGCTGGTCTTGAACGCCTGACCTCAGGTAATCCATTTGCCTCGACCTCCCAAAGTGCTGGGATTACAGGCGTGAGCCACCACACCCAGCCTCTACCTCCATCTTTATAAGGTGTTCTCCCTGTGTCTGAGGCTCTGTGTCCAAATTTCCCCTTTTTATAAAGACACCTTCTGTATTCCATTAAAGCCTAACCCCAATAAGCTTGTCTTAGCTCATTCCATCTGCAATGACTATTTCCAAATAAGGTCACATTCTGAGCAACTAGGGGTTACCAGTACCTTCAGCTTATGAATTTCAGGGGTACACGATTCAACCCATATGCCTGGGTTTAAAGAGCCAGCATCCAAAAGGCTTAGCCTGAGCTAATTATAGAAGCATCTCACCTGTCTCAGTGGGAAAAGATAGCCATTAATTCCCAGAGTGTATTCTACAACTACAGTGTTCAGAAAGCAAGCAAGCAAAATGGAAGATGTCATCATGCATTTGAAAAAGTTGGGTTTTAAAAAGTTAAATAGATTCCATTGTTGAAGGATTTCTGGGGTCCTTCTTAAATGCTAATATATGTGTCCGTCTTCAAGAGGAAGTGGTATGATATGTAGTATTTGGCACACATATTTGAATGTGCGGTTTTTTTTTTTGGATCATCTCACAGAGTTAGTACTCATCAGAACTGGATGGGGGGCAGATGGGTCCTCCTGTGTGAGCTTGGCTACACGGCTTATTGTGCTCTTCAGGCCTGTCACCCACCTCTATGAAATGAACACTCCTCTTCTTTATTGAGAGGGAGATAAATTAGATGAGTTTGCTCCAGCTCTGACATTCTACGACTGTGGGAGTCTATAACAAATTAAAGGAGAGACGAGCAAAGGAAGCAGAAGCCAATATCCTTGACGGGATATGTGTTCCCACCTGACCACCATTTGAACAATTTGAAGTTCCTTAACCTATCTGTATTGATTGGGACCCACTGGGTGACAGGCAACAGTAACTCCCCACTTAAGCTTAGAAAAAGCATTCATTTGAGAGCTACGAGGGCATCTTAGAGAATTTAAAATCAGAAATTGACATCAGAAATTCACTGAAATGGGAACCCCAGAAGTGCTTTCTCTCTGTTGTCCTCTTCTCACCACACATTCACTTCATTCTTCTCTCCTATTAGAGACCGTCTTCTTTTGCCTCACAGTCCTGTGGCAGAACATGGCTGTAAACAGTCCAGCTACCTGGCCCTCATAGTCTCACAGAAAAGAAACCAAACTGGTCCAGCTTAGTTTAGCTCTGACCCATGGACCAATCACTATGATCCACGTAATACCATGTGGGAGTCATGGAATTATTGAACCAAAGAGTATCAAAGAAAGAAAGAACCTTAGAGAAACCTAACCAGATTTGCTCCTTTTTTGGATGCTGCATTTGAGGGTGAGAGAGCGCAAGTGACTTGTTCAGAGGCATACACAAGCTAGTAAGCTAGAAGAAAGCTGGCTTCATGTGTGGAGGTATAATGGGCCTTCAGCTCAACTGAACCCATGGAAAAAAGGGACTCTGTGGGGCTTATACAGCCCTTTCCTCATACAGCCAATACCACCTAGCTTGGCCAGAGTCTCTGTGGTCTTATTTCTTCCCTAGTGCATTTAAGAGGATGGTTGGATCTCACAGCCACTTCTCTCTCCTCAGATGCATTCCTTGCGCCTGCTCAGCCAGAACCAGCCATCTCAGATCTTTCTGAGCATGAGTGACAACTTCAGGCCTGTCCAGCCACTCAACAACCGCTGCATCCGCACCAATATCAACTTCAGTTTACAGGGGAAGGACTGTCCAAACAATCGAGCCCAGAAGCTTCAGTATAGAGGTGGGTTTGGTGGCTCAGAGAGTGGAGGATCTAGGCTAGAGCTCAGTCTTTCTGCTTAGACCTGTTCTTAAAGGCCTGGCATTATCTTCCATTATAGGAATGATGACTGTAAATGACAATAGCCATCACACTCCATTTGCATGGTGATGAAGGTCTAAAGTTTTGATATATGTGATATAGATACCTGTATGAATGCATCTAGGTAGGTTAGGTAGGTAGGTAAGTAAGTGGACGGATGGATGGATGGATGGACGGTAGGTAGATGGCAAGGTGTAGAGGTTTGATATATGTGAGATATATATATATATATGTAACCTTTAAACACATATATCAAACCTTTAAAACCCCTGTAGATCAGGCAAGACAGCTTCTTTTTATTGCCATTTTTCAGAAGAGCCCAGAAAGGCTGATGTTGCCAAGGTTATCTGTTAGAACAGGATGGTGAAAAGCATTAGAGCTTTTAAGTATATGGAAGAAAGACCCGCTTTCCCCTAGAAGATGAACAAATACTCTAAAGGGCAGGCCATTAGAATCCAATGGGGTAATTTGTGAGTGTATCTTTGCCCAGCGCTATGTCCCTAGAAATGGTTATTATTCCCACTAAAGGGGACATTTAAGTCGACATCTGCCTCCTGTAACTCTGTGGTCCACACCCAGCCCTCTCTCTCTTCCCTTCTGCTTACTACTAAACATCTGCTAATCATTGTGGTAAACACTCAGTGTGGAAAGAAAGATGGAGGAAGGATGGGGTCTTGGAGAGCCCTGGACTGGAAATCAGGACACCCAAGTTCTGGGCCTAGTTCTAACAAGCTGTGCAAACCCAGCCACATTGTTTACCCCCTAGACCTGGCTTCTTCGTGACAGTTCCTATGCCATCTACTTCACAGCTTGTTAAAGGAAGCAAACAAGAGCCTGGATAGGGAAGCCCTTTGTAGCAATAACATGCTCCCCAAATAGGAGGGCTGTGGTTATTACCAGACAGCTTTTAGAAGCAGCCTCCACCACTACTCCTTGATCCTCCACTTCATTCCTCCTACTTCCCCCATGTTCCCTTCTTTTTTCTCTCTCAGATACACTTGCATGCCCAAACTACATATTTTCCACACCCTTCCAGCCGGAACTACCAGAAAAGTAAATACCTAACTCATTCATTGCTTCTTCTCTTTAGTCAAAACCCCTGTATTGTGTTCCTACCATGTGTCAGTTAGCTGGGTGATGGGTGACAGATAAGACACCTATCCAAACAGAGCATATGGTCTACAACAGGAGTCTACACACTTTTTCTATAAAGGACAGAGAGTAAATATGTTAAGTTTTGAAGCCATAAAATCTCTATGGCACTCTGACATTGTAGTATGAAATCAGCCATTGATAATATCTAAATGAATGGATATGGCTGTGTTCCAATAAAACTTTATTTATAAAAACAGGTATTGTGCTGGATTAGATCTGTGGACTGTTGTTTTTCCATCCCTGGCCTAGAGCAGTGTCATCCACTAGGACTTTCTGTGGTAATGGGAATGTTTTCATGATAGGTTGATGACTATCCTGCACTGCCCAATATAGCAGCTACTAGCCATATGTGGCTATTGAACATTGGATGGGTGACTAGTACAATGATGCAACTAATTTTTTATTTTAATTAATTTAAATTTATAGTAGCCACATATGGCAGCTAGTGGCCACCATATTGGTCAGTATAGGCCTAGAAGGTCATGGAGAATTGGAAGGGAGTAGTTGGAATGCATATAAGTAAGCAGGCATTTACAAAACAGTCCCTTCCCCTCTGGAGGAATTCTCTAAAACTGTGTGCAAATTAATTGAGTATGCCTCATTTTATGTTGTATGTGTGATTTTTTTTTTCTTTCTCTCTCTTTGCAGTAAATGAATGGCTCCTCAAGTAGGGAACAAAGCCAAGAAGAATCCCACCTCAGTGAAATGCTACAACTGTGAATTGACATAACCTAGAATGTCCCCCTTCTTGCTTCTCTCTCCTTCTTTCCCCCAAGCCTCATTCATTCTTGGGATTGGCCCTTTCTTCATGAAAAGTGTCTGCAAAACCATGGCAGAGGAATACATCTCTCACACATACAAACACACACACAAGCACTTGCACATACATACAAACACATGCAAACATACCTACACACACACACTCTCTTACAACCTCCATCATGGGAAGTCAAGTTTCAGAAACAAAAGTCTCATTCACAAGAGGTCTTAGAAGAAAATAACCAGTTAACCTGATTACAATTTTGATAACATTTTCCTGAACTAATAAATCTACCCAATGAGACTTTTCAGCCTTTGTACATACAAAATTCTTCCAAAAGAGAGAGGAGAAAATACAGCTCTGATGGCATCAAACGGACTTTGCATCAAGTAATTTCAGATAGTGTCCTAGGATCCTTTGAGGGTGCTGGTAGCAGGTGAGCAGGACAAAGTTGACCAAGGACACTTATTTCTAGATTATGATTCTTCTGTTTACTCAACAATTTAAAAAGAAAAAAAGGACAGACATTGAAGAGCTA
Organism: Pan troglodytes; assembly: GCF_028858775.2. Lineage (NCBI taxonomy): Eukaryota > Metazoa > Chordata > Mammalia > Primates > Hominidae > Pan > Pan troglodytes. Next base: position 64,766,255 of record NC_072417.2, on the reverse strand, counting down.
CACATTGTATATATATCACCACAGACTATAAGGAAATGGAATTATTTCCCTCTTTGTCACATATCTGTAGTAGGATTTGCCAAGATCAGAAATGATCCATTTGCTGTTTCTTGTTTTCCAAAGGTCATACATTGTGTTTGGTTATTGTTACCAGCTCAATAAATGTGTTTAACGAGTTAATTTCATTTTTCTGGCTTTAGTCTGTTCTCCTTCCTTACAGGCTAAGCCCTGGCTCCATGCAACCGCATTCTTTGATCTCACTTGTTCCTTCATCTACATGTTTTGTTCATTTGCAGCCAGTTTTTACTGAGTTTGTGGCAATCAGGAATGCATTTGCTAAGCAAGTATGACTTTAATTCCACTCCATGGCTCGATCATTCACATGAGGTGAGCTTCAGCCTGAGATAGCAGGCGACAGACTTCTTGTGTTTCAAAACTGCCATGCCCCCCTGTGATGCTCCCGTGAAGGAATGCACTTTGCCTTGTAAGTTCCTGGGAAAGGGGTATCTTTTCTCTCCAGGTGCAGCCAGATCTCACAAAGTACAAAACGAATGCCTTTCTTTTCTTGTTTATAATGGTCACTCACTGTGTTTGGTTACTGTCAAGAAATCAATAAATGTGTTTAACAAGTTACCCAGTACCCATGTCTGACTTTACTGAGAAAGAGGATGCTCCCTGCTGAAGTCTCTGAGTCCTGCTGGGTGCAGGAGCAATTGCATACGGGGCTGGAAGGGCATCCAGAACAACCTGTCTAGCCATTCCCAGAGCCAGGTAATTAATACCCTGTTGAGAAAACATATAGGCTTAGCTCCTGGAAGAGAACACTTGGATGTTTGTTCAGTGGCCAAATTAAAAATAACTTTCATCTCTCCTTTCTGTCACACTCTCCTGGAAGGGGGAGAGTGCAGGCAAGGAGAGTCTGTGCAAATGAGAACATTCCCAAGCATATGAAAAACTTCAGCCTAGTGACTAGATGGATTGACAATGAAAAATTCAAAACACCCAGTTATTTCATATTCAAAATAATATACTTAACTGGATTTTATCTTTTACTTTTTGCATCAATGTCAGACACACGGCAGCCTTAGCTATGATGGCATCTAGACCTATTTCTGAGCAACCTTATTTTTCCAGAGAACCAAATATTCACAAAGGTTTAGGGTAAGCAGGTGGCAATCTTTACATGGCTTGCTGCTGCTTCTGAGGTAGAATCTTCCTTATCCTGCAATGGCAGGCAGCGATATAGTATAACAGCTGAAGAATATGGATGGTAAATCAACTTTACTCTGCCTCTTGCCTGCTGTGTGACCCTAGGCAAGTTGCTTTACTTCTCTATCTGTACGTTGGGGAGGTTAATAATTGCCTCTATGAGTTATGAGGCTTAAACACTATGTAGTTACTTAAAGCAGCCTGCACAATACCTGCAATGACCGTTCTATAAATGGTACCAATAGCAGAGCATTTGTACGACCTGCCTATTAAAAGTTTATCTGAGTCATACCATGCCTTCCTTTACAGGGCGGTGGTAGCATCAATCACAACAAGGACACCAGAGTGACAGCAAACGAAAGCAATAGATACCCAGCAGACTGCACATAGATAAATGCCTACGATGTGTTGAGGAAGAGAAGGAGAAGCACGAGCAAGGAAGGCAGGCAGGCAACTGGGTTTCTAGGCCCCACCCCATCACAGCATCCTCTCTGACACTGGGCAAGTCAACTCCCCTCCCTGGGGCTGAGTCCTTATCGACAAATGATTTGGACAAGATGACCTCCCCTGGCCTTTCCACTCTTAATTCCCCAACTGTGCCTCTCATTCAGTTCTTTAGTCCAGTGAGAACAAAGAAAAACCCAGTCTCTCACTCCTAGGGCCCCTAGGCATAGGCAGACTTTCACCTTGACCAAACAGGACTCAAAATGGGGCAAACTGGCTCCTGTCTCTGACTTTCTGGGCCAGTCCTAAATGCCCCTTTCTCCATACTCACTAGGTTTCCCAAACTAGAAAAAGAAAACATAGTCACTTTGCCCTCACAATATGTGGGAGTAATAAAAAGACTAGCTAGATTAGTACCTCTCAAAAAAAAAAAAAAAAAGGTGGTAGTTTTTAAAGTACCAAAGAGCCCCTGGACTTCCTGAGCACCCATGGGCTGTAAAATCTATTGATGTATTCTTGTTCTTTGGTGTCTTCATCTAGGACTTTGGTCTGATCTGGGTCTTGATCTCTTCAACATCACTAATCATCAGGGAAATGCAAATCAAAACTACAATGAGATACCTCCTCATACCTGTTGAAGACATCAAGGAACAAAAATACATTAATCAATTTTGCAGTCCATGGGTGCTAAGGAAGTCCCAGGGGAGTGGTGTCTCTGTGCTCCACGGTGTGTGCCGATCGGCCAGCTTTGCCTGTTGGAGCCCAGGCTGACAGGGGCACCCCTTCCCTTTTGGAGAAGTAGTCTACAACCTGCAAGGAAACACATGCTAAGCCTCAGTTCCCTCCTCCGCGAAATGGGGGAGGGAGGTAAATATACACCCAAGAGAGATCTGGACAAATTGAATGAAAAAAAGAACACATCGAGGTGAGTGGATCACCTGAAGTCAGAAGTTTGAGAACAGCCTGGTCAGTATGGTGAAACCATGTCTCCACTAAAAATACAAAAATTAGCCGGGCATGGTGGCACATGCCTGTAATCCCAATTACTCGGGAGGCTGTGGCAGGAGAATCACTTGAACCCAGAAGGTGGAGGTTGCCGTGAGCCAAGATCCATCACTCCACTGCACTCCAGCCTGAGTGACAGACTAAGACTCTGTCTCAAAAAAAAAAAAATCATGTGGAAATCCACAGCCCTAGCCCCTTCTTGGGGACACATTTTATGGTTTCCCAGACCATTTAGGGCCTTGTTCCAATCTCCCTCTGTAGCAGTTAAGTTTCCATGGTGACATCAGGACAACCACAACTCACTGCACTAAATGTGTCTGGAATGTGGAACACGACAGTGAGAGAATCACATGGAATCTGGACAGGAAAGCGGTCCTTGACCACAGCCCATAACACACACATCAGGCCAAAGAAGATGATTGACAATGGTCAATTAGCATATGCCCATACCCCCAGGGTGGACCCGTCCTGCTGGAATCCAGAACACCTGCAGTTCATAAGAGTATCTCAATTTTCCTGTTCCAGAAATCCTAAAAGTAGGAACTCTAGGAGCAGAAACTTACTGTAATATTATTCACCAACTGGCACAACTGAACATAAGGAAAGATCTGCCAAGACTCCAGATGAAAAAAACATACTATTATTGATAAGGTCTGCCATAGGTTGCATATTTTCTGTGGTCCAGGCCCTGTGCCAAGCAGTTTACAAATATCATCTCATTTTACCCACACAGTGACCCACAAAGTAATCACCACTGCTGTCCCTGGGTTGTAAATGCAGAAATTGACTTCTTATAGACCAGGTGATAGCCTCAGGATCACGTAGCTCATAGGTGGCAATGCCAGACTCAACTCTTCTAAGCCAGTGGTTCTCAAAGCATGGCCCCAGCCAATAGCATCACTTAGGAGCTGGTTAGATATGCACATTTTTAGATCCCACTACAGACCTATTGACACTCAGAGGGTGAGGCCCAGCCATCTGTTTTAACAAGCCCCCTAGATGATTCTGATGCACACTCAAGGTGAGAATCACTGTAAATCAAATACTCATCCCTGCTACTTCCTACTCTAGAGGTTCCCAAACTTTACTACATATTAGAACCTCTTTAGCATAATGTCCTCCAAGTTCACCCACGTTGTGGCAAATGTCAAGATTTCCTTCTTTTTAAGGCTAATATTCCATTGTACGTCTATGCCACATTTTCTTTACCTGTTCATCTGTCAGTGAACAATTTAGCTTTTATCCATGTCTTTTTATTATTATTATTATTATACTTTAAGTTTTAGGGTATGTGTGCACAATGTACAGGTTAGTTACATATGTATACATGTGCCATGCTGGTGTGCTGCACCCATTAACTCGTCATTTAGCATTAGGTATATCTCCCAATGCTATCCCTCCCCCCTCCCCCCACCCCACAACAGTCCCCAGAGTGTGATGCTCCCCTTCCTGTGTCCATGTGTTCTCATTGTTCAATTCCCACCTATGAGTGAGAACATGCGGTGTTTGGTTTTTTGTTCTTGTGATAGTTTACTGAGAATGATGATTTCTGATTTCATCCATGTCCCTACAAAGGACATGAACTCGTCATTTTTTATGGCTGCATAGTATTCCATGGTGTATATGTGCCACATTTTCCTAATCCAGTCTATCATTGTTGGACATTTGGGTTGGCTCCAAGTCTTTGCTATTGTGAATAGTGCCACAATAAACATATGTGTGCATGTGTCTTTATAGCAGCATGATTTATAGTCCTTTGGGTATATACCCAGTAATGGGATGGCTGGGTCAAATGGTATTTCTAGTTCTAGATCCCTGAGGAATCACCACACTGACTTCCACAATGGTTGAACTAGTTTACAGTCCCACCAATAGTGTAAAAGTGTTCCTATTTCTCCACATCCTCTCCAGCACCTGTTGTTTCCTGTCTTTTTAATGATTGCCATTCTAACTGGTGTAAGATGGTATCTCATTGTGGTTTTGATTTGCATTTCTCTGATGGCCAGTGATGGTGAGCATTTTTTCATGTGTTTTTTGGCTGCATAAATGTCTTCTTTTGAGAGGTGTGTGTTCATGTCCTTCTCCCACTTTTTGATGGGGTTGTTTGTTTTCTTGTAAATTTGTTTGAGTTCATTGTAGATTCTGGATATTAGCCCTTTGTCAGATGAGTAGGTTGCGAAAATTTTCTCCCATTTTGTGGGTTGCCTGTTCACTCTGATGGTAGTTTCTTTTGCTGTGCAGAAGCTCTTTAGTTTAATTAGATCCCATTTGTCAATTTTGGCTTTTGTTGCCATTGCTTTTGGTGTTTTAGACATGAAGTCCTTGCCCATGCCTATGTCCTGAATGGTAATGCCTAGGTTTTCTTCTAGGGTTTTTATGGTTTTAGGTCTAACGTTTAAGTCTTTAATCCATCGTGAATTGATTTTTGTATAAGGTGTAAGGAAGGGATCCAGTTTCAGCTTCCTACATATGGCTAACCAGTTTTCCCAGCACCATTTATTAAATAGGGAATCCTTTCCCCATTGCTGGTTTTTCTCAGGTTTGTCAAAGATCAGATAGTTGTAGATATGCGGCATTATTTCTGAGGGCTCTGTTCTGTTCCATTGATCTACTGTTTTGGTACCAGTACCATGCTGTTTTGATTACTGTAGCCTTGTAGTATAGTTTGAAGTCAGGTAGCGTGATGCCTACAGCTTTGTTCTTTTGGCTTAGGATTGACTTGGCGATGTGGGCTCTTTTTTGGTTCCATATGAACTTTAAAGTAGTTTTTTCCAATTCTGTGAAGAAAGACATTGGTAGCTTGATGGGGATGACATTGAATCTATAAATTACCTTGGGCAATATGGCCATTTTCACGATATTGATTCTTCCTACCCATGAGCATGGAATGTTCTTCCATTTCTTTGTATCCTCTTTTATTTCATTGAGCAGTGGTTTATAGTTCTCCTTAAAGAGGTCCTTCATGTCCCTTGTAAGTTGGATTCCTAGGTATTTTATTCTCTTTGAAGCAATTGTGAATGGGAGTTCACTCATGATTTGGCTCTCTGTTTGTCTGTTATTGGTGTATAAGAATGCTTGTGATTTTTGTACATTGATTTTGTATCCTGAGACTTTGCTGAAGTTGCTTATCAGCTGAAGGAGATTTTGGGCTGAGACAATGGGGGTTTTCTAGATATACAATCATGTCATCTGCAAACAGGGACAATTTGACTTCCTCTTTTCCTAATTGAATATCTTTTATTTCCTTCTCCTGCCTAATTGCCCTGGCCAGAACTTCCAACACTATGTTGAATAGGAGTGGTGAGAGAGGGCATCCCTGTCTTGTGCCAGTTTTCAAAGGGAATGCTTCCAGTTTTTGCCGATTCAGTATGATATTGGCTGTGGGTTTGTCATAGATAGCTCTTATTATTTTGAGATATGTCCCATCAATACCTAATTTATTGAGAGTTTTTAGCATGAAGCGTTGTTGAATTTTGTCAAAGGCCTTTTCTGTATCTATTGAGATAATCATGTGGTTTTTGTCTTTGGTTCTGTTTATATGCTGGATTACATTTATTGATTTGCATATATTGAACCAGCCTTGCATCCCAGGGATGAAGCCCACTTGATCATGGTGGATAAGCTTTTTGATGTGCTGCTGGATTCAGTTTGCCTGTATTTTATTGAGGATTTTTGCATCAATGTTCATCAAGGATATTGGTCTAAAATTCTCTTTTTTGGTTGTGTCTCTGCCCGGCTTTGGTATCAGGATGATGCTGGCCTCATGAGTTAGGGAGGATTCCCTCTTTTTCTATTGATTGGAATAGTTTCAGAAGGAATGGTATCAGTTCCTCCTTGTACCTCTGGTAGAATTCGGCTGTGAATCCATCTCATCCTGGACTCTTTTTTGTTGGTAAGCTATTGATTATTGCCACAATTTCAGCTTCTGTTATTGGTCTATTCAGAGATTCAACTTCTTCCTTGTTTAGTCTTGGGAGGGTGTATGTGTCCTGGAATTTATCCATTTCTTCTAGATTTTCTAGTTTATTTGCATAGAGGTGTTCGTAGTATTCTCTGATGGTAGTTTGCATTTCTGTGGGATCGGTGGTGATATCCCCTTTATCATTTTTTATTGCATCTATTTGATTCTTCTCTCTTTTCTTCTTTATTAGTCTTGCTAGTGGTCTATCAATTTTGTTGATCCTTTCAAAAAACCAGCTCCTGGATTCATTAATTTTTTGAAGGGTTTTTTGTGTCTCTATTTCCTTCAGTTCTGCTCTGATTTTAGTTATTTCTTGCCTTCTGCTAGCTTTTGAATGTGTTTGCTCTTGCTTTTCTAGTTCTTTTAATTGTGATGTTAGGGTGTCAATTTTGGATCTTTCCTGCTTTCTCTTGTGGTCATTTAGTGCTATAAATTTCCCTCTACACACTGCTTTGAATGTGTCCCAGACATTCTGGTATGTTGTGTCTTTGTTCTCATTGGTTTCAAAGAACATCTTCCATGTCTCTGTTATTGTAAGTAATGTTGCAATGAACTTGGGAGTACAGATATCTCTTTGCAATCCTGGTTTCAATTCTTTTGGGTGTATACGCAGAAGTGGGATTGTTGGATCATACAGTAGGTCTATTTAATTTTTTGTGGAATCTCCATACTGTTTTCCATAGTATGTACCAATTTACATTCCCATCAACAGTGTACAAAGGTTCCCTTTTCCCCACATCTTTGCCAACATTTGTTATCTTTGGTTTGCTTGATAATAGCCATAACATGTATGAGGTGGTATCTCATTGTAGTTTTCATTTGCATTTCCCTGATGATTAGTGATGTTGAACACCTTTTCATATACCTGTTGGCCACTTGTATGTCTTCTTTGGAGAAATGACTATTCGGGTCTTTTACCCATTTTTTAATCAGATTATTTGGGTTTTTTTCTATTGAGTTGTGGGAGTACTAAATGAAATAAGCCAGACTCAGAGGAACAAATACTACATGACCCCATTTATATTAGGAATCTAAAATAGTCAAACTCGTAGAAGCAGAGAGTACGGTGGTGGTTATCAGGAGGTTGGGGGAGGAGAAATCAGGGAGGTGTTGGTAAAAAGTCAAATCGTTTAAGTTATTCAGGATGAGTAAGTCCTAAAGATCTACTGTAGAGCATAATACCTGTAGTTAACAATGCTATCTTTTATATTTTAAAAATGTATATATAAAAATAATAGGGTAGATCTTATGCTAAGTGTTCCTATGACAAAAGACGAGGCAACTTTTAAGGATAATGGTTGCATTTATGCATTGTTTATGGTGATGGCTTCAAGGGTGTATACTTATCTTCAAACTCATCAAGATGTATATACATTAAATATATACAACAGTTTTATATGTCAATCATAAAAACATAATTATATAGATGTCATTCATTCATTTTGTATGTCAATCATAAAAATATAACTCAATAAAAAATATAGTAATAATTTAAAAAAGAATCTCCTAGAAAGTTTGAAAAATCCCAGTGCCCAAGTTGTACTGCATATCACTTAAATCAGGATGTCTGGGAGCAGCAGCCAGGCTTCAGTGTATTATAAAGATCTGCAGATGATTCCAACATGCAGCAAACTTCGGGGATCACACCTCTACCTAAAGGACCTTCTCAGTGGAGGGTTCACCTCTGACAGGCATCCATCGGAGCCCAGAGGCCAGAGTTATCTAATGGCCATTCCCTTTTCAGAATCAGGTCCAGATTCCTATGCATGTTAACTATTTTCAATGGTCTCAGAATGTTTCCCATCCCAATTTTCTCCTTCAATTAACAGGTCCAGAGTTTGAATAACAAATCTCTCTCTCAAAACATTGCTATCTGAAATACTGGCTTGGGACCAACCTTCTAAAATCCACTCCAAGTCATCACTTCTAATAACTCAGATTGCAAAGTTTCCAAGACCTCAGACTATTACAAACAAATGAAAACAAACTGTGAGTCAGGATACCAGAAGTTCAGAAACAAGCTGGGTCCATCACGAAAAGTTATAAGCCAGCTGTGGCCCCAAGAGTTCTAACTCCAAAGTGTCTCTTCCATGCCACATTCCCTCCCCCAACCCTTCAGCCCTGTGACAAGGCCTAGTCCCAGCCCTCATCCTCTTTGGCCTGGACTACAACAATATCTACCCAGAAGGTCCTTCTGCCTCCAGTCTCCAGAAAAGTGAGAGACCATGGGTCAAGAGTGTAAAAATACCCAAACACTGTTCTCATATAAAGGGAACCTGAGTTCATCCTGAATAAATGTTGAAGGAAATTTAGGCTGGGCTGAGGAGTAGGTAGAAAACAATCTGAGACAGTTTCCAGGGAGGAGACCAAAACACAAAGCTACACAGAAAATCCAGCAGGGCAGCATTCCAAATTGATTTGGTAGACAAACAGATTTCAGGCACAATACAAGAGGGCAGCACCTGGATGCCAGACCTGGAATGGACATAGGAATCAGGACTCAGGAGAATTGCCTGAGCTGCTCTTCACAGGGTATCTGAGGTCTTAGCCATGGCCCAGGTAGGGAGGAAGGGTTAGAGAGTCATATTCTGACCTGGACTTTGCCAGCCCACTCCCATCTCATCACTAGGACGAACGAACGAAAACTTCCAACCAGAGCATATCTCCCAACACTCAAGCTTTCAATGGTTCCCAGTTGTTTCAAGGTTAAAGGATCAAATTCTTTTGCAAAGCCTTTCTTAATGGATTCTCAGCAGAGGTCCAAAAATTCATGTCTCAGCCCTCCTGATGAACGTTGAGGGGCCAGCTACCCTAGACCCTTGGCTGACATTCAGACACCCGCTCACACTTTCCAGCCTCCTAACCATAGTTCATGTCATCACTCAGCTTAAAATGCTGTTTTTGATTCTTCCTCACCTATGGAAACATGACATACCTTTAAAGAGATCTAGCTCAAATGCCACTTCCCAAGATTCCTTCATCTCCTCAGGGGAAATGATTTCTTCCATCCTCTGAGCTCACACAGCATATTGATTATATCTCTAATTAACATTTACTTCACTTGGTTCTATGTTTGAAATATGTGTATGTAATATACAAAGAACTTCATGTGGTTCTATATTTTCCTGTCTGCACGTGCCAATTTGAAGTTCCCTGAAGACAGAGATGATCTCTTCATTCATCTTTGTATCTCTCCCTTCTATGCACAGAAAGAGGAATAGAAAGAAATCATATAATACTTTGCAAAATAGGAGATATTAAAAAAAAATTGCTACATAGAATTTTCCTATGGGATGGAGGATAGCATTTGATTCTTTTCAATTCAGAGTTGTTGACCTATGTATCATATATGTATCAGGCAGAGTGCTGGCTTATTTTACATATTATTTTACATACATTCTTTATTTTATTTGGTGCTCCTAGCAGTTCTGCCAAGTAGTTCTTGACCTTATTTTATAGATAAGGAAGTTATCAAAGAGATCCATACACACTCAGGATCATATAGCTGGTGTGTACTGGAAACAGAAAGTTACAGCAAAAGCTGATGCTAGAGAAGTCTTGGGTGAACATGTCTTAGCTGATGCCGGAATGGAACAGTGCTTCTCTTTGGGACTGTAGTCATCTAGTCTTATTCTTTATACTGGATCTGTTACGGTCTGAATTTTTTTTGCTTTTGTTTCTGAGACGGATTCTCACTCTGTCTCCCAGGCTGGAGTATAGTAGCAAAATCATAGCTCACTGCAGCCTCTATCTCCTGGGCTCAAGCCATCCTCCCACCCCAGCCTCCCAAGTAGCTGGACTGCAGGTGTTCGTCACCACGCCTGGCTAAGTTTTATTATTTTTAGTAGAAACAAGGTCTCATTATATTGCACAGGCTGGTCTTGAACTCCTGGGCTCAAGTGATCCTCCTGCCTCAGCATCCCAAAGTGCTGAAATTACAGGTGTGAGCCACCATGCCTGGCCTAATCTGAATGTCTGTCTCCCTAAAATTCATATGTTGAAATTTTAACCCCCAAGGCGAATGTATTAGGAGGTAGGACTTTTGGGAGGTGATTAGGTCATAAGGGTGGAGCTCTCATGAATGGGATTAGTGTCTTTATAAAAGAGGCTTGAGAGAGATGCCTCACCCCTTTTACCATGTGAGGACACAGCAGGAAGGCACCATCTATAAGACAGAAAGTGGGCCCTCACCAGACACTAAATCTGCCTTAATCTTGGACTTCCCAGCCTTCAGAACTGTGAGAAGTAAATTTCTGTTTCTATAATGCAGCCAGTTTACGGTATTTTGTTTAAACAGCCAAAATGGACTAAGACAGGACCCAAGGCATAGGAACTCTGCCAATGGCTCCCAACCCCAGACCAATTAAATCAGTCTCTGACTTTTGAGTCCATGCCATCAATAGATTTTTTAATGTTTTTTTTAAGTCACAGGTGATTCTATTCTTCTATCTGCAAATATATCGAGACATTTGCTTTCCTCTAGAAAATAGTTTCCAAGGGAAAAAAAGATATTTGCCTAACAGTTCCAAATACATATAGGTTACCTGGCCCTGGAACAGATGCTCAGATAGAATGGTAGGACGGAGAGTGGATGAAAGAAAAGAACAATTCCTTTACGGGCCCAGGATGCTAGGTTCTGACACATGAATGCAGTGAGATGTACTACAGGTTGATTATCCCTTATCTGAAATGCCGAAGTGTTTCTGATTTTTTCAGGTTTTGAAATAGTTGCAGAATAAATACTACTTTTGAGCATCCCAAATCTGAAAATCCAAAATTCAAAATGTTCCAATGAGCCTTTCCTTTGAGCACCATGTCAACACTCAAAAAAGTTTTGGATTTTAGAGCATCTTGGATTTCAGATTTTTGGATCTGGGATACTCAACCTGTAGCAGGATTTCTAGAGTTGACGAGGATACTCACCCCTCCCACCCAAGTTGGCCTCTTTACTTCTGGGGTCAGACTCTGGGAATTTTAAGGATATTGAATGGTTAACTTCAGACAAGAGTTAAGAGGAGGAAACAAGAGCCAAACTGTCACTGTGCCAGAGTGGTCACCTGAGTGAGTGGCAGCCTCACCCCTGTCACCAGACAATGAGATAAGATGCTTCTGCTTCCTGGAGTTAAGGTGCCTCATGGGAGAAATGGATATAATTTCTTTTCTCATAACCTAACAGGTTGTGAAAACAAAACCAGAAAAGAGATGAGAAAAAGCTTGGGGAAAGTGTTAAACAAATGTCAAATAGTGCTAATAGAAGGGATGCAAATACTTTTGCTGCAGTGAATTCAGATGCATTGCTGGAAAATATACACAGCCAGGGAACCTGGTGGACAGAGATTCAACAGCCATTGAGTGAAGGCCTACTATGTGCCAGGCACAAGCCTTGTCCACAAAAGAACTTAGTGTAGAAGGGGAGATGTGGCCCCAGTGGATTTTGGGATATACCTCCCTGATAGAGATTTTAAAGGTAAAAATTTGAGCTACATCTTAAGAAATACTTTTGGGAGCTGAGAATTGTGGGTTAGAAGAGAAAGGCCACCTTGGAAATTATAGGAGGAAGAAATTGATTCTAACAGAGGCTTCTGAGAAAGAAGCCTTCCCTAATGAATGCCATTTCAGCTGATAAAGCTCAAAATGAAGGAACAGCAGTTGGTGGGTGTGCCCCCAAAATAGTGAAGCAGTCAGTATGGCTAAGATCATCTGTGGGTGTCAGTCAGCTCTTTCCTGCAAGAGTTTTGCTGAGTCCCTTCAGAGCCAAGGCTGACACACTTCCTCTAAGTCACTTCATTTGCTGGACACTAGAGACTTAGCACTTGGCTTTGGACCAGGCACAGTGGGGAAAACTGAAGGACAAGTAATGGTCATTGCCCTCAAGAAGCTTAAAATCTAATTGGGAGGACACAACAAATGATTGTGGAACTCTTGCAATCTATGTGACTTAGTAACATTTAACACTCAGAAAGCAATTATTTTGAAACTGTCAGATAGGCAAGTTGGCTAAGTATGGTTGTCCAGTCAGCACACTGCCCAAAAGTGCCCAGCTGAGAAGACGACTAAGGACATCCTTTTACAATTCATCAGCCTAGGGTAAATGAATGCCTTCTTCTAATTCACACAAAGATGCTGCTTGTGCTAGCTGAAGGCCAAAGAGCACCAACTTGAAAAATGATAGGAAATTCAGAAATGAAGAACAAGGTCTTGATTGAAAAGCTCAGTAGGAAGCTTTAGTGAAGAAAGAGGGATTTGAATTATGCCTGCCAGGTGGCAGGATTGGAATTGGTGGGAGGCAGGATGGTATTCCAGACAAACAGAACAGCTGGGGCTAAGATCTGAAGCTAGAATGAGCCTGGCAGGTGTTCTGGGCATGATGAGAATTCACTGGCTTAGTACAGATCAGTTGAAAGTAGACTAAGGAAAACTCAGCTGGGTTTGATACAGGGGGTCAGAGAAGGAAGGCAGCGTGCAAACCAGAAGTAGCAGGTGCTCCTGGGTCTGCTCGTGTCTTCTAGTCTGGGCTCTGCAATTCACACGCTGATGATGTTTGACAATTATGTTATACCTCTGAGTCGAATATTCCTCATCCATAGAAAGTAGAAGAATCTCCCTTACCCCCTTTGCAAGAAAATACACAAAAATGAAATGGGGAGAGAGCTACCTACTTCATGGGGTTTCAGAGAGGTTTTGTTAATATAACAAACAATAGGAAGCCATTGCAAGCCATGAGAAAGAATATGGCATAGCCATATGGGATCTGGGAAAACATCTGAGACATAGATCCAGAGAACCCGTGGAGGGGAGGAAGAAGAAGGCAGCTTTAGATCCCTACTTGTCAGGTTGGAATAAGCTCAAAGTCCCACTGCTCTAAACTTGGTGGGTGTCTTCTTTCTGTTCCCGAGGAGCTGACTCCCCAGGTTCCCAGGACTCCCCATGTTAAAGGGACAACACAGTGGCTCAACCACCTTGCCCAGGAAGAAATTTCAGTCACCAGCTGATGAAAGAGCTGCTCTGGATATTTGAAAGATGAAAGATCCTAATACAAATGGGGGTCCAAAAGGAGATTGCAGAAAGTAAGTACTGAAAAGAGAGGATAGCAGTGATTGCTAACGTTCATTACACACAGACTATGTGCTTTACAGGTATCAATTCATCTGATCATTACAATCCTCCTATAGGGGCTGTCATTATGAACGCCATTTTACAGAGGGGAACACAGAGGTATGGAGAGGCCAAGCCCCTTGACCAATATGGTTCAACCAGTAAGTAGCAAAGAAGAGAGCCAGGTATCAGAGTCCTCATGCCTCATCACGCTGTCATGGTGCCTCTCGGAAAATGTGGTGGCAAAAAACACAGCAGAGATTAATTAAAATAAGTAGCCGGAATACACCCCAAGGAACTGAAAACAGGTATGCAAACAAGTACACATCAAGCATGTTTACAGCAGCACAACTCACAATAACCAAGAGGTGGAAACAGCCCAAACACCCATGGATGGATGAATGAATAAGCAAAATATGCTACAATGACTATTATTCATCCATAAAAAAGAATGAAGTACTGATACACACTACAATACGGATGAACCTGAGCACATTATGCTACGTGAAAGCAGCTAGACCCGAAAGACCACATGCTGCATGCTTTCATTTCTGTGAAATATCCAGAACAGGTAGATCCGTAGAGATAGATTGGTGGTCACAAGCGGTTGGAAAGAGAGGGGAAGAGAGAGCAACTGCTCGATTGGTATGTGGTTTTCTACTGGGGTAATGAAAATGTTTTGGAAGTAGATAGAGATAGCAGTAGTACAACATTGTTAAGGTACTAAATGCCACTGAATTGTTCACTTCTAAATGGTTAACCTTACGCTATGTGAATGTCACCTCAATTTTAATTTTATTATTATTTTTTAGATGAATCTTGCTCTGTTGCCCAGGCTAGAGTACAGTGGCACGATCTTGGCTCACTGCAACCTCTGTCTCCCAGGTTCAAGCAAGTCTCCTACCTCAACCTCCTGAGTAGCTGGAACTACAGGTGTGCGCCACCACGCCTGGCTAATTTTTGTATTTTTAGTAGAGTCAGGGTTTTACCACATTGGCCAGGCTGGTCTCAAACTCCTGACCTCAGGTGATCCACCCGCCTCAGCCTCCCAAAGCGCTGGGATTACAGGCATGAACCACCATGCCTGGCCTTGCCTCAGTTTTTAAAAAAATAATAAGTAACCAAAGCCCAGGATAGGCAATGCTAGGGAGGAAAGCACCTGCTCGACAGGTGAGGAAATTACAGGGAGGCACAGAATCTGCAAACAGCCTCTGGCTCATGCCCCACACACAGCCTTGCTTAAACTGAACTTTGTTGCATCACTTGGTTGGTGGGAAAATACAGCGAAGAGCAATGCCTGCTAGTCACTGAATACCTTCCATGTGCCAGACATTATAAGCACTTTACCAGCATTATTTTATCTGATCCTTTAATAGTATTCTGTAATTAAAAAAAAAAATACTTGTTGTCCCTAAGCACAGTGAGCCTAACAAAGGTTCAGAGCGTTGAAGGGACTTGCTCAATAGCCTAATCTTAGTAAAGTGGCAGAACCAGGATTCAAGCCCTTGTGTCTCAGATTGTTCAACACTACACCTTACTATACTATTCCTCTGTCCCTGAAACTTCAGAATCCTTCCTCATACCTGGGTTACTCTGGGACTAGGGAGATCACTACTTAGACATCCAGCAACACTTTCACCTCAGCTATTTACCATCCTTGGGGCAAAGAGAAGTGAGCTCACCCTTCCACCAGCAGCATGCAATGGAGTTACCTGCCTGCCAGAGTTTAACTAATAGCATGCAGCTTGGCCATGCAGCTTCCAATTTTTTTCCCCGATTCAGAGGTAGACAAGTAGTCATTGCGGCTTAGAGCAATTGTTTCGTTTCCAGTGAATTAAAACAACTGTCAAACCATTGAGGCCATCTTCTAGACTCTTGTTACAGAATTATTCAGAAGGGAAGTTTGCATGATAAAAATGCAAACCAATTATAGAGAGAAACCCAGCATCAGAGAGAACCCAGACTCCTTCCGAAATAACTACGGATCTGTCAAACACCCAAGGGAAGCAGAGAATGAAAAATGGATAATAAATATTTTCAAGAGGAGACTGGACACTGACAAGAGGAAGTGGTACAAGTGGCCCAATTCCAGGAATTCAGACTGCTTAACCCTCACTCAAGTGGCATACAACCCAGGCTTCCCAGAAAAGCCAGAGTTGGGAAGAATTGATGACACCAAGGAAAGCTTAGTAGGAGAGCATAATTTAATAAAAAGAGATGAGAAAGTTGGTGACCCTAGGTACCAGAAACCTCAGGAAGTAACTACTCTACAACCTCAAGAAACCCCCACGCTTCGGCCCACATTTGAGATCAAAGACAGAGGTAGTTGGGCTCTCCTTGAGCACATTCTATAAAATTGACGACTTTTGAAAATAATAGAATTAAAGTCAAGGTTGATATTGATAGTTTTTAGATTCATAACAAAAAGTACATATATATTAGCAGAAGCAAAGTAAAGGTAAGACTTTGATTTGGGTGAAGAAATTTGCCAAAGCTGGAATCTTTTTACGTGCCAGCTGCTCCCACCCACCAGAGGTACTGGCCCATCACCCAAGCTTGGTTCCCCTGGTGTTGAAATGTGGCTACACGGTGGGTTACTTTTAAATTGAGTAGGAACAATTCTGGAAGCTGTGATTAGAGAATGGCCACTTTCTAGGGGAAGTTTGATTACCAATAGAAGAAAAAAAGAGTGGGGTTTAAACATGGGTTCCAGTCCCAGGGTTTTGTCTTACTAGCCAGGCAGCATGGATGAGGCACTTTCCCTCTATGACCCTCAGTTTTCTCACATAAATGTATAGGGTGTTGCTTTCCATTCTCTTTTTCTTTTTTCACTGAGTACACACGTACGTGTTTTACATGATACTTGGTGAAGCTTTCTGAATTCTGACAGCTCATTTACTCTGGTACCTTCTGCATTACAGATGTCTTGTTCTTCACGTGCCTTTTTGAAAGTCTTTCTTGTATTGTTTCATCTGAAGGTCCCTTCTTCCTTCCGGATTATTAGTAACTTGATGGCTCCCCAGCTGTGCAATGATTGAAAGTTATTTAATTTTTTTTGAGCCACAGTTTCTTCTTATGCAAAGCAGAGATAATGAATAATAAATACTCTCTCACGATTGTTTGAGAGGATTCACTGAGTTAACATGTGTGAACATGCCTAGCATATTTTTTAAGTGCCTAGCATAGCATTGGCCACAGAGTGACGATCAGATAAGTGTCACTTTTATCTAAGAGTAAAATGCCAAAATAGAGGTGGTATTTTCTCCCACATCCTAGAAACGTTTCCCCTGAATATTTCCATTTAAAGGCTTAGCACATCAAGCACACATTTGAGGTAGCCTCAATTAGGCAGTGTCCAGCTAAAGACTAGGAAGAGAAGAGTATATTAATGAGTGAAGTGAATTAAAGCTAGCTGCTATAACAACCCCAAAAGTTTAACATTATAAAGATTTCTATTTCTTTTACATTACAGTCCAATGTCAATGTCAACTCTCTTCGGTAGCTGTCCTCCAAGCAGGGGGTGACTCAGGGATCCAAGTTCTTTTTCCCACTTAGGATACTGCTGTTTTAAACACAGCCACTGTGTAAGTCAGGATTCTCCAGAGGGACAGAACCAATAGGATAAGGAGGGTGGTGGGGAGGGAAAGAGAGAGAGGGAGAAGGAAAGAGAGGGGGAGAGGGAAAGAGAGAGAGGGAGAGGGAAAGGGTGGGGGAGAGAGAAGGAGAGAGAGGGGGAGGGGGGGGCAGAGAGGGGAGAGAAGGGGGCAGAGGGGGTGAGGGAGGGAGAGGGGGAGGGAGAGGGGGCAAGGGAGGGAGGAGGGAGAGGGGGGTAGAGGGAGGGGGAGAGGGAGAGAGGGAGAGGTGGGGAGAGGGAGGGGGAAGGGAGAGGGGGAGGGGGAGAGGGTGTGGGTGAGAGGGAGGGGAGGGAGGGGGAGGGAGAGGGGACAGGGAGGGGAGAGGGAGGGGGAGAGGGGGAGAGGGAGGGGGATGGGGGAGAGGGAGGGGAGATGGAGGGGGAGAGGGAGGGGGAGATGGGGAGAGGGAGGGGGAGAGGGGGAGTGGGGGGCAGATGGGGAGAGGGAGGGGAGGGAGGAGACAGGGGAGGGAGGGGGAGATGGGGAGAGGGAGCGGGAGAGGGGGAGTGGGGGGCAGATGGGGAGAGGGAGGGGAGGGAGGAGACAGGGGAGGGGGAAAGGGGGAGGGGGAGAAGGGGGAGGGGGAGAAGGGGGAGGGCGGAGGGGGGAGAAGGGGAGGGGGGAGGGGGGGAGAGGGAGGGGGAGAGGGGAGAGGGAGGGGGAGAGGGGAGGGGGAGAGGGGAGGGGGAGAGGGGAGGGGGAGGGGGAGGGGGGAGAGGGAGGGGGAGAGGGGAGAGGGAGGGGGAGAGGGGGAGGGGAGGGGAGAGGGAGGGGGAGGGGGGAGAGGGAGGGGGAGGGGGAGGGGGGAGAGGAAGAGAGGGGGAGAGTGGGGAGAGGGAGGGGGGAAAGGGGGCATGAGGGAGGGGGGAGAAGAGGAGGGGGACGGGAGAAGGGGAGGGGGAGGGGGAGAGGAGGAGGGGGGAGAGAAAGAGGGAGAGAAAGGGAGATAGGGGAAGAGAGACAGAGAGAGATGGACTGAGTAGGGAAGATTAGCCCTCAGTGTTAGCAAGCACCATCCAATTGGCTGTGGGCCTATCCACATTGAGGGCTAATCTTCCTCACTCAGTCCATCAATTCACACAACATTCTTCTCTGAAAACACCCATGCAGACACACCCAAAAGTAATGCTTTACCAGTTCTCTATGTATATCTTAATTCAGTCAAGTGGACCCTAAAATTAACCATCACAGACACCACCATCAATTTTGAAGAAGAGAGTCCTTTGCTTCTAGTGACACAAAAGGAAAAACCAGCGAGTTTGTGGACAATGACTCATGAGGTCTAATGGCCAGACTGGGAAGTGTCATCTGTCATTTATGGCCACATCTAATTGGCCAGGATCCTATCACATGGCCCACTCTAAATCCAAAAGAAACTGGAAATGTAGTCTTCCTGTGTGACTAGAATGGAGACAAAATCGTTTTATGAGAATGCGGCATTGCCCCCAACACGGTCTGGCCTCAGCCCTGGATTTTACATGACTGTGGCACTGAATGAATGCATGATTTGATTTCCCAGCAGCTCTTCTTACCATTCATTTACTTGTTTCATTCATTCTTTAATTTATTCATTTACTCATCTATTCATTCCACATTAATTGGGCATCTACTATGTGCCAGGCATTATGCTTCCTCCTCAGATTACAAATAAGACATAATGCTTGCCTCCAGGGAGTTGCTCATCTAGCAGGTAATAGATAAGCAAACAATTAGAGTACAGTACAAAAGTGTCTGCAATACAGACACTGTTTTTTTTCAATACAGGCCTGTACAGGCAGTACAGGGAGGAGTGCTACCCACTCCGCTGCTGCCTTAAGAAACACAGTCACTCCATCTCCTGGTACCTCAGCCCAGCCAGGGCCCACCTTGCTCTGGAGAAGGTTTGCTGCTCTTGGTCCAATGGGGTCTGTCCTGGGAGAAGGCAGGGCCTCCTAGGCAGGAGGTAACAATTTCACTCAGTAGCTGGTTGACCTGCCCTTCTACCTGTGCAACTCTGGGAGAGGGAGACTTGACTCACAAGGGGAGGGCCACCTGTGAAAGTGAATGTTGCTGCAGAAACACAAATACTTAGACACCTGAGTCCTGGGCCCTCTCCATCCACAAGTCCCAGGACAGAGCTTCCTCATTTCCCCAGGGTGCTATAGCATCTCCTTTCCCCTTCCAGACCCATTTTCCACTTGTCTGTATCCTGCTCTGCACCCCAGGAGACTGACCTTGGCACCCATTAGCAAGCTCCCTGGCTCTCATTCCCATTTGGGACCAGTATAGTCCTGTGACAAGCAAGAGACTAGAGGATGGGGAGAGAGTGAGGGGGAGGTATTTATTCCCACAGCTCTCTCTCCCAGGCAGCAGGCTGACAGTGTCTGGATTGTCTGTGAAAGGCCACAGCTCCAGGGACCAGCCCTTCCTGTAGCTACAGGCCTCAGAGAGCAGCTGCTTCCTCCCTCTGCCCCACGGGTTTCATTTACCCATGATGCGAGTCTCCACTGTGTTCCCTTGGTTAAGGCATTTATGCTGTGTGTGTCTGGGTACCTGGTGGCCTTCCCAAGAGAGCAGCTACATCCCGTGTCAAAGTTTCGGAGGATCTAGATCCCAAGGCTGATAGATCGAGTGCAGCATGGGCCCTCACTGCCGCCTCAGTCCCAGGAAGATGTGGGATGCGCTAGAAAGAGACGAGTCTAGGCCCAGACGGGGCAATAATTTGTTTCACAAATATGGGCAGGTTATTTAATCTCTCTGAGCCTCATTTTTCTTATCTATGAAAATAGGGTGAAACTATCCCTTTCCTGAGGACTCAATGAACAATATAGGTGCGGTGCCAGCCAGAGGGGAGCCTTCAGTAAAAGAAGAAAAAATATCAGAAAAAAGAAACTTTTTTCTTTCCTTCCTTCCTTTCTTCATTCTTTCCTTCTATCCTTCCCTTCCTTCTTTGTTCCCTTCCTCCCTCCCTCTTAAATTCCTCACCCATGCAGTAAAGGAGGGGACTTTAAAATCAGATTTAAAATAACACATCTTAATTAAACATCTACCATGGGCAAGCAACTCTACAGCATGCTATGGAGGACACAAGAGTATGTAAGCCCCATGCCTTCTTCCAGAGAGGTTAGGACTCTGACAAAGGAGACGGATTATCAGTCCCTGCATCTGAAACAGGTGGAGGTCAGCCAAAAACTTGAACAAAACACAAAGGGCACACACTGCAGGGAGCAATTACCCGGGACTGGGAGATGGGAAACGCATCCTGAAGGAGTTCAAGTCTGAAGTTGTGAGTTTTCTATAGAATAGTTGGGACCATTACCTATTCAAACTAAGTACCTCATTTCCTACAGCAACCTGTCACCGTTCAGCAGGTTGGGCCTGACATCCAATTCTGCCCTGGGCAAAACACTCTTCAGAGTGTAAATGACATTTTCTTGTGGTTTTGTCCAAAATAAAATGCAAAAAGGAAAAAACAGCATTGCTGTACACTGTGGACCTCTGACTGCGGTGGTAACAGAGCCGATTTGTTGAGAAAGTCTCCAGAAGGCTCCCCTGCAGCCCCCGGGGCTCATCTGATCTCTCACTTCCTGCTTATATCTCTCAAGGTTCCCCCATTGCCCTTGGAATAAAAATGAAATTCAATCCACTTAGTAGTGTCCATAAGGCCTTTTATTATCTGACCCCCACCTTTCCCCACTGCTCTCAGACCCCAGACTCTCTGTCCTATACCCTGTGTTCTCATCACACGAATTACTGGCACGGCCTTGAACAAATCACAGTACTTCAAGCCTTGGTATATGCTTTTTCTCTCTGCTTGAAACATCCTTCCCCAACCCCTCTCACCTGCATAGTAAAAGCATTCTAAGTACCACTTCCTGCCAGAACCTCCTCTGACTTCGCCATCTGCCCTTCCTCTATGTACACGTCTGTATTGCAGACACTTTTGTACTGTACTCTAATTGTTTGCTTATCTATTACCCATTAGATGAGCAACTCCCTGGAGGCAAGCATTATGTCTTATTTGTAATCTGAGCAGGAAGCATAATGCCTGGCACATAGTAGATGCCCAATTAATGTGGAATGAATAGATATGTAAATGAATAACTTAAAGAATGAATGAAAGAAATAACTAAATGAATGCTAAGAAGAGCTACCGAGAAATCAAACCATGCATTCACATAACGCCACAGTCATGTAAACTCCAGAGCTGAAGTCAGCATTTGGGGTCCTGTGCAAGCCGATGAGTATGCACTCTGGAGAGAGGGAACAGAGCAGCCCCTCAGCAGCTGGACAGCAAGCTGCTACTTAGATGGAAGAAAGAGCCACAGTTAACCCTTTCTGCACTGTTATATCATAGGTGCAATTATAGTCTTCATTTTACACGTTAGGTAACCAACACTTGCCCACGGTCCCACAGGTAACAAGTGGTGAGCCAGGATTCACACCTGGGAAATTTGACATCAGGGCCGCCTGCTCAACCTCTACGCAATAGCCTCCCAACTTGGGGATACTGTCATCAGTTCTTCACCACTCCCCAGGTCTCCGAAGACCTGGCTCCATTTCTTCTACTTGTCTTGAATTACACAATGCCACCTGAACCCTGACAGTCAATGCCCTGCACTTGACCTGCAGGTCTGTGTTTCCTGTGACCCAGGAGGCCAGATTCAAGATCCTCTGATGAAGGCCTTGGGAAGGAATGGGAGCAAAGGCCAGGATAACACATGAAGGAGACCTAAGTGGGCCTCCCTGAAGCTCAGGGCAGACGGGCACAGGCTGCCTGGAAAAAACATGCCAGAGGGTGGGGCCCAGGCTGGCATTTTTTTTTTTCTGGTAGAAACAGGGTCTTGCTATGTTGCCCAGGCTGGTCTTAAACTTCTGGCCTCAAGTGGTCCTCCCGCTTTGACCTCCCCAAGTGCTAGGATTATAGGTGTGAGCCACTGTGCCTGACCCAGGCTGGCATTTTAAAAAGTAAAGTTCCACCAGCCCACCCAGAATGCTATACCTAAAGCTTGTCTTTACCTATCCCCAGGGCACAAGCCTGGATAAGGAATCTGCTCAAATTGTTTATTGTTTCTCAAAGGAAATGTCACCTAGGAGCTGTCAGCCTACGTCTCAGAGAAGCCTAAACTAAAAATATCAGCAGGATTCTGAGACTCAGAGACTCCTTGAATAGTAGAGCTGGAATAATGAAAATAATAATGAAAGCAGCAATGACTACATGTGCCAGGCCCCAGGATATGTACTCGATATATGTTCATCCAGTTCTCACAACCCTCCCTGCAGTCATCATGGTTTTTATGGCCGAACAATCTCAGGATCAGAAAGATTAATTAACTTGCCTAAAGTCAAATTGTTAGTGTCCAAGGTAGGAGTCAAGCCCCCTTGGGTCTAATCTCATTTCTCAAACCCTTCCCGCTACAGCAGCATCAGCCCACTGCCTGTTTGTGTAAATAAAGTTTTATTGGAACACAGCTGTGCTCACCGTTCTGTGCCTGCTTTTGTGGTACAATAGTAGGGTTGAGTATCCCACAGAGACCATACGGCCTGAAAAGCCTAAAATATTTGCTCTCTGAAACTTTATAGGAACAGTTTGCTGATCGCTTTTTTTATACCTTGCTACTTTGGAGAGTTTTTATTCCTACCTTTAAGATTATCCAAGTGATGTACAGATAAGTAAAGTGACCTGCCCAAGGCCACACTAGCTCTCCTCACTGGTTTTCACTCAATAAATATTTACTTTTTCACTGTGCTATTTACTCTGAGGAACAGGAATTAGCTCCTGTCCGCAAGGAATGTAACCTACTGTTGCAAAGACTGACATACCAGAAAAAGTTTCTGAACGCAAGTCAGTACACACTGCATATTGCCGTACATCTCGCTTCAGGCTCACCTCCCGCAGCCCTACCCATCCTTCATTACACTCTGGCCTTCCTTCTGTTTCCCAGCAGGTTATTAAAGACTGACCACAAGGCAGAAAATAAGTCTTGGAGGGAGAAGCCAGGAAATCAAAACAACTGGATTCAGTCAAGAAAGCAAAGTGTTTGCAGGTCCGGCTGAGTGGTTGGGAATGGAGGCTGTGAACCCTTTGTGGGTAGACTGGGAACTCAGAAGTGCCAGACAGAAACAGACAGATGTGCAGCCCTCTTTATAAAGCTGATGCTTCAGCTCCACTTTTTATAGGAAACTTGGGCTGCTTTTTCAGTTGCACAGATAGCGAGAACTCAGTCAACAACATCTTCTTACTTAATTGCAAATTCCCAAGTGCCTTACCTGATGTAAAAGGTCTATCTGGATTTCTCCCTTAGAGAGCTAAGGAATTTATATGAGAATCAGCTGAATGACAGCATTAGCTAACCCTGTTACCTAGACTAGGCCAAAAACTACCTCCTGGAAATCAAAACTCATTTTGGCTGGTGAACAACAAAGACATCAGAGACAAAGGAGAATCTTGGCCCTCACGGTGTCATAACCCGGTAGAGAAGAAAAGACATGTACAAAGAAGCAACGTGATAGAACATGCTGGGCTTTGGAAGATATGGGTTGCAGATCTGGCCCTTTGGATTGACCCCTCACAGGCTATCAGGTAGCCAAGTAATTGAATTAACCTCTCAGACCCTTGGCATCTTCACTTCCAGCCTGGTGATAATCTTGCCTATGACATAGGGCCATTGTAAGCATTAATGAGATTATTGTCAATATTAACAAGTAGTTATTAACTAGTATTTCTCTCACACTTTACAATTAATAAATCACTTTCCACTTAGTGTTTTCATAAATGGTAAAAGTGTTGTGAGAATAAAATCTTTGGGAAACACTTAGGTCATGCTCTTTTCCTTGTAACTACGGAGGACTATGCCTGAGCTACCTTATTTGATCCTAAGGGTCTGCTGCCCAGGAGTTGACGCATTGGGCCTTGGGGGAGACCCATTCTTCTCGAGGGAATTTACAAGCAGGTATACTGAAAAATAGAGTCTTGAGCAAGTTATTTCTTTCTGAATTTCAGCTTTCTCCTCCATAAAATGGGGTTATTAACCCTTAGGTTATTGTGGTCTCAAGAAAGAGTTTCCGACAAAGTAGAGGAGAGAGATAGGAGAGATGTAGATTAATAATACCTCTTCACCAAAGGCAAGCCATTCCCTAAGTTAGACCAGAACACAGGAGTTTTTTTGTTTTGTTTTCAACTGCAATGACGTTTCAGGTCAAGGAGCAATGGTATACTGTGGCAACTCATGCCAGCTCACAGAAAGCTGACAGTAAAACATTCAAGAATTTTGCATGCTAGTTGTTAAACCATTGGTGGTTTGAAATCAGCCACGGTGGGAGCATTTACACCATGGAAATTGGCAAACACTACAAACCAGGCTTTTTTTCTTCTTCCTGGAGAGCTGGTCTACCAGCACACCAATGGCAAAGTGAACAACTTGGTAGCGATCAGAGCATCCGGGTCAGTGATTAGAAATTCACCTGGGAATAGAATGAATGGAAAGCTGTTTTAAACAACATACTCAATTCTATAGTACTTCAGATATAAGGGGGTCCACAATCCTTTCCTCAAAACAGGGGCTCTTAAAATTTTCTCCTAGTCAAATACATGTCACAGGAAAAACACACAAGTCTGATTTCCTCCAGCACCCTGCCTGGTGCCCATCCCTTCCCCTCCACTGAAGAAAACATATCAGAATGCCACACGTGGGGGATAATACTTTTATAAACATAATCTCGAGGCTGCTCCCACTTTTCCTAAGTACACCGTTTGCAAACACTGTTACTTCATTACTACCAACAAATTGGTTATGACAAACTTCAAAGAGTCAAGACCCAGCTATTGAGAATAATCATACTAAGCAGATGATGATGGCTCACAACTCGTACTCAATCCAATGCCCTCATTTTTCAAGCTGACTTTAAAGCTGCTAATGCATTCTCTGAATTGATTTGGAAAGAGAGAAAAATCATCCCAGAGGTGACACTTGTGATTTTACACTTAGGCTTTCCCATATGCAATCAGTCATTCACCCATCTCTCTGTTCGATAAACACATAGTGGCCCTGTTGCATCCACCATTCTCTAGCTACTTCCAGGGGCAGCCAACAGAAATGTAGGCTTGATCCTTTTCTTCTCTTCTTAGACCCTTCACTAGCTCCCCACTGTCTGCAGGGTGGGTTCAACCTTGACCCTGAGACACAGGGCTCACATCATCTGGCCCCAGCATGTGTCCCCAACTGTACTTTTCTGGAATGACACATGCTCCCACATCTTGACTTGTTCTTATAAAATAATTGGGAACACATTCTCAGGATTAAAATTTTAAACAATAAAAAAATACATGGAGTGAAAAAAAAGTTCCTCTTTGTCTTCCATCTCTCACCCCCAACATCATCCTCCTCCCCAGAGTAACCACATAACATTTTAGGTTCTATCTATGTAGACTTTTTAAAAATGCATTTTCACATTTAGAGTGTGCATATTAATGTATTGTTTGGATTTTTAAAATAAATACGATCATATATATTTATATGTATTATATGCTATATATATATAATATGGAAAATAATTTTTTTACTTTATATCTCAGAGATCTTCCCATGTCTGGGCATGTGTATCTCTCATTATTCTAAACTGTTGTCAATTTCCACAGTGTATGGGTGTGTGTATGTATGTATATATATATATATATATATATATATAATTATTTAATCAACTTCCACTTGATGGACATTTAGGTTAACTGTTTTTCACAATTGCAAACAATTCTGTAATGAGTATCCTTGTACATATTTGTGCACATGAATAAGTATTTCTGTAGAACACAAATCTGGAATTGGAATTCCTGGGTGAAAGCACGTTCATTTAGAATTTCAATAGGTACAGCCAAAACACCCTCGATAAAGACTCTACTGATTGGTACATCTATCTACAGTGTATGACTGTTCCTATTTTCTCACAATCCCATCCAATCTTGGACTTTCTCACTTTTCAATTTTTTGCTGATCTGATAGGTTTAAAAAATATCTCATTCATTGTCACTTAAATTTTTATTTTCTTGGTTACTGGAGTATGCAATTTTTCAAATATTTATTGGCACTCTTCTACTGTAAATCATCTGTAACTCTTTGACCATTTTTCTGTTAGGTTGGTTAGGTTGTCTTTCTTACTGATTTGTATGAGTTATTTATATACTAATAGGAATGATTCTTTGTCTATTAAATATGTTAATTGGTCACCCCCTTTGCTTTTTAAGCAGAGGGCTTGAATGAGGAAAAATCTGATACAAGATTTTTTATAATATATAATCCCTACAAACACTTCTCTACTTATTGTACTCATCCTTTAATAGGTGCAAGCATTGCCCCTTTCTGTGCCTGTGATAGACTCACTGAGCAATTGTGACATTCTATCCCACTGAGCCTGAACATAGCCCTTGAATCTGTGTCAATGCAGTGCTCCAGGTAGCTAACATGAATAAACCAAAATTGGCCCAGTAGAGTAAACCTTTCTGCCACATCAGCTATAAAAACATACATGGTGTATGTTTAAGAATGGTCCTGTCCAAAGAAGCATCATCCCTCAGTCCTTAATTTACAGATTAATATTCCAGGGGCTTACAAAACTTCTCTGTCCTTGGCCAGGTCACAATGCTCTTATAAATGTTTAAAATAACATTGTTACTTGTGTATGCACCCTCCTTATCTCCTCGGGAGTTATTTTTGGGAAGGGTGTGTTATCATCCTTATTTTTAAAGTTCAACTGTAAACTAAGTTCCTCCCAGAGCTGGCTTGGCTTACATGCAGGAATGAGCAAAGGCAGTTAGCCTGTGAGGTCAGACACAAGATGGAGTCAGTTACGTTTGATTTCTCACTGTTACACTCACTACTGGGAAGCCAGACTGGATGATGACTGCAAGATTTTGTTCTTTCTTGTCAACTGTTATGCTCATCCTCCAGCTGAAAGTCCCATCAAAAATATGTTTATGCTATGTATTTTCCTCCAAATGTGACTTCATTAATTCAGCCATGTGATCAGGTTATACTTAAATCAATGAAGAGTAAATATTAAAACACTTTCTTGAACAGCACGCTAACAGCAGTGAAGAGAGGCATGGGTGTGACAGGTTTTCAAAAGGAGTTTAGCATGAAGGATGCCATATATGCTGTTGCCAATACTTGGAATACTTGGAACACAGTGACTAAAGACACAGTTGAGCACGCCTGGCACAAGCTCTGGCCTGCAACTACATTCAGTGATGATGATGAACAAGGTGGTGACTTTGAAGGATTCTGTATGTCAAGTGAGGAAAACATGATGTCTAACCTCCTTACATATGCAAAAAACATACCTTCGGAGTCCATCAGTAAGCCGGAAGAAATGGATATCAAAGAAGTTTTTAACATTAATAATAAGGTTACAGTTGTTCATTCATTGACCGATGGTGAAATAGCAAAAGTGATTGTAAATCAAGGTGACTGAGATAACAGTGACAAAGATGACGTTGTTAACACTGCAGAAAAAGTGCCCACAGACAACATGGAGAAAATATATACTGGGCTTATTGAAGGACCAGAGCAGCATGTGTTCATAACAGAGGCATGTCAGTTTAAGCCAGAGAGTCTTCTAAGATAAAAACCATTGTTCATGAAGCAAGTGATTCTGGAGGAAACAGCTTTAAATCCCATCCAGCAGAATGCCTCCTCATCCCAAGTGACCCACGTCCTGGTCCCTCAACTGCTTCTGATGTTTCTTCTCAGCAAAGAAAAATGAAATACAATGCACAATAACTTAAGTCAAAACACAACATTGAAGGTGGAGACTGAAAGCCTGCTCTTGTCAGCTGCTGCTGATGTCTAACAGTAGATGCAGGTATTATGGCAATGCTACTGTGCTGCTTAGTTATCCTGAACACATTATTTTTTCACCCTATTAATAGCATGTCATGTTTTCTAATGTTAAGTACTTACGGGTGAGTAAATGTAAGAAAATTATTGTTTATGGTAGCATATAAATTCAGTCACGAATGACAGTGATGTCAAACAACCACAGATCATCCACATGGGTGATGTGATAGAGTCCTTTGCTTTCTTATGCTTCAATGTATACAGACTTTGTTTCATGCACAAAATTATTTAAAATATTATATAAAATTACCCTTTGTATATATAAATATATATGAAACATAACTGAATTATATTTTTAGACTTGTGTCCCATCCCCATGATATCTCAGTATGTACATGCAAATATTCCAAAATCTGAAATCTGAAACACTTCTGGTTTCATGCCTTTTGGATAAGGGATACTCAACCTGAAGTTTCTATCTGATGAACACTGTTGTGTCAGGTCATTCATGGCCCATTGGCCAACCTGGGCTGGCCCAGGTTTCATAAGGCTGAATCTCTTGGCCTTGAACAATGTGTCTCCAGCAGATAAAAATTAGGGATAGAGGAGGTATACTCCAAGTCACAGAGCACCCACACAGGAGACATGCTTGTGAAGCTGACACAGGCATCCTTACCAGTGGTGCTAGAAGAAATTGATTTCCTCTTCTGTAAAAAGTTTTTCCTCCATTCACACAACACTTCAGACACCAAATGTATACCAAGAAATTCTCCAACTCTCTGGACACCAACTGGGCGTCCAATAATTTAATTAATTTTGACACTACCTTAAGTTAGCATCAGATCCTGCAAGCTGAAGGCTCACTCCACAAGACTGCCCCAACTTCAGACGCCAGTTGTAAGTCCTGACCTCCTATACTTCCGACCAACTGACTATAAACTGGGGCTTCCTACCATCCCCTCCTTGGGTTCAATTATTTGTTAGAATGGTTCACAAAACCCAAGGAAACATTTTATACTTATTTTTACAGGTTTGTTATAAAGGATACAGCTCAGGAACAGCCAGATGGGAGATGCATGGGGCAAAGTATGGAGGTGGAGGGGTGCATGGGGCTTCCTTCAATGCCTTCTTTGGGCACATCACCCACCCTCCCGTCACCTCCATGTGTTCACCAACCTGGAAACTCATCAGAGCTTGTCATTCAAGAGTTTTTATAAAGCTTTATTTCCAGCTCTATTCTCCTTCCTGAAAGTTGGTGGGTAGAGCCGAAAGTGTCTACTCTCTAACCATCTGGTCTTTCTGGTAGCCAGACCTATCCAGAGGCTGTTTCGGATTCACCACCCGAAATCACTCATTAGCATAAACTGAAGTATAACCAAAAAGTGTTTGTTATGAGTAACAAAAGACACTCTTACCACTCAGAAAATTCCAAAGATTTAGAAGCTCTGTTCCCAGAACCAGGAACAAAGACCAAATATGTTTTTTGTTATACTACACTTCTGCTGCATGAGGAAAAGAGGAAGTAAAGACAAGCTTAAAAGTGCATGATACTTGTGTCCCTGATATGACACGTCACCTAGGAAGCCTATGCACCATCTCCTTCCCCACTCCCTGTGCATCCCTCAACTTTGCTGCTCTTATCTCCTTGTTCTATAACTGTGTTTTTACTTATCTGGAGCTCCTTCAAGGTAGGGATGAGGCCATATTCGAATTTTTCAGCGTATGAATTTGTCATAGTGACTGAAACTCTATAGCTATTCAGTAAATGTTATTGCACTAATAAATGAACGGTCACTGTACTTACCAGTGAAGGCAGAACTATTCTGTGTTTGAGCCCTATACTAAGAACATTACATACTTTATAATTTAATTCTCACAACACTATGAAGTTGGAGTTATTATATATTATATAGCTGGTGAAACTGGGGGTAAGTAAATTCTCTAAAATCATATAGCTTATATGAAAGTTGTCAGAATAAAAATGCATTCATTTGTGTCAAATAGCCCTGACAAATAGAAATGTGGAAGGCCATGAAAAGAGAATTCTCATGCATAAATGGCTGATAACAAAAACTGTCACAAAGACTGCAAAAAAACACAACCTTGCACAAAGGCCATAACTTTATACAAAAAAAATACTTCTGCAAGGACATCTGCCCAGTAACAGACTGTCCAATCTCAGACTGGTGTCACTCTTGTTATTAATCCTTGTAGCCAAGGATAATTATCTCAAAACAGTTATGTAATTCTCCTCATGTTTTCTTTAAAACCCTTTGTCTTCTTTTGCTTCCCTGAATACTAGGGCATGTATATTCACATTGCAATACCCTACTCCCAAATAAATATCATTTACTTAGAGAACCTCTCTCTTTTTATTTAGGTTGATGTATAGGCCATTCTTAACATCACTATAAAGAGATTCCTGTGACTGGGTAATTTATAAGGAAAGGAGGTTTAATTGGCTCATGGTTCTGCAAACTTTCCAGGAAGCAGGGTGCTGGCATCTGCTCAGCTTCTGGGGAGGCCCAGGAAGCTTTTGATTGCAGCAGAAGGCAAAGGATGAAAGCAGGAGTAAGCAAGAAGGAGACAGGGTGGGTGCCACACACTTTTAAATGACCAGACCTCCAAGAACTCGCTATCATGAGGACAGCACCAAACCATGATGTATCTGTCCCCATGATCAAAACACCTCCCACCAGGCCCCATCACCAGCATGGGGGATTACAATTCAACACGATATTTGGGCGGGGACAAATAGCCAAACTATTTTGGATATCTGCCCCTAGTCCCTCCCAAATCTCATGTCCTGTCACTGTTGGTGAAGAGTCAAACTCTAAAATATTAGAAGAGATTTATTCTGAGCAAAATATGAGTGACTAATGGCCCATGACACAGCCCTCAGGAGATCTTGAAAACATGTGCCCAAGGTGGTTGGGTCACAATTTGGTTTTATATATTTTAGGGAGACATAAAGCACTAATCAATACATGTATGATATACATTGGTTTGGTCTGGAAAGGGACAACAGAAAGTGGGAACTTCCAAGTCATAGATAAGTTCAAAGATTTTCTGATTGGCAATTGGTTAAAAGAATTATTATCAATAGGAAGTAATGTCTCAGTTACAATAAGGGTTATGGAGACCAAGGTTTTATCATTCAGATGAAGCCTCCAGGTAGCAAGCTTCAGAGAGAATAGATTGTAAATGTTTCTTATCAGGCTTAAAGAGTCTGTTCAATCAGTAATTCCAAAAGGAAAGTGGGTACAATGATGCATGTCTGGCTCCCCCTTCTCATCATGACCTGAAATCGTTTTTTCAAGTTAACTTTGGATGCCCTTGACCAACAGCAGGGATCTATTCGGATGGTTGGGGGTGCTTAGAATTTTATATCATGTTGCAAAATACAATTATGCCAGGAGCTCCTCCCAAATCTCATATCTTTCTCACATTGCAAAATACAATCATGCCTTCCCAATAGTCCTTCAAAGTCTTCACACCTTTCAGCATTAATTCAAAAGTCCAAAGTCTCATCTGAGACAAGGCAAATCCCTTCCACTTATCAACTTGTAAAATCCAAAACAAGTTGGTTACTTCTTCCAAGAAACAACGGAGGTATAGGCATTGGGTAAACTTCTCCATTCCAAAAGGGAGAAGTTGGCCAAAAGAAAGGGACTACAGGCCCCATGCAAGTTCAAAACCCAGCAGGACAGTCATTAAATCTTAAAGCTTCAAAATAATCTCCTTTGGCTCTGTGTCCTACGTCCAGGACACACTGGTGGAAGGGGGTGACTCCCATAGCTTTGAGCAGCTCCATTTTTGTGGCTTTGGAGGGTTCAGCCTCCAAGCCTGCTGTCACAGGTTATTTAGTGCCTGTGGCTTTTCCAGGGACAGGGAGCAAGCTGCCAGTGGATCTACCATTCTGGAGTCTGGAGAATGGTGGCCCCCTTCTCATAACTCCACTAGGCAATGCCCCACTGGGGACTCTTTGTGGGGCCCCCAACTCCACATTTCCATTTGACTCTACCCTTGCAGCAGGTTTCTACCTGGGCACTTAGGTTTTCTCATACATTCTGTGAGATCTAGGCAGAGGCTGCCAAGAATTCTTCACTCTTGCATTCTATGCACCTGTAAGCTTAACCCCACATGAAAGCCACCAAGACTTACAGCTTGCGTTCTCCAAAGTAGAAACCTGAGCTGTACCTGGGCCCTTTTGAGCCACAACTGGAGCCAGAGCAGCTGATTGTGAGGAGCAATGTCCCAAGGCTGTACATGGCAGTGGGGTTCTGGCCCTGGCCCACAAAACCATTCTTCCCTCCTAGGCCTCCAGCCCTGTAATGGCAGAGCTGCCACAAAAGTCTCTGAAATGTCTTTGAGGTCTTTTTCCAATTGTCTTGGCTATTAACACTTGGCTCCTTTTTAGTTATGCAAATTTCTCCAGCAAGTGGTTGCTTTCAACCTCCTCGAATTCCTCTCCCTAAAAGGTGTTTTCTTTCTCTGCCATGTGGTCAGGCTACAAATTTGCCAAACTCATTCTGCTCCCCTTTTAACTGTAAGTTCCATCTTTAGGTCTTTTCCTTGCTCCCACATTTTAGCATAGGTTGTTGGAAGCAGCCAGGTCATATCTTGAACACTTTGCTGCTTAGAAATTTCTTACAGCAGATACCCTACATTATCACTCTTTAGTTCAAACTTCTACAGATCCCTAGGGCATGAACAGAATGCAGCCAAGTTATTTGCTAAGGTATAACATGTGTGACCTTTGCTCCAGTCTCCAATAAGTTCCTCACTGCTGACTGAGATCTCACCAGCCTGGACTTCACCGTCTATATCACTATCAGCACTTTGTTCACAACCATTTACCCCATTCTCTAAGAAGTTGCAAACTTTTCCTCATCTTTCTGACTTCTTCTGAGCCCTCTAAACTCTTCCAACCTCTGCCTGTTACCCAGTTCCAAAGTTGCTTCCACATTTTCAGACATCTTTAGAGGAATGCCTCACTCTTCAATACCAATTTTCTGTGTTCAGCAATTCTTGCATTGCTATAAAGAAATAGCTGAGACTGGGTAATTTATAAGGAAAAAAGGTTTAATTGGCTCATGGTTCTGTGGGCTTTACAGGAAGAATGGTGCTGGTATCTGCTCAGCTTCTGGGGAGGCCTTAGGAAGTTTATTATTATGGAAGAACGTAAGAGTAGCAGGCACATCATGTAGCAAAAGCAGGAGCAAGTGAGAGAGAGAGTTGGAGTGGAGGTGCCACAGACTTTTAAATGACCAGATCTCACAAGAACTCACTATCACAAAGACAGCACCAAGCCATGAGGATCACCCCCATGATCCAAAGACCTCCCACCAGGCCCCACCTCTAGCACTGGAGACTACAATTCAACATGATATTTGGGTGGGGACAAATATCCAAACTGTATAAATTGATAAATAAAAATAAAGGCAATCCCAGAGAAACCTTGGAAGCTGAATCCCCAGCCACAACAGGATGAGAGATCAGACATGCCTGGTTATACCTCCTCCCTGGCTAACCACCATTAGGCTTTCTTCCCTAAGGGTTAAACAGAAACCGACTCTTTTGAAAGACTCCACCACTGATATCAACCAACAACCTAATGCTACCCAACCATTTTGGGGTTTCCACAAAACCAACCAGCACTCCTTCCTAATAAGAGACCACTGACCATGGAGTGATTCTTGCCAGTCTACAGAGGACATGCAGCAAGGGTTCTTGTGTCCTCTGCTTTACCCTTTGATGTCAGAGGGATGAAAACTCCACCCTCAGGTCATGCTAACGCTGCCCATTTTTGCACGTGGGACCCATAGAGTGACATGAAGCTCAGTGTGCGTGCACGTGTTTCGCATTTCATAAACATTCATAATTCCCCCTGCAGCTTATTAAATATGTATATTTGGCCACTTCATTCAGCATAAATTCACATTCCCTTTGCCCCTCCCTCAAAGTGCCTGTTACTGGCTTCTAGCCCAAAGCTATGCTTCCCAGCCTGTTAGAATGGCCACCCTGCAAGCTACAACCCTTTATGAGAAGTAAAGCTCTCCTTTCCAAATTAATGAACTTCATCATTCTCCATTTGATGAGGTTAACACTTATAAGTGGTAAATCCAGAAATAATGCCAAGATCTATCTGAATTCAAAGCCCACTACTCTAAATTATTACTCTATACAGCCTCCAACTGAAGTCTGGTTCACAGGTAGGCAAGATAATGTCATTGTCTTTATGGAGCAAAAGGAATGAATACACATGCAGTATATAAAATATTCTGTGTATAAAAATAGGATATCTTAGCTATTAGAAATGATAAGATGAATATTCATTGATAAGAAATTTATAAGTGAAAAACAGCCATTTTCAAAATATGCCCCATTATATACGATATATAATTACAGAAAAATATAGAAGAAAATATACACTGTGATATTACAATTATCATGGGTCTTGTGCATTTTTTATCTTCAAATTTGTCTGTATTTTTTAATGTCTAATATTTTAATTAAGTTCATACACATTATCCTTGAGATATTAGAAGACAACAATGCTCTCAAGATATAAGTCCTTGTGCCAGCTAGCAACTGATAATCAGAGATGTGAAATAAAACAGTATAGAATATTACATTTAACAATTAATAATAATGACCCCATTTTACAAATAAGATCAGTAAAATCCAAAAACATGAAGTGACTTACTCAAGTTTACTAAGCTCCTGAGCAAGACATTCAGGATCACATCCAAATAAAAATACTGCATGTTCTCACTCATAAATGGGAGCTGAACAATGAGAACACATGGACACAGGGAAGGGAACATCACACACTGGGGCCTGTCAGGGAGTGGGGGGGCTAGGGGAAGGGATAGCATTAGGAGAAATACCTAATGTAGGTGATGGATTGATGGGTGCAGCAAACCACCATGGCATGTGTATACCTATGAAACAAAACTGCAAGTTCTGCACATGTACCCCAGAACTTAAACATAATAATTAACAAAAAATTTCCTCTCCCAACTCAGGTTATCTCCAACTTACAACGCATCTGACTTCTTCCAGTGGGCCTGAACGAGGGACCTTCTGTCAATGCCAAAAACAGCACGTGGTGTCTCCTTGCACTAAACTCCCTTTTCCCTGCTGCTCTCTCCCTCTCACGGTGACCTCTGAAAGTATCCCAGGATGGAATGCTAACTTATTGCTGAGAAAGCACTTTTAAATACAGCAAAGGCAAAAGCACATATAGCCAAGAAAAAGTAAAAGCTATAAAATAAAAATGAAAACAGAGGCCAAACAAAGGTCCCTCAACCAAATCTGGCCCACTGCCTGTTTGTGTGAATAGTTGTATTGAAACACAGTCATGCCCATTCCTTTACACGTTGTCTTAGACTGCTTTTGTGCTATAGCAACACAAACTGTATAGCCTGAGAAGCTGAAAATCTTTCCCATCAGGCCCTTTACAGAAAGGGTTTGCTGATCCATAATGCAAACAAGTAAACGTTGTTAAATGAAGTTTAGCCTAAAGCTGCCTTTTTTTTTTTTTAAAGGCAGGGTCCCAGCCTGACCAACATGGTGAAACCCCACCTCTACTAAAAAAAAAAAAAATACAAAAATTAGCCAGGCATGGTGGCGTGTGCCTGTAATTCCAGCTACTCAGGAGGCTGAGGCAGGAGAATCACTTGAACCCGGGAGGTGGAGGTTGCAGTGAGCTGAGATCACACCACTGCACTCCAGCCTGGGTGACAGAGTGAGACTCTGTCTCAAAAAAAAAAAAAACGACAGGATCTCACTCTGTCACCAAGGCTGGAATACAGCAGTGCAATCACAAATCACTGCAGCCTCAACCTCCTGGGCTCAAGCAATCCTCCCACTTCAGCCTCCCAAGTAGCTGGGACTATAGGCATGCACCACCACGCCAAGCTAATTTTTATATTTTTTGTAGCGAGAGGGTTTTGCCATGTTTCCCAGGCTGGTCTCAAACTCCTGGGCCCAAGCAATCCACCTGCCTCAGCCTTCCTTACGTATTTTAAGTTCGTCCTAAAGATTTCTTTGTACATAGTGAACAATAACCTAAATGGAGGTGTAAACAGACTGTAACCCACACTGGTGCCAATCGCCAGGTTTTCTCCATTCAAAGGGGACCAACTGTTCAAACTGTGTCCAAATAAGGCAAAAGTCGAGCTGTAACCCATAAAGCTGTTTCCATACCTTCCTTCCATTTTCTATACATCACTTTCCTTTTCCTTCTGTAAATCTTCTACCACAAGGCTGTGCTGCAGTCTCTCTGAGACTACTCTGGCTTAGGAGGCTGCCTGATTCATGAATCGTTCTTTGCTCAATTAAACTATTAAATTTCATTTGGCTAAGGATTTTTTTAACCATCTACTTCCCTTTTTGGTGACACTCATCAACAAGGACCATCAAACAATCCCCCACAATCTTCAGAGGTGGCCACTGAAGGGCGTAAGTCCACACAGTCCCTTCTGTTAACTTCAGCAGGCACACAGCCCAGAAGCAGATAACACAGACACTCAGATGAGCTCTCAAATGGTAACACTCAGATCACGGCTGCACATTTAATGTTTGCCATTTTCCTTTTTTTATTTTTAATAAGAGAAAAACACAAACCCCTACAAAAGGTCAATAAGACAGTTAACAAAGAGTGACGACGGGGCAAGATATGAGAGAAACACTGTCAACGTAATCTGCAAGATTCCACCAGTCAAACAGCATCGATAAGGAATAAATGGGCCATCCGAAGAGCTGGAAAAGGTCAGAGAAGACTACACAGATGATATTAAAGAGGAAATAAGGAAAATTGGAAAAGGCAGAGTATTCATAAGCGGGGGCAGGAGAGAAAGATGGACTGTCACAGAGGGTAAATTGCTCCGAGAGAGAATGAGAAATATGCCAAGAGCTGAGAGAAAATCAGATCCTGGGCCCACCACGTGAGGTGGGGAAAGGAATAATAAAGACAAGTCTGCAAGCAAAGTGATGTACAAATAGTGTTTTTTCCAGAAATAGACTAATAAAATGCAGATGAAAACCATCAAATTGAAAAATGCTTTTCATCACCTGAAATGCAGCAGTACTATGTGCTGAAAAGTGTACGGCCGTGGAAGCCGGTTAGAAAGGGGTTGGAATTCGGGATCCATCGCTTAATAGTTCACCCACATCAAAATAAATTTTACTGAGAAGGAATTCTCTAAGTGACCCTGCTTACCTAGCTTGGCTCGCTATAGGTACCAGAATCTTGACTGATCCCGGTATTTACATCATGGATAATATTCAGAATCTCTAACGACAGTAATGGCATCAGCCCTGGCCAGTCAGAGTAGATGCCTACTGGTAAGGCATAGAGGTGTGTACTAAGCGAGCATGAGCCCTGATATGAGACACAGCAATGCCTAGGGTGGATTTGTAAAGAGTGATTAGAGCCTTAGTCTGGAATAAAACTACTTACAATGTGAATGTGTATTAAGTGGACTAGAAAAAGACATGAGTCCTGACCCTAGTCTATGCTTACTCTTCAGGAAGAGGTGATGATAACTCTCAGTGCTGGCCTAGGATGGATCCTTCTTCCTTTTGATGTTGAGGATCACCTGTTTCCCACGTTGGCTTCTTGCTATAGGCCTTCATAACTAATTCCACATGCTCAAAGAGAAATCCTTAAGGATTTAGTCATTTTTCATTGATTTCCACAGAAGGCAACATTTTCCTCTAATGTAATCCAACAAGCACAAAACATTGGCTGTGTGCATTCCTATCAGGAAGAAATACTCATATTCCTCTCTCTTTTTCTTTTTTAACCAGAGTGCTCAGGAAGGTGGCACAGCCTTCCACTGTGACAGAGGAGGGTTTTCATCACCTCTAACGAGCAGAGACACTTTCTGATTGAGATTTGAGCTGGAAATGGATGGGAGGTATGTCACTTCAGCTTTCTGAATCTCAGTTTCCTCATCTATAGAATGGTTGTAGCAGAATTCAGAAATTATTTTAGTAGCTGATACATGATGAAGCCTGAACTTCCTGGATGAAAAATACCCTGCCACCCACCCACCAGAAAACACCTGTGTCTCTCACCATATCAGTGAGGAAAAAAAAAATCAAACAAAGCAAGAATTTGGTTTTAGGCTAATGTATTTTAGTGGAAAGAACATAGTCTGAGAGCCAGGCCTAGAGGCCCAGGTTCAAGACTCCATCCTGGCATTACCTGGCCATGGGCTCTTGCACTGACTGTGTTCCCAGCTGTCAAATGAAAGCTCAGATCTAGAGCAACAGTTTCTCTGGAGCCCCAACAAGATGCTTCAGGGACCACAGAGAATGAGGCTGAACACTGGGGACCTTCTCCCCTCCCCATCATCAATCCATTTCTACCTGAACCATTTCCCATCATCTGTTATATATATATTATGTAGTCACATCACATTTCAGTTGATAAAGTGGACCATTACTTAAGAAGATTAAAAGTTTAAAAACCTCCCTTAGCATTCTATGCTTCTATAACATGATCCTTTTTTAAATCATTTAAAAATATTTTTGTAAGACAAAAATGTAGTGCTTATGGTAAAATGCTAAAGCAGAGAGAGAAAGAAAGAGAAAAAGAGAGAGAGAGAAAAACAGAAAAAGAGGAAGAGAGAAAGAAAGAAAAAAGAAGAGAGAGAAAGAGAAAAGCAGCAGGCAAAATACGGAGGATTAACCCAAGTATTTAGCAGAGAATAATAAAAAGCCATAAAGGGTTTTTTGCTCTCCACTTCAAAATGGGACTGGAGAGCTGGGGTGAGCATTGGATTGGTATTATTTGTCCTAAATTGCCTGTGTATCAGGTCTTTTTGGAAATGTTCTGAAATCCATATTACCTTGTCTTCTTAAGTCTGAGCTGATCTACCAGAAGGCACATGGTCTACCCAAAAGAGCAGAGTGTTGGTTTCCTATTGCCACTCTAACACATTACCACAAATTTAGTGGTTTGAAACAACAGAAATGTATTATCTTACAGTGCCAGAGGTCTAAACAGGGTCTCACTCTGCAAAAAGCCAAGTGTCGGCAGAATAGTTTTTTCCAGGAAGCTCAGGAAGACTCTGTCCTCTTGCCCTTCCCAGCTTCTAGAGGTGGATTCCCCACATTCCTGGGCCATAGCCCCTTTTATCTTCAATACCAGCATTGGCCATTCAAGTCTCTCACATACATTACTCTGACCCTGACTCCCCTGATCCCCCTTTTCCCTAGTACAGACACTTGTGATTATACTGGACTTACCCAGATAATCCAGGATAAACTCCCCATTCAAGGTCGGCTGATTGGCAGCCTAAATTCCATTTGCAACCTTAATTCCCCTCTATCGTATAACATGAGATACTCAGCTTCTGAAAATGACAGCATGAACATCTTTGTGGGGAGGAAGGGAGGACATTATTCTGTCAACAACAGGCAGTTTCCAAGGAAGGAGGTCTTAGGACCTGCCAGAGCAGGAGGTAGTTGGGAGATGATGGAAGGAGAAAGGGTTATTACCAGTCATCTACAAGCACTAATGTCAAGGTAGAAAGATAAACTGAAAATGGAAGTATCAGGAGTCCAAGATAAATGTTGAGAGCTCTGGTCGAGCAAGTCAGTGTCAGAACTAGAAGTATGTATCAGAAGTGGGGACGGACTAGATGGGAAACTAAAACTTACAGAGATGAAATGATTGACCCAAGGACACTCAAGTTTTTTTGTTTTGGGGGTTTGGGCTCTGTTTGGGTTTGTTTTCGGTTGTTGTTTCTTTTTTTTTCCCTGACTTGGTCTCACTTTGTTGCCCAGGCTGGAGTGAAGTGATGCTGTCATAGCTCACTGCAGCCTCGAACTCCTGGGCTCAAGCGATCCACCCACCTAAGCCTCCCAAGTAGCTAAGACTACAGGCAGGTGCCACCATGACCTGCTAAATCTTTTTTAATTTTTTGTAGAGATGAGGTCTTGCTATGTTGCCCAGGCTGGTCTCAAACTCCTGGGCTCAAGCAATCCTCCTGCCTCAGCCTCCCAAGTCACTGAGATTACAGGCATAAGCCACCACACCCAGCTGACACTCAAGTTTCAGGTGAATTCTAAATTATGTTTGTCTGATTCCAAAGCCCATAAATCACTGGGCTATCGTCCTCCCCGTCACATATAGCTTTTACAACAGAATTGGCATGTTTTGTCAGACTGGGGAAACAGTCTTAAAAAAAATTTATTATTCAGTAACTTCACAGTTTTAATCTAAAATGAGTTCATAAAATGAAAAATAAGATTAATTTTTTTAATTCTCAACTTGTAACTTTTTAAGAATTTTTTAACCGTACTTTCTAGTATCCGATAATCAACAAGCACTGTGCAAGACACCTTAAGCTATGTATTTAGAAAATGTTTTCCCAATTGACAAGCAGTTAACAAATGTTGGTTACACTTTCATTTTAAAAGCATTGCCTGGGGAGTGTTGAGCTTGGTGTTAGAAGCCTGTCTGGATATTGAGGAACCACAGACAAAACCTCTGCGTCAAGGTCTCCGTCCCTTTTCTGTTCCCTTCTTTTTCACTCCAGAAGCTGTCCACTCTTCCCTCCAAGTGTCTGAACGTGAGGCAAAGTATTCAGCTCCTTTTAGCTATGCAGTGAAAGAGAACCATAATTGAATTCTGTTTTCCAGAGTTTATTGTATGAATTCAAATTGGCATTGATTCACCTCTAGCAGAAAATTTACTCACAGAATGCCTTAACATTTGGGGCAAAGATAGCCGCCCTTATAATCGTAAGAGCAATAGAAAAATGCCTTTCAAGACTGAGTTTTGGGGCCTTCCATCCACAGATTCCCATTCAGGCTCTGACATTGCTTGTCCTTGATGTATCACCTTCCATACACAGGCCCTGGGTAACACAGTGAGAATCCTGGCCCACAAGAAAATGAGGTATTCTCCAAAGGGAATACTCATAACTGGCCAACAATAGCTAGTCAGGTCCTAAGAGATAGAGACAACACTCGAGGAAAGCCAGCTTTCTAAAGCGAAGCCAGATCACATCACTCCTCTTCAATTATTCAATGATCCTCCACCACTTATGGGACCCATGCCAAGATACTTAGTGAAGTACAAAAGGCTCTTCATAACCTGGCCTCTGCTGATCTTTCCAGGCTCATTTCCAAGCCTTTCTCAAATGTGCAGCCAGTCAGAGTCTACACTCTGGTTCTACCAAACTTGTCATCGTTTCCAAGTGCACTTCATCTTAAGGGATTCACACATGCTATTTGTTCTGTCTGGAAAGCAAATTCTTTACCTCAACCTCCACTCTGTTGACTGAGCTAGTCCTTTTGAAACCTTTAAGACCCCCAGTCAAATGTGATCCCATCTAACCATCCATCCACCTATTGTTGCCATAACAGTTGTATCATATATGTATTTTCACAAATATGTATAACCCAGAAGCAGAAAAGGCAACAAAAAGGCATTGTTTCTATCCACAGCTGTTTTGCTTCCCTTAGTCATCCCAAACCCAATGCTAAGATTGAATTTCTCTCCTTCTATGATTTACACCCAGAGGAGTATATACATCCGCAGAGGCCAGCCTCAGAGTATCTGATTTATGGACTGGATAGAGCCAAGTTCAAATCATGGTCCTGCCCCATATTATTTTATCTTACATAAGTTACTTAACTCTTCTGATCCTTAGTTGTTCTATTCTGCAGAATGGGGGTTACGAATATCTACATAATAGGAATTTTGTACAAATTAAATGATATAACTTAAATAAGAAAACTAGTAGTGCCTGGCAAATAGCAGTTGCTCAATAAATGGTGTTATAAGCTTCACATATAACAACTTAAAAGTTCACATTTTAATTTCTAAAAAAAAAGAATATATATATACACATTACCTTTCAAACTTAGTATCCTAAGAAGTATAACTGAAAGTGGTAAAGACATAACCAAAAAGGAGAAAAAGTGGGTGAGTTATGCAGCCTCCCTAGGTGACTGGTCATTAACTCCCTTTCTTTTGTGAAGGGAGGTTCAAAATGTCACAACTATAAAAGATCCCAGAGATTATCCAAATCCACACACCCAGCATTGTACTTGTCAAGAAGAAATCAAAGACCCAGTGGCACTGCTAAGAAACCTTACGGGGCCTAGAAGTTTCAAAGGACAAGGGCAAAAGTAATTAAGAAGTTAGCTGCCTCAAATTCATTTTTGAAGCAGGTGGGACATAAATAATACATAAAATAAATAAATAAGATTAATCGTTTTCTTCCTAACAGCAGCAGAGACTGCCTGCCTCTGATAAACCAGAAGCCAAATGCAAAGACCCTGTAGACGAGAGGCAAATACTAGCCTACATGCAATCACAAAAGGGGAAGACTCAGATAAGCAGCAGATCATAGTAAAAACAGTCTTCAAAGGAAGAATATGAGTGACAAAACATACCTTATTTATAATCAGCAACTAGAAATTAATGTCTTCTTTCTTAACCAAGAAAGGCTTTTGTAGGAAAGTATGAGCGAGTGTGAAGTCAATTTATTTTAAGTTATTGCAAACAGGAAGTTCCCCAAAGTGCTCACATTATTTCTAAGGGCATCTACGTTTCACCTAAGCCTAGCATTTCATCCCTTACATGATACTGATGAAGCATTTACAGATGGTCCCCAGCTTGCAATGGTTCAACTTTGATTCTTTGACATTACAGTGATGTGAATGCAATATGCATTCAGTAGAAATCGTACTTAGAGTACCCAAACAACCACTCTGCTTTTCCCTTTCAGTATTCAACAGATTACATAAGATATTCAACACTTTATTATAAAATAAGCTTGTATTTTATTATTTTGTTCTACTATAGGCTAATGTAAGTGTTCTGGGTACATTTAAGGTAGGCTAGGCTAAGCTATGATGATCAGTAGGTTAGGTGTATTAATTGCATTTTTTACTTAAGATATTTTGACTTGCAATAGGCTTATTAGGTTGTAATCCCATTGTAAGTCAAGGAGTATCTGTATTTATTCAGCTAATATTTATTGCACACCTATTAAGTATCACACACTGTTTATCTAGGCACTAGGAATATACTAGCAAATAAAACAAAACAACATTCTGCCCAAGACGGGAGACAGAATCAACAATTTTAAAAGCCAGATAATTTTCATGGAGTGACAAGTGCTCCTTGGAAAAATAAAGCAAGATGGTCCAAGGGAGAGAGCTACCTTGGTAATAAAGATCTCTCTGGCAAGGTGATGTTTGCACTGAATGACAAAGGATTAAGCAAATGAAAATCTGGGAATAGTGTTCTAAACGGAAGGAAACATAAGTTTAAAGGCAATACGGAATGAGCCAGTTTGGTGTTCAAAGAAGAGGAAACCAAGTGTGGTTAAAGGAGAAGGAGCGAGAGGAAGACTACAAGGAGAAGAGGTCAGAAAAGTGATTGGAAGAGGACAGATAGGGTCAAGTCTATTAGGCCAGAGAAAGGAGTTTGAATTTTATTCCATACTTGGAAATTATTTGAGACATTAAGCATGGAAGTGAAATAATCTGACTTACATTTT
The DNA here is from genome assembly GCF_028858775.2 of Pan troglodytes. Taxonomy (NCBI): domain Eukaryota; kingdom Metazoa; phylum Chordata; class Mammalia; order Primates; family Hominidae; genus Pan; species Pan troglodytes. The sequence continues at coordinate 64,722,556 of NC_072417.2, read as the reverse complement.
CATTATCAAGTTTTAAAATCTTCAATATAATGGAAGTCAGTCTCTAAAATAGGTGTCCTTAGAGGAAAAGCCCAATGCCAGTAAGCAGCAGAGCTTCCTCTACAGTGAGTCTAAAACAGTAGCTTAGAGAATATGTGAATATGTGCATGTAACCCAGATAAGTCCTAGGGCCCACGTGACTCAGTGTCAGTATCATTCATGCATTCATTTACTTATTCATTCAACAAATATTTATTGAAAACTAAGTGCTGGACATAGAGCATTAAATAAAACAAAATGTGTCTCCTGATGGATTTTCCATTTTAAGAGGGAAATAACCAATAACAAACACACAAATATTTAAAGATTAGTACTATGAAGAAATATAAAATAATGTAAGGTGCTAAAGAACACCTGGAAATAATATTTTTGATTTTCCTCTTTTTAGAGGGAAAGTCCCTTTAAGGAATGGCGATTTGAGCATAGAACTAAATAAGCCATGCGGCTATCCAGGGACAGAACATTCCAAGCAAGGAATAAGCAATCACAGAAGTTCTGAGGCAGAGGCATGTTTGCTGTGTCCAACAAACAGCAGAGGCCAGGGAGGCTCTGCCATTGCAACAAAAGCAAAAAATGAAAAATGGCATCTAATCAAACTAAAGAGCTTCTGCACAGCAGAAGAAACTATACACAGTGTAAACAAACTACAGAATAGGGAAAAAAATTTTACAAACTATGAATCTGACAAACGTCTAACATCTAGCATCTATAAGAAACTTAAACAAATTTACAAGAAAAAACTAACCACCCTATCAAAAAGTGGGCAAATGACATGAACAGACACTTCTCAAAAGAAGACATACATGTGGCCAACAAGCATATGAATGGGTCATCCATGTGGATTTTGAAAACACCAAGAATGATGGCAGGACTAGGGATGGAAAGAAAGAAGCAAAAACAGTTGCTCTAATTTTCTTTCTTTTTTTTTTTTTTTTTCCTGAGACAGAGTCTCACTCTGTCCCCCAGGCTGGAGTGCAGTGGCGCGATCTCAGCTCACTGCAAGCTCCACCTCCCGGGTTCACGCCATTCTCCTGCTCAACATCACTCCTTATTAGAGAAATGCAAATCAAAACCACAATGAGATAACATCTCACACCAGTTAGAATGGATATTACTAAAAAGTCAAAAAACAACAGACGCTGATGAGGTTGTAGAGAAAAAGGAATACTTAGACACTGTTGGTGGGAGTGTAAATTAGTTCAACCATTGTGAAAAACAGTGTGGCAATTCCTCAAAGACCTAATGACAGAAATATCATTTAACCCAGTAATCCTACTACTGGGTATATACCCAAAGGAATATAAGTCATTCTATTATAAAGACACATGCATGTATAAGTTCATAGTTCATTGCAGCACTATTCACAATAGCAAAGTGATGGAATCAACCTAAATGCCTATCAATGATAGACTAGATAAAGAAAATCTGGTACATATACACCATGGAATACTATGCATCCATAAAAAAGAATGAGATCATGTCCTTTGCAGGGACATGGATGAAACTAGAGACCATTATCTTTGGCAAACTTACACAGGAACAGACAACCAAATATCACATGTTCTTACTTATAAGTAGGAACTAAATGAGAACACGTGGACACCGAGGGGAACGACACACACTGGGGCCTATCAGACGGTGGAGGGTGAAGGGGTGAGAGGATCAGGAAAAATAACTAATGGATATTAGGCTTAATGCCTGGGTGATGAAATAAGTCTGTACAACAAACCCCCATGATACACATTTACATGTGTAACAAACCTGCACATCCTGCTTATGTACCCCTGAAATTAAAAGTTTTTTAGAAAGAATTATTAACTAGTGAAAGGTAGTTTTGTGCTAACAGAATTTAAAGAACACTCTAAGGAAGACAGAAATAGTAAAAGTAGGGAGTAGTGACTGGCCATGGTGCTACAGTCCAATGCTGGCAAGCTGGAAGGTACCCAGTGGGAGGCTGGCAGAACAAGCTGGAAGGTGGGCACTACTGAGTCTTCTGCAAGCTGCTGAGAGCCACACGATCAGAGGAAGAAAAGCATCCTAGAACCTAAAGAAACACCCTCTTCCTCCTCCTGCTATGCCTTGCAGTATCCCTCCAGTGCCCTCTACCGACAAAGGCTAACATTCCGCCACCTGGCATTGAAATGTTTCCAGGGTCCAGCTCTACTATCACAAAGCAGAGCAAAGAACGGTGCATTTGGAGCTAAAAGTCATAAATTGGTAACTAGTATAATAACCCTGTAAATTATTTAGCTCTAGAATGAGTTTTAAAATCCTTTAAAATAAGTCTTGAACAAAGCCTCCACCTTCTTCTTATTCAAAAGCACCTTGGCTATTCCTGGCCTTTTGCAGTTCCAAATGAACACTGGAACCAGCTTGTCAATTTGAAAAGAACAAAGTTTTAACCTGTATTGAGACTGCATTGCTTATATAATCAATTTGGGGAGTGTTGACTTTTCACAATCTTGAGTTTTTCCTTGCATGAACATATTAAATCTATTTGTTTTTACATTTTTTCTTAATTTTTTTCATCTTCTAGGTACAAGTTTTGTCAAAGTCTTTTAGATTTATTTCTAGGTGTTTGGTATTTTTGTTTTGTGGTCATGAATTTCAGGTCAGTCATTACAGTTACAATTTTTCTTCAGCTACATTCAGCTTCTTGAGTGCAGATACAGTGTAGGAGGATAGAGTTAACCTGGGATAGTGTTTGTCTTACTGAGTAAGACAGGGGGAAATAGGAGCAAGAGAGTTGCTCCATAACAAAAGCTTTATGCAAAGGGCTACAAATATGGGCCTCGAAATTTAAGTTGGGTAACAGGGAAAGTGGGGGCATGAGAAAGACAATGGACAATGGAAAGTGTTGAGGTTAGTGGATTGAAGGTCTGAGTGGAGTCAAAGAGTTATTAGGGTGAGGTATGTGAGGGAGTTAACTGCAATGATGTGAGATGGTAGTCTAAGTACAATACTTGAAACTGTAATGACAAGGTCTCAGTGCAGCACTGTTCTACGGAGCTTTCTACAGTGATGGAAATATTCTATATCTATGCTGTTCAATATGGTAGCCACTAACCACACATGGCAATTGGTCACTCGTAATGTGGCTGGTGCTACTGAAGTACTAATCTTTATTGTATTTTATTAATTTCAAATTTAGACAGCTGTATGTGGGTAGTTACTGTTGTATTGAGCAGCTCAGGTCTAGTGTATGACCATGACAATGTCTGACTGAGTGTGGTGAAGGACACAATCATTGGAGTTGAGGTAGCCAAGGAACTGAGAAGCCAGGACATTGGATGGGTGATCCACGTGGATTTTGAAAATACCAAGAATGACGGTAGGACTAGGTATGGAAAGAAAGAAGCAAAAACAGTTGCTCTTTTTTATTTTTATTTTTATTTTTTGAGATGGAGTCTTGCTCTTTCACCCAGGCTGGAGCTCAGTGGCGCGATCTCAGCTCACTGCAGCCTCTGCCTCTCAGGTTCACACCATTCTCCTGCCTCAGCCCCCTGAGTAGCTGGGACTACAGGCACCCACCACCATGCCCGGCTAATATTTTTGTATTTTTAGTAGAGACGGGGTTTCACCATGTTAGCCAGGATGGTCTCAATCTCCTGACCTTGTGATCTGCCCGCCTCGACCTCCCAAAGTGCTGGGATTACAGGCGTGAGCCACCGCGCCCGGCCAGTTGGTCTAATTTTCAATGGATAAGTTTAACCATCAGAACTGAAGAAGACTGCAACAATGAAGGGCAGTGGATGGTATGGTCTGAAGGAGCTGGGTTCTTTAAGGATGCAGAAGAAACAATGGTCTGGAAGTCAGCATGAGGAACAGACAGTACCTTCAGGACCAGTAGTTGGCAGGAAGTGGGGGAAGGAAAAGCCACATGAGAGGATATAGGGGCAGTGGCTTCAGGGGAGAGTCAATTTTCATATAGAGCAAGAAAAAGAAGTAATGTTACAAAGAGAGTTTGAGAATGCTGGGAATTTTTGCTATTAACAGACCAATGAGTTCCAAAGGGCAGAGTGGAAAGGTCTGAGAAGTTAAGGGGGTGATATATTGGGTCAAACTGGGGGATGTACAGACCCTTAAGTAGATGACAGTCCAGGTGAAAATGGGTCAAATGAGAAGCTTGAAAGTCTTGGTAAGTGGGGTAACACACATAAGGGTATGATGCAACTGGTCCTTGTGGTCACTTAGGGCAGTGGCTTTCAATCACTTCTGACTGAAATTCGCCAAAAGAAATACTTCATAGCAACACTAAGTACAGACATCATGTAAAACAACGTGGAGATTCCTCAAAAAAATTAAAATAGGCCAGGCACGGTGGCTCACACCTGTAATCCCATCACTTTGGGAGGCTGAGGCGGGCAGATCACAAGGTCAGGAGTTCGAGACCAGCCTAGCCAATATGGCAAAACTCCATCTCTACTAAAAATACAAAAATTAGCTGGACATGGTGGCAGGCGCCTGTAGTCCCAGCTTCTTGGGAGGCTGAGGCAGGAGAATTGCTTGAACCCAGGAGGCGGAGGTTGCAGTGAGCCAAGATGGCGCCACTGCACTCCAGCCTGGGCAACAGAGTGAGACTCTGTCTCAAAAAAAAAAAAAAAATCAAAATAGAACTACCATATGATCCAGCAATCCCTCTTCTAGGTATGTATGCAAAAGAAATAAAATCTGTATGTCAAAGAAATAACTGAACTCCCATGTTCAATGTAGTGTTATTCACTAACCCACCATGAAATCAACCTGAGTGCCCATCAATGGATTTTTTTTAAATGTGGCATATATACACAATGGAATACTGTTCAGCCTTAAAAAAAAAAATAAGGAAATCCTCTTATTTTCAAAAACATGGATAAACTTGGAGGCCATTATGCTAAGTAAAATAAGCCAAGCACAGAAAGACAATTACTACATGATCTCACTTATATGTGGAATCTGAAAAAGTCCAACTCGAAATCAGAAAGTAGAATGGTGGTAACCAGAGACTGAGAGTGAGGGGTTTGTGGGAAATGTTGATCAAAATATACCAAATTTCAGTTACACAGAAGGAATAAGTTCAAGAGATCTATTGTACAACCTACTGACTATAGTTAATAACAATATATTGTATACTTGAAAATTGCTTGGGGAGTAGATTCTAAATGTTCTCACCACAAAGGAAATGTTAAGTATGTAAGGTAATAGATATATTAATTAGCTTAATTTAGCTATTTCATAGCTAAGTTATACATTATACATGATATGTATACCCCCACCCACCCACCCACACACACACACACACACACATATATATAGGTTTGAGGTTTGAGGGAGTTCCTTTGTCTGTCTGCCAAGTGAAGACTCAGCAACACGGCAGTATCTATGAAGCAGAGAGCTTTCACCAGACACTGAATCTGCCAGTGCCCTGATCTTGAACTTACACACACACACACATTTACAATGTATAATTTAGCTATGAAATAGCTATATCAAGCTAATTAATATATCCATTACCTTACATACTTAACATTTCTTTTGTGGTGAGAACATTTAGAATCTACTCTCCTAGCAATTTTCAAGTATACAATATATTGTTATATTGTCTATATACACACACACACACCCTGTTGTACACCACATGCATACAATCATTGTACACCATGTTGTATACTGTCTTAGTCTATCTGGGCTGCCATAACAAAATATCTTAGACCATGTAATTTATAAACAACAGTTCTGGAGGCTGGGAAGTTCAAGGTCAGGGCAACAGCAGATTCAATGTCTGGTGAAAGATCTCTGCTTCATAGACGGTGCCCTGTTGCTGAGTCATTACATGGCAGATGGGCAAAAGAATTCCCTCAAACCTCTTTTATAAGGGCACTAATCCTATTCATGTGGGCTCCGCCATCATGAACTAATTACCTCCCCAAAGCACCACCTCTTAATACCAATACATTGAGAACTAGATTTCAACATATGAATGTTGGAGAGACACAAATATTCAAACCGTAGCAAATAATGTAAATATATACAATTTTTGTCAATTTAAATTTTAAAAATACTAAGAAACATAAAAATATAAGAAATGCTGCATTAATGTACATATGATGAAACAAAGATTTTAACAAATGATACCTTGTCTTTACTATCTGTCACACAGCTTGTTTTTAAAATCTGTTTATTTCCTTATCTATTTATTTTGTTTTCATTAGAAAGACAACATGCAGGTCACAAGACATGGAATTGATTCCACTACTCTATAATTTGGAAAACACTGGCTTACGAGGAGGTGGATAATCAGATCTGGTTATGTCCTTCTTGGAACTGGTCTCTTGGACAGTTCAGTCAGGGGAGGCAGGGAGTTTGTATATAGGGTGTTGAAGGGTAAGAACCATGGGGTCTTAACAGGTTCATGGAGAGCTCTGTAGATCCCCTCATTTTAAATCCTATAAAGAGGACTGGTGAATCCAGAAGAGGAAAAGTCTTGCCATAGTATCATGATGTTGTCATCAAAGACTACAGATTAGCAACCAAAGCAACTTTAATTTCTATATGCATCTCTCAGAAAAAAATATTAAAGATCCAATTTATAATCTACAGCACTACTTTTTTTTTCAGAGCAGGAGTGAAAGTTTATTAAAAAGCTTTAGAACAGTAAAAAAAAAAAAAAAGGAAGGAAGGGAAAGAAGGAAAGTACAACTTGGAAGAGGGCCAAGCAGGCAATTTGAAAAACCAAGTGCGCCCACAGCACTACTACTTAACACTTCCTCAAATCCTCTTCCTAATCATCTTGGTTTCCAGTCTTCTCAGAAGCCAAAGCTACACTGGAACTGCCTCCTTTCTAAGCCCTCACCAATCAAATTTCAACCTCAATGGCCCTGTACCCTGGATGCTCAGTTGAATCACCAAGGCAGTTTTATTAAAATGCCAATCCCTAGATGAGTTAAATCAGAGGCCCATGCATTGGCATTTATTATTATTATTATTATACTTTAAGTTTTAGGATACATGTGCAGAATGTGTAGGTTTCTTACATAGGTATAATGTGCCATGGTGGTTTGCTGCACCCATCAACGCATCATCTACATACATAAATCATTATGTATTTCTTCTAATGCTTTCCCTCCCCTTGCTTCCCATCCCACCAACAGGCCCTGGTGTGTAATGTTCCCCTCCCTGTGCTCATATGTTCTCATTGTTCAACTCCCACTTATGAGTGGGAACATGCAGTGTTTGGTTTTCTGTTCCTGTGTTATTTTGCTGAGAATGATGGTTTCCAGCTTCATCCATATCCCTGCAAAAGATATGAACTCATTTTTTACGGCTGCATAGTATTCCATGGTATAAATGTGCCACATTTTCTTTTTCCAGTCTATCATTGATGGGCATTTGGGTTGGTTCTAAGTCTTTGCTATTGTGAATAGTGCTGCAATAAACATACGTGTGCATGTGTCTTTATATGAGAATGATTTATAATTCTTTTGGTATATACCCAGTAATGGGATTGCTGGGTCAAATGATATTTCTAGTTCTAGATCCTTGAGGAATGGCCACACTGTCTTCCACAATCGTTGAACTAATTTACACTCTCACCAACAGTGTAAAAGTGTTCCTATTTCTCTACATCTTCTCCAGCATCTGTTGTTTCCTGACTTTTGAATGACCGCCATTCTAATGGTATGAGATAATATCTCATTGTGGTTTTGATCTGCATTTCTCTAATGACCAGTGATGAGCTTTTTTTCATGTTTGTTGGCTGCATAAATGTCTTCTTTTGAAAAGTGTCTGTTCATATCCTTCACCCACTTTTTGATGGGTTTTTTTTCTTGAAAATTTGTTAAAGTTCCTTGTAGATTCTGGATATTAGCCCTTTGTTAGATGGGTAGATTGCAAAACTTTTCTCCAATTCTGTAGGTTGCCTACTCGCTCTGATGATAGTTTCTTTTGCTTGCAGAAGCTCTTTAATTTAAATTAGATCTCATTTGTCAATTTTGGCTTTTGTTGCCGTTGCTTTTGGTGTTTTAGTCATCAAGTCTTTGCCCATGCCTATGTCTTGAATGGTATTGCCTAGGTTTTCTTCTAGGGTTTTTATGGTTTTAGGTATTATGTTTAAGTCTTTAATCCATCTTGAGTTAATTTTTGTATAAGGGGTAAGGAAGGGATCCAGTCTCAGCTTTCTGCATATGGCTAGCCTGTTTTCCCAACACCATTTATTAGATAGGGACTTTTTTCCCCATTACTTATGTGTGTCAGGTTTGTCAAAGATCAGGTGGTTGTAGATGTGTGGCGTTATTTCTGAGGCCTCTGTTCTGTTCCGTTGGTCTATCTCTCTGTTTTGGTACCAGTACCATGCTGTTTTGGTTACTGTAGCCTTGTAGTATAGTTTGAAGTCAAGTAGCATGATGCCCCCAGCTTTGTTCTTTTTGCTTAGGATTGTCTTGGCTATACAGGCTATTTTTTGGTTCCACATGAAATTTAAAGTAGTTTTTTCTAATTCTGTGAAGAAATTCAATGGTAGTTTGAGGAGAATGGCATTGAATCTACAAATTACTTTGAGCAGTATGGCCATTTTCATGATATTGATTCTTCCTATCCATGAGCATGGAATCTTTTTCCATTTGTTGGTAACCTCTTATTTCCTTAAGCAGTGGTTTACAATTCTCCCTGAAGAGGTCCTTCACATCCCTTGTAAGTTGTATTCCTAGGTATTTTATTCTTTGTAGCAATTGTGAATGGGAGTTCACTCACAATTTGGCTACTATTGGTGTACAGGAATGCTTGTGATTTTTGCACATTGATTTTGTATCCTGAGATTTTGCTGAAGTTGCTTATCAGCTTAAAGAGTTTTTGGGCTGAGACAATGGGGTTTTCTAAATATACAATCATGTCATCTGCAAACAGAGATAATTTGACTTCCTCTCTTCCTATTTGAATATGCTTCATTTCTCTTGCCTGATTGCCCTGGCCAGAACTTCCAATACTATGTTGAATAGGAGTGGAGAGAGAGGACATTCTTGTCTTGTGCCATTTTTCAAAGGGAATGCTTTCAGCTTTTGCCCATTCAGTATGATACTGGCTGTGGGTTTGTCATAAATAGCTATTATTTTGAGATACATTCCATCAATACCTAGTTTATTGAGAGTTTTTAACATGAAGGGGTGTTGAATTTTATAGAAGGCCTTTTCTGCATCTATTGAGATAATCATGTGGTCTTTGTCATTGGTTCTGTTTATGTGATGGATTATGTTTATTAATTTGCGTATGTTGAACCAGTCTTGCATCCCAGGGATGAAGCTGACTTGATTGTGATGAATAAGCTTTTTAAAGTGCTGCTGGATTCAATTTGCCAGTATTTTATTGAGAATTTTCACATCGATGTTCATCAGGGATATTGGCCTGAAATTTTCTTTTTGTTGTTGTTGTGTCTCTGCCAGGTTTTGGTATCAGGATGATGCTGGCCTCATAAAATGAGCTAGGGAGGAGTCCCCCTTTTTCTATTGTTTGGAATAGTTTCAGAAGAAATGGTACCAGCTCCTCTTTGTTCCTCTGGTAGAATTCGGCTGTGATTCCGTCTGGTCCTGGACTTTTTTTGGTTGGTAGACTATTAATTACTGCCTCAATTTCAGAACCTGTTATTGGTCAATTCAGGGATTCAGCTTCCTGATTTAGACTTGAGAGGGTGTATGTGTCCAGGCATTTATCCATTTCTTCTACATTTTCTAGTTTATTTGCATAGACATGTTTATAGTATCATCTGATGGTAGTGTGTATTTCTGTGGGATCAGTGGTGATATCCCCTTTATCATTTTTATTGTGTCCATTTGATTCTTCTCTCTTTTCTTCTTTATTAGTCTGGCTAGCGGTCTATTTTGTTAATCTTTTCAAAAAACCAGCTCCACGATTCATTGGTTTTTTTGAAGGGTTTTTTGTGTCTCTATCTCCTTCAGTTCTGCTCTTAGTTATTTCTTGCCTTCTGCTAGCTTTTGCTCTTGCTTCTCTAGTTATTTTCATTGTGATGTTAGGGTGTCAATTTTAGATCTTTCCTGCTTTCTCTTGTGGGCATTTAGTGCTATAAATTTCCCTCTAAACACTGCTTTAGCTGTGTCCTAGAGATTCTGGTATGTTGTGTCTTTGTTCTCATCGGTTTCAATGAACTTATTTCTGCCTTAATTTCATTATTTACCCAGCAGTCATTCAGGAGCAGGTTGTTCAGTTTCCATGTAGTTGTGCAGTTTTGAGTGAGTTTCTTAGTCCTGAGTTCTAATATGATTGCACTGTGGTCTGAGAGACTGTTATGATTTCCATTCTTTTGCATTTGCTGAGGAGTGTTTTACTTCCAATTATGTGGTCAGTTTTAGAATAAGTGCTATGTGGTGCTGAGAAGAATGTATATTCTGTTGATTTGGGGTGGAGAGTATGTAGATGTCTATTAGGTCCACTTGATGCAGAGCTGAGTTCAAGTCCTGAATATTCTTGTTAATTTTCTGTCTCATTGATCTAATATTGGCAGTGGGGTGTGAAAGTCTCCCACTATTATTGTGTGGGAGTCTAAGTCTCTTCATAGGTCTCTAAGAACTTGCTTTATGAATCTGGGTGCTCCTGTATTGGGTGCATATATATTTGGGATAGTTCACTCTTCTTGCTGCATTGATCCCTTTACCATTATGTAATGCCCTTCTTTGTCTTTTTTGGTCTTTGTTGGCTTAAAGTCTGCTTTATCAGAGACTAGGATTGCAACTTTTTTTTGCTTTCCACTTACTTGGTAAATCTTCCTCTGTCCCTTTATTTTGAGCCTATGTGTGTCTTTCCACATGAGATGTGTCTCCTGAATACAGCACACTGATGGGTCTTGACTCTTTACCCAATTTGCCAGTCTGTCTTAATTGGGGCATATAGCCCATTTACATTTAAGGTTAATATAGTTATACATGAATTTGATCCTGTCATTATGATGCTAGCTGGTTATTTTGCCCATTAGTTGATGCAGTTTCTTCATAGTGTCAATGGTCTTTATATTTTGGTATATTTTTCCAGGGGCTGGTACCAGTTTTTCCTTTCCATATTTAGCGCTTTCTTCAGGAGCTCTTGTAAGGCAGGCCTGGTGGTGACAAAATCCCTCAGCATTTGCTTGTCTGTAAAAGATTTTATTTCTCCTTCACTTATGAAGCTTAGTTTGGCTGGATGTGAAACTCTGGGTTGAAAATTATTTTCTTTAAGAATGTTGAATATTGGCCCCCACCCTATTCTGGCTGGTAGGGTTTCTGTTGAGAGATCTACTGTTAGTCTGATGGGCTTCCCTTTGTGGGTAACCCGACCTTTCTCTCTGGCTGCCTTTAACATTTCTTCCCTCATTTCAACCTTGGTGAATCTGATAATTACATGTCTTGGGGTTGCTCTTCTTGAGGAGTATCTTTGTGGTGTTCTGTGTATTTCCTGAATTTGAATGTTGGCCTGTCTTGCAAGGTTTGGGAAGTTCTCCTGGACGATATCCTGAAGTGTGTCTTCCAACTTGGTTCCATTCTCTCCTTTACTTTCAGGTACACCAATCAAACATAGATTTGGTCTTTTCACACAGTCCCATATTTCTTGGAGGTTTGTTCATTCTTTTTCATTCTTTTTTCTCTAATCTTGTCTTCCGGCTTTATTTCCTTATGTTGATCTTCAATCTCTGATATCCTTTCTTCCACTTGATTGATTTGGCTATTGATACTTATATATGCTTCACAAAGTACTCGTGCTGTGTTTTTCAGCTCCGTCAGGTCATTTATGTTCTTCTCTAAACTGGTTATTCTAGTTAGCAGTTCCTGTAACCTTTTATCAAGGTTCTTAGCTTCCTTGCTTTGGGTTAGAACATGATCCTTTAGCTCAGAGGAGTTTGTTATTACCCACCTTCTGAAGCCTACTTCTGTCAATTTGTCAAACTCATTCTCTGTCCAGTTTTTTTCCCTTGCTGGCAAGGAGTTGTGATCCTTTGCAGGAGAAGAGGCATTCCAGTTTTTGGAAGTCTCAGCATTTTTGCACTGTTTTTTTCTCATTTTCATGGATTTATCTACCTTTGGTCTTTGATGTTGGTTACCTTCGGATGGGGTTTTTGCACGATCGTCCTTTTTGATGTTGATGCTATTGCTGTTTGTTAGTTTTCCTTCTAACAGGCCCCTCTTCTGCAGGTCTGTTGGAGTTTGCTGGAGGTCCACTCCAGACCCTGTTTGCCTAGGTATCACCAGCGGAGGCTGCAGAACAGCAAAGATTGCTGCCTGCTCCTTCCTCTGGAAGCTTTGTCCCAGAGGGGCACCTGCCAGATGCCAGCTGGAACTCTCCTATATGAGGTGTCTGTCCACTCCTGCTGGGAGGTGTCTCCTTATCAGGAGGCACTGGGGTCAGGGATCCACTTGAGGAGGCAGTCTGTCCCTTAGCAGAGCTCCTGTGCTGTGCTGGGAGATTCACTGCTCTCTTCTGAGCCAGCAGGCAGGAAAGTTTAAGTCTGATGAGGCTGTGCTCACAGCAGCCCCTTCCCTCAGGTGCTCTCTCCCAGGGAGATGGGAGTTTTATCTATAAGCCCTTGACTAGGGCTGCTGCCTTTCTTTCAGAGATGTCCTGCCCAGAGAGGAGGAATCTAGAGAGGCAATCTGGCTACAGCAGGTTTGCGGTGCTGTGGTGGGCTCCACCCAGTCTGAGCTTCCCCGTGGCTTTGCTTACTCAGTGAAGGGAAAACTGCCTACTCAAGCTTCAGTGATGGTGGAGCCCCTCCCGCCACCAAGCTTGAGCATCCCAGGTAGAGTTCAGACTGCTGTGCTGGCAGCAAAAATTTCAAGCCAGTGGATCTTAGCTTGTTGGACTCCACTGGGGTGGGATCCACTGAGCTAGACCACTTGGCTCCCTAGCTTCAGCCCCCTTTCCAGTGGAGTGAACAGTTCTGTCTCACTGGTGTTCTAGGTGCCACTGTGGTATGAAAAAAAATCTCCTGCATCTAGCTTGGTGTCTGCCCAAGTGGCTACTCCGTTTTGCACTTGAAACCCAGGGCCCTGGTGATGTAGGCACCCGAGGGAATCTACTGGTCTACGGGTTGCAAAGACCATGGGAAAAGCATAGTATCTGGGCCAGATAGCACCATCCTTCATGGCACAGTCCCTCACAGCTTCCTTTGGCTAAATGAGGGAGTTCCCAGATCCCTAGCACTTTGTGGGTGAGGCAATGCCCCACTCTGCTTCTGCTGGCCCTCCGTGGGCTACATTCACTGTCTAACCAGTCCCAATGAGATGAACTGGGTACCCGCAGTTGGAAATGCAGAAATCACTGCCTTCCGCATTGATCTTGCTGGGAGCTGCAGACTGGAGCTGTTCCTATTCAGCCATCTTGCCCAGGAGTCCTTGCATTGGCATTTTAAAAACACTCCCAAGGAGGTTCTAACAAACAGCCTTGCCTGCCTCAACACCCCTTGCACTCTCCCTTTCCCTTCCTCCTTCTCACCATCTGCCATTGTTATTTTTTCTCTCAAGTAATCTTAGCTGGATAGGGGGAAGAATGCAGATGAAAGGACGGTAAAAAGTCAAACAGAAAACCCAGAAGTTTACCTAGCAGAGGTTTGGAGTGGAAAAGATTCTACAAAGATACTAACAGAATCATAATTTGTCTTGCGTGCCACAAGTATAACTACAGAAAAAAGAAACAGATTTTGGGTGTATGAATAAGTAAAAACTTCCTAGTTAACCATTATATTGGTTCATTATCAAGTATGGGAAGGCTAAAGTGTGACTTTCTATCTGCACTATATTTCCTGTGATCTTATGTGTACATTATAGTCCCTGGATATAGTCCCTGCCCTTTTAACCATAGGGCTGCCTGGGATCAACAGGCTAGAAGGACTGTACCAAACAGAAGAGTATTCAAGTATACACACACTTTGCAGAAGAACTTTTAGCAATGCAGAGTTTCCTCTAATTTAAATGTAGTAATATGATATAATGACCTTGTATTTTTATTGATACGTAATATTTGTACATATTTTGGGAGTACGCATATTTTGCTACATGCATAGAATGTGTGATCATCGAATCAGGGCATTTAGGGTATCCATCACCTTGAGTATTTGTCATTTCTATGTGTTGGGAATATTTCAAGTACTCTCTTCTGACTATTTTGAAACGTATAATACACTGTGGTTAACTATAATTGCTCTACTCTGCTGTTGAACATTAGAACTTATCCTTTTTATGTAACTGTATATTTATACCCATTAACCAATCTGTCTTCATCCCCCACTCCCATTGAACACCCTCCCCAGCCTCTGGTACATATCATTCTATTCTCTACCTCCATGAGATCAACTTTTTGGCTCCTAAGAGAGAACATGGAACATTTGTCTTTCTGTGCCTGGCTGATTTGACTTAACAACCTCCATGAACTTGTATTTTTGAAGTCTGAAAAACTATTTTTAGAGGAACTATACAATATGCATAAATTGATCAGTAGTTGAATAGTTTCAGAGACAGCTTAGAAAATCAATAATTGCATTATTTTCATCTGAAATCAACATTTTTCTCTAGCATTTTCTACCCCTTCTACTCAAAGGGGGCAAGTGAAGAAAACAAAGTGAGAAGAACAGGAAATCTGAAATTACACATGTACAAAATATTTTAATCCCTCTCCACAAAAGGAGGATAAATGTTCAGAAAGTAAGGACAGCTGTCCCAAAACGTGCTCTTCTACCTGAAGCTCCAATATAAACATCTCATGATGGACATAGAAGAAGAGGATGGAGAAAAATATGTCAAAACCACCTTTCTTTAAGTGTCCCTAAAACAAAACTATTTCAAGTTAAATTATCACTGCTACTTGGAGACTGGTACATTTTTTGCCTGTTTCTGATGAACACTTGCTTCTGTTTCTCTCATTTGTATTTTCTTCTCAGTTAAGATAAAGTATTTTCCATGACGTTTAATATGAAAAGCAAAGGAAAAAAGTACAACAGGGCCATGATTCACTTACATACTCTGAGTTTTACAAGGAGATGCCAAGATTTACAGATCCATGAAAAATCCTGAGTCCTACTCAGGGTTTTCCTTTATCAGTGTCAGTTTGCTTTACATAACCTCTTTTAGCTCAGTGGTTGGTTCAACCCCAGGGAAAATTGGACAGGCCCAATGGTCATTCATTGTAACTAATTCAAAGGACCCTCAGCTCCTGTGTCATAGGTATATGAAGCAAGAAGAGACTGTTCGGACCTGAGAAAGTAATCTTGGCAGTGGCCAAGGCAGGGTCTTCAGCCTTCATGTTGGAGCCATCTTTGTTTCTCTGGCTTGGTGTCAAGAGGCCATGAAGATAAAAACTCAGCAAGACTAAGAACTATGTGTAGACATTATCTTTTCACCCTCTAGCAATTATTTGGGTTGTCAATTTGGTAGGGCTCAGCTAGGATGGCTCATCTCTGTTCCACATGGTAACAGCTGGGCTGACTCATGCATCTATGGTCAGTTTTCAGGTCAGCTGGTGGCTGGCTGACCCAAATGGACTTAGTCACATGTTTGTCAGTTACCTGGGGCTTTCAGCCAGTAGGTCATGCCTCTCCTTTGAAAGACTCATCTTCCCCAGTAATTAGACCAGGCTTTTTCCATGATGACAGGGGCATTCCATGAAGATGACAGTAGCAGTTGCAAGGTTTTTTTTTGTTTGTTTGTTTGTTTTTGGAGATGGAGTCTTGCTCTGTCACCCAGGCTGGAGTGCAGTGGCGTGATCTTGGCTCACTACAAGCTCTGCCTCCCGGGTTCACGCCATTCTACTGCCTCAGCCTCCCAAGTACCTGGGACTACAGGTGCCTGCCACCACACCCGGCTAATTTTTTGTATTTTTTTTTAGCAGAGACGGGGTTTCACCATGTTAGCCAGGATGGTCTCGATCTCCTGACCTCATGATCTGCCTGCCTCAGCCTCCCAAAGTGCTGGGATTACAGGCCTCTTAAGGCTGAGCTTCAGAAGTCTCAGATGTCACTTCTGTAGCATTCTATTAGTGAAAGTCACAAGGGCAGCACAGATTCAGGAAGTAGGGAAATAGACTCCATGTGTGGATGAAGGGAAAAACAAAGTCACATTGCAAAGGGAGAAGACAAGGAGGCATCATTTATTGGGGGCCAGTATTCCAACAAACTACCACTGTCCTCCCTCTGGCCCCAGTGATTCATGTGAAATACATGAAATACACTCACCTTCTCCCAAGATTTCCAAGTTCTCTTTTAATCACTCTATTAGGCTCAAAGTCATGATTTCATGATCTGTAGCATGTTCTATTCCAGTCAAGGTTGTTTGGGTACAGCTCCTCTTCATTCAAAGACATTCTGTGGGCTGGTAACTTGGGCAGGGCTCAGCTGGGATGGCTCCTCTTTACCCCATGTGGTGTCAGCTGAGTTCATTTGTGTTTTTATGGTCAAGTGGTAGTTTGCTGGGCCAGATAGTTTCCAATGGCCACTGTCTGACATCTGGCAGTTGATTGCAAGTACTGACTGGGAGGGCAACATTCTTTTCCATATGATTTCTCATCCTCCAATAGGTTAGACCAGGCTTTAGCACAATGACAAAAGCATTCAAAGCTAGACTTTGTCATTTTATGAGTGTCTTAAATTAACATCGTGTTGCATAGGGTGTTATTTAAAAATTGTCACCATATGCAGTCTTACCTGAGGCCACGTTCCCCCAGAAACAGACTCTGAGACAAGGATTTGAGTACAGGTAATTTGTTTGGAATGTGGTCCCAAGAAACATGGTTAGGGAAGTGAAAAAGTGAGATGGAGATGGGAAGAACATCAATAAAGAGTATGTTATCAACGAGGTTTCCACTTGTGGAATCCAAAGCTCAATCCACCTGGGAAACATTGAGAGGCAAGGCAGAACCCACCACAGAGTTGTCCCTCTCAAGGGGTGAGGAAGCCAGGTTATTTACCCTCCAGTTCCCACATTTCATTGGCCAGTTGCTATTCCCAGGATCATTAAACCCCCAACACTTATGGTCGCCCCAACTGCAGATTTAGAAAACCCTCAAGTGTAGGATTTTAAGAGCTTACAGTAGGGCCAATCAGAATATGCTAGAACGACAAGTACCAAAAAAAAATGCAGGTGAGGCATGGATAGTATTTGCTTCAAAACTTTACACCAGCAAACCTCAACTCAGAAATGTGTTGTATTCTACTCATGATTTGGCTGTTTATCTGTTATTGGTATATAAGAATGCTTGTGATTTTTGCACATTGATTTTGTATCCTGAGACGTTGCTGAAGTTGCTTATCAGCTTAAGGAGACTTTGGGCTGAGACGATGGGGTTTTCTAGATATACAATCATGTCATCTGCAAACAGGGACAATTTGACTTCCTCTTTTCCTAATTGAATACCCTTTATTTCCTTCTCCTTCCTGATCGCCCTGGCCAGAACTTCCAACACTATGTTGAATAGGAGTGGTGAGAGAGGGCATCCCTGTCTTGTGCCGGTTTTCAAAGGGAATGCTTCCAGTTTTTGTCTATTCAGTATGATATTGGCTGTGGGTTTGTCATAGATAGCTCTTATTATTTTGAGATACGTCCCATCAATACCTAATTTATTGAGAGTTTTTAGCATGAAGAGTTGTTGAATTTTGTCAAAGGCCTTTTCTGCATCTATTGAGACAATCACGTGATTTTTGTCGTTGGTTCTGTTTATATGCTGGATTACATTTATTGATTTGCGAACATTGAACCAGCCTTGCATCCCAGGGATGAAGCCCACTTGATCATGGTGGATAAGCTTTTTGATGTGCTGCTGGATTCAGTTTGCCCTTCAAGGAGAACTACAAACCACTGCACAATGAAATAAAAGAGGATACAAACAAATGGAAGAACATTCCATGCTCATGGGTAGGAAGAATCAATGTCGTGAAAATGGCCATACTGCCCAAGGTAATTTATAGATTCAATGCCATCCGCATCAAGCTACCAATGACTTTATTCACAGAACTGGAAAAAACTACTTTAAAGTTCATATGGTACCAAAAATAGCCCACATTGCCAAGTCAGTCCTAAGCCAAAAGAACAAAGCTGGAGGCATCATGCTACCTGACTTCAAACTATACTACAAGGCTACAGTAACCAAAACAGCATGGTACTGGGACCAAAACAGTAGATCAATGGAACAGAACAGAGCCCTCAGAAATAATGTCACATATCTACAACTATCTGATCTTTGACAAACCTGACAAAAACAAGAAATAGGGAAAGGATTCCCTATTTCATAAATGGTGCTGGGGAAACTGGCTAGCCTTATGTAGAAAGCTGAAACTGGATCCCTTCCTTACACCTTATACAAAAATTAATTCAAGATGGATTAAAGACTTAAACGTTAGACCTAAAACCATAAAAACCCAGAAGAAAACCTAGGCAATACCATTCAGGACATAGGCATGGGCAAGGACTTCATGTCTAAAACACCAAAAGCAATGGCAACAAAAGCCAAAATTGATAAATGGGATCTAATTAAACTAAAGAGCTTCTGCACAGCAAGAGAAACTACCATCAGAGTGAACAGGAAACCTACAGAATGGGAGAAAATTTTTGCAATCTACTCATCTGACAAAGGGCTAATATCTAGAATCTACAATGAACTCAAACAAATTTACAAGAAAAAAACAACCCCATCAAAAAGTGGGCAAAGGATATGAACAGACACTTCTTGAAAGAAGACATTTACGCAGCCAAAAGACACATGAAAAAATGCTCATCATCACTCATCAGAGAAATGCAAATGAAAACCACAATGAGATACCATCTTACACCAGTTAGAATGGCAATCATTAAAAAGTCAGGAAACAACAAGTGCTGGGGAGGATGTGGAGAAATAGGAACAGTTTTACACTGTTGGTGGGACTGTAAACTAGTTCAACCATTGTGGAAGTCAGTGTAGTGATTCCTCAGGGATCTAGAACTAGAAATACCATTTGACCCAGCCATCCCATTACTGGGTATATGCCCAAAGGATTATAAATCATGCTGCTATAAAGACACATGCACATATATGTTTATTGTTGCACTATTCACAATAGCAAAGACTTGGAACCAACCCAAATGTCCAACAATGATAGACTGGATTAAGAAAATGTGGCACATATACACTATTGAATACTATACAGCCATAAAAATGATGAGTTCATGCCCTTTGTAGGGACATGGATGAAACTGGAAACCATCATTCTCAGCAAACTATTGCAAGGACAAAAAACCAAACAACACATGTTCTCACTCATAGGTGGGAATTGAACAATGAGAACACATGGACACAGGAAGGGGAACATCACACACCGGGGCCTGTTGTGGGGTGGGGGGAGGGGGGAGGGACAGCATTAGGAGATATACTTAATGTTAAATGACAAGTTAATGGGTGCAGCACACCAACATGGCACATGTATACATATGTAACAAACCTGCACATTGTACACATGTACCCTAAAACTTAAAGTATAATTTTAAAAAAAAAGAAATGTGTTATATTCTAAACGTTTATATGAACATTATATGAACAATTTTAAACTCAGAATACTTTTTTGTAAAAACTAAAAAGTTATTTATATATGTATATATATACACATATCTTTTTCTTTAAAAAATTTGTAGATGTATATACACACACATATATATATATTCAGAAGTTCTTAACTTTAGGTCCATCAAAGGAATCCCAGATGGTCTTGATCCCCCTGAAGCTTTAGATAAAATGCTCACAGTACAATTTTCTGGAAACAGCATCCACAGCTTACATATTATACTGTAAGGATTCCTGACCTCAGATGGATTAAGAAGCACTGCAGAAGAACTCAGGACTAACAGCCCTACATTTAAGCCTCAGCTTGGCCACTTGAGCAAATTTCTTAACTTCATGTCTCTTATGTTCTCATTTTTTTTTTTTTTTTTTTTTTTTTTTTTTTTTGAGACGGAGTCCCGCTCTTTAGCCCAGGCCGGATTGCAGTGGCACAATCTTGGCTCACTGCAAGCTCCGCCTCCCAGGTTCACGCCATTCTCCTGCCTCAGCCTCCCGAGTAGCTGGGACTACAGGCGCCCGCCACCGCGCCCGGCTAATTTTTTTTGTATTTTTAGTAGAGACGGGGTTTCACCGTGTTAGCCAAGATGGTCTCGATCTCCTGACCTTGTGATCCGCCCGCCTCGGCCTCCCAAAGTGCTGAGATTACAGGCGTGAGCCACCGCGCCCAGCCATGTTCTCATTTTTAAATAGAGGAAAACAAAAGTACCTATTTCATAGGATTGTGAGAACTAAGCTCAGGAAAATAGCACAAGCTGGTGCCAAAATAATATAACTATAGCTGCTCGTAACCTGAGCTGCTGAAAGTATATAGAACAATCAAAATTCCCAGCTCTGACCAGGAAAATCCTGTAGATTTTAATTCATAAGTTGTTGCCCCAATATCTCCAAATGTCTCTTTCCCAACTATGTATGGAGAAAACCTAGACGACGTTCCTCCCTAGCATTTGCTTTCTCAATTTTCCAACATTCGAAGATTCTAAGTGAGAATTTTTTTTTTTTTTTTTTGAGACAGAGTCTTGCTCTGTCACCCAGGCTGGAGTGCAGTGACACAATCATAGCTCACTACAACCTTGAACTTCTTGGCTCAAGTGATCCTCCCACCCTCAGCCTCCTGATTAGCTGGGACTATAGGCATGCACCGCCACACCCATCTAATTTTTTTTAGTTTTAGTAGAGATAAGGTCTCCCTATGTTGCCCAGGCTGGTCTTGAACTCCTGGCCTGAAGTGATCCTCCCACCACTGCCTCCCAAAGTTCTGGGATTACAGGCATGAGCCACCATTCCTGGCCTTAAGTGAGAAATCTTAAAATCAGCGAGACACTTAAAATAGTCACCTTGCTCGTAAAGCTCACCACTGAGTTTGATTTTACATTGTTCCTTGGATGTAGAGCTTCTCTGCTCAAATTCGCTAGACAACTGCCAAAACATCAGTGTAGCTCCACATAGCTTGTCTATTGCATGCTGGTCCCTTTAAATGAACCCAGCCCGATCTTCCCAACATGTCTGACTTTCTAAAACTGAAATTTAACCTAAGATCCCCACCTCCAGAATTAGCCCAAGCAACAATCCTGCTCACTAATTCTACCCTGCTTCTACCTGTTTTTATCTTCCTTCATGTTCTGACCCCCATTTGATTCCAAATCTTGGTCCTAAGATTGGTGTCCTCTCATTAACTATCCCACTTAAGATCTGTTGGATCTCCACACTTTGGGGGCACAAATTTGCTTCTCCACTACCTGATCCCCATGCGGGGGCTAAGTAGGGGGTCTCCTTCCTGCCTTCGTCCACATTGGGAGAGAAGAACTGCACATGGTCAACTGTGTCAGGAGTTAGGATCTAATGTAGTTCTCCCGGCATTGTCAGTCCATGCCCTTCTTCATCTGGTGCCTGTGGGGCCAGGCTGAGCTGCCCATAAGGGTAATACACAAGTATCAAATAACTTATGCCTATACCAAACAAGGGGCTTATTCCCAGTAATCAGTTCACATGAAAACTGCATACCACGAGGAAGCAATCGCAAAAAGACACCAGGAATCAAAGCCAAGGGTGACCACGGGGCACTGTAGGTGAAGGTATTAGGTAGAAGAGAAATTTGACAATAGAAAATGCAGATAGCAGGAAGGCCACAAGTTGTAGAAAAGTGGAACAGTTCTACATCTCAGTCTATGATGCTGAACACCAGCAAGAATGTTCTAGGTCTATATTAGCCCTTGAAGTAACATTAGGCCAACACTTTTTGCTTGAAATCACTGCTTATCAGTGTCAATATGATACAAGTGATACAAACTCATAACTAGGATAAATTTAATTTTTCCTCTGTTGTTTTACCACTAAGGTGTTAGCCTAGTTTCCGCTCATTTTTCCAGGGATCTTCCAGTCAAATTCTCATCAAGAGGCAGCAAATGAAATCTGCTCTTAGAATGGTTAGCTCCGTGAAACCCAATCATCTCCTCTAGTGGAGGAGACAGAACAACTAGGGTAGGCTTGCTTTATTCTGGGCTATTTGTTTCCTTTTTTCTTTTCTTTTTTTTGGTTTTTCGTTTTATTTTTCACTTCTCTGCTCAAGTACAAAGCAATCTTCAAGGCTGGTTCAGTTCCAGAAATAAAATATAAAATTTAAATACAACTTTCTCTTGTAATGCAAATAGAAACAAAAACATGTCACACTTTTTACCTGCCCATGGTTGCAAAGTACAGGTCTGAAATCAGGTGAGATGCTAATATCTGTATTTAGAATTTATTAAGGATGTATGAAAAAATATACTTAAAACATAACACAGAAAAAAAGAATGAATATGAGGAAAAACAGTAACTCAACAGTGCATAATCAGACAAACTCCTTGACTGGATGGTCAAAATTAACATCAGTGAGGGACAGATGGAGATGGGCACCTTCAGATGTGATACCTTGAGAAGGACATAGAATTGCTTATACAGCATTCAAGCAAAGATGCATAACCTGAATCTAACCACAAGGAAACATCAGATAAATCCCAAAACAAGGAACTTTCTGTTAAACACAAAAACAGGATTGTAGCTTCAAAAATATCAATGTCAAACGATAAATGCCGCAAAAAGCTCCAAATTAAAGGAGACTAAAGAGACGTGACAACTAAATACTTGAGCCTACATTTATTTCTGTACTGGAAGGATAAAAAGAAATGCTATAATGGACATTATTGAGTTAATTGACAAAATTGGAATATGCATGGTAGATTAAAG
Source organism: Pan troglodytes (assembly GCF_028858775.2). Lineage (NCBI taxonomy): Eukaryota > Metazoa > Chordata > Mammalia > Primates > Hominidae > Pan > Pan troglodytes. The sequence continues at coordinate 64,699,768 of NC_072417.2, read as the reverse complement.
CATCATATTAGTGTTAAATTACTGAAGTTGACGTATAAGAATATTCCTATTCTTAGGAAATACATATTTAAAGCATTTGGGGATAAAGGGGCATGATGCATACAAACTTATATCAAAAGGTTCAGAAAATTTGTATGTTTCTGTGTCTGTGTCTGTGTGTGTGTGTGTGTGTGTGTGTGTGTGTGTGTGTGGTGTAGAGAAAGAAAAATCAAAGCAAATGGGCTAAAAATGTTAACAATTGCTCATCTGGAAAAAAGAGTATATTGGTGGTCTTTGAACTATATACTATTTCTTGCAGCTTTTCTGTAAGTCTATTTTCTAATAAAATGAGGATTATTTTGGCTTTTGCTTTTTACTTGTATTCATGAGTACTTTTAGAGTCATATTGCTTCATTTACCCTGAATTTCACATACAAGAACCTTGAATACATTCTTCTTTTAAGGTGAATTAAAGAAACAATAGCCCAGTATTAGGGAAAACTAATGTAAACCAATGAAAACAGCAAGACTTGTGCTCTCTTCTACCTCTATGTCAACCAAATGTCTTTATTAACCTAAATATTCTAGTACACATATCAAACAAGATGTCATCCTGTTCTTAGGGATTTTTTTTAATTGTCTCATTTCTCTATTCGTGCCTGGTGAGAGGGTCCGTTGGCTTTCCAAAGATATCTGGAAATTCTGACTTTTCCCATCCCAGCATCACACTGAGAGGGTGACCAACTCTTCCCATTTGCCTAGGACTAAGGAGTTTCCTGAGATATAAAGTTTCAGTGCCAAAACTAGGAGTCCTTAAGAGTTACCCTGTGTTATAGTTCTGAGTCCTGGTTACTCTGGTTTCACACCCAACACCTACAGCATCTTTTTTTTCTCTGCCCCTCACCAATCTGGAACTCAGCCCCTTTTCTGTGGTGACACTTGCCGTCTGCCCTAAAGTGGACACTACTCTCTCAAGTCATTTGAGGAAGTAGCAGGTGTCTGAAGATCTGAGCAGTGAGGAGTTTTATAGCACCACAGCGCTCAGCCCCCTCTGTCCCTTGGTTTCTAGGCTCCCTTTACTCTCTGGCTCCTTCTGAAACTCAACTCTTCTCAAGTTTACCTCTAGAACCTGTACTCCTAGTCTTCCTTTGGATAATCTGAAACATCTTAATGTATTTCACTAAATAAAGGATCAACTTCATGTTTTTCACTTTAGAGGCCAGAACTCTGGACAGCGACTTTGAAATTTCTACATTTTTTTCTCTGCCATCTCCTCTGATACTGAAAAATACTCTGTATCATATAAGAGAATAAAATCTATTCTGCATAATTTGAACTTTATGTGTACTTTTATTCTCATTCTTTGAAGATAGCAATTCATGGTTAGCATGTAATACAATATCTTCAATATGTATATTTCAATATAGAATGTTCAAAACACTCCTACATACATCACCTCATTTGATTCCTGCATTATCACTGACAGACAGGACAGGCGTATGATACCCAGTTAGAAGATTCAAAGCCTGAAGCTTGGATAATTGATGTAATTCACTAGAAAGCAACAGAGCTATGCCTTTGATCTAAGCCCAGGACTCTTGCCATCATTCCACAGCCTCATGTTAATTCTGCATTAACTAAAGTGTCCAATTAACCAAAAAATTGATTTCTGGGCCGTGCAGTGTATCAGAAAATTTCCCTAAGATGATGATAGAGCAGACCTGGGTGAGTGAGAAGAAATTCCTTTCATCCTATTAAGAACTACTGGTCTTGCAGGTGCAGCCAAGTGCTACCTGACAGAAGCCTTTACAGCTAAATCAGAGACTAATTAGGCCCTGAACTGCCGGTGATTATTCTCTTACCCTAGTAGAGTGTGAGAGGCTGTCTGGGGCAGACATTGTGTCCATTTCAAAGTCCTCTTGCTTTAGGGTACAGGTAGCTCCATCCACTACTGTGACTCTCCCAGTCTCCTTGGCTCTCCCTTCTGCCCTGCCTTCCACATTCTGTGCAGTGTTGTATCTTGAGCAATGTCAGTTTAATTTAGCCTCCTGTAAATCCACCCTACATGATTTCTTTGCATGCTACTTTGCATCAATTGCCCTTTCTTGTTCAGCTTTAGCAGCCATTCACCTGCTTCCAATTCCTTCATGTCATGGACCTCTTAGTTTTATCTGACACAGACAAGATCCCATTTCACCTCTACTGCTCAGAAAAAACTATCCTACACTTTATCCTAACAGCTTCTGTCTTACCTTCTTTCTCCCAGACCTTGCTAGGAAAACAAGACAGTGCTGCTCTGGCACACTCCGCTCATATCTGCATCTCTTTTTCAGGGCTTGAGGTCTGACCTAGTGGGGACAATGACCAAACAGAGTCCTGGGGACAGATTCAATGGGATTCCTCAAAGTCAACAGTTACTATGAAGAGAGGTTGAACAGAAGCTAAGAGATAGCCAAGGATTTAAACCCAAATCATGCAACTGGGTCTAAAACAGAGCTAAATCCAGCACTAGTGATATCCTGGGTTGCATAATTGTTGTTGTAGGGTAGGGGCCCAATTGTGGTAGGTACCAGTCCATGGCCTGCTAGGAACTTGGCCACACAGCAGGAGGTGAGCAGCGGGCAAGCCAGGGAAGCTTCATCTGTGTTTATAGCCACTTTCCATCACTCACATTATTGCCTGAGCTCCGCCACCTGTCAGATCAGCAGGAGCATTAGACTCTCATAGGAGCACAAACCCTACTGTGAACTATGCATGCAAGTGATCTAGGTCATATGCTCTATGAGAATCTAATGGCTGATGATCTGTCACTGTCTCCCATCACCCCCAGATGGGATCATCTAGTTCAGGAAAACAAGCTCAGGGCTCCCACTGATTCTACCTATGGTGAATTGTATGATCTTTTCATTATATATTACAATGTAATAAAAGTACACAATAAATGTAATGTGCTTGAATCATCCCAAAACCGTCTCCCCCACCCCCACCTCCAAACCGGTCCATGGAAAAACTGTCTTTTACAAAACCGGTCCCTGGTACCAAAAAGGTTGGGGACTGCTGTTGTAGGGGACCGTCCTGTGGACAGGAGGATGTTTAGTTCCAACTCTGCCCTCTACTTACTAGAAACCAAGAGCATCCTCTCCAAGTTGTGACAAACAATTATGTCTCCAGACATTGCCAAATATTCCCTGGGTGGGGAGAGGAAATGTCGCCTTCCCCCACTGAGAACTACTGACCCAAGATGTAAGCACAGAGTCTCTCTTTTTCAGAGAGACAGTTACACTTTTTGGGCCAGGTAAATGAGAAAGAAGACAGTAAATTGCTAAATTGGATCAAAAAGCTGACAGCTGATAGCTTGTACCACCATTAAGAGTGATATGCCCCAAGCTCATGCTAACAGAGCTCCACGAGTCTATATGGTTTAAGAGAATAGAGGCTAATGTGACCTCATCATACTTGCCTCAGATTGTCTTCCCTATTAGTCTAAGATACATCAATCTGCAGCATGTTAGGCAGCTGCTTAGCTCTGCAGCCCACATTCTCACTATGATCATGAACTCTCCCCTAAAGTTCTGGGCAAAGAAGCCTAATTTTCCCCCTCGTAGTTTATATGTCAGGACAGCAGCACAGATCTGTGTCCACTCTAGGTCAGTTCACTGTGTTACCTTTGTTATTAGCCAGATCTCTATCAAATGGGAATGATTTTGGCTGAAAAATAATTTTTAAAAAAACTCACTTCTGTTTAAACTAATTTAAGCAAACTAAGGATTTTTATTTAGTTTAAACAAATAAGACTTTTTCCCCTAAGAAGCCTGAAAGTAAACAACTGATAGCTCAATGATTGCATGGCCAATTTCTTGGTAATCTTCTTAGCCTTTCCCATGCAGTTCTAAATTGGATGCTTCACCTCCAGGTATTTGATCCACATGTTCTCAGGAGGAAAAAAGTTGAGATGATGTCAGCTGTGTTCATCTCTTTATTGGGGGAACCATTCCCAGGAGAAAGGAAGGCTGAGTAATGAGCATTTAGCTTTTCTAGCCCCTACAGAGCAGGTGAACAAAACAGGAGTGTGTACTGGATTAGCCAAACAATAAAGTCTTACACAGCCTCCACATTTAAAATTTCCCAAATTATCACCCTATTTCTCCCTTATCTAGAGGAGAAAAGGCTACCAAAATGAAGCGTCTTAGCAGAATGGTAAAACTACTCATCTCCTAAGCCTGTGCTGATTATGAAGTTCTCCCAGAAAATTCAGGGAAAGTGGAAAATATCTCCAACAGTCAGACCCCAAAGTGTATCTATGAATAAAATTACTTACCCTAACAAGGAAAGGAAGGAACAAGGAAGGCAAAGGTCAAGAAAAACATTGCTGTAAGGTCAGTCCCATTAGTAAGAAGGTAGGGCACACATTCAGGATGCCTCTTACCCTCAGCCCCCGTACGTGGGGCAGGATGACCAACATCAAGATCATTTCCTTGAAAGGTATCAATGACAAAGCCAAAAGAGTGGCTGAAACCAGGAGCCAAGCAAGGTGTGGAAAAAGAACTGGGAATTAGAATCAAAATAAGGGAAGACAGAGCCATGAGAAAGCCATGAGCAAGAAGCAGTGGAATGGGAGATTGGGAGGGGGCCTACAGGAGGTTTGGAAATAGAATCTACAAATGCCAGAGCAGGTTTTTCAAGCATTGATAAGGGAACCATGCTTATTAAATGGGACAGAAAGGAGAAGACACCTGCATTCCAGAAGTCACCACATAATTTACCTACTCAGCACATACTCTTGCCTTTAACCTGCTTGGAAAGAACGTGGCTGGAATCAAGGTCAAAATGTGCTAGGAGCCAGCAATACCAGCTGTTGTTGAGATGACATCAGTGAGGTAAGGAGCTTACCAGGCTATAGAAGCTGGTTCTTCTTCAGAGAGGACCCCATCAATTCAAGATATCATGTCCAAAGGGTATAGTTAGCTCAAGCCTGGTCTGGGTGAGTATCAACGCTGACAAGTCCAATCTGACAGAAGAGCACAATAGCAAAACTCAAGAGTGGAGATTACATGAAGCCAAGGGAAGGGTTTGCATTATTCAAGTGATCAACTTATTCATTATAGGACCCTAGCTAGTGGCTGGGGGAATGAGGAGCATGATTCAATCCACCATCAAGGTCGTAGCTACTGGAATACCACTCCTGACCACCTCTCTGGGAAACCCAATGAGGGAGGACATCAGCCAAGAAGAAATCATCAGAGATTGGTTTCCAAAGGGTCATGCATAGTGAGGGCAGTTCAGATTGAGACAGGTTACAAGCCAAAGTCCATTAGAGAGAATCATGAATCCAATGCCAAAGAGACCAATGCAAATATAGAAGTCAAAGGCCCAGAGGAATAACGTTGTGGGGGCAGTGCCAAGGGTTCAGAGTTCGGCAGGGACAGCACCAAAGCAGGAACAAGCAGGGAAAGTGCAAGCCAATTGCAATAAACAGCCCTGAAGAAACCATGGCTCACCTTCGTTAACTGGTAGACATGTGAGACTGTCCTAAAGGTCAGAAGAGGCCTACAACAGCCAAGTTTAAGTGTGTTCCTGGAGAGCCAGGCAGTCAATAAGCCAGAGTCTAGTCTGGGGCTAACAGAGCAGGCAATGCTGTGACTCAGAAGCATTCCAGATGTATCTCTGAACTTCAACGTAGAAAATGTAAAATTCCAAGAACTACCAAGTGATGGTGCGGTGGTCATTAATACATTCCTAGCCTTTGCCCTAACTGACAGGAGAGAGGGTAAACTTGGGCTCCAGGATTGGTCCATGACCCCAGGATGAACTGAGTTCACAAATTTAAAAAATAACTCGAAGCAGGTTTCGCCTCAATTTTAAAGGCTTCAAAGCATATCCTGGCTGCTGTGGCTGATACAACATTTTTTAAGTAAACTTGGTTTTCAAGTACAACACATACACAGAAAAGTGCACTAATCAAAAGCGTACAGCCAGATGAAATCTTGCAACGTGAACATACTATGTAATCAGCACACAGATCAAGAAACAGAATACCTGCTCCCCAGAAGCTCCCATCACATGCCCTTCCAGTTTCTACCTTCCTCTTTGACATTTTTAAACTTTTTATTTTGAAATAATTTTAGATTCATGGAAGAGTTGCAAAGATAGTACACAGAGATCACATATCACCCCATTTCCCCTAATGTTAAGCTTGACTTGATTCTATATTCACTTTTCTTGGCCCTCTGCTAGCCCCTGACCCCTGTCCTGGCTTTCAGCCCTGCATTTTCTATTGACCTGTGCCTACAGCTGGAGATGAGAAATGGGCACACTTGCATTCAAAGCTTCAGATCCCAAGAAACTCACTGAGAAATGGCCACTCCTGAGCAAGAATTCTGCAAATAATCTGATTTGCCACTTTGAAAAAGTTTGTTTCTTAACACGTCAGAGCCAATATACCACACACACAGGGCCAGAGGGATAGGGAGAGGGCATCTTGATGTCCCCCACTATCCAAAAGAACAATTAGTCACTGCAAAAAAATAAATAATAATAGTAACAGGTCATCATCTTTTTAAATATGCCTGAGGAGATTTTACAAGATCTTCTAAACATCCTTAAAAATTTTTTTCCACCTAAATCTTCCGAAGTCATTTTTTTCTCATTCTGTTCTCATGATTCATAGTAATGTAATGAGGTTGGATTCTAAGTTTTATCATTAATTAAACATATAAGAATAACCAAGTCTTAGTAGCAGAGTTGTCAGGCCACCTCTAATTACCAGAGTCCTGCTAACATACTAATTGCACACTCACGACTCTTCATCAATGTACAAGGCTGTAGTGGGGCTAGTTCCAAACTCTCTTGGGTATCCTGCTAGCACAGGATATAGATTATCACTGACAATTTGACAACAGAAATATGGTAACAAAGACAATGAAAAAACAAATTTGAACATACTAAAAGTTGTGACCTGAATAAAATGCCAGCAATCACTCCCTCCAATTCCAGGTAGTTCAAAGTTTATCACCTGATCACCCCAAAGCCAATATGAAACCAGTCATCCAACTGGACTCCCAAACCAATGCAAGAAAAAGAGGAAAACACAAAATTAGTTTAATTAACATACCCGATAAAACTACATATTTTTAGTATTGCCATCAGCTGCATTTAACAGGGACCTGACATTAATGTTTCAGTCCAAGAGTGTATTGCTTTCGTGTAACAAGCAGTCCACAGGGAATTGACTAGGGTTGGTACAGCTTCTAAAGAAAGCCAGTAAGGATGCAAGCCCATTCCAGCTTATGGCTCCACTGCACTTGGTGTTTCTTTCCTTATGCTCACAACTTAGCTGCACTTAATGCTTATATTTTTTAATTAAAAAATACAATGTTATTTTTAAAATGTAAATGATACAAAGAAATTAAAACACAAGGCTTAAAAATTATTCCAAACCCAATTAACCAGAAATAACTAATGTTATTTGGTGACTATCATTTATGATAATTCCCATTTCCCATACAGGTAAAAGTATGGATGGATAGGCAGAGAGAAAGACAGCTAAGGAGATAATAGGTAAATAGATAAATAAGAACAAGGCTATGCTATATATACTATCTTTAGTTAAAATAATTAAACTTTTTTAAAAAGGTATATAGAGAGTGCTATGTCATCTGAGTTTTCACAGGCTTTGAAATATGTATATATGTTGCCTTGTGTCTATGGCCTTTATATCTGAAAAACATCATGGCCGAGTATAAATTCCTGGATCAACCATCTTTTCCAGAGACTCCATAGATACTTCTCCACTGTCTTCTAGCATTACATGTGGCTGTAGAGAAGTCTAAACCTCAGGGCTCTAATCAAATGATGATTCCAAATGATTAGAGACTCAAATTGTTTGTTCCTCATCTACCAAACTTTTCTCGTACCATGTCTAATCCATCAGTGGACACTTCTTACTCTCTTCCAAAACATACCCCAAGTCCTCACACTCCCCTCCATCTCTACTACTTTATCCCTCTGTTCCAAGTACTATCATACTTGTCTAGGGAAACGCAACAGTTTAACTGCTCTTCCTGCTTCCACCGCTGCATCTCTTCATTCCACCCTCCACACCCTCAAGATTAGCCACCATAATCTTCCTGACAGTCAGATCATGTCAGTTATTTTGCTGCTTAAAACCTTCCAGGGCTGCTATTATTTATAATAACCAAAATCTGGAAACAAACCCTTGTGGCCATCAACGGGTGGGTGAATACGCAAAACATGGGCTATCCATGCCATGAACTGCTACTCAGCATTAAAAAACAGAAGAAAGAAACAAAGTATGGGCCACAACATGGACGAGTCTCAAAACCTCATGAAAGGAGTCAAATGCAAAACACTACATATTATATGATTCCTTTATAGGAAATAATCGAAGACAGAGTAGATGAACAGTTGCCAAGAGCTGAGGGTGGGAATAAGGAATGACTGCAAAGGAGCAGGACGAATTTGGAGGAGGAGGATGAAAATGATCTAAAACTGAACTGTAGTGATTGTTACATACCTCTGCAAATTTACTAAAAATCATTTAATTGTATACTTGAATAGGTGAATTTTATGATTTTTTTTTTTTTTTTTTTTTTTTTTTTTGAGATGGAGTCTTGCTCTGTCACCCAGGCTGGAGTACAATGATGCAATCTTGGCTCACTGCAACCTCTGCTTCCCAGATTGAAGCAATTATCCTGCCTCAGTCTCCCAAGTAGCTGGGATTACAGGTGCTCACCACCACACCTGGCTAATTTTTTTTTTCTTTTTTTTTTTTGTATTTTTAGTAGAGACTCGGTTTTGCCATGTTGGCCAGCTTGTCTCAAACTCCTGACCTCAGATGATCCACCTGCCTTGGCCTCCCAAAGTGCTGGGATTATACCTCACTTTTTAAACAGGGGGCCTCCAAGAGTATCCATAATACTTTGAATACTCTTCTTCCCCTGACTTACAAAGCCCTATTGTGACATGCCCCTTACTCACATTTCTGTTCTTATTATCTTCCACTTCTCCATTCAGCATAAGCATCCTCTGTGCGCACTATGCTTGATCCCATCTTAGGGCCTTTGTACTCCCCGACTTCCAAATAGCTGACTCCTCCTTGACATTCAGATATTGGCTTAAACACCAGCTTCTTAGAGTAGCCTTCCCTGAAAGACATAATCTAAAATAGCCATTTATTAACTACATCACTCTGTTTTGATTCTCTGTATTGCCTTATTTCTACCTTATATTTTTCTTGTGGTTTATTACATGTCATCATTCACCAGAATGTCCAAGTGAATTGGCACCTTTTTGACAGGGTATCATTAGTCCCATCATATCTTCCTATACATAATAATATCAGAGGATATTAATTGAATGAATGACTGAACAATTGAAATAATCAGAAAGTCATACAGAAAAAAAAATGCTTTTCCAAGGAAGAAACAGGAGTTTCCTGTGCTTGCTATGAGTTAAAAAGATGATACCACAAACATTAGATGACTTCTCTTTGACCTGGACAGTAGTAGCAACAAGACCATTTGCTCCTCATACCAAAACAAATAGACTCCCATGAAACCTCCTAAAAACAAGAGGAACCTTTGAAATTAACTGTGTGTTATTTGAAAGAATTGTTGGTTGTTCTGCTCAAGGCACGTTGAGTGTCAAGGAACAAACCCATTTTAAATAGCTCCAGTAAAGGGGAGTTTGTTCTAAACATATGAACAACAGTCAAATAGAAATCTAAGGATTCATTGAGACAGGAACCATGACTATTTTCTACCTATCAGAAGCTAGGAGATATTTTCCTAGATATTCTACCTATCAGAAGCTAGAAGATAGATACCTATCAGAAGCTACATGTGTCCATTGTAACTTTTCTTGGCTACCAGCAATTTAGTTCTTGATAGTTTTTTTAATTTCCTTCACCAAGACCTTGACCCTGAACAAATGTGACAAGGGAGAGGTAAGTTTATTTGCATAAGAGTTAAAGGAACTGGTCTGAGTACCAGTGGAGTGCTTAAGTGGAGTGCCCTGAAGGAAGGAGAACATAAGGCTATGAACAATTAGAGTGGAAAGAATGTAGAAAGGGAGAAAGGAATCTAGGGAAGGTACAGCAAAGCTGATGTGGGCAATTCTAGGCTATTGGTTGGGGATTAACAGGTCTAGAGGGGGAAAGACCTATTTATTTACTTCAGTATAACCAACATAGAATACTATTATTTCAATATGTAGTCTATATATTAAGTAGCTATTTCATATTTTTCATGCGGAATCTTTGAAGTCCATTGTATATTTTATATGTATATCTCATATTTCAAGTGCTCAATAGCTTTATGTATCTAGTGGCTACCACATAGATCTATACGGGTGCTTCCATACAGACAGGCACTGTATTAGGCAGCAGGGTACTAAGTTGAAAACTGTACAGTTTCTGACCTCAAGTTGCACACAGCCGAGACTGTCAGAATCTTGAACCTAAATTGTGCCTACCACTGGGATTCGGATAAGCCCAGACAAGTTAAGTGAACTGGCCTGAAAGACCCACCTGAAGGCTTTTTAAATTAGAATCCAAAAAAACCTCCTGAGAAAGAATTCTTCCTACAGAAATAGAGCCAGGAAGAAAAGTCAGTACTGGGAATGGATCCTTAAATTATTGCAAAAGAGAGACAATTTGAGTCAGTATGATCTGTTTGCAAATACAACTCAAGTTCCAGGACCCTCCCTGCCCAAATCATGTCATTTTTTTTTTTTAACGGTGAATATGTCTTTCTTTTATGGTAAAAATAATCATAAGATTTTCTCAAAGAAAGTGATTAGCTGGGCGTGGTGGCACATGCCTGTAGCCCCAGCTACTTGGGAGGCTGAGGCAGGAGAATCACTTGAACCCGGTAGGCGGAGGTTGCAGTGAGCCGAGATTGCATCCCTGCACTCCAGCCTGGTGACAGAGCAAGACTCCATCTCCAAAAAAAAAAAAAAAAGAGGGGTTTGTGGTGATGGTGGTTGTGGGCTATAAGAGTGACGGAGGGACTTCTTGCAAAGTTTGTCTTGGGACCCAGAGCCTCTTCTCTTGTCGGCTGTCACTGTCTTGTGTTCTTTGGAGACATCATATCCAGGCTTGGAAACAGATGTTTTCATTCCACTCCATGAGTTCCACTCCCTGAGTGACATCCTGCACACTGATAACAGCAGATGGCCATTCCCATCGTGGTGGCAGCATTGCCGTCTGTCTGTCTCCTGTAGCAATTTGTGAGCCTCAGAAGCTGGTGTTTTCAGTGCATTTGTGCTTGGTTTATGGCAAATCCCAACCCACACAAAGCAAAACACCAGGATGCAACATCAAGGACACAAGCCCCAGCAGAACGGCTCGCTCAATAATCACATATACGTCACCTCCATGGGAGCCTCGTGTGGCAGCTACAAGTGAGAGAGGAAATGGCACCCTTTCCATAGGGAGTTATATGAGGAGGCAGGTTATGGGTACAGAACCAAGAAGCCGTGTTATAGGCTCCTGGGTAAGTCTAGAAATCTAGAATAGACAAGTGACACTAATTCAGAAAAGGAGATAGTGATCCAGGGGTCCAAAATCAGGAGAATGTTTACAGCAGAAGTCAACAAACTTTCTGTAAAAGGCCAAATAGTCAGTATTTTAGGCTTTGCGGGCTATACGATCTTTGTTGTGACTGCACAATTCTGCTGCTGTGACATGAAAGCAGCCACACGCAAGTCATAAGTGAATGAGCATGCCGTGCCCCAGTAAAGCTCTATTTAGAGACACTGGAATTCAAATTTCATGTAACTCTCGCGAAAGATTCGTCTTGATGTTTTCTTCAACTATTTAAAAACGTAGGTCAGGCATGGTGCCTCACTCCCCTCATTTCAGCACTTTGGGAGGCCAAGGCAAGAGGATCACTTGAGGCCAGGAAGTTTGAGACCAGCCCGGGCAACATAGCAAGACTCCATACCTGCAAAAAAAAAATTAAAAAAAAAAAAAGACCAAAACCAAAACCAAAACTAGCCAGGCATAATGGTGCATGCCTGTAGTCTTAATCTGGGAGGCTGAGGGCGGGAGAATCCGTTAAGCCTAGGAGTTTGAAGCTGCAGTGAGCTATGATCACACCACTGCACTCCTAAGCCTGGGCAACAGAATGAGACCCTGTCTCTGAAAATTGAAAAATAAAAATGTAAAACCCATTCTTAGCTGGTGGGCCATGCAAAAACAGGCAGAGGGCCAGATTTAGCATAGGAGTATATTTGCCTACTTCTGGTCTATAACAGCACCGTCCAATAGAAATATGATGTGAGCCACGTATGTAACTTAAAATTTTCTAATAGCCACTTTAAAAAGCATAAAGAAACAGGTGATTGAGGAATCATCCTAAACTCTCTAAGTATCAGGCTCATAGTAACTCTAAAAAGAAGGCTAAGAAAAGTTACTCATAGCATTGTTGTGATGACTAAATGACCCAAATCACCTGAAGTATCTAGAACAGCGCTGAGTACACAGTAAGTCCTCAATAAGCTTAGCTTCATTGTTACCCTCTCAAAAAGAGAAGCATTAAAGTAAAATTTTATTTAATTCCATATCATCAAAATAGAATATTATGTTAATATGTCATCAATATATTAGCTTTTTTATATTTTTCATACTGAATCTTTGAAATCCATTGTATATTTTATACTTATATCTCATATTTCAAGTGCTCAGTAGCCCCATGTATCTAGTAGCTACCACATAGATTTAGAGCACAGGTCTCGGGCAAAAATGAATCCCCTATCAAAGGTCAGAGTCAAGCAAATAGAGCAGATCCTGGAAGAGGTAGACAATATCACACAGAAAAGGTAAAATCCAAGGTCAAGGAGGTAGGTAAGTTACAGGCACCTGGGCAAGCACCAAAGCTGACCATGGCCCAGGATTCAGAAGAACATCTGGGCAGCAGAGACCTCCTGGGCCAAGCACCACAGGAAACACTTCACATTGATTCTCTCATTTAATCTTCACATGGCCTTGTAATATTCTTACCCTCACATTAGGAGTAAGATGCTAAAGAAAATGATTTGTTCAAAATCACGTAGGTGGTAGGTAAGTGGAGTAGGATTTGAACCCATGTCTGTCTGGCTCCAACTCCCACTCAGCTTCTTAATTACACTGCTTCATGCATAACCAAGGCAATGAGGGTGCATAAAAGCTCAGAATCCAGGGAAAGACACTGAGCAATGTCTCTTGCCTCCATCCACTCCTCTCCATCCTAACTGCCCAGGCTCCAGCTCATTCTGTCTTTACCTCTTACCTGAGCTAGTGCAGCAGCATCAACCCTGGTCTCAAGTATCTCCAGCTTCAATTTTTCCACCATTCATCTGACAAAATAATTTTCATCAAGCCCAATTCTGGACATATCCCTTTCTGGCCCAAGACCTTCTACTGGCTTCTCTTGGTTGCAGGATACAAAGCCAAGTTCAGGAAACATAGATCCTAAGCTCCCTGTCTTACTCTCATTAGCTCTCTGACTTCTAGGCACGGCATTCCAGACTCTCTGTGCCTCAACCTATCACACTGCCTTCATACACCTTGACTTCTCCTTCTATATTTCAAGAAGGTGTGCTAGAATCTAGTCAACCAGCCATTGACCCCCTGACACCAACTTTTTCCCAAACACAGTCTACAATGTTTACATCTGTGCCTGGGGGTCACATTGTTCCTTGAACTTTAAAAGATCTTTCCTTCTTGTCCTCTCCACTCTGCTTGCATAGACCCTACTTGTCTCAATCACATCGCTTCATGAACCCTTGGATCCCTGATCCCTCTTCTGGACTCTCCCAACACGGTGTCTGTGCCACTTGTATAGCTCTTACTACTTCCTACCTTATTTCTCAGATATATGGTGTGTCTCTCCCTTTCTACAATGTGAGCTACTCATGGAAAGGTTTGGTATCTATCTCCCATAACATATGCAACAGTGTTTCACATTAACGGACCACGTACTTGGTATGCTTGTTTAATTAAAAAGATAAACCAATGTTGGTTGAGTTGAATTGATAATGATGCCTAAAGTGTTTTTTATCCAATTTCTTCCTTAAGCACACTCAAGAAATTTTAGGCTGGATGTGGTGGCTCATGCCTGTAGTCTCAGCACTTTGGGAGGCCAAGATGGGCAGATCACTTGCAGTCAGGAGTTCAAGACCAGCCTGACCGACATGGTGAAATCCCGTTTCCACTAAAAATACAAAAATTAGCCAGGCCTGGTGGAGGTGGGCGTCTGCAGTCCCAGCTACTCAGGAGGCTGAGGTAGGAGAATCACTTGAATCTGGGAAGCAGAGGTTGCAGTGAGGCAAGATCATGCCACTGCACTCCTGCCTGGGTGACAGTGAGACTCCGTCTCAAAAGAAAAAAAAAATTTTTTAATTGAAACAACGTACTACGTTAACCTAAAGATATAAAATTAAGTAACATTCAGCAGGATTTCAGTATGCCACCATTCACTAGAAAAGGGAGCCATGCAGCTGATGTTTTTGTTTGCTTTGGCTGTTAGAAAACTCAATTGAAAATCTAGTGTTCAAGGATAAGAACATACTTAACCTGGGCTTTCATTGTCCCTCTAACCCCCTTTCCTCCCTTTAGTGATTCAGTGTTTGTCTAGGCCAACTTTAAGTATTGTTTATTAAAAGCTGCCTGAAATACTTTTGAAAGTATGTGTGAAAGGGAGTGGATATAAGTCCTAAACCAATGCTATTGGTAAGATTAAGCTCCTGAGCTTAATCATGAGGCATAAGCAGAAGGAATTCTGGGCCCTTAGCCCCCTGGGAGCAGAAGTAAGGGGCCAGGATCAAAGGGATGAAAACTAAGAGAAATGACTCAGCATCAGAACTAGTCCCTAAATGGGAAACCAACAGTCCAAAACCCATCATCCAGCAGGATGTGGTGGTCTCAGGTTTGACTGGGCTGGAGCTGCAATGCAAAGGACCCCAACTTAGAGTATGGGACATGGTTGCAGGAGGAACAAGGCAGCAGCCATATGCAGAGCCAAGCAATGAGTCTCATCTGATGGCTATGAATGATTGAAAATCCAACTTCCAGAAGGAAGGTTGGCAAGACCCGGAAGGGGATCAGGGTCTCCATTAAAGAACAGGGATTCACAACCAGACTCCAGCCCCAGTGTGTGACAACAGAAACGGACAGGGATCCCAAGCAGAAACAGCTATGAAGAATGAGCAGTAACACTGAGACTAGGGAAAAGTTGTCCCTTTCAGTGCCATGAATCCCTAGTCCCTCAGGAAATCCTAGTGGTCAGTGGGCTCAGAGCCATACATAAGTCAATAGTCTTAAATGGATGACACTTATCTATTAGCCTAAAGATTGAAGGCCTTGCCCCCTACAGGAAAATGTAATAAGACATATAAGATGACAATTTTCTGTTTTGAGCAAGGGCCTGAGAGAATGCACAGTATGATGGGTTAGCTTTGATAGGGTTTAATGGACAGAAAAACTCCAGACAAGAGGCCAAGGGCCAGAGAAGGTATCTGTATAGGCAGAAAACAGCAGAGTAGAGAACACCTATCAACAAGGAGGCAGAGGCCTCCCAAGAGGGCAGCCTCGCCATTTGGTCAAGAGTCTACTCTGTTAACGATAAGGAAACCACATAAGATGGAAAAAGGAACAACACTTCCTCCCTGCCCACTATGATGAATACACTTTCTAACTTCACAGCAGACACTGTTGTCCCCTTTTACAAAGGAGGAAATGGAATCTCAGAATGCTTATGTGCCTAAGTCATCTAGCTATGACAAGTCAAAATTCATATCCAAGCCTCTGACTCTTGAGCTGGTGCTCTTACCACACACGGGGCTGTCATCCAATAAGAGTCAACCCAGCAATCCCATTACTGGGTATATACCCAGAGAAATGTAAATAATTCTACCATAAAGACACACGAACACGAATGTTCATTGCAGCACTAGTCACAATAGCAAAGACATGGAGTCAACCTAAACGACCATCAATGCCAGATCAGATAAAGAAAATGTGGTACAGCTACACCACGAAATACTATGCAGCCATAAAAAAGAATGAAATCAAGTCTTTTGCAGGAACATGAATGGAGCTGGAGGGTATTATCCTTAGCAAACTAACATAGGAACAGAAAACCAAACAGTGCATGCTCTCACTTATAAGTGGGAGCTAAATAAGAACTTATGAACACAAAGAAGGAAACAACAGACACTGGGGTCTGCTGAGGGTTAATGGTAGAAGGAGGGAGAGGAACAGAGAAGATAACTATTGAATACTGGGCTTAATATCTGGGTGAAGAAATAATCAAACCCTTGTGATACATGTTTACCTATGTAACAAACCTTCACATGTACCCCTGAACTTAAAAGGTTTTTTTGGCTGGGCGTGATGGCTCATGCCTGTAATCCCAGCACTTTGGGAGGCCCAGGCGGGTGGATCACTAGGTCAGGAGTTCGAGACCAGCCTGACCAATATGGTGAAACTCCATCTCTACTAAAAATACAAAAATCAGCTGGGCTTGGTGGCGGACGCCTGTAATCCCAGCTACTGAGAGGCTGAAGCAGGAGAATCGCTTGAACCCGGGAGGCGGAGGTTGCAGTGAGCAGAGATTGCACCACTGCACTCCAGCCTAGGTGACAGAGCAAGACTCTGTCTCAAAAAAGAAAAAAATAAAATAAAATAGAACAAAAAAAGATACAAAGTAAGTGAAACTTCTGGAGCTCACTAAATACTCCCTTGGCACTGGGTTGGGGTGTAAAGTCTCCCCAGTGAGGTCAGTACTCTCCTGCCCTGGGGCTGCAGGCACAGGTGGCTTCAGGAGGGAAAACACACATCCACAAGGTGAGCTGTACTCACACCATGGAGAAAGAAATTCCAGTCCCCAAAGGTGCCTGCTGCTGCTTCAGTTCATGGAACAGATTATGTCTGCCAGCTCCTTGGGGAAAGGGCTCTGCTGCAAAGCTGAAAGGTCAAGAGCACTGTTCCTCACCACCTGATGTTTGGGCCAGGCCGGCAGCAAGGGCTCCAATCTGGACAGTTACACCTGCTAAGAGCACAGAATGCCTTGGGCCTGCCCTGCCCGGCTTGACATTTCCTCTTTAATTGCCAATCCTTGCTTTTTACCTCTTTGAGAAGCTGACTCATCCTTTCAAGCCATAGAGCTGTCGTGTGGGGGTCCTCTGAATTCTAATATGCCAAGAGTTTTCTCAAGCCATATTTAATGGGAGAAAGCTCATGCCTAAATCCATCGTGTTTAACAAGCATTTTTGATGCTTTCTATGCACAAGCAATTTTGCAGGCATTGTGGTAGACCCATGGTTTCCCAACCAAGGGGAAGGCAGAAACATATCACTAACTTAAGTTAGTGATGCAAACCTACATAAGAAATCTATAGAAGCTATGATTAAGAGGGGGAAAAAAAGTCATTCAGTGGGGCCTTAAGTCCTCACCTTGTACAGTCTCTAGGATGCTTTCATCTAGTAGGTTTCAGGAAAATAGCATCCCCTCCTGGCAACTGACATTTTCTGCCTTGTGCCAGGGGTGTCCCCTCTGTGTTCTGCTGAATGGTATTTTAATCAACTGCTGTTGATGATACTTACACCAGGAAATCCCTTGACTCCCCAGGTTGTTGACCCTGGATGCCTGTGCTCCCTTGGAGATGGAGGAGGGAGGATTAAGGATTAGGGCTACGTTACTATATTCCCAAGAAGGGGGCCTTTGTAGTGAAAGAGTGCCTGTTCTTCACTAACAATTTCAAGACATGTTCCCCTCTGAAACTGGTTTAGAGAACATTTCAGTGTCACTATGACATAACCAAAGCCTCTTTCCTTGGTAATAATCAATTTGTGTCTCAAAACAGAAGGAAACTCAATGTCAAGGGAAAATTCTAACCTATGCCAAGAACTTCCCCGCAGAGGTGGGTAATAGGGTTTATCCTCCTTTCTTAGCTGGGGATACTTTTTTTTTTTTTGAGAGAGAGTCTCGCTCTGTCGCCCAGGCTGGAATGCAGTGGTGTCATCTCGGTGCACTGCAACTTCTACCTCCAGGGTTCAAGCAATTCTTTTGCCTCAGCCTCCTGAGTAGCTGGGATTACAGGTGCCCGCCACCACACCTGGCTGATTTTTGTATTTTTGGTAGAGACGGGGTTTCACCATGTTGGCCAGGCTGGTCTCAAACTCCTGACCTCAAGTGATCCATCCGCCTTGGCCTCTCAAAGTGCTGGGATTAGAGGTGTGAGCCACTGCACCCAGCCGAGAGACTTAATTTTGGTTTCCCAAAATTTAACCATCAGTTTCAAAATACTCTCCTCTAATATCCCAGGAGGTCCATGAAATTCCCAGGTAAATAGTATTCCTGGCAACACATACCACTGAGCCAAATTTCCCACTCCAGCAAATGGATTCAGCTTGTCTCTCAAAACCACATGGCACTCATACAGTATACACACATATATATATTTGTAGTTAATAATTACGTAAAGAAAAACCTAGAAGCATTAAGTCACAAAAGTAGCAAGAGGCAATTTCTGAGCCCAAGCTAGGAATGTGACAATGTTCAAGTCAGAAGCCAGGAGGACTGACGGCAAGTTATATGATGTGTTGTCACAAGTGGTTCAGAACTAATGCTGTGAATGGTGAGAAAGTGCTAGACGTTCACTTTCATATGCTCTGTGTAACCTGGGACAAACCCAACCACCTAAAGGGCCAGTCAGGGGTCAGATAGGGTGGCCAGGGTCAGCTGGTCCACAAGTGAGTTTGAACATGATGGTTAAAGGTTCCTAGTTCCACACTGAACTCAGTCGAGAGCAATTCCTTCTCTTGCCTTTGCCTATGCGGAGGTTTCAGAACTGCCCTGAAAGAGGGAGAACTTGGAAGGGAGTTGGGGTAGGGGCACTTGGGATGAATTGGCTGCCCCTGGAGTTTGCCTTGATTGACGCTAATTGAATTCTAATTGAAACCATCCATCCAGGCCCCAAGTGCCCCTGCAGGAAACTTCAATATCCGGAAGCCACACCCCAGGGAGTTTGCTAGCTTCTCTCCTCTTGCACAATTCCACCAAGTACATCATTTGTCTATTAAACCTTAATACACCTTTGGAGACTCCACAGATTGCCCTGCTAAAGACAAAAAGAGCACAGCCTCTATTTTGGGCTGCCCTACAAAGCTGGGTTTTGACCTGGTAAGACTATAACAGTTCATTTAGCATCATTGCTGTGCACCATACTAATTAGAACTTGGGGACTCTTAAAATCACTGGATTATGCAGTGTTTCCTCCCAGGTCTTTCTGTGTTGTGGTCCAAATCCTTATGAAATTTGTATTCAATGAATAAAAAGCAGGGAGGAAAGACTTGGGGAGTGAAGGGGAGTAGCTAGAGGTGAATCAGAATTTTATATTGCTTCACTGGGTAAACAAGCTCTTCAGCCTTCTGTTCATTCATTCCACAAACATTTACCAAGCCCCTACTATGTGCAAAGTATTAATTATTCCAGAACCTGGAGATACAGTATCTCAAAAGTACATATTTTAGTGAAGGAGGCCAAACAGGTGGAAATGAATACATGAAATACTTCCAGGTGCAAAGTTCAATCAAGAAAACAAAATGGGGCAATCAGATTAAGAGTAGATGGAGAAAGAGGGGTTAAGTATTAGTCCCTTCCTGCATTGCTATAAAGAACTACCTGAGACTGGGTAATTTATAACGGAAAGACATTTAATTGACTCACAGTTCTGTAGGTTGTACAGGAAGCATGGTTAAAGAGGCCTCAGGAAACTTACCAATCATGGCAGAAGGCAAAGGGGAGCAGGCACATCTTACACAGCCAGAGATAAAGGAGGAGAGAGCAAAGCAGGGAGGTGCTACACACTTTTAAACGACCAGATCTCGTGAGAACTCACTATCACAAGAACAGCAAGGGGAAAGTCAGACCCCATGACCCTATCACCTCCCACCCAGGCCCCTCCTCCAACACTGGAGATGACAATTCGACTTGAGATTTGAGCAAGGACACAAACCCAAACCGTATCAAAGTGGTTAGCCAGGGTTGATGGGAAAGCCATCTCTATGGAGATGACATTTGAATTAAGAGCTGAACAATGAGAAACAGTTTGTGAGAAGCTCTGAGGAAAGAGTATTCCAGAGGAGGCATAGCGAGTATAAATAAACAAAGGAAGGGAAGAACTTGGCATGTTTGAGGGTCAGAAAGAAGGCCAGAGACAGATAAGACTACAGAGGTAACCAGGGACTTATAGGGCCTTGCAGGTCATGGAACAAGATTTGTGAGGGTTGGGGGGCGTTTTCCTAAATGAAATGGAAACCATTCCTTAAGCAGTAAAGTGTCCTGATCTGATTTCTACTTTAGGAAGATCATTCTGGCTGCTCTATGGAAGATGGACTGGGAGATGGGGGAGTGGAGGCAGAAACAGAGCCAGAGAGATCAATTAGGAAGCTGTCGCAAGCGTCAAGCAAGAAATAATGCCTTGTACTGGATAGGAGCAGTGACAGAAAAATTTGGAAACAAAGCCCACAGGCTGTATTAACAGATTGCGTTTAGGAGTGTGTAGAAAGAGGAAATAAAAAAGTTCAGGCTTTGGCCCTGAGGGATGAGGTGGATGGGGGTACTCTTTGCAAAGATGGAGAGAGTGGAGTGAGGGCTGGAGCTGGAAGAAAATCAAATGCTGCATTTGGCCACATTTTGTTTGACATAACAATGGAACATCCAAGTGAAGATGGGAGGAAGTGGCTCTTGGATAGCGAAGGCTGGTGCCTGGGGAGAGGTGTGTGATGAGGCCTCAGCATGTGGAGGATGAGGCGTGGTCAGGTCACTAGAGACCAAGTGTAAATGAAGAGGAAGGCCACTGAGATCAGAGTCCCAGGCCTGGAGAGCCTGGTTGGGGCAGGGGAGCCAGCTGAGGGGTCTGGGAGGGAAAAAGAGAAGGGAGAGGAAAACCAGGAGAGGGGTCTCCCAGAGGCCTAGAGAGAGGTTAGCCCTGTCAAATGCTGCTGAGATCGCCAATCAAGCAGTTTCTGGGATTGACCACTGGTTTTAGCCGAATGTGGTCACAGATGACCTTTATTAAGAGGAGTTTCCTTGAACAGGTGGGAGTGACCACCCAACAGAAGAGCCATTAGAAGAAAATGGGAGGTGAGGAACTGGGGAGAGTGAGTGTAGACAATCTTGTTTTCTTACGAAGAGAAGCAGAGGAATTAGGTAATAGCTGGAGGGAGATACAGGGGTCAAGAGAGGATGTGGATCTTGTTTTGTTTTAAAGATGAATGACAATGGTCTGTCTGTGTGCAGTGGATGCAAGCCCACAGAGAAAAATCAGTTATTAGAGAAAAAGAGATAATCACTGGAGCAGAGTCCTGGAGGAAGCAAGAGAGGGATAGGATACAGGAACCAAGAAGACTTATCAGTCTAAGTCAACACTGCCCCAAATGACAAGGTCATTCCTAAGGCTTAATTTGCGGAGAAGGGTTACAGACAATAAACAAAGACGCAAATATAGAACTAGGAAAATTTCTAGGAGTAGTGTTATGAAGAAATAAAACAGTGACATGACAAGGAGTGACAGAACAGGAAATAGGCTACTTCCAGCCATAAAGGCCTCAGTCACCACAGCCCAGTGGCCCTGGCCTTGTTCACAGTGCTTGGTGACAGAAGCTGGAGCCAAGGTGGAAAATAGTTTGCAAAACCAATATTCCTCAAGCATGTTGTATCGGCTAGATGCTTTGTAAGTATTCTCTTATTAAATTCTAGTTTAATCCTCACAAGAACCCCATGCAGTAAATATTAGCCCTATTTTCCTGATGACAATACTGAGACTTAAAAAGCCTAAGTGGGCCAGGTGCGATGGCTCACACCTGTAATCCCAGCACTTTGGGAAGCCAAGGCGGGTGGATCACCTGAGATCAGGAGTTCAAGACCAGCCTGGCCAACATGGTGAAACCCCATTTCCACCAAAAATACAAAAAATTAGCTGGGTATGGTGGCAGGTGCCTGTAATCCCAGCTACTTGGGAGGCTGAGGCAGAAGAATTGCTTGAACCCAGGAGGCAGAGCTTGCAGTGAGCTGAGATCGTGTCACTAAACTCAGCCTGGGCGATGGAGTGGGACTGTCTCAAAAAAAAAAAAAAAAAAAAAAGCACCTAAATGCTTCCTCCAGGGTCAAGCAGCCAGTGAGCCTCAGAGCTGGTGTCTAACCTCACATCTGCCTGATTCCAGATATCAGCTATCAGGTATTTTCCAATATCCCACATTGCATTTCTTTTATAAATGCTACTGACCTTTATTTATTATGCTTGACATAACTGGGCATTCTCAATAAAAAAATTATAAAACATTCCATTTTTTTCAGCAAACCACCATGGCACATGTATACCTATGTAACAAACCTGCACATTCTGCACATGTATCCCAGAACTTAAAGTATAATAATATAAAAAAAGATGCTAAGACCATCATATTGATGACAAAAATCTATTATGTAGTTGTAGGTGCATTTCTAAGGGGAGGTAGTGTATGGGGAGACATGGGAGAAGGTGAATGGAACCTTCCTGAAATTCTTCCCACCATAAAATTCCCCTTCCTCTTCCCTCTGCTGGAGCAAGCCTCTCACTCCCTTTCTAATCCTACATTTAAAATTTATCCTCTGGGAAATCTTCCCTGAATTCCCTTTCCAATCCTGTTTCTCAGTTTACATCTTCTGCATCATCTAACAAAAAGAGATACTATTTACCTGGAAAGTAATAAAACATGAAAGTGGTAGGCACTTAGTAGGTGTTATTATATTATTGCTATTACTACTACTTTGGCCTTTATTATTACTGTTAATGAGGCATCAGTTGCTAAAGGCTTTCTCAGACATGGTTTCATTTGTCCTGCCTCTTCATCCTAAGATACACAGACCACAACACAGAAGAAAAACAACGTAGATAATGCTCATTTGTACACAAGTAACCAAATACTGGCTGTAGCCTGCAATCTTGTAAAGTTCATTCATAATGCAAAGGTACAATGAATTCCATCCACATCACAGCTTTCCATTTTCCCTAGCTCATTGCTCCAAGTCACACATTATAAATTGCCTTTTATGTTATCTCTCTATTCCAGTAAACCCTTCCCCTAATCCTTTTGCCCTGCCCAGAGCCCATGCTCCGGGGCTGCCTACAGCAAGCCACCAGCAACTGCTCTTTGTAAAGCTATTGATTTCTATAAACTACTTTATTAGTGGTCATTATTATTCTGTTTCTAATCACCACTTTAATTAAAGTTTTATCATCCACATTAAAGAGGGTATATGACTCTTAATAGGCTGGATGGTTCTCTCTCAGCTATGAAGCATTCCTGTGAAATCAGCCCAATGGACTCTTGGTTTCAAGGACTTTCTGAAGCCTGACTGTTCAGGACACAGGTGTGTGTGTTTATGAATGAGAACGGGGTGTAATGCATGGAGTTCCCTCCTCAGCAGCCCCTTTGTCTCCCTGGCTCAGGCTCAGAAACCCCCCAACAGCAAGTGCTCAGTGGTCACACAAGAATTATCTAGGCTCAGAATTGAAAGTAACCACCTAACTTGAATAGTCTGTAAATTCAAAAGGGGATATTGATCAAGACTTCAAAATTTCCATCAAGTCCACATTTCTTATCATACCCACTTTCGCAAAATCTTCTCCTCTTGCAGGAGTTCCCCGCTTACACTAAGATCTAAATATTAAAGAGAAGCAATTGCTTCTCTGACCAAACCTACACCCAAATAGAATCGTTTGCTGATGTATCGGCTCCAACAGTCTCCCTGAACCCCCTCCTCCTATGCTAAACTGAGCTCTTTGAGGGGAAGGGCACATCTGAGTTGATTTTGGATCTGCAACATCAAACCCAGTGCCAAGAAAACAATGAGTCTTCAGAGGGTCTAGAGTGACGTCACTGACTCTGTCCAGGAGGCCGAGCCCACAATGGAGGGTAAAATAGAATCAAAATGGGAACTGCCCTTCAGGGCCCTCTCCTTTGTATCTCTCCTAGAGTAAGAGGCAGGAGAATGTGTTCTTTGTAGCATTACTCACAACAGCCAAAGGATGAACACAACCCAGTTTCTGTTGATGGACAAATGGATAAACAAAATGTAGTTATATATGTACAATGCAACATTCAAAAGGAAGGAAACCCTGGCCAGGCATGGGGGCTCACGCCTGTACTCCCAACACTTTGAGAGGCCGAGGCAAGAGGATCACTTGAGGTCAGGAGTTTGAGACCAGCCTGGCCAACATGGTGAAACCCCATCTCTACCAAAAATACAAAAATTAGCCAGGTGTTGTGGCATATGCCTGTAATCCCAGCTACTCAGGAGGCTGAGGCAAAAGAATAACTTGAACCCTGGAGGTAGAAGTTGCAGTGCACAGAGATGGCACCACTGCACTCCAGCCTGGGTGACAGAGCAAGACTACAGCTCAAAAAAAAAAAAAAAAAAAAAAAGGAAATCCTGTCGTATGCTATAACATGGATTGACCTAAGATATTAGGCTAAGTAATGTGAGCTTGTTACAAAAAAGAAATTATATTATTTTACTTATATGAGGTATCTAGAGTAATCAGATTGATAGGAAATAGAATAGTGCTTTACTAAGGGCTGGGAGGAGAGGAAATAAGAAGTTATTGTTTAAGGAGCTTCTGTTCATGGAGATGAAAAATTTTTGGAGTTGGATGGTGGTGATAGTTGCACAACAATGTGAATGTCCTTAATGCCACTGAATGTTTAAAAAATGGTTAAAATGGTTAATGTTATGTGTATTTTAATCACAATTTTTCAAGTAGGGAAGTATTCTTGGTTCTCTAGGGGCCAGGAAATACAACGTTTTTGCAGTTAGATCTTTTCATCTCCTTCTGGGGTTCCAGGAAGTCTAACCACAAGACGGCACAAGTCACCAATTGCATTCATGCTTTCATCAATGGACACAGAGTGCCTACTGTGTTTTAAGAACTAGGACTACAAAGACAAACTGCACACACTGTGCAAGGGACGTGCTTCCAGGAGGCGGCACCCCACAGCCATCAAACCCCCTGGGGCCCGCATAATGTTGTGTTCCCTTCAATTCCTACCGCACGGAGTCACCCCAGGTTCTTTCAGAGACGAGGAGAATGCCCCTTGCCCAAGGCTCTGTCTTAGGTTGTCACCGGGCCTGATGCCACTCTGCTTCCCAAATCCCATGAGATCCTAGTGCAAACAGTCCCTTTCCCACAAACTGACAGCTCTCTGATTCCAGAAGGCTCAGAGTGGGTCCACAGGGCCACCCTAGAGACAACACCATCTCTCTTCCTCACAGGGCTGGGACTTGCCTTGGGCACAAGTTTAAAGGGGTGCCAAAAAACTTCACAATCAAGATAAATATTTTAATGCAACATTTTTTAAAAATCAAAATGAATGCAAAGAATCCCAAGATGAACAAAACATCAAAACTTGAAATAAAAATAGGATCAGTGTTACTGAATTGTCCTTTTGCCTCAGGCTTAAAGATGGCTTGGCATGACACTGTTCTTGACCCTTTATTCATTTGAAATGTTGATGTTTTGTTCGTTGTGATATGTTGTATTCATATTTGCATTTCAACTGTTTTTCCATTGCATTACAATATAATTACTGAGTTCTTGGGCACCCCTTTAAGTTTGGGCACCTCACCTCAGTCCAGGCTTTACTTCTCCATTTCATTCCCTCTACCCTCAGCAGCCAGAACCCTCAGCAGCCTGCAGCGACTTAGACCTGCAGCAATGCCTCCCAACAGATAATTAAGGACCCACCTGGTCGTCAAAGAGAGAGCAGTATCAATCATCCCCGGCTCATACCTTTGAGACCAGGGGAGTGGGGGCATCTGTTAGGAACTGAACGTTTGTGTACCTAACCACAACAAATTCATATGTGGACATTCTAACTTTCCATGTAAAAGTACTAGGAGGTGGGGACTTGGGAGGTGTATTAGTCTGTTCTCACACTGCTAATAAAGACATATCTGAGACTGGGTAATTTATAAAGGAAGAGGTTTAATGGACTCACAGTTCCACATGGCTGGGGAGGCCTCACAATCATGGCAGCAGGCCAGAGAACATGTGCAGGGGAACTCCCCTTTATAAAACCAGCAGGTCTCATGAGACTTATTCACTGTCACGAGAACAGCATGGGAAAGACCCACCCCCATATTTCAATTATCTCCCACCAGGTCCCTCCCATGGCACGTGGGGATTACGGGAGCTACAATTCAAGATGAGAGTTGGGTGGGTTCACAGCTAAACTGTACCAAGAGGTGATTAGGTCATGAGAGTGGAGCCCTCATGAACAGGATTAGTGCCCTCATAAGAGCTTTCTTTCTCCCTCCCCCCTCTCCCCAACCCTCTCTCCCTCTCCCTCATGTCTACCCCACCCCATGTGAAAATACAATGAGAAGGCAGCCATGTGCAACCTAGAAGAGGAAGCTCATCAGAATTACACCATGCTGGCACCCTGATCTTGGACTTCCAGCCTCCAGAGCTGTGAGAAGTAAATTTCTGTTTTTTATAAGCCACTCAGTCTATGGTGCTTTGCTGCAGCAGCCTGAACTGGCAAAAACAGTCTCTCTCCCTATACTCCTGCCCATCTCTCCCACCAGCCTGCAAGCACTTACAGAAAGTGCTCTGTGCTGCTTCCTTGGTGTCTGTATCCTGGGACCCTAGCACAGCACCTACAATAGGGCAGGGTCTCAAGCAGTGTTGCCAAACTCACTTTAATCCCTCTAAGAGTCCCCGCAAGAAATATAAACAAGTATATTTACTTCCACACCCTCTCATTTGCCTCATGTGAAGTTTTATCCAGTTTTATAATTTTCTTCTTCCTTTTCTTCAATCCAGGCTTCTTGGAGAGGTTAAGCTGCTTTTTAATCAAATACATTTCTCTTGCAACCTGTTCCTCACATCGCTATCCGGCAGGTCACAGACTCTTGCCTGTAATTACCCCCTATTTTCAGCTTTGCCGCCTAAGCCTTCACTGTGGAGTTCATCCCCTGCGGGTAATTTTCAGCTGTTTTGTGAGCTCAAACCAATCCCCACCCCAGCCTTCAACAACTCTCATAGACACTTCACCGTTCACTATTTTATTTCCTTAATTGGATTTTAATTTGTTTCACTAAACCCAGATTTACTTGAAAATTTCTCATCCCATGTTGAAATTGCAAATTGAAATGACACATACCTTGCCGAAGGAAGAGGGAACAGGATGTAGGTCAGGAAAATTACAAAGGGCAGAAAGAGAGCCAAAAGAAAGAAGGTCAGGCTGGGCGCAGTGGCTCACTCCTGTAATCCCAGCACTTTGGGAGGCCGAGGTGGGTGGATCACGAAGTCAGGAGTTCAAGACCAGCCTGGCCAACATGGTGAAACCCTGTCTCTACTAAAAATACAAAAATTAGCCGAGCATGGTGGCACACACCTGTAATCCCAGCTACTCAGGAGGCTGAGACAGGAGAATCACTTGAACCTGGGAGGCAGAGGTTGCAGTGAGCCAAGATCACGTCACTGTGCTCCAGCCTGGGCAACAGAGTGAGACTCTGTCTCAAAAAAAAAAAAAAAAAAAAAAAAAAAAAAAAAGGCCAAATGGACCCGGTTTTGGTTCACAAAACCATCTAACTTGTGAGTATAACAAGACCACCTCATGACCATATTACAATGTTACATTCCCAGAAACTTCCAAACTGAGATTCAAAAGATGCACACACTGAAAAATAACTTAAGTCTTTATTTTGCTGATCACTATGTGTCTCACTACTACCCTTTCTTGGTAAATCAGTAACTACTCTTTAGCTTCCCTTTGATCCTCCCCATTCTTTATCCTAAGCAACACAGCAAGGCCCAGGAGCTACGCAGGTGATTTGAGGATCCCTCCAGAAAACAATGGAGAGGGCAACGCTATGAGCACTTAGACACTGTATTACTTGTTCCTCTGTCACACACCCATTGCCTCTGAATCCATTTCAAGGTGAATCTGTGGCAGGTACCTTAGTTCAAGTGGACAGAATAACAGCATCTCCCTTTCGGCCTGAGGGACACACAGAGTGGAGATTGGGATGGAGCTGGTATACAGGATAAGGGCAGCTGTTCAGTAGGACTGACCCATTGTGTGCAGGGCTCCCAAACCCTGGCTTTTGAGAAAGTGCCGCTAGGTGCCAACTCATACCTGCATCCTGACTCAACTTCAGCACATCTTTAGGAATAGATATGCTAAGCTAACTTATAACCCGGTATATTAGTCCATTCTCACATTGCTATAAAGAACTACCTGAGACCAGGTAACTTATAAAGAAGAGGTTTAATTGGCTCACGGTTCTGCAGGCTGTACGGGAAGCCTGGCTGGGAAGTCCTCAGGAAACTCACAATCATGGCAGAAGGCAAAGGGGAATCAGACACGTCCTACATGACTGGAGCAGGAGGAAGACAGCAAAGGGGTAGGTGCTACACACTTTAAACAACCAGATCTCATGAGAACTCACTCACTATCGCGAGAATAGCAAGGGGGCTGTCCATCCCCATGATCCAATCACCTCCCACCAGGCCCCTCCTCCAACACTGGGGATGACAATTAGACATGAGATTTAGGTGGGGACACAAATGCAAATCGTATCACCTGGCTTCTATGCCTTCCCTGCCCCTGGGTTAGTGTTTCCAAACTTCCCTGATGATAAGCATCACCTGGGTACTTGTTATAATTGTGAATTCCAGCCCCATTCCAGACCCATTAATTGAGAATCACCTGTGGAAGGGTCCGGGGAGCTGTATAATCAGCCCCAGGGGATTCTGTTTTGTTCGGTTGGTTGGTTGGGGGGAATTTTTTTGTTTTGTTTTTTGTTATTTTGTTTGTTATTTGTTTGTTTTGACAGATCAGAGTCTTACTCTATTGTCCAGGCTGGATTGCAGTGGCTCAATCATCGCTCGCTACAGTCTTGAACTCCTGGTCTCAAGTGATTCTCCTGCCTCAGCCTCCTGAGTAGCTGGGACTACAGGCACATGCCACCACACTCAGCCAATTTTTAAAAATTAGTTTTTGTAGAGACAACTTCTCACTATGTCACCCAGGCTGGTCTCAAACCATCCTCCTGCCTTGGCCTCCCAAAGTGCTGGGATTACAGGTGTGAGCCACCACACTCAGCCCCTAGGGGTCTGAGAATTAAAACTGGGAAATTGATGATGCCTGGTCCCTCCCTCAGAAATTCTGGGCAGGGTTTCTCAACCTTGATATTATTGACATTTTGAGCCGAACTATTTTTTGAAGGGCTGTCCTCTACACTGAAGGAAGCTTAGCATCCCTGATCTCTACCCAATAGATGCCAGTAGTACCTGCAACCCAGTTATAACAACCAAAACTACCTCCAAACATTGGCAAATATTAGGAAGTGTAGGGCAAAATCCACATGGTTGAAACCCACTAGTCTAGGGTGTGGCCTGAGCACTGTAGTTTTTTTAAAGCCCTCCGGATGACTCAATGTGCAGCCGAAGTGCTTTAAGCACTTCTAAAACTGTAATGTGCATGAAAATCACCTGTGGGTTTTGTGAAAATGCAGTTTCTGATTCTGCAGGTCTGCATAGGGCCTGAGAGTCTGCATTCCTAACAGGCCCCCAGGGAACACTGATGTTGCTCACTGGCACTTTGAGAAGCAAAGCTAAACATCATCCTTTAATGGGGCCAGTTACAAGGGTTATTTTATCCAACTGTTATAGCAAACTAGTTTTCCCCTGAGTCAAAAAATACGAGATCACCATAATGCAAGGGTGGAACTTATAAACAAGGTCCATGGAGTGGGGAGGATACTGACAGGTTGCCCACCATTCAATCTCCTAGAGAAATGATTTGCAGAAAAAGCTACCTGCACAGGTTCTCCTGCGTACTGCACCATTAACCCTGAGGACCACAAATCAGCCATTGGTCTGGAGGCTCTCCACGGATGACAAGAATCACCTGACTCCCTCCAGAGGCGAGAGAAGGGCAGGGGTGGGTGGAGCCCAGCCATAGATGACCCTGATCTTCCTGTGTCAGTCGATGTAAGAGCAGTCCTTTGCCCAGATAATTCTTGTTTGCTTGTTTGAAATGGAGTCTCGCTCTGTCACCCAGGCTGGAGTGCAGTGGCACGATTTTGGCTCACTGCACCCTCCGTCTCCTGGGTTCAAGCGATTCTCCTGCCTCAGCCTTCTGAGTAGCTGGAATTACAGGCGCCCACCACCACGCCTGGCTAACTTTTGTATTTTTTTTTTAGTAGAGACGAGGTTTCACCATGTTGGCCAGGCTGATCTCGAATTCCTGACCTCAAGTGATCCACCCACCTCAGCCTCCCAAAGTGCTGGTATTACAGGTGTGAGCCACCGTGCCCAGCCTTGCCCAGATAATTCTCTTCCTCCTTAGCAATAAGCTTTCTGGGGACAGAAAATGGAATGTAACAAAGAGTTCTTTGGGGGAGACTGCAAAGGAGGGACAGAAAAGAACTTGGGAGTAGTAAGTTCAAGACTAAATGTCAGAATCTTCCTGTCCAACCCTTTGGACATGAGCTCTGGCCTGGTCACATGCTAGGATTCTGAAAGCCTAAAATTCTTCATTTGAAGCTTTAGGAAATCCAAGAATGTGCAGTTCTTAAAACCTTACAACAAAACCAACTTCCAAAAACCAGAACGAGTTGAAAATTTTTAGTAAATTAGCACAAAAAATGGTGCTTCCTTAACATAATAAACCAAGAGCAGCAGCATCATTTTTATCAATGAAATACTAAAGACATTCTGAGAAATGAAACAGGGATGCCCACCATCACCACCATTACTTCTCTTTATCATTTATTGTTGTTATTCAGGTAATTCTAACCAGTGATTGGGAAAAGGAGAGAGAAAAAAATATATAAATATTGGAGGAAAGGAAAAATGTGATTACCTGGAAACCCAAAAAGGATTAACTGAAGACTTTTGATCTAATAACAGTTTGGTAAGCTGGCTAATTAAAAAATGCAAACACAGAAATCAATAGCATTTTTATGCAGGCCAAGACTAAAAAAAAAAAAGCCTAATAATTTACACTGTTTCCCAACTCACTATAATAAGTAATCCATGAGGGTTTTAAAGATATGTTCACAATTCTTTAATATGTCTCTCAAGAAGTGAGGCTTCATTTCACTCCCCCAGTCTTCTGACTTGGGTTCTCTCTCTCTCTCTCGCTCTCTCTCTCTCTCTCATCACTTTCTCTCTGTGTGTTTTCTGGGGAAAGCTAGCTAACATATCATGAAGACACTCGGCCTATGTAGATCCCCGCATGGCAGGTGTTTTAGTTCATTTTGTGCTGCTGTAACAGAATACCACAGATTAGGTCATGCATAGAGAACACACATTTATTTCTCATAGTTCTGGCAGCTGGAAGGTGCAAGATCAAGGTGCTGGCAGATTAGGGCCCAGTCTCTCTGCTTCCAAGATGGTGCCTTGAATGCTACATCCTCTGGAAGAGAGAAACATGCATCCTTATGTAACAGAAGAAGAGGAGAGCAAACCCACTCCTGCAAGCCTTATTTTCCTCTCCCACCACCCCCCAAGATGGAGTTTTGCTCTTGTTGCCCAGGCTGGAGTACAATGGTGCAATCTTGGCCCACTGCAACCTCTGCCTCCTGGGTTCAAGCAATTCTCCTGCCTCAGCCTCCCAAGTAGCTAGCATTACAGGCATGCGCCGCCACGCCTCTGTAATTTTGTATTTTTAGTAGAGACAGGGTTTCTCCATGTTGGTCAGGCTGGTCTCGAACTCCTGACCTCAGGTGATCCTCCTAAAGTGCTGGAATTACAGGTGTGAGCCAACTCACCCAGCCCCTTGCAAGCCTTCTTTACAGTGGCATTAATGCATTCCTGAGGGCAGAGCCCTGGTAACCCAAACAACTCCCATTAGGCCCCACCTCCCAATGCTGTTGCATTGGGGATTAAGCCTTCAATACATGAATGTGGAGGGGACAAAATGTTCAAACCATAGCCGCAAGAAACTAAGGCTTACCAGCAGCTTGGAAGCAGCTCCTCCCACTAATTTAATCTTGAAATGACCACAGCCTCATGAGAGAGCTTGCACCAGAACCATGCAGCTAAGCTGCTCCCAGATTCCTGACTCAGAGAAACTGTGGGATAATAAATGTTGCTTTAAGATGCTAAGGTTGCAGTAATTTGTCATGTAGCAACAAATAACTAATAGAGAATGTTTTGTTGCTCAAGTGACCAAGGATCTCAGCTTGGGCGGTGCTGATCACAGTAATGGATAGACAGGCAGAGTTGGAATAATCCTAGAAATACTAGTTTGGGGTGACATTTAAAGGAGCTTGGTGCTACCCAAGGAAGAGCAGAAGAGATCTGGAAGAGGTGAATGGAGAGAGAGAGAGAGATACACAGCTGGTAGGATGGGTGACCAATGATGAGGCATCTAGCCTGCTTTGCTGTGCACCATGCAATATAATGCTCCCCTTGCACCCTTTAGTGAGTCTTCAGGAAAGATTTTAACTGTTTTTCAATTCTTTTAAATATCAGCCTTGTGTTCTGCTAAATGTGACACTGCTGAAATCTGTGTCAGTTGTGAAACCACAGCTGAAATGTGGCAGTTCAGCTTTACTTGCATATCAACCATATCAATACTAACCAGTTGGTCTCAAAAAATAATAATAATAATAATAACCAGTTGGAAATGTAATGGGAAAATGGAGGGAAATATTCCTTTGTAATGATAACCAACAATTGCATAATGTCTAGCAATACAGCAAACATGCAGGCTTTATATGATATAAGCAATAAATTGTTACTATGGGACATACAAGCAGATTTAAATAAGAGACAATCAGTCATTCATTTAGTCAACAGACCCTTAGTTGAAAGATCAAGGCCTTAGGGAAAATAAAAGGGAAGCAATTTAAAGTGTATATATGGTTTAAATATTAATACATATTGTAAAACAGGATGAGCAAACACTGTAGAGGCTATCTCCTTCAAAACAAGCCATAGACGTTGGCATTAGAAATCTTCTTTAGGAGAAAACCCTTTTCTTGAAAAGCTTTTTTGAGCAAACAATGCTGAAGCATCAGGGTGCTCTGGGGCAGATTATCCTCAGAATCTTATATTTTGAACACAATAGTTAACAGTTACATCTTTTATAAATTTAAATGTAATGCCTTTTCTTGCAATCTCTCATTTCACAAAATCGCCAAAAAATGACCTTGTAGAAATTGTGACAATACAAAAGGTAAATTTTCAAGACCTCTTATTATATCTGTATACTGAGAATTAGAGTATAAACTGACTTCCTCTCTCTGAAATACTCCATTGACCAGTTCATGTGACCTACCAAGGCAATGATTGTTAGCCTGTCACATACATTTTTTAAAACTGTTAATTTTAAATTTTATGTTATACAAATGTGAAATTAAGTAACTCACACTGAGGTAGGCAAAATTGTTGTAATCATTGCATGTATGCCCACATAGCTCTCCTATGGCAGTGAGTGATATTACTATTCCCAGTTTATAAACAAGGAAACCAAGGCCAAGGGCACCATTGAATACATTGCTAGTAAATAGCAGAGCTGAGATTCAAATCCCAGCAGGCTGGTTCCTATCTGCTTAGCCATTATGTAATCTCAATGTTCAATATAGAGAATTAGTTGCAGCCATTAAAAATAACATACAAGAGAGGCTTAAAAACTGGCTCTCAGAAGCCACAAAACGGCCAAGTGATCTAGCATGACCCACACTATTCAATCTCTATTTAGAGAAGCTCTGCTTTCCATTTTGTTTATTGGGATTCCACAAAAGATTTCACTTGTAAGACTGATTAGAGTGAGTATATTGAGGAAGAATTGGTTATAACCAAAGTTGTAGAAGAATCTCTAATGATATGAGGAAATATGAAAGGAAAGAACAATTTTCCAAGCAGTATTCATAGTAGGACCCCTATTTGTAAACAAGACATACACACACACACACACACATATATGACTGAAAAAAAACATTTCAAATAGTAACAATGGTTATATCTAGATTGTGGAAATACAAGGGATTTTTATATTTTTCTTTGACTTTTCTGCATATTTTTAATTTTGTACAGTGGATATCTTTAATTTAAAAAAATTAAGGCACATAAAAATGCCCAATATCATTAGTCATTAGGGAAATGCAAATTAAAGCCACAATGAGATACTATTTCATACCCACTAATGGCTATAATAAAAAAGACAGGCAATAATAGATGTTGGTGAGGATGTGGAAAACCAGAAACCCTCATTTATTGCTGGTAGCAATATAAAAAGGCACAGCTACTTTGGAAAACAGTTTGGCAATTTCTTAAAAAGTGAAACATGAGTTTTCCTTATGATCCAGCAATTTCAGTCTTAGGTACCTACTCAAGAAAAATGAAAACATATTTGCACACAGACATGCACGTGGACATTCTCGGCAGTGTTGTTCGTAATATCAAAAATTTGGAAACAACCCAAATGTCCATCAACTGGTGAATGAATGACTAGACCAAATACGGCACACACACATATAACATAAACTAGTCGGCATGACCAATACATGCTATGACATGGATAAACCTCAAAAACATGATGGGACAAGAGACCACATATTGCATGATTCCATGTACATGAAGTATTCAGAAATGACAAAGCTATAGAGACAGAAGGTAGATTACTGGTTACTTGGGGAAAGAACAGAGAAGAGGGAAAGATGTATATTAGCAGTAAATATGCTTGCTTGAGAGATATTAACATGATAAGAATATTCCTTTTTAT
Source organism: Pan troglodytes (assembly GCF_028858775.2). Lineage (NCBI taxonomy): Eukaryota > Metazoa > Chordata > Mammalia > Primates > Hominidae > Pan > Pan troglodytes. The sequence continues at coordinate 64,664,998 of NC_072417.2, read as the reverse complement.
TTTTATTTCAATATTTTTGGGGGAATAGGTGGTGTTTAGTTGCATGCAAAAGTTCTTCAGTGGTGATTTCTGAGATTCTGGTGCACCCATCACCCGAGCAGTGTACACTGTACCCATTGTGTGGTCTTTTATCCCTCACCCTCCTCTCATCCTTCCCCCTGAGTCTCCAAAGTCCATTATATCATTCTTATGCCTTTGTGTCTTCATAGCTTAACTCCTGCTCATAAATGAGAACATACGATGTTTGGTTCTCCATTCCTGAGTTACTTCACTTAGAATAATGGTCTTCAGCTCCAATCAGGTTGCTGCAAATGCTATTGTTTCATTCCTTTTGATGGGTGAGTAGTATTCCATGGTGTATATATGCCACATTATCTTTATCCACTCATTGGTTAATGAGCATTTAGGCTGGTTCCATATTTTTGCAACTGCAAATTTCACCGCTATAAACATGCATATACAAGTGTCTTTTTCATATAATTACTCCTTTTCCTCTGGGTAAATACCCAGGAGTGGGATTGCTGGATCGAGTGCTATTTCTACTTTTAGTTCTTTAAGGAATCTCCATACTGTTAGTGGTTGTACTCGTTTACATTCCCACCAGCAGGATGTGGATTTCACCACATCCACACCAACATCTATTATTTATTGATTTCTTGATTATGGCCATTCTTGCAAGAGTAAGGTGGTATCTCTTTGTGGTTTTGATTTGCATTTCCCTGATCATTAGTGATGTTGAGCATGTTTTCATATGTTTGTTGGCCATTTGTATATCTTCTTTTCAGAATTGTCTATTCATGTTCTCAGCCCACTTTTTGATGAGATTATTTGCTTTTTCCTTGCTGATTTGTCTGACTTCCTTGTAGATTATGGATGTTAGTCCTTTGGTGGATGCATAGCTTGTGAATATTTTTCCCACCCTATGGATTGTCTGTTTACTCTGCTGATTTTTTTGCTGTGCAGAAGCTGAGATGATAAGAATACTCTAATCTGATTTACGGTGATGGATGCACCACTTGGTAAATTTAATAAAAAATCATTGAATTGTGTATTTCAAAAGGGTAAATTATATGATATGCCAAATTTACATCAATAAAATAATTTTTAAACAACTAAAACAACATGAGGAGAACATTTGGAGAGCCTCCAAACCATAAGAGCCAAAAACAGGAAGTAAATCCAAAAATTAAGAGGGACAGACATCAAAGTGAGTACTAGTGAGTGACAGGAAAAAAAAAGAGAGAGATTATTCTAAATGGTGCTTCTCAAACTTATCTCAGAAAGAATCCTATCAGTGGGAATGTGAATCTGTATATCCCCTCTGGAAGGTAATCTGTCAATATGTGTCATGTTTAAAATGTTTACAGCTACTTTAACTCTTCAATTCCACTTCTAGCAGTGTATGCTGTGGAGTATGTTGGACAAGTGTTCAAAGATGCATTAACAAGGATGTTCACCACAGCATTGTTTATAAAAGCAAAATACTGGCAATACCCAAGAAATAGAGATTGGTTTAAAAAATTATGGTGCATTCATATAATTAAACAGTATGCAGTAATTTATTTAAAAATTCATTCTTTGGAATGATATTTATTGATATGGAAAGATGTCCATAGGACATTATTGAAAAAATTTGCAAAAAAAATGTAAAATAGCCTAGAAAATATCCAGAAGGTTATATGCCAAAATATTAACAACAGTTTTCTTTGGTGGACAGGATTATGAATGCTTTTATTGCTTTCTTCTTTATAGCAGCCTGTATTTCTACCTATGGAAAGGCATTAAGGTATTTTGATGAGGACAGGGACTTTAAAGCAAAGCCTCCATTCCATCCCCTACAATACTAGTTTATGTCTTGAGCAAATTACCTAACTTTTCTCAGCCACACTTTGCTCATCTGTAAAATGGGCATAGCAATAGTTCCTTCCTTCTCTTGTTGCTTGTGCATGTAAAGTGCTTAGCCCAGTACCTGGCACAGATTATGAGCTCAATCAATATAAATTCTGATAATTTTTCAGTAGCAATGCTTAGAATCCATAATTTTTAGAAAACATAATAAAGTCATTTTTGTTTAATTTTTTTTTAAAAATAACAATGACTGGACAAAGAAGAACAAAGGAGCAGGAAGTGTTGGCAGGGAACAAACACCAGACACACATGTCTTTCCCTTTTCTCTTCCCCAAAGCATGGCATGGCCTGCTCTTCTGCTCACACTGCCAAGGCTCCCTCCCTTCCCTCTGGGAGGCCACGGGGGCCAGAGATGCTGGACACTGCACCTGCTCGCCCAGGGAGGAAGGTGCCACTTTGTATATAGCTTGATTTGTTTGACGAGCCTTAACAGTTTCTGTAACAGACGCCTCATCTGCACAGAGTTTGTGTTTGCAGGATAGAGCAGAGGAAAAATGTGTTCCTGTCTGCTCCATCACTGACTCCCTTCAGCCAATCTGCAAGGAGAGGTGGGGGGCGGGGGTGGCCAGGATTTTAGATTGGAAAATAAAGCAGAGAGATGCCACGACTCATAAGAGGTCCTACTCCGACGAGCACCCAAGCCAGGACCTATGGCCCTCAGTACTATATGACCTTTTCATTTACAAAGTGCCTGAATGTCCATCATCTCCACTGATCCTCACAGCAACTGCCCTTTCCTGAGTCTTTCGTCCAGCAGGCCCATCACCACACCGTGCAGCCGGCAGCCAATAAAACCAGACGTTGGTACTTTCACAAGGTTCAAGACCCCCATGGTCAACTGCACATGAACCACCCCATTCACCACTGTTCCTAACACCCCTGGTTTCTGAATTAGTGACTCATTTCTTGTCAGTGACCCTATCTTATTCCTCAGACCTCACAGTGGAAACTGCTCTTGCTATAGGGGTATCAGACCACAGGCCTTTTGTGTGTGCTGTGGGGAGAGGAGAGGAGGGGAAATAGGAATGGGGGAATAATCATTCCATGAGATTCTTTGGGAAACTTTCTTTGCCATTCTCAATGGGGTTTTATACCTCCTGGGCCCTCCTGGGAATGCTGCAGACACTGTCTGTATGTCTACCTAACCGCAAGATTCAAGAACCAGAAAAAAAAAAAAAAAATCCCAGCCTATTCCTGAGAGCTTACTCTTACCTTCCAAGGTGTGGCTATCTTCTAACAGGTCCAGGCTCTAGGACTACCTGAAGTCTGTTGTAGGACCGGTTTACATTCCAGCTAGTATAGGAATACTTTAATCCTCAGCCTACAAGAGTTACACACATTTAGTAAAATCACCTGATTCCTACTTACGAGCTGGAATGTGTTAGAAGGAGCTCCTCCAATAAATAAGATGCTGAACTAGGAGGAGGATTCCAGCGCCAGGTTGCAGTAGGAGGGGTTTGCCCAAAGTAATGTATGCAGTCAGAGGGGTCACCATCATAGCTAAAGGAGCAATGACAAGTATCAAATATGAGAGGTCAAGGGATGACAAAAACGAATGGATGAACAAAAATAAGACCCTTTGAACTCACTGACATAGGCTCTGCATAGAATAAAGTCCTCTGACACTCCCATACTGTATCAGTTCAGGTCCTCTGAGCAGCAGCCCTCAAGACAGAATTAAATGTGCAAAAGATTTATCAGGGAAATGGCCATGAAGGATGAAGGATGAAGGAGTGGGATAGGCAAGAGGAGTATGTGCAAGTCTTACACGTGAAAAAGGAGAGAAGGAAGGAAGAATTGTGTAGGAAGAGACTCAGACTGCAACACAGTTCTGAGAAAATTTTCACCCGGCCAATACAGAGTCTCCAAGCAAAAGTTGCCCATTAGGGAAATCCAGCACTGGGCAGAAATAGGGCTGTGCTAGTAAGCCAGCTGCACCCAGCATTGGTTGGAAGCAACCTGGAGAATGTGGCCTTGGAATCCATGGAACAACAGCTGGGAACTGTCACTCAGCTATTCTCCCTGCTGCAGGTCCTCTCAAAAGAGGCCTGAGTGGCATAGTTCTGCTACTTCCATACCTTCCAAGGGCCATTCTGTAGACATGCAGTTCTATCTTTATGGGAGCCTTTTCCCAAACTGGGCATTTGCCAACACACCTCAAACCATGAGATGATGTCCACCCAGAGCTGGATTCTTTCCATCTCTGCCTACAAGCCACACAGCAGCTCTCACCACTTTTTCAAGACCAAGCAATATATATTTTGTGAACCCTCAGCCATTTCTGGGATCAAATATCCTGCTACTTTTGGCCAAAATTAAGTACTTTGAGGCAAGTCATTTGCTACCGGAGTTCTCATCCTCAATCACCCAAAGAAAGGCAAGGACTTTTCCCCATCTCATCACTCTTGTATTCTAGCTGACTGCTGCTTTGCACTTCTTCAGTCTTGAGTCCAGAATAGAGCCTGCCTACTAAAACAAACAAACAAAAAAAATCAAAGAAGCAAAAAAAAAAAAAAAATCTTGTAGCTCTGTCCACTGAAAAACTCATTCCATTGTTAATGTTAAAAATTCTGTATCTTTGGCCTCTTTGTCGAACTTTTTCTCACTCCCAGGCTTAATGGGAATCTGATCCTCACCTGAGGATAACTTTTACCCCACTTTATACCAAATTTGAGTTGGACCTTAACTGGATCCCCATTGCCACTTTCTAGACCTTATCTTTTTCATCTTCTGCTGGGGCTCACACCACTGGGCTCTATCACCCTTAACCTCTATGCATCTGACCATCCAGCAACCTCTTAGCACTTCCTCTCATTCCCTGAAGATGTTGAAACCTACTCATGGTTTTCTGCTTTACCCCAGCAGGAGATTTCAGTCTCCATATAAATGACATATTCAATAACCTAGTCTTGGTCTTGGGCTTAGAGAAGGAGTGGGTTACAAGACTCAAGAACAGCAGAGTGTTGGAGAAAGAATCCATGAAGTGGAGCCTGGGAAGATCAGACAACTGGAAGAAAGTAGCGTATGTGGAGAAGGAAGGCTGACAGAGGCATGTCCACAAGTCTTGGTAAGCTGGTGACCTGAGGGAGTGTGTCTGTTTAAAAGAATACCTACTGCACACCTATTTAAATAGCCAAAACCTAAAAAATAGATGATGCCAGTTGCTGAATGTGGAGGAAGAGGAGCTCTCATCATTGCTGGTGGGAAGGAAAAATAGTGCGTCACTTTGGAAGATAGTTTGGCAGTTTCTTATGAAGTTCAACATAGTCTTGCCATACAATCCAGCCATCATGCTCTTTGGTATTTGCTCAAATGATTTGAAAACTTAAGTCCATACAAAAATGGACCAAGAATGGCCCTAACATTCTCCTCACCTTGTCTACACTTTAGACAGGTTTCTCCCTGACCATAGGTCCTTAAATCTCCCTTTTCTTAGATCATTTACTTTAGAAAAATTGCAATTGTGAATTATTTCTCTGCCCCTTTATGATGGAAATCTTCTTCCAGCCCCTTGCCAGTTTTGCCACCCAGGAATGTCTCAAGCACCTGGGAGCTGTCCCTTTGAAATGTAAACATCAATAAATATAGTGCCCCTATCTCCTAGACTCTGTGGAAGGAGTCTAACTTCAAAAGTGCTAATAGTAATCAAAAATGCCCTGATCACATTAGCCAAGCTTCACCTTAATATCCTCCAGTACTTTTTCACTAGCTCACCCCAACACTTAAAAACTCTTTTTTTTTTTCAGTCGAGTTAATTTCAATCTCTCTCTCCTGCTTTAATAGTCTGGAATAAGGTCCCCCTTGCCTATTTAACTTGCCCAGTGCAATTTCCTTTGACAAAACTTATTCATGAATGTTTATAGCAGCTTTGTTTATAATCATCAATAACTAGAAGCAACCAAGATTGTTGTCCTGCAACAGGTAATAAATAAATAAACTGTGGTATATCCATCCAGTGGAATACTATTCGGTCATAAAAAGGAATGACCTATCAAGCCATTCAAAGTCATGAATGAATCTTTCATGAATATTGCTTAGTGAAAGAAGCCAGTCTGAAAAAATTTCACTCATATGACATTCTGGAAAAAGCAGAACTAGAAAGTCAGTAAACAGATCGGGGGTTGGAAGAGAGGAGGGTTTTTTTAGGGTGGTAAAACTATTCTATATGATAATATAATGGTGGATACACAGCATTTTGCATTTGTCAAAATCTATAGAGCCTTACAACACAAAGTAAACCTTAATATCTGCACATTTTAAAAATTCATTTGGGTGGTCAGGAGATTTCACAGTGGAATGCAGACTGTGACAAAATAATATGACTATATTATAAATGTATAAAATAACCTTTCTGAAGGAGGTGCAGAGAACTATGCTGACCTATATTACTTTGTTGCTATGGTTTGGACATCCTGTCCACAACTCATGTTGAAATTTAATTGCCATTTTGATGATATTAAGAGATAGAAACTTTAATAACTGATTAGGTCATGAGGGCTTCAGTCTCATGAGTGGATTAATGCTGTTATGATGGGAATGGGTTAGTTATGGGAGTTCAGCTCCGTTATTCTCTCTGTGTCTCATATGCTCTATGCTCTCACCCTCTTTTGCCCTCCTTGCCTTCCACTATGTTATGACACAGCAAGAAGGCCCTCATAAGAGGCAGCCCCTTGATCTTAGACTTCCCAGCCTCCAGAATCATAAGCCAATAAACTTCTTGCCTTTATAAATTACTCAATCTGTGGTATTCTGTGATGCAGCAGAAAACAGACTAAGACATTTAGAAATCAGTATTATCTGTAAGACTAAAGGCAAAATAATTACATATAAGCATTGTACTCTGATGAAAGTCATGTACCACAGAGGCAAAGAAACCACTATGCATGAACAACAGAATTGAACCATTAATAGAACACATGGAAGATGATGGAAGCTAGGTTCTCACTATTTAGCAGTAAGTTACAGATAGGAAAGGAAGCTAGAATGATCCATGTGATACTACATGAATGTGAGAGAAATCAGTATAAGCTCATATTTGGTTAAATATACATACAGATGAATACATACAATAATATAGACATGTATGTATACACAGGTTAGTATACACACATATATTTCCTTACTCTGATGGCTAAAAGGGTCTACAAGCAACAGCCTTCCATTATCAATGATCATACTTAGCACCCATATCTTGGCTTCCAATACCATTCTCTAATAAAATAAACCAGGGCTCCTTAGAGAAATGGATGCATCTAGGAATGGAGCAGAGAATAAATGAGATGAGCCTGGAACAGCTTATGGTACAAGAAAGCAAAGAAGTTTTGAGAACAATATTTTTTTTAAAAAAACCACAATGATAAGGATATGTCAAAGGGACACAGGAGCCAGCTGAAAGAGCTCCCGATGGCCAAAACTGGAATAATTTGAACAACAAAATAAAGTAGTATTGGATTATAACCCAAAGTACAAAATAATTATCTATGAGTCCAAATGGATATAAATAAAACATTGAACAAATGAATTAATTAGGGAGAATAGGCAAATCTCCTACATAGAAGAATTCCAAATAACTTATGTACCAAACACCCCACCTTAAAGTAAATAAAGCATAACTCTCCACTCCTTGAGTGTGGGTAGAACAGAGTGGACTTCCTTCCAAAAAATACAACATGGAAATGGGGAGGGGAAGGGAATAACTTTGCAGCAGGGAAACCTGATACACACTACTTCAAGCCAGTTGATCAAGGTCAACATCAACAGTAATAAGGCATGTTGACAGCAGGTCCCCTTGACATGATGTGATGAGAATGGCACTTGACCTTTGGGGCTTCCTTTCAACATCTCATAACCCCAGTTTAATAAGCGAAAAATGTCAGACAAATCCCAAGAGGGACATTCTACAAAATGCATGACCAGGACTCCTCAAAACTGTTAAGGTCATCCAAACTTAGGAAAGCCTGAGAAACTGTCACAGCCAAGAGGAGCCTAAGGAGGTGTGACAGTTAAATGTAGTGTGGGATCCTGGATGGGAACCTGGAAGAGAAAAAGGGAACTGATTAAAAACTAAGAAAATCTGAATCAAGTATGGACTTTAGTTAATTATAAAAGTGCACATCTGCTATATGCTTTTTTCTCTACACACTTTTCTCCCATCGCCCTCTTTGCCTTGAAGTTGCCTCCTCATTTCCCTGCTCTCTTTCCCTGACCATTACTTGTTTTTGTCACTCATTAGATTACAAGTTCCCTGGAAGCAAGAACTGTGTCTGCCATGTTCATTATTGCATCAGTACTTAGCACAAGGATGTCTGGGACACAGCAGGGAGTCAATAAATTTTTAATGAATAAAAATGAACTCTAAAAATCCTTCATTTATCATGTGACCCTCCGGCTGATATCCAGTTTCTCCTTACTTGCTCATCCGAATTTCCCAAAATAGTAATTTACAGTTGCTTTCCACACTTTTTCTCTTTCCATTTTTTTTTTCAACCCACTAACATCTGGCTTTTGCCTCCTGCAACCACCCTATTGAATTTGCTCCTCCTGGGTCACCAATGACCTCCAGACTGCCAAAAGCAGTGGACTTTTGAAAGATGCCCTTTCTCTATGTTCCTGGGCCTGTGCTAGATCTCTCAATAATGCATTTAACCTTTAATGTGTCTATCTCTTCCACTACACTGAGATCACCTTGAGGACAGGAATTGTGTAAAGATTATTCACCTTTGTATCCTCAGCACGTGGCACATTTCTCAGAACTTAGTAGGTGCTCCACACATCCTGGTTTTTGTTGAAGTCGTAAGGGTTGACAGCAAAATGGAATTATGCATGAGGAGCAGCTATAAGAATGTGTTTCTAAAACAAGACTGCAAAAGGCACTTTGTGTTGAAGCTTCTCTTCTACAGAGTGCTTGCTTCGTATGTGACAGTTTAAAGAAACTTTGCCCAGTCAAGAAAAAAAAGGGGAGGAAGTGAATTCCCTTGGACTCCTCACTCATGATTCTTCAGCAGTTCTGAAACACCACCACAAACTCACAAGCCCACTGTGGGCAGATAAACCTTGTATTCAACAAGAGTTCTCTGACTCGAAGCAGTGCTGATGGACAGGTGTGCACTTACAGGTACATATACACCTGCCTCCCCACATCCTTAAGAGGGGACTACGCAACCATCAGTAGTATAGACAGCAGCCTCAGGGACAGTGGTAGTGTCTTCCTGCCTGAATAACACTTCCTTTACTACTGGCTAATGACTAATGCCTGGCCTTCACTTACCCACCTTAAGGGGTTTAGTCCTTTTTTTTTTTTTCTTTTTGGTCTTTTGAAAAAAAAAACATATTAAGCAGAAAGCAGCAAGGTTATCAGCTGTTACCCAGCCATTGTCCCAGTGAAGATGAGATCCAGCTCCTTCCCTGAAGGAAGGTGTTGGTGGAGGGGGACAGCAGTGTCTGCATGAAGGAGTGGAAGGAGCCCACCAGGTGTGATGAGGCTGGAGAAAACTGAAGGTGCCACCAGAAACGTCCACTTAACAGGTTTGCCTGGAGCCAGCCTTGCAAGAAACTCTGCTTGTGATGGCTCATTTACTTCTCAAATTGCTGCAGAAAAAAACATAGGGAAGAAAGAGGCTAAGAAATGAAAGAGAATTTTCAAGTAGACATCCCGCATGAAAAACACTAGTTCCAGTCCCACCTGGGGTTCACACAGCAAACAGGTTTAAAACCCACATCGAACATTGGCCACTGAACTATAGATATGACTATGCATAGGTTTTTTCTCATGGCTATAAAGTTTCTTCAGGACAGAATTCAGACTCATTAGCATGGCGCTCCAGACCCCAATATACATTTCTAGTCTCATGTGACATTCCCCAAACGTTCTCTGTGTCTTTCAATCACAAGACTTACTGCTGAACTCAGGACACTAAGGATTTTTATATCTCCACACTTTCTCTCTGTGACATTATAACTTAAAATCAGAGGTATATATTTGGTCTTCATCCCTGCTTCCTGGCACAGAGCTCCTAAAACTCCTGTAGATAGGGGTGCTAGGAGAATCTTTTGTTCTAATATTTGGCCTTTGAGCCCAGTTCCTGACACAGAGATCCTAAAACCCTTGTAATTTCTTGAGTGATAGGAGTGTATGACACAGAGCTCCTAAATCCCTTGGGATTTCCTAGGTGATAGGAGCCTCTTTTGTTCTAATGAGGTGACTCTTGGGGGGCTCCTGGGTAGCCCAAGATGGGAGCTGGGAACCAACCATGTGATTAGAGGTTTGTAACGTTCAGCCAACACCCAGCCTCCAAGGAGGAAAGAGGGGTTGAAGGTTGAGTTGATCACCAATGGCCAATGATCTGATCAGTTTTGCCTATGTAATGAATCCTCCATTAAAACCTAAAAGGGTTGGACAATGAGAACACATGGACACAGGGCAGGGAACATTACACACCGGGGCCTGTCAGGTGGTGGGGTGCTGGGGGAGGGATAACATTAGGAGAAATTCCTAATGTAAATGTCTAGTTGATGGGTGCAGCAAACCAACATGGCACATGTATACCTGTGTGACAAACCTGCACGTTGTGCACATATACCCTAGAACTTAAAGTACTAAAAAAAAAAAAAAAAAAAAAAAGTAAACGGACTAGGTTAAGGAAGCTTCTGGATGGCTGAACATATTGAGGTTCTAAGAGGGTGGAGAGGCCGTGGAAGTTCCTTAGCCCTTCCCACATGACTTGTCCCATCTGGCTACTCATCTGTAACCTTTGTCATATCCCTTATAACAAATGACTTAGTATAAGTAAAGCGTTCCCTGAGTTCTGTGAGCTGCCCTGGCAACTTAATCAAGCCTAAGGAGGGGGGTCATAGAAACCACAATTTATAGCACGTGGGTCAGAAGCACAGGTCACACCCTGAGCTTGCAATTAGCATCTGACGTTGGGGTGGGAGGCAGGAGTCTTGCAGGACTGAGCCCTCAACCTGTGGGATCTGACACTCTCTCCAGGTAGTGTCAGAATTGAATTGAAATAGAGGATACCCAGCTGGTGTCCACTGAAAAACTGCTTGCTTGGTGTGTGAGGAAACCTCCCCCATGAATCTGGTGTCAGAAATGTTGTGTTGAGTAGTATGTGAGAGGGAATAGAAAAATAAACACTTTGGTCTTTGGTTTTTCTTATGTCTATTAATCTCTATCTGAAATATTCTCCCTCCTTTACCTTCTGGACCTAGTAGACTTATATGCTCCATCCGCAGCCAAGCTTGCTAATCCTTCACTTGCTTCCCCATGCAGAGCTTTGTACTACTTTTTCTATTTTCTCAGTGATACAGTAGTCACACTTTATTATGGTGTTGGAGATAGAAACTGTCAATTAACTCCCGCTTCTGTCCTCTGGGCTCTCTACTTGATTCCAAGTAGAGAATGGAATCAAATGAGGCTCAGAATAAAATCAGCCTCATTAATGATAAAACTAGATTGGAGAACACGGTTTGAATGAAGTCCTAAATGTGCTTTCTGCTCTCTGCCTTACAAAATGCAGAGAATTAGCCCCTAAGAAAGAGCTGGCCTGCTCCCCCTCCTGCATTCACAGGCTAAGAAGCAGGAACAGAAAGAGTCAAGACCTGTGTCGGGTGCGGTGGCTCACGCCTGTAATCCCAGCACTTTGGGAGGCCAAGGTGGGCAGATCACCCGAGGTCAGGAGTTCGAGACCAGCCTGACCAACATGGAAAAACCCCCATCTCTACTAAAAATACGAAAGTAGCCAGGCGTGATGGCACATGCCTGTAATCCCAGCTACTCGGGAGGCTGAGGCAGGAAAATCGCTTGAACCCAGGAGGCAGAGGTTGCAGTGAGCCGAGATTGTGCCATTGCACTCCAGCCTGGGCAACAAGAGTGAAACTCCATCTCAAAAAAATAAAAATACAAATAAATAAATAAATAGAAAAAGCCAAGACCCAGCTGGTTAAGCAGGAGGCAGGTCCTACCTGGTATGTGCACTCTCTGAAGACCAGCCATGCAAAGGATCTGCTTCCATCAATCCAGGAAGAATTATCAGCCATGACTACACACTAAAATCACCTGGGAGCTTTAAAAAACACTGCTGCCCAGGGCTTACCTGAGACCAGTGAAATCTGGAGGTAGGGCCTAGGCATCAATTTTTTTAAAAATTCTCCAGCTGATTCTAATGTGAAGCCAGGGCTAGGAATCTCCAATTGAGTCTAAGCGGCCAGAAGGAAACACGAACCCACCAATAGATAAACTAGGCTAATGATGTCAGTAGCTTCCCTGCTTCACCAGTCAGGCTAGCGCTGCCCCTCCACTAGAAAGAGGTGAGGAAGAAATGGGTGGAAGGAGAACTAGAGGGTCTCTTTTCACTTCTTCCCTGCTGGCTGGGCAAAAGCATCATTTGTTCTCTTATGGGCTAAGGAGGAATATGAGAACAAATGTTTTCATATAATACTTCACTTGAACTTCACACTTCATGTGTGATATTCAGGTAGGCAGAATTATCTCTATGTCACAGGGGAGGAAAGTATTTCTACATTGTCACCCTTTTCTTTCTTTTTTTTTTCTTTCTTTTTTTGAGACAGAGTCTCGCTCTGTCACCCAGGCTGGAGTGCAGTGGTGCCATCTCAGCTCACTGTAACCTCTGCTTCCAGATTCAAGCAATTCTCCTGCTTCAGCCTCCCGAGTAGCCGGGACTACAGGTGCACACAACCATACCTAGCTAATTTTTGTATTTTTAGTAGAGATGGGGTTTCATTGTGTTGACCAGGCTGGTCTTCAACTCCTGACCTCAAGTGATCCACCCGCCTCGGCCTCCCAAAGTGCTGGGATTACAGGCATGAGCCACCGTGCCTGGCTCTTATCTTTCTATTTGAACTTCACTTCATATTTTATTTTTTTCTGATTATAAAACTAATGCAGTTTCACTATGGAAGTGTATCAACAGAAGTATAAAGCATTAAATAAAAATAAATAATTCTACTACCAACCACACAGCTATCATTTTGTTGTATTTCCTTCCAATTTTGTCTTCTTCCTTTCTCATTTAAAAATATACACGTTTATGTATTTTTTAATGATTACATTATCTTCCATTGTGTGGATGTATGACTTATTTAGCCATTCTCCTAACTTCAAATGTTTAGGATATTTCCAAATTTATATCATAGTAAATAAAGTTATAGGAAATCTCTTAACCATATGGCTTTCTACATTTTAAATTATTTCCTTAAGATAAATTATTAAAAATGGAGCTACTGTGTCAAAGATTATGAATATATTTTTAAGAATCTTGATACATTTTTCCAAATTTCTTTTTGCAAAAGTTTTTGCCAATAGAAGCCATTGTTATTTATGAAAGCAGAAAAAACACCGAATTTTCTCTATTAGTGACAACTCAGTGTATCTTCTGACACATTTTAGAAGTAAAAGGGATTTCTGCTTTTCATTCTTCAGTCAGGAGATGTCTTTTATTTTTTCTTCTCTAAGAGATGACAGAGGTACTTCTAAAGTTCGTCATCTTTATAACAATCGTCATTTGCTTTTCACTATTCCTGGTTCAACAACCAAATGGTTCCACTAGATCCTGGGTAAAAGATAAATGAGGCAAGAAAAGCCAGTCATGCTTTCCAAGTAATAAAGACCTTTTGTGTACTCTCTTTGTGTCTACAAAGCCAGTAAAGCAGTTGTGACAAGTTTCACAAGTATCCTATTGCTGCTGGAAGAAAGTGGGGCTCACAGAGATCATTGTCCAAGGTCACAGGCTGGCGAGAATCCAAACACAGCATTTTTTTGTTTGGTTGGTTGGTTTTTGGTCTTGGGGTTTTTTTGGTTTTTGTGGGGTTTTTGTTGTTTTTGGTTGGTTTGTTTTTGTTTGTTATCTTGTTTGTTTGTTTTTGCTGTCACCTATCTGTCCCAGAAGTAGCCAGGTCTTCTGTCTCTATATCTCGATGCTTTGCCCCTATACCTCAGCTGCCTCTGTGTCATGCTCTGTATAAGATGGGATGCAGACATCACTTTTTTTTATTTAGATGGTTGGGTGTTGTTTTGGGGGCTTTTGTGGTTTTTTTTCTCTTTCAACTTTTATTTTAAGTTCAGGAATACATGTGCAGGATGTGCAGGTTTGTTACGTCAGTAAATGTGTGCCATGGTGATTTGTTGCACAGATCATCCCATCACCTAGGTACTAAGCCCAGCATTCATTAGCTATTCCTCCTGATGCTCTCCCCTCCTCCACCCTTGCCAACCCCAACAGGCCCCAGTGTGTGTTGTTCCCTCCCATGCGTCCATGTGTTCTCATCATTCAGTTCCTACTTATAAGTGAGAACATGCGGTGTTCAGTTTTCTGTTCCTGTGTTAGTTTGCTGAGGATAATAGCTTCCAGCTCCATCCATGTCCCTCCAAAGGACATGATCTCATTCTTTTTATGCCTGCATAGTATTCCATGGTGTGTATGTACCACATTTTCTTTATCCAGTCTATCAGTGATAGGCATTTAGGTTGCTTCCACAGACATCATTTCTTACCAAAGATATCCCACACATCAGCTGAGATCTCCCTGCCTCTTGAGATATAGATTAGATCACCTAATCCCTGGTACTAATTTTCTAGGGCTGCCTAGAAACAAAACAAAATACCACAGACTTGTTGGCTTAACCAACAGAAATTTATTTCTCACAGTTCTGGAGACTGGAAGTCCAAGACCAAGGTGCCAGCAGGGTTGGTTTCTCCTGAGGCCTCTCCCCTAGACTTGCAGACATCTGTCTTCTCGCTATGTCCTCACGTGGACTTTTTTCCGTGTACGTGCATCCAGGCGTCTCTTTTTCTTCTTATAAGGACACCAGGGTTACTGGAGTATAGCCCCACCACTATGACCCTGTTTAACCTTAAATACCTCTCTAATGGCTTTGTCTAAGGTAGTGGGAGTTAGAACTTCAACATATAAATTTTGAAAGGACAGAATTCATCCCATAACACCCTTTATCCCACCTCCCACAGAGCATAAAGCTCTCCCAACTTGAGGTGGGTTCTTGGTGGAGAAATGGCGGGAGCAAGTAGAGAAGTGCCCCTCTCTGGCTCCAAACTCCAGCTTTCGTAAAATTAAGTCATTGTATTCATCTTCTCTCCAACCAACATAGATTCTCTCTCTCCCCCACTTCCTGTAGACATAGAAATGAGAAAGAGATCTTGTGTTTTCCAGGATGAAATCATTCTCAGGCACCATTTGGGTGTGTATTTGATATTATTAAGAAGTCCAGGGATGGAAGGGAAAGAAAAGGACTGTATGGACAGTTTCAAATTGAACATCAGACAGCCTTGTTCTTAGGAGAACGACCTTATCACATTCGAATCCAAGTATCTAGTCTCAACCAGTTAGAGCCCAAGGGAAGGAAAGGTGGTTAATTGATAGTTCACATCATTAACCTCATAATAATGTGTGAATACTGTATCACAGGAAAGTAGAGAAAATCCACCTATGGGGATGTTTCACTGGCTACCTAGTCATGCGGTTCCAAGCCTAGTGCCATCCTGTAGGCTCTTCTTTCATGCTTTGCCTTCCTTTATTCCTCCTGACTCTTGCCCTCTTGAATTGCTCCCTGGAAATTCTAAATACATCTCCCTCAGTTAGGCAAAGTCTTTCTGCTCTCTCCAGCTCCAGACTGCCTTTGAATAGCCAGACCAAACCCCTGGAAGGCTCGACAGAATGGAAGGCCTTCAATTTAACCAGCTCTACTTTCCTCAGACTCCAGTTGCAATTTAAATAGCATTGTGTCTTCATTACTCAAACAAATCCTAATAATGTTGATATTAGTGAAGATGAATGTTTAACAGCTTGGGACTGAAATAATGAAGTTGCTAAATAAAGAATGAGGTCAGAGTTGCTAAAATGCTTGAAAAATGTCAGCTGGGATGGATAAAAGGGCATGCTGTCCATGAGTGGCTTAAGAATATAAAGTAGAAGTGTCTGGAAGAGAAAGTTAAGTGAATCAAGCTACAGTCCTAAGTGTGCATTTAGTCACAATCAATGATACACCTTAGTCCTGAAGCCATTGCTTATCACCTGGGGTGGGTGGGGCAGGGGTGAAATCCGACCTTGGGGAGAGACAGAGAGGGAGAAACTGACAAAGAAAAGACATTAGCGGGTAGCTGCCTCCCTGCCTTAGCCACTGAGGCCCAAAGGAAATGAATTTTGACTCATTCCATTCAGTGACTTATAAGCAGGAAAATAATTGCAGTAGAAAACCAAACCGTGGGGTTTAAAAAGAAAGAAGACATAGAAGAACCCCATAGAGGGTGCTGAAATGTGGGCTTTCATTCTTAGCCTCCATAATACCAGCTCCCATTTATTGATCGCCCCCAACTATGTGCCAGGTATTGTTTAAACTGGAAACAACCCAAAGTTTATTTAGCAGGAAAATGGATAAGCACACTGTGGTACACCCGTACATTGGAATATTACTCAGCAATAAAGGGAACCAACTATTGATACACACAACTTAGATGGATCTCAAAGGCATTGTGCTGAATGAAAGAGGCCAGTCCCAACAGGCTGAATGATTCCTTCTCGTGGACATTCTCAGAAAGACAGATTATAGTGATGGAGAAAAGAGAAGTACTTACCAGAGGTTAAGAGTTGGGGAGGGTGTAATGATAAAGGGGTAACGGAGGAATCTCTTTTGTATTTCCATGGTTGTGGTGGTTAAACAAATCTATGCATATGTTAAAACTCATAGAACTGTGCACTCTCAGAAAGTCAATTTTAGTCTATATTGTTTTTTAATAATTTTAATAAAAGTTAAAAAGCAATAATGGAGAGAAGGTGGAGAAATATGAACACTTTTACACCGTTGATGAGAGTGTAAATGAGTTCAACCATTGTGGAAGACAGTGTGGTGACTCCTCAAGGATCTAGAACCAGAGATACCCATTTGACCCCGCAATCCCATTGTTGGGTATATACCCAAATGATTATAAATCATTCTACTATAAAAACACATGCACATGTTTGTTTATTGCAGCACTATTCACAATAGCAAAGACTTGGAACCAACCCAAATGCCCATCAATGATAGAATGGATAAAGAAAATGTGGCACATTTACACCATGGAATACTATGCAGTCATAAAAAAGGATGAGTTTATGTCCTTTGCAGGGACATGGATGAAGCTGGAAACCATCATTCTCAGCAAACTAACACAGCAACAGAAAACCAACCACCACATGTTCTCACTCACAAGTGGGAGTTGAACAATGAGAACACATGGACACAGGAAGGGGAACATCACACACCAGGGCCTATCGGGGGGTGGGGGGCTTGGGGAGGGATAGCATTAGGAGAAATACCTAATGTAGATGATGGGTTGATGGGTGCAGCAAACCACCATGGCACGTGTATACCTATGTAACAAACCTGCACGTTCTACATATGTATCCCAGAACTTAAGGTATAATTTTTAAAAAGCATTATTATAAAATAAAACTATTCATTTTAAATAATCCATCAACCTAAAAATTCAAAAATACACCTGCACTAAATGTGTGTATCATGTGATTCCTCCTTATGTTTCTCCAATTCCCAGGTTTCCTCAGAGATGCCTCAAGGGCTAGGGTAGCAGCGCAGGAGAGGCCCAGTGGACAGGGCTTTCCACTGCCATTCAACTAGAAAGCTCCACTCTAACCTGTTTTCTATATTTAGATCTAAAAAACATTTCATTTGAACAAATTAAAGCTTGAACCATCAATATAACAAAACCTAGTAATAATTAGCATATATCAAGAGCTTACTATTGCCAAGCACTGGACAAATCTTTCTCAGATGCATTATCTCATTCATTCCTTCATTGAATTTCGTGATTAAGAGATGAATTATCTTAAAGATGAGGAAAATGAGACTAAGAGAAATTACTTAACTTGCCACAATCACCTGGATAGTGAATGTCAATGTTACTGTAGAGGGTCTTGACGGCAAGTTGTCCGGGTTCCTGGCATTTTGAACAAAGAATTGGACAAAACACACCACAGTGCAAGGAAAGACTGAAACAAAGAAAGCAGAGATTTATTGAAAATGAAAGTGCATTCCACAGGGTGGAAGCGGGCCGACTGGCAGCTCAAGGGCTCCAGTTAAAGAATCTTCTGGGGTCCAAATACCCACTAGAGGTTTCCCACTGGCAACTTGGTATACACCCCCTACAAATGAAGTGGTGGCCTGCAATCAGAGGCTGAAGTGAAGCTACAAAGGTTACACTCCTATGCAAATGTCTAATTGGTTATGGAAAGCAAACAAATAGAGGCTAAAGTGAAGTTACAAAGTTGCACTCCTATGCAAAGGAAGACTTGGCCTCCAACCAGTCTGGCTGTGGAAAGCAACCAGTCAGAGGTACTTTCAATTTTCCATCTGCCGCACAGAAAAGGGGGTGGTTTGCAAAGGGAGTAGCCTCATCCTTTGGTTACTGAAGTGTGGAAAGTTGGGGTTTTCCTTTCAGTTTAGTTCTAGGAAATCAGCATGAATCGGTCTTATGTTTCTGCCTCCAAACCCTATTCTCCTGCCTCAGTGAAACAGAGATTGGCACTGTGGCAGTGCCTCTCAGGTCCTCCATGCTGGGAGGATAACAGGCCCACAGCCCTGATGCACTCTGAAATCCACTGCTGCTCTCACATAAAGCCACATGTCCCAGGGGCTGCCCTGGGCCAATGACAGAGCGCAGCAGGGTTGCTGTTCTGGGGAGATGTGAGACTCTTCTCACGGATGAATTTGGCTCTAGATTCTCCATCAGCGTGGCTCCTTAAAGCTATTCTGCAGTTCTTCCCTCATTCATTTCTTCTTTCTTTCCTTCCTGCCTGCTTTACTGTCTACATGGCCTCCTTCCATCTCTCTCTCTCTCAGGGGCCAAACCTGCAGCGTAGTCTGATGCCTCTCCCAGCCTTCTCTGTCTCCCTTCCCATTTTCCCTCATCAGGGAATTCATCTTTCCCGATGAATTCTTGCATGCCTAATTCATCTTGGTGTTTGCTTCTCGAAGGACCCAGACTAGCACATCTTACTCCAGAAGTCAAGTTCTCATAAGCTTTGCAACAAGGAAACAATCCAAGTCTTAGAGATAATAATATTTAACATAGGGTTGTTGTAAAAATTAAGCTTCCTAAAGGCATAAGAATGATACAATGGACTTTGGAGACTTGGGGGGAAGAGTGGGAGGGGGCGAGGGATAAAAGACAACAAATATGGTGCAGTTTATACTGCTCAGGTGACGGGTGTACCAGGTTCTCACAAATCTCCACTAAAGAACTTACTCATGTAACCAAATACCACCTGTACCCCAATAACTTATGGAAAAATAAAATTTTAAAAAAAATTAAGCTTCCCGACACAGACGAATCCCCACTGTGTGCCCTTCACCTGGCTTGTAGTATATACTCAACAGTTATTGGATGAATGAAATGAAAAGAAGTTTGTATGACCATTAGCTAGGAGGGATTTCATGAAGGCTTGTTGTCTTCTGGCATTTAAAGAGAACGCAGGAGGGAATAGCAAGTGGATTCCCTCCAGGCATCTGGCAGTCCCTACCTGAGTGTCCATGGGACTACAGCACTACCAGCCTCTTCCTCCCTCCAAACCCAGTCAGATGCAGGCAGACCTGGCTGCCTCTTCTCACCCCCATCAGCTTTTTATACCAAGAAGAGTTTTCATGCTGTCATCCCAGCTGGCCCCATAGCTCGTGAAAGTCACTTCATGGGCTGAAAAAAAAAGTCTCTCTCTGAAAGAATCACTCTCATAAAGTGCTGTGAATTGGATGCTGACCTGGAGTTGACCAGAGGAATTTTTCAATACCCACTTTTATATATAAAATTTGTAACCTTTCTCTTTTCATTGAAACTAGGTAGTATTGACAGAGTAGAAATTTCAGGAAAGTATGTTTGGAACTTAATAGGAGTCAGCCCGTGGTAATCGCGGCTACCTGCAGTTCCATCAAGATTCCTAACCAAAAGGAGAAAATAAAATCAGAATCAATACTTCCATGGGCACGCAGTTTAAGAACTCTGCAGTAATTTGAGCAGAGCCTCCTTCCGGCACAGCCAGCTCTCATTCCTGCCACAGGACTGTTTCTCCATCATTTGTCAATTGGGAGACAAAGAAGGAAGAATTGAAGAAGGAATAAATGGAAGGGGATTCCAGCAGAGAGACAAGAAATCCATCAGCAGGGAAAGGAGACCAGAACTAAGAACCAGCCAGAGAGGAAAATAGATGGCTTTATGTAACAACAGAGCACCAACTCTTGCCTGTCAACAGTAGGCAAGGGTCCTTGTCTTCAGAACTTGCAGAAAAATCAGAAAATGTCACAGGGTACAGGAGATTCTTGTTTTGCAAATAAAACTAAGGCTTAGACAGGCCCAACAACTTGCTCAAGATCTTGAAGAAACAGGTGAGGAAAGGGCTAAAATGTAGCCCCTGTCATTCAGAATTATTACACACAGGCCTATTCCTTCTCACGATGAAGAATCTCACTACTTGTAAGTTTCCCTCTTTCCTCCTTTTTTAGTTATCTAGAGGACTCTACTTTCAACTTTAAGTCTTCCAGGACCCAAGCACCTAAGAGTTTATCCAGTTTCACGTCCACTGTGAGGTGGGGTACGTGGGTTGGTGTATAAACATCACAGGACTCAGAGACTTTCATTGGCAATGCCTGACAGGCAAACCTGGACTCATGGTGCACAGCAGGGGATGGAGGCAGGACAAGGTGTTAAGGGACCCTCCCCTATAGGACCAAGAAGTTGGGCCCAGGTCCAATCAGAGCTTTCACATCATACCCTGAGTCACCCTCTCCACTGCTCCCATTGTTCTTTCTTTCTTTCTTCTTTCTTTCTTTCTTTCTTTCTTTCTTTCTTTCTTTCTTTCTTTCTTGGGACAAGGTCTTGCTATGTTGCCCAGGCTGGAGTGCAATGGCACAATCATAACTTCTTGTAACCTCAAACTCCTGGGTTCATCCAATCCTCCCACCTCAGCTTCCCAAGTAGCTGGGTCCACCATGCCTAACTAATTATTTTTATTTTTGTAGAGACAGGATCTCATTGTGATGCCCTGGTCTCAAACTCCTGGGCTCGGGTGATCCTCCTGCCTCAGCCTCCCAAAGTGCTGGGGTTACAGGTATGAGATGCTGACCTGGCCCCCCACTGTACCCTCTTCCAATTAGCATGACTGAAAATCCTAAACAACTGAGATCTGATTATTCACAGTCTTTGCAGAGGCAGGGGGCTTGATGAGTTGATCTTTTGCCAATCAAAAGAACTCAGCTTTTCAGAGTGGCACCATTTTCTCCTACTCATGAGATCCTACTCCACAATTCTAACTCTGGAGTGTTTGGGGTATCTTGCAACCAGCACACCACTGGCAATTTGGAATAAATGGAAAACAGGGGAATAAGTGAACAGTTGACACAAAGGAAAACACTGTTCCATTTGGCTGCACATGTCCAGCAAATGAAAGCATACAATAGATTACCCATGAATTTCTAGTAACACAACGTTTTAAAAGGCTTCTTTGAAACCCAGATATCTCTCAAATAGCTGGGCTTAAGCCTTGTATCTATACCACAGACTTTTAAATTTCCTTCCCCAGTTACTGGGCTATTCATACTTTCCACTTCTTCTTGAATCAATTATGATCATTTATATTCTCTCAGAAAATCATCCATTCCTTTGATATTTTCAAATTTGTTATCATGTAGTAGAATTTTATCCTTCCCTTAAATATCTATTGTTATATCCTCTTTCTAATTCCTCATGTTGTGTGCTTATGTTTTCTCTCAATTGATTTGATTTGAATTGCTTGATTTGAATTGCTAGCACCTGGTCTATTATATTACTTTCTTTTATTTTTTTAAGTTGTTGTATAATCTTTATTTGCTTTACATTAAGCATATTTGTTTTTCTAATTACTGAATTAAATTTTTGTATGCAGTTTATGCGTTGTTTAAAAATAAAGGTATTTAAGGTCATGCATTTTCCCTGAGTCCAATTTTGGTCATATCCTATAACGCTGGATAACTAGCATCCTCAGTGCCATTATTGTCTAACTAGACTCCAAGTGTACCTTTTTTTTTCTAAGACAGAGTCTTGCTCTGTCATCCAGGCTGAAGTGCAGTGGCATGATCTCGGCTCACTACAACCTCCACCTCCCGGGTTCAAGCAATTCTCATGCCTCAGCCTTCCAAGTAGCTGGGATTACAGGTGTGCACCACCACGCCCCACTAATTTTTGTATTTTTAGTAGAGACAGGGTTTCACCATGTTGGCCAGGCTGGTCTCGAACTCCTGGCCTTGAGCAATCCGCCTGCCTCAGCCTCCCAAAGTCCAAGAGTACTTCTTAATTACTCCTTGACCTAAGAATTGTTTAGGTGAATGTTCTGCATTTGTTTTGTTTTTCATTTTCAAGTGGTAGCAGTTTTATTTCTACTTTTATTTATTAATAGCATTATAGTTAAAGAATGTGACCTGTGTAATTTTGATGAAGGGGAAAGAGAACGGTTTAAATTAACTGCAGAATTGCAGAGATCCAGCAGCCCGAGGGAGGAAGCTGAAGCTATATGACACTATTGCAGAGGTTTAATCTCTGCGTTTACAAATTTATTTGCCATGCTAGAGTGGCAGTCAAGAGTCAGCCGGGGAGTGCCCCCATGCGTCGTCTGGCAGAAACATCTGTGCCAAGTACAGTCTAAGTAGGTACCACACAGGCATAGAACACTTAACGGGCTTCTTGCAAGATCCAGACATTTCTCTCTGACTGGCTGCTGCCCACTCTTGCCTCCAGCTGGCATCCCTCAGAATGGAAAGATGTCTGAATTCTGGCAAAATATCTCCTGCTCACCTCCCAGACACACTGGTTTTAAGTGTAAAAGAAGTCATGAATCCAATCAGTCCTTCTTTAGATCCATATTTAGCAGAAAGGCTATGGTTTCTGGCATATGTGTCTGTAAACTTTTCTCACGTCCTATGCAGATTTCTCCTTCCTTTATACCCTTGGCCATTTCCATGAGATTCTCCAATGATAGGAACTAGATCCCAGTGCTGAAGTCACTAACTGCCTTAGAAACTCCCACTGGCCTTTTTTCTTTTCTTTTTTTCCTTGCCACTCAGAACAATAGTCTATTGGCAAAGTCCTCATTCGTGGGTAGGTTAATATTTCCTCTTCAGAAGTGAACCTAAGGATAGAAAACTAAATGCATTGAAAGCAGCACCATTACAGAATGTGCTCTGCCTAAGATTGGTTTTAGCTGAGCTTCAGGGCCACAGTCTACTCCTATCAGAACAGCAGATGTCCCTGAGTCGCCAGAGCTCACCGTCAATCATGTCTTATGTCTGAAAATAAATCCAGCATTAGGCAGCTGACCACATATGTGCCTCTGAAACTATGGCAACAGAAAGTCCTTTTACCTCTGTGTCCCAATTAAAAGTGTTCTGTTGGCTGTAATTGGGGTGTTTGGTCTCCAAAACTAATAGATCAAAGCAATCACATAAGCCTCAAATGTCACCATCATACGAATTGATATTTCCCATGCAAGCAGCTAATGAGTGGTCACACCAAAGAGCATATGAAATTGAGGTTACAGAGAATAACTGGATAAATCCATTTTTGGATCCTTTTCTCCATGTTCCCAACCCACCCAAGATTTGAAAACTGATTGAATATTGCCAAGGGGGGAGAAAGGACAATGACAATTTCAAGTTGGATGTCCAGGAGGATAGAGGAGCTTTTAATAGAAATGGGGAGAAAATTCTTGGAGTAGGTTTCGTAGAAAGAATGACGTATGTTGAGAAATAAATGTATTCAAGTCTACTGTACTAGGGTAGTCAGGTGTCTGGCATTGAACCAGGGCACATAACATTTGAGTTTTCTGCCTGGCTTCTAAAAAAAATTAACTAGTAACATGAATGTCTTCTTTTGATCTTTATACTTTCAGATTTGTTTTATTGTTGTTTCTGATTGATTCTTAATGAGCAATAGCATGAAACAACTCCGCTTTTAGTTTTTTCTCTGTTAATATGAAATGATCAATAAACAAACACTTAAAAAGATGCAACTGAAAGATCTTTTGTGCGATCCCTGTAATCTTTTGGTAATAGGAAAAATCCTCTGGTAATGTAAACAAGCTCATTCTCTAATAATCAGTTTACTAACACAAATAACATTACTTAATAATGTAAAAGGCTATGGGGGGAACAAAGTATATGTACACACTTTTTTTGCTCTATGAGAGGAATATGTTTGACAAACAATAGGGAGCTCAATTTATAGTAGCGTAATCAACTCAGAAAGTAGGCAGTTGCTGATATTAGTTCAGCAGCTCTGAGTACAATTTTGTCTTCCAGTCACCATTAGACTAAGAGAATTGTGTGAGCTTTGGCTCAAGCTCAAGCCAAACCCTTGCAATTCTCTTAACCTAATGGTGACTGGAAGATTATTCTATGTCTAATATGTCATCCAAATTCTAGGCAAAAAGAAGAGGGTTAAAGAGAAATAGCATATTAGCTGGTTCTTCCCTGCTGTAAGGGAACCTTCTCATCAATTCCACCCAGTAACGTCACCTACATCTCATTACCCAGAACTGTGTCACATGGTCATCCCATCTGAAAAACAAAACAAAACAAAAAACTGGTAAATGTAGTTTCTTAGTGGATGCATCATCATCTTTTAGCTGGAGTTTTGTTAATAATAAAGAAGAGAAAATAGATATTGGGTGAGTGGTTACCATCTCCCCTCTCTATTCAACTCACGCAGAAGGACTGGCATTTTTCTGGCAGCCATCATGCAGCATTGAATCTAGGGTTTCAAGAGGCAAGTCATACATGCTTTATCATTAAAATAAAGGAGTTCCCATCAAAAGACCTGTGATTGGGTTCTGGCTCTGCCAGTAGCTCCATGACCTTGAACAACTAAGTCATTTACTTTCATTTCTAATCTGTAAAATGAGAGAACTTAAAGCAGCCATTGTAAAAATCCTGAAATCCTATGCTTTGATTGTAGAGCCTTACCTGGTAGATATCAAAGTTTTGTTATGCTCCTCTCCTGGACCCTGTGCCCCACCCTTTTTTCCTGGTAGACAAGGAAACATTGCTATAGCAGTCTATCCAGAACCTAAGAGCAGTATTGCTTCAGGAACCATGTTGCCTTGAAGAAATAAAAATAGTTTCTTCTATCCCCTATAAAGAGAATGTTGAAGGGCAATGGTGGTTCTAAGATAATGTACATGATCCACTTCGGCAAGGCTCCTGGGCTGTGTGTGACCAGCACACCTGTGTCCAAGGCAAGAGGTCATCTGTGGAAGTCAAAGATAAGAAGATCCATCAAAGGTGAGACATTCAGCAGATGTCTCCAGACAGTAGCAACACTTGCCACCACCACTGCACACAGACTGCCAGGAAAACAGCTGGAAGTGGGATGGGAAAAGGGGAGGAAGTAGGGAGGAGAGGGAGGTAAGAAAATCTTAGGGTAATACAGGTAACCTTGCTCAGATCTATAACACTGTGAGGTCTATAGTGTTTTCTTTGGCAAATTTACACCACCAAAAAAGAAAAATTCACTTTCTTCCCACTCCCTCCACCCAGAAACCTCATCCTTTCTTAGCTAAACCCACTGTCCCAGCTAGAAAAGGAGGGGTGCTCTACTGGTTACATGAAAGAGGGACCAATTACACTTTGCATCGGGGAACCTGTCTTACTAGTTACACCATTGTAGGTGAGCCCTGTTCAAGCCAAATAAATTTTACCCTCTTCCTCTCTCTTTCAGCTCCACCTACCACCTTCTCACTGCATCAAATTTACTGGTGGATGGAGATTTCCATTTGCTGCCTCTGGTTAGCTGATAAATTGGGCTTTGGAATGCTTCTATGACTTTATATCACCCATTAAGCTCTTTAGATATTTAATAATAGAAAACCCTGACCTCTGTTGGAAATAATCCACAAAGGATTACAGCAAATAGAAGAATAGAAAGTGCCCCTTTCCCATGTAAATTGCACAGTCTAGAACAAGATTACCAAAGAGTCTGAGGGAACTTCGACGGGTAGACACGTGCAGTAAACCACCATGGCACACATACACTTATGTAACAGACCTGCAAGTTCTGCACGTGTATCCTGGAACTTAAAGTAAAATTTAAAAACAGAAAGAAATGAGCTATCAAGCTATGGCAGACATGGAGGAAGCTTAAATATTTCTAAGTGAAAGAAGCCGATCAGAAAATTTTTGATTCCAAAAATATGACATTTGAAAATGGCAAAACTATGAAGACAGTAAAAAGATCAATGGTTGCCAGGAGTTAAGGGAAGAGAAGGATGAATAAACAGAACACAGAGGATTTTTAGGGCAATAAGACTAATCTGTAGGATACCCTAATGGATACACGTCATTATGTATTTGTCAAAACCCACATAATGTACAACATCAAAAGTGAATCCTAATGTAAACTGTAGATTTTAAGTGATAATGATGTGTCCATGTAGGTTCATCAATCATAACAAATGTACCACTCTGGTGCCACAAGTCCATAGTGCGAGAGGTTGTGCATGTGTAGGGATGGAGGGATATGGAAACCCTCTGTATATTTCCCTCAATTTTCCTGTGAACTCAAAACTGCTCTAAAAAATAAAGTCAATTATTTTTTAAAAATGTATTTGCTGACCTAAAAATGAACATAGATGCTTCTAAACCCTCTTCACCTCCCAAGAAACTAACACTCAATATTTCCCAAAGAGAGATTGCTAGAAATTTAGGAGCATCTACTGATTGCAAGCATTTCTGTTCAGTCCTGTTCTCACCACTGTGGCCAATTCACTCTTTACTCTGCCCACTGAGCTTTAATTTCAACGACAGCATTTTTCATTTCAAGGTCCCTTTGGCTCTTCTGCTTCATTTTTTCCCGATATTATCACTTTCTTCTATTATAACCTTGATGATTTTCTTAGTATACTCATTTCATGGTCTCCACTAATAGCTCTGTTACTGGAAGCTCTTGGGGCTCCAATCCTGCTGTCTCTTTTGTCTAGTGGCACTTAGATATGGCAGATGGTTTCCTTGTGCATTTTGTAATTTTGGTTTTTGAGTTCAATTCTAGTAGAGGTCTATCTGTGCAAATACCAAGCAGCCTGAGTTAAGGGTCTATCCAGCTCTCCAGGGTAGTTTTGTATTTGCTTCTGTGGCCATTCCAAGGATATTACTTGCCTAGAACCAGTGCCATATTCATTTTTCAGCTTAATGGCTCCCAAGATCTTGCAAGTAGAATAAATTAGAATCTCAAACTTGTGCAAAAAAGTATGTTGTGAATGAATATTGTTATGCATTCTCAAGGGGAAATTTATTCCCCACTCGGAACTCAAGAGAAGACAGATAAATCTCACTATAGTATATCTGCCAGTGAGTGGG
This sequence comes from Pan troglodytes, assembly GCF_028858775.2. NCBI lineage: Eukaryota > Metazoa > Chordata > Mammalia > Primates > Hominidae > Pan > Pan troglodytes. The sequence continues at coordinate 64,637,689 of NC_072417.2, read as the reverse complement.
CTTTTTTCTATCTAACCATTTCTCCAAAGGTGTAGATTTTCAACGCCCCAGATTTTTTCAGTGATCTCCATTCCAATTTCCTGCCACTCAAGGGCTCAAGACCTCATCTCCCATATCCATTTGAGCTTTAAAATCCAGAAGCCTTATACATTGTTGGTGGGAAAGTAAATTAGTACAACCTCTATGAAAAACTGTATGGAGATTTCTTGAAGAACTAAAAATAGAATTACCATTTGACCCAGCAATCTCAATACTGAGCATCCACCCAAAGGAAAAGAAATTATTATATTAAAAAGATACCACTCTTTTTCAGGCTAGAACCATGGAGGGTGTAGAAGAGAAGAAGAAGAAGGTTCCTGCTGTGCCAGAAACCCTTAAGAAAAAGAGAAGGAATTTCTCAGAGCCGAAGATCAAGCACCTGAGAAAGAAGTTTGCCCAAAAGATGCTTCAAATGGCAAGGAGGAAGCTTATCTATGAAAAAGCAAAGCACTATCACAAGGAATCTAGGCAGTTGTACAGAACTGAAATTCAAATGCCAAGGATAGCAAGAAAAGCTGGCAACTTCCATGTACCTGCAGAACCCAAATTGGCGTTTGTCATCAGGATCAGAGGTGTCAATGGTGTAAGCCCAAAGATCCGAAAGGTGTTGCAGCTTCTTCGCCTTCGTCAAATCTTCAATGAAACCTTTGTGAAGCTCAACAAGGCTTCAATTAACATGCTGAGGATTGTAGAGCCATACATTGCATGGGGGTGCCCAAATCTGAAGTCAGTAAATGAACTAATTTACAAGCGTGGTTATGGCAAAATCAATAAGAAGGGAGTTGCTTCGACAGATAACACTTTGATTGCTCTATCTCCTGGTAAATATAGCATCAACTGCATGGAGGATCTTATTCATGAGATCTATACTGTTGGAAAATGCTTCAAAGAAGCAAATAACTTCCTGTGGCCCTTCAAATTATCTTCTCCATGAGGCAGAATGAAGAAAAAAACCACCCATTTTGTAGAAGTGGAGATGCTGGCAACAGGGAGGACCAGATCAACAGGCTTACTAGAAAACTGAACTAAGGTGTCTACCATGATTATTTTTCTAAGCTGGTTGGTTAACAAACAGTACCTGCTCTCAAATGGAAAAAAAAGATACCTGCACTCATGTTTATCACAGCACTATTCACAATAGCAACGTCATGGAATCAACCTAAGTGTCCATCAGCAGATGATCAGATAAAGAAAATATGGGATATACACACCATGGAATATATGCAGCCATAAAAAAAGAATGAAATAATGTTCTTTGCAGCATCATAGATAGAGTTGGAGGCCATTATCCTAAATGAAATAACTCAGAAACAGAAAATCAAATACTGCATGTTTTGACTTACAAGTAAGAGCTAAACTCACAGACATAAAGATGGAAATAATAGACACTGAGGACTCCAAAATGGGGAGGGATGGGAGGAGGGTAAGGGTGTTTAAAATTACCTATTGGGCTGGGCACAGAGGCTCACATCTGTAATCCTAGCATTTTGGGAGGCCAAGGCAGGAAGATTGAGCCTTCTTGAGCTCAACTCCTACTTTAGCCCAAGAGTTTGAGACCATCCTGGGAAACATGGTGAAACCACATCTCTACAAAAAATACAAAAATTAGCTGGGCTTGGTGGTGCATGCCTGTAGTACCAGCTACACAGGAGGCTGAGGTAGGAGGATCACTTGAGCACAGGAGTTCGAGGCTGCAGTCAGCCATGATCACACCACTGTACTCCAGCCTGGGCAACAGAGTGAGACCCGGTCTCAAAAAAATACAGAAAAATATTTTAAAATGGCCTATTGGGTACAATGTTCACTATTTGGGTAATGGGTACACTAGAGCCCAAACTTCACTATTACGCAAAATATCCATGTAACAAACCTGCACACATACCCCTTGAATCTAAAACTATTTTTAAAATAAAATAAAACAATACTCAGCCAAAAAAAAAATCCAAGTCCATTATTTACCAGCAACAATAAACTCTGGCCCCTCTGAGACTGCATGACTATCAGCCCTAGTCTTCAGCTCCTTCTGGTTCTAGGCAGTTGAAAAGATGTTTGTTCAGGTTAAATTTTGTTATCACTTATGACAATTTCTAATGTTTATGAATAAACATTGGGAAACTAATCCTTTCTGAAAACTACTAGTGAGCCTCTGTTGGTATAAAACAACTAAACATCTTATGTCATAGTTGCTCAGTGTGTTATAATGTACATTTGAATTTACCTATAATGTGTGACTATTGAACAGTCTTTTTTCCGTATCAGTATGAATGAGAATAGATGTAAAAAGCAAGAATAAAATCTATTGGTGAAAAAATAAAAGGAAGTTCATTACATTCTATTGAACATTTCTAGGTATTTTCTAGTAGGAAGGTTTTCAGACTACTTAGACTCCTATCTTACTGGAAATGGAACCAGCAGTTACATTAGATGCACCACTCCATTTAATCCTCATCCCAACCATGCAAGATAGATAATCATACTCCCATTTCACAAATGAGGAAATGAAGACTCATAGAAGTTACATAATTTTATCAAGGTCACACAACTAATGCTGTCTGATCTCAAAGACCACGTAATTCTCCTTATCTCATATTACCTCTTTGGAGAGCCAGCCTATTTCCTTTACTGTGTCTGAAAGAAGGGAGTCCAGAGCTTGTGAACAGTTTAAGCCAAAGAGTCCTTTGAATGTTCTCCTTGAAAAACGGTCTTAAGAAAAAAAGTTCCTGGCAAGTTTCCATTATTAATTATAAGGGTGAGTGGTAAGCCAAAGAATTATGAAGCCTGGATGTGGCTTGACATCACCTTTGGGGAAACCATCAAGAATCCCTGAATAGGCTTGTGCCTGAGCATACAGAGAGAGAGAGGCAGACCTTCCCTCCCCAGGAAGCCAGCCTCATTTTATTCAAGGGTGGGTCAGCAGAAGGTTTGGAGGATTAGCTCTGCCTGAAATCTGTAGGAGAAAGTGGATACAGGAGAGGTTAATGTCCATGCTGAGGAATCATGAAGCCGATAAAAACCTGGATCATTGGGTTAGAAGCTGGCCCAAGGCCAGACACAAAATATAGCCATAATTGGAGCCTTCCCAAGTAGAAAAAGGTTATTAGTGGAATCACATTAATCACAATGATTAATGCTGAAACTCAAGCCTTTTATTATGTAAAAGGCTCAAAAGAGTATATTGGCAGAGAGGGAAAGGGTTCCAATTTTGCAGAAAATAGTGAGCCAAAGAGGTACAGTAAATATTCAGGATGTGATTTGAAAATCAGAAACCTGGATGGGTCACACAAATCACACTTAAAAGCTGCTTATGCAAAGAAATTTGCCAGAAAGCAAATGTGCCTACAGATGGCCCATCAGGAGGCAGTTGGGTACTCCCTGCTTGCTGCAAGGGCAGCCAGGCCAAGGGAGAGGACAGGCCAGGAGGGGCCCAGGGTGTGGGGTGGAATGAGAACACAAGCCAAGAACAAAGATCTCACTGTCCACAATCCTCCCAGAGTCCTCAACCTGCCAAGGGCAATGCCCCAGAGAGGTCATCTTGGAGCTCCAGGGCCTTTAAAATCTCCTACCCTGGACCAGTTGGGGCAGAGGAACAGTGCTAACCAGCTGTGACTTGTGAGTCGAAAAATAAATTACAATTACAAAAAAAAAAAAAAACACAAGATTTAAAACCAGTGCTGAATCATAAAAGTACACAAACCAAAGCCTCACCCATGAGTCCAAACCAAGCTAGATGAAAGGTTGGTCAGTGATGAGGGAAACTCAGAAGAATGAGGCCATTTAAAAACAAAGAAGAAAGTTTATGCTGGAGAAAATCTCTAAACTGGAATTAGGTACTCAGGAGGCTCTTGTGGTCTGACCATTACCAATGGCAGGGACCCAACTCACAGGCAGGAAAGGACCACAAGTGTCCTTCCATATTCCTGGGCTTCTCAAACTGAGAGCAGACCATTAAATAATTATTCCCTGCCTTACATTTTATAGAAGAAAAATTCTGGAAGAAGAGAGGCAAATTATGTGTCTTTTAAAATTAATTTTTTACATGCCTGTTTCCAAAAGGATCTAGGGTATGTCACACTATTAAAGCATATGCACATGGCAGTTAAATAAAGATGCTTGGCAAAGACTGGCTCACTCTTCACCAAACCCATTTTCTCTTCCAGCCAATAACATATGAACAGAAATATTAGTGCCACTTTCAGGGCTGGTCCATAGACACCTCCTAGGCATGACCACCCATAGTCTTTCTTCATTTTCTGGCTAAATGCAGGAGGATCTGAGTGGAATGACTCTCTGAGTCCCTGAATCTTTGCCTGTGGGACAACTGCCTGATGATCAGGAAAACACATTTGCACTTCACATGGGAAAACAATTCCTACTGTGAGAAGCCACTATGACTTGGGGGATTATTGTTATAACAGCTGACATTCTATTTAATACAGAAGTTGGTAACTTGAAGAGGAATACTGACATAATAAAAACTAAACACAGTATTGGCTTAGCACTCAGGTGGCAGGCAGAGAGGAAACTGTTCTCAGAGTGGAAAGATGGAGACCTACGATATTTCATGGCAAAACATTACACTTGTCACCTGGCATAACTTGGAAGCCACAGCATGTGCCAATTGAGCCTGTAGCTCTAGAAAAGAAGTTGAAGAAAAGCTCAAATTTTTTTTCTGCTCTTAATAAGAAGGAAGAGGGAGGGAGAGAGAGAAACAGAGATTGAGTCGGGGGCCTCTAAGGATTGTAAAAATCCTGCTATTTTAAGGCTGCAAACAGTAATAGATTAGACTGAAGGAAGCATTAAAGAAAAAGGACTCCCAGATAAGAGTGTATTCCCAGCCAAGGCCTCTCATTATGATTCCCTACCCTCTATGGCCTTTCTGTTCCAACATGAGGCCTCCTCAGCTCCTTGCCTCTCTAGCACGTGCACAGCCCTCACTGAGGCTCTAGGGAGCCTCTCACTCCCTGGACATTGTTCATGGACCCTGAGGCACTGGAGAACTCTCTCGGGCCCAGCTTCATGGAAACTTCCCTCAGCCATGTCTAATCTAAATCCGGCCTCAACCACTGTAATATCAGACACCATCGTGAAACTGGAGCATCTCCAAAGGCCTTGCAATTTTCTTAGTCTACGGCTTAAGAAATATGAAGTTTCCTGCCACTGGGTTTTCCCCTACCAACCTCCCCGGGTGCTTCCACCACCCTTTGATTCTCCTCTCTACTCCCAGTTCTTTCTCCTCATACCAGAAGGGATTCCTTCCTCCTATTCCTATATGAAAGAAAATCACCTCTAAGGAAGACCTTTCAAAAATATTGACCCTCTTATGCCTAGGCACACCTAGGCTATAAGATCCTTAATAGCAAGGATGCCTTGCCTTCAGGACTCATCCAGTGTCTGACATGCAGTAGGCACCAATGTATTTTTGGTGAAATAAATTGAACTGTAGTAAATTAAGGGACAGAGAAAAGGGCTTGCAAGCAAAGTGGAAGAGAAGCTCCAAGGTCTCAAGATAAAGACCTGGGGAAGCAGGGAGCAGGGAGCAGCAGGAATAGTGGTGGAGTTGCAGCTTGTGTCTCTTGCCTGGTATAAACTTCCCAAGAGGACTTCTGAATTCAACTTGCTGCACTCCCTGTTTTCCTGCAAACCTCAAGGAAGGAGTACAGGCATGACCGCATTCACTCACAGAGGTCCAGACTTAAAGCCTAAGCTGTATTCATTATAATTCAAACACATCTGGGCATGAGTGGAAGGCTGGTGGTGCAGGCCTTCCAAGGATCAGTTTGCATGAGGCACTAAGGAGACCCCTAGGAAATAATCCATCCCAGGGGAAGAAAGAGTTGAAGGGGAAAGTTTGAACCAAACAGAATAGAGGGCCAGGAAGGGAGGGGCAACTTTGAGTATAGCATAATGCCCATCTTTCAGTTCATTGTCTAGTCTAGTCCCTGCGGATGTGTGCCAGAATCCAAGATAAAGGACACTGCATTAAAAATAATTTTCAAAAGACAGAGCTTTATTTTTTTGAAAAAAATTATATATTATTCAGTTGGTACTATAGAAATTGAAAGAAAGTTTGAGATCTATGCAGAGTGATCATATATCCCAGTTCTCCCAGGACACTCCCAGTTTGCACCTGTTGTCTCAGCAGGTAACCCTGTTCCCTCTTCCAGCTTACTTCTGAAGTGTTCTAGAAGTTGTATGGTCACCTTGGTTCTGAGGGGCATTTTGGGGATAAATCTAGGTAAGTCACACGCTCTTTTTCTAACATATAATGTCCTTGTGTTCATAAAAGGAGCCTCCTACTACAAAACAAAGAGAACAAGAAAAAGGAACACAAATTCCATTTTCATATAAGACTAGGTGACATCTGTAACCCAGAAGCACATGAGATGAATCCAGAAAGCAAATAGAAGAATAGTAAATGGCTCAGCAGGGCAGACTGAACTAACACTGAAGTGTCTTTAGAGGGCCTTAACAGAGAGAAGAGGGCTAACGTACCCTAAAGAATCCAAGAAAAACTAAGGAACTGGAGTCACCAGGTACCTAGGAGGCAAGAGTAGAACCATCACTGTATGCTATAAAGAAATTATCCCCTCAACGTCCCATCAGGAGATGTGATACAGATTCTCTACATGAGTTGAACCAGATTTGCCTCACCTCAGGGACACCAGGCCCAGAGGAGGGCGTGTGAATCACACTCAAACCAGGGAGAATTAACTGAATACCATATCCTGAAATGTGAGACTCCAATTATTTTCCCAGTTGCAGCTTCAGAACATTATCATTTAGCCTTCCATTCTCCAAGAAGATTTTAAAAAATAAAACACCCTGAGGGTGGAGGATTGAAGGGAAAACCTATAAATAATGACATTTGAGGCAATCTGGCTAGCCAACAAATTTTCCTACTTGAAACTCTGTAAGTAAACAAGACCAGCCCAAGTCTAATCAGTTTTTTAGTGCCTCATTCTTAAATATGAATGGGCACCAGGCTTTGGGGGCAGCTGTCAACTTGAAAGACAGAGGCTAAAACAAACAGGATAAAAAGAACAGCGGGAGAAACAGAGACAAGATAAGAAGCAAGAGAAAATGTTAAGAAAATTATAATTAATGATAACCAACGACTTTAGAGGATGAAGAAAGATAGGCTACTATCTTCCTAAAGAAAACAGTCAGAGAATATGAATAAGCTCTTAGAAATTTGCATATTATATCCACATTTTTTAAATTATTGAACAAAAGGTACAGGTGGACATTAGGAGAGGAAAACTGAGGGAAATGGAGGATCAATCCAAGTGGACAATATCTGCCTCATAGGAATTCCAAAAACAGAAAAAACATGGGGCTCAGCAGAGTGGGTGGCACATGGCTGCAATCCCAGCACTTTAGGAGGGTCATGTGGGAGGATAACTTGAGTAAAAAAGTTTGAGACCAGCTTGGGCAACATAGTAAGATCTCATTTTACCAAAAAAAAAATTAAATTAGCTGAGTGTGGTGGCACATGCCTGTAGTCCTAGCTATTCAGGAAGCTGAGGCAGGAGGCTTGTTTGAGCCCAAGAATGCAAGGTTACATGAGCTATAATTGCACCACCCCACTCCAGCCTGGGCAACAGAGTGAGATCCTGTCTCTTAAAAGAAGAAAAGAAAAGAAAGTTATCAAAGAAATACCATAAAGAAAATTTTCCATTTGAACAACTATTCACATTGAAAGAGCACACCAAGTATGTAACATACTGAATGAATAAAAGCACATCATTTGTGAAATTTCAGAACATTATCGATAAAAAGATTTCAAAAGATCTTAAAAGTTTCCAGAAAAGAAACAAGTCACAAAAAAAAAAAATGAAGAATGAGAATAGCATCAGATTTTTAAAAAGCAATATCGGAAGCTAGAAGAAGGTAGAGTAACACCTTACACACTCTGAGAAAAATAGTTTCCAACATAAAATTCTATACCCATTTAAACAATCAATCAATGTTTAAAGTAGAACAAAAAGGATAGAATCTTATAAAATATAAAATATATCTGTCATACTTCCATTTCTCAGAAAACTACAGGAAATGGGCTCCACGAAAATGATGGAGTTAAACAAGAAAAAAAAAAAGAGTACATCGCATCCAGGAAATAGGAGATTCAAGATAGGAGAAAGGCAGAAGGAATACCCAGGATGACATCAGGGAAGCCATTCAGGGAACAACTCTTTGTGACTGAAGCAAGGGAAGAAAGGCTCTAGGAGAAGTTAGCCTCTAAGAAAGGTTAAAATGTTAAATGATTTTAACATTGTCTGGCAGGTACATAAGAAATTATCCCTATAAACTTTATAAAATTCATCAGGGAAGGATAGGAAGAGACACTAAAACCAGGCTTGCAGCACATTCAGCATTAATCATTAGGTCAGCTTGCTCTTTGATCTGCTTTCTCATAGTCTTTTTGGTGCCTATTGCTTCAGAATCACTGCTATAGCTTCAGAACCTGTTGCAAGATTATAGTTCCAATGACAGAAAACCAAACACCGCATGTTCTCACTCATAAGTGGGAGTTGAACAATGAGAACACATGGACACAGGAAGCGGAATATCACACACCGGGGCCTGTCAGGGAGTGGGGGGTTAGGGGAGGGATACCATTAGGAGAAATACCTAACGTAGATGACGGGTTGATGGGTGCCGCAAACCACCATGGCACGTGTATACCTATGTAACAAACCTGCATGTTCTGCACATGTATCTCAGAACTTAAAGTATAATAATTTAAAAAAAGATTATAGTTCCCATGAACTACTCTATAGATAACAACTTAAACATTATAAAATGATAACTTTTCCACTTGAGATATTCTTTCATGTCCTGTGTATCAGTGAAATTACTGACATCAGCTGGTCTGAAGGACCCCATGAGAAGCTGACTCACCCAAAAGAGTGTAGTTTCCACATCCTGATGATTTCATTCCCTTTACCCCAACAAATGAATGACACTGATTTTCCAACACCTCACCTTCCATAATCCCCTTAAAAACCCCAGCCCAGAATTCCTTGGACAAATGGATTTGAGGGTCTCCTACCATCTCCTCACTTGACACCCTGAAATCACTAAACTCTCTGCTTCAAACCCTGCTGTCTCAGCGTATTGGTCTGTTACTGTATAGCACGCATATAAAGGTGTTGGTCCTGTAACACATGTAGAAAATTGAATTGAGTGGAATTTTATAGAACTGTGGCAAGATGTGGAAAGATTTAGCCCAAGATTCCAGAAAATAAAAGAAGTAAAAATAAATGAGAAACTTATAAATTTTTGGAAAAATAAGTTGTTCAAGAAGGAAGTAAAATAATATACTCTTAGCTCAGCCAGAATAAGTAAGATCAAACAATACGCTAAGAACAGTAAATATGGACTTTACTATGGTTATGTAGTCTTCTAATTATATTGGGAGGGTGGGAGATATCAAGTGGTAACAGAGATTTAAAAGTCTCATCTCCCCATAATAAACACTGTCTAGAAGTGATTAATGAAGAGACAGCAGCATGTCTGTATTACTTAGAAATATCAGGGTAAATATCACAAGAAAAATGATTAAAAGCTAAAAGTGACTACTTCTGGAAAGATGGAGGAAGGCTGTTAAGTGGGGGAAAGCTGGGTATTTTTTAAATAAGTATTTTAGCACTACTTGACTTTTTAAAATTACGGGCATGTACTTCTTCAACAAAAATAAAAATACTCTTCTAAAGAGTAGGACTTCTTTGTAGGCTCTTTTTCCTCCATCTAGTAATTTTTAAAATTACAATAATAAATCTATGTAAGAAGATGGGAGCCTAAGAAGTTAATGAGGGGTGAAAGGCACCATCTCCATTTCAAAGCCATTGTTGAAGCACAGAACAGGCCCAACAGCCTGAACAGTGAGTACCAAGGAGGTTTTTCATAATTTCTGGTGTCCAGAACTGTGTGAATAGCCTTCCTGAGTTTAGGAAAGTTTCCACTAGAGTACTACTGCCTCCTCAAGTCAGATTCTTGCTTCCCCAGTCTTCTTTGCAGCCAGGGCATGGAGCACAGGCTTCAGTATGAAGAGAAGGGACGTGAAGAAGGAGGCACCATATGGGAGCCCTTCTGGCAGAATGGGAAAGCATGGCAGGGTTACAGCTGGCCCTCAAAGGCAGCAATGGCAAAGGTCTTAGCAGTCAGCGTGCCAGGCCCAGCATTGGCACCATGAGCCACACTGCCCCTACACAGCAGGAGAAGTGAGCAGTCAGCCCATGTAGTTGGGTTTTGTTTCTAGCTGTGTTGCTCAAAGCCTGATTCTCTGATCTCTTCTATGATTCTTTAAACAACCTGGTATCCTTTAACAAATTCCTTTTCTGCTTAAATTAACTAGGGTAGGTTTCATTACTTTTAACTATGAACCATGACTGATACAGTGAGCCAGACCAGCATAACCTAGAATGGAGATTTATGAGAGGACAAGAGAACATTGAAATGTCAAGATCCAGAGGAAACTCCCTTGTAGCAACCAGAGCAGGCAGAAAGGAAAACAGCAGAACATGATAGCTCAGAGGGCTGGGTAAGCGAACACTTGAAGATGCCGTAGTCTTCCTGAACTCATTGCAATACCTTTTAGGATGGGCTGGAATTCTGACAAAGCACATCAGGACAGAACCAGAGAAGTATAGTTTCATTATTGCTAAATGATGAGCTTGGTTCTATCCCCAAACTGATGTGTCTAGGAAGCAAAGTCCAGAGTAGTCAAAGGCCTGAACGGAAATCCATGTGTCACATTCAGCTTCTCCTGGGTGTTGCACTCCTCTGCTCAAACCCTCCAATGGATTGCCCATCTTATTCAATGAGTCCCTCCCCAACATTAAGTTTCTGACCTTATGTCCTACCCCCTTCACTCCTTATGCCCCAGCCACTGTTTTTGCTGTTCCCCAAATCCAGACATGCTCCCACCTAAGGGCCTTTGCACTGGCAGGGCCCTCTCTCCAGAACACCTTTCCCCAGATAGCCACATGGATCACCATTCTCTTTTTCCAAAGACTTAAATGTGGCTTGCTCTGACCACCCTATTTTATATCTCACCCTTCCCAAGCACTCCCCAAACCTCTGCTTATTTTTCTGTCATAACACTCAGTGCCATCTAGCTCACTATACAATTTACTAATTTATTCAGTTATTAACTGTTTCCCTTGACTAGATTGAGGGTGTTGGATCTCAAGTGAAGCTATTTTTTCCTTTTTAGTTTCTGTATCAACTGATATTCAAAGGAAGCAAAGTATTTTTAGCAGCTCCATGTTCCAAAACATAGCTGAATTAAAAGTGGTCGAATTCTACTGGCCTGAGGACAGCATGGCTTACCTTTCACCTCACCTGAAATGAAGTCTAAGGGGTAATCAGCGTGGCAGGCCAACTCAGTCTCTAATTGACGATCTTCCACAGCCTGTTAACCATCAACTCAGAAAACACCAATCTCTGCTCTCAGGAGCCTTCCAAAGCCCCCTAACAGCCAAGAAGATCAGATTCCATTATGGTCTTCAAATCTGAAATCACTGATGTGAAAATGAAAACTCCAGAATACATACACACATGCACACACACACATACACACACAAGCAAACACACACTCTATACAATAGGTAGTAGATTCTCTTACTCCCAATTTGAGAAGCTGACATTGTACCAAGACTTACTTACAACTAATATCTAAGTATGTGAATGAAATGAGAATGGACGTCCCTCCCTGGTGCAGAATTCCACTCACGCTAATGTTTCCAGCGGTGTCCACATTTGGAAATGAGAGTGAGGTATGTGCTGCCGGGGGTCTGGCCAGTGCTCCTGAGAATTCAGGCGAGCAGCCGCTGCATTGCTTCCCTCAACCGTGTGTTCCTGCGTGGTCCTGGCCCCACCCTGGGAAGTGTCAATGTAACTGGAAACCACAAACATCTGGAGGGCCACTTAGGGTCTCTAAGCTCCCTCCCAGATGAGTGGGGGCTCCACCCAGGCTGGATTTCAGGAGCATGCCAAGTGGGTGTGATGGTAAGGCAGATCCACATGGTGAAATGGAGAGCAAAAGGAAATGGAAAACTGTGCCATCTTAGTCCATTCGGGCTGCTATAACAAAACGCCACAGACCGGGTGGCTTATAAACCACAGAAATGTATTCCTCACAGTTGTGGAGGCTGAGAGGTCCAAGGTCAAGCAAATTCAGTGTCTGGTGAGGGCCTGCTTACTAGTTCATGGACAGCTGTTTTCCTGCTGTGTCCTCACATGGAAGAAGGGCAAGGGACTTCTTTGGGCCTTTTTTTTTTTTTTTTGAGACAGAGTCTCACTCTGTTGCCCAGGCTGGAGTGCAGTGGTTCAATCTCGGCTTACTGCAATCTCTACCTCTTCCTCTTGATTCAAGCAATTCTCCCGCCTCAGCTTCCCAAGTAGCTGGGATTACAGGTGTGTGCCTCCACGTCTGGCTACTTTTTGTATTTTTAGTAGAGATGGAGTTTCACTTGTTGGCCAGGCTGGTCTCAAACTCCTGACTTCAGGTGATACACCCCACCTCGGTCTCCCAAAGTCCTGGGATTACAGGTGTGAGCCACCACGCCCAGCCATCTGGGCCCTCTTTTATAAGGGCACTAACCCCATTCATGAGGACTCCACCCTCATGACCTAATTCCATCCTCATGTCCTAATTCACCTCCTAATTCCATCACACGGGGGGCTAGTAACGTATGAATTTGGTGAGAGACACAAACATTCAGAGCCTAGCATGTGCAAAGACAAAGAGCATTCAGAAGCAAGGAACCTTCTGAATCATCAGGTCTAAGAAAGCAGGCAGAGAAGACAGAACAAAATCGAGTCTAGAGGTTCTACCCAAATGCAGGACAGATGCAGCAGATAGGTGCAGAAAGCAGTGCCCAGAGTGGTTCCCTGGGTACCATGGCACGGAGGAGGAAAATGTTTACAGAGCACATGAGGTTTCATTCTTGAAGAGTGAGGGGGCAATTGAGGATCCTGAGCCATACCAGACTGTGGGGGAAAGAGTCACTGAGGAGGCAGCTGGCATCACTGTCATCAGGGTTGATGGAGGGCCTAATCCCATGTGGAACACAACGAGGACAGAGAGCAGCAGCCTAGGATTCCAGGCAAGAGAAGGGCATTGAGTAAACATGTGCTAGACCCTACAGGCAACGTTGGCCACTGCAAAGATGTTCAAAAATCGATTTTTCATAAGCCAAAACTTTTTTTTTAGAGACAGAGTCTCACTCTGTCATCCAGGCTGAAGTGCAGTGATGCCATCATAGCTCACTCTAACCTATGCCTCCTGGGCTCAAGCGATCCTCTGACCTCAACCTCCCGAGTAGCTGGGACTACAGGCATATGCCACCATGCCCAGCTAATTTTTTTTTTTTTAATTTTTGTAGAGACAGAGGTCTCACCATGTTTCCCAGGCTGGTCTCAAACTCCTTGGCTCAAGCAATCCTCCTATTTTTGCCTCCCAAAGCGCTGGGGATACAGGTGTGAGCCACCGCACCTGGCCCCAAACTTATTTAAGTACATTGAGTGATGATTTTTAAAGGAACCTGTTGTTATATAAATAATCTCTGAGCTGCAGTGTAACTTTAGATCCCCAGATATTTTAATTTCTTGAAGCAAGTCAAACAAGTACGCAAATAGAACTTATTCTCAGTGTTTCTACCCTACATGCCGCTGGGAGGGTGTATGTAATAGGTAGGCCTCCCAGACAGGAAAGGAAAAACAAAACCTCCCTGAAGCCAAATTCTGCAAAAAGAGGAGGACCCTCTTACTTGCTCCTGATATGGATCAGAATATTGGCCATAACAATTATTTCAGATTCATCCAGTTTGGCTATCCGCATAGAATACCTAAAGACATTCTTATTTAAATGTTATTTTTAACTGACAAATAATAATTGTATATATCTATGGGGAACAATGCAATGTTTTGAGATATATATATATAGAGAGAGAGAGTGGAAAGATTAAATCAAGCTAATTAACATATCTACCACTTCACATTTTTTTGGTCTGGCGCAAACATTTAAAATCCACTTTTTAAGCAATTTTAAAATATAATTTTTTAAAATTTTACTTTAAGTTCTGAAAATACATTATTGCTAACTATAGTCCCCATGCCGTGCAATAGAACTTATTCCTCCTAACCGAAACTTTGTACTTTTGACCAACATTCTGTAACCTTGAAACTTTATGAAGGCAACAAAATAATTCCTTAAGAATGTCAACAACCTTCCTTCTCCATGGTAAGGACACCATCTGGATTACTCTGCTTGTCAATACACAACAAACAACAGAGAATATGTGGGGGATTCTCGTCCTGAGTCACCCATTTCCCACACAGTACAAACCTGGTGACTCCCCACCAGCACACTCACGAGTGTTCTTATCTGTCCTAAATCCTTTTGTTTATAGTTAGGTTGCTCTTAGCAAATGCTACTTTTGACTTATCCTCTGCCTTTGCAGCCATTCAATATACAATTTTTAAGTTCCAGAAGACTTGTCAAACTGCAAGCCCTTTTGGATTTAACACTTATAGTTTTGACCACGCTTGAATGGCACTGAAGGCCTAGGGCATCTACTATTTTGCAGTTTGTTTTGTTTTGTTTTTGTTTTGTTTTGTTTTGTTTTGAGGCACAAATTTCAATCCTATATTCTACAAGATCAGTGGTCTGAGCCAAGTTATCAACTTAACTAGTGAGTAAACCTGCTTGGATTCCCAAATCTGCATTTTGACATGAATCGGTCATTCTTTCCTTGTTGCCATGTACACCATAAGTTTTATGAAGTAACTGAAGTTTCGTTTCTGTGTGCAAAGTGGCTCCCAAAAAGAAAATCAGCTGCTGGTGCTGATGATAAAAATGAAGAAAAAGTGAAGATGTCTCAGAAAGTAATGGTTCTTATCAGAGAATTAAACATTTCAGGGTGGAATGTCACATTTGGCATCTATAATCTAATAGACTCCACTATGCATTCTATATAATAACAATAAAGGCAATTTGTAAAATGGCTTCAGGACATTTTATAGCCAGTGTAAAATAAAAATTGCTCATCGGGTGAGCAGTAAGTCATTTTTGTAAGAGTCACTTAAATTTTTCAGTTATACTCACAAGGAAAAGTAATTGCTAGAATGGTGGGGATTCCTGTTGCTCTTGAGACATACGTTAACTAGCAAAGACACATCTCAACCATCAATTGTATTAGGTTTTTATTCACCGGCAGTTGCAAAAGGTTTTGCTTTCCGCAGCCCCCTGTGCTACAGGGCGGCCGTGTCTGTGATGTTGCCGCCCTCTGTCTCTCTAACATGAGGACTCAGTGCTGACAACGACTCTTGCCCGTGATTGCCTTCCACGTACTCAGGTGACAGGGTGGTGCCTTCATGGGTGGACTCGCTTCCTGCCTGGACTTAACTCTGAAAATAGCTCCCTCTTGAGGCAGAGAGAGTCATATGGTGACACAACCCGGCTTACAATACTGAAGAGCTCCCAGAATTCACAGTGACTGTTCAGTCATTTTATTTATTCACTTACTCATGTTTCCTTTTTGTGTTATACCCTTAAAAAATAAACAGCACAACTCTTCATCATCTTGAAGACCACACCTTTTTGTGATATTGGCCATCAACCATTTGAGTACACACACACACACATTATTACCTGGGTAAGATAAAATCTTCTAACGTGATGGACTTAACCTTAACTACCAGAGACGCACCGAACTGCAAAAGTTCTCATCTCTCTTCAGAGAAATAGCCCTCCTTTTCACCATTTTCTCACAACTTGGGCAGAAATTCCATGGCCTCTGATAGGGGGTGTGCTTAGCATATTTGACACCTGGGACAAATTATTTTATAATATCCCCCTCCTCTATAACAGAATTATTTTGGTAATAATCATAAAATAAAATAAATAATAATTTCTTGGGAAATTCAGAGAGTAATAAGTTTCTTCTATTGAATCTTTTATGTATAAAATAATGTCAGTAAAGTAAAAATAATATGGGTAACTTAGATGACCAATCCCCAACATTATGCAATATACCCATGTAACAAACATGCCCATGTACCCCTTGAATCTAAAATAAAATAAAATAAAATAATAATGAATAAAATAAATATTACAGCACAAAACAGGAAAAAAATGAATAGCTTAAAGCTTCGTAATCACCTATTCTCCCCTCCCCAGTCAGTGTGCACCCAGGGCTGACAACATCTGCAAAGGGGCAATGAAGTCAGCAGCTGCCTTGTTAAGACCATAACACACTCTCTCTGGCTGTATCATTCTTGATTCCGTTTTAAGGAGGAATTTAGGCCTTCACATATTTATCCCACTTAGCCTTTTGGTTTCATCCAGAGCATCTAATACATTCAAAACTATTTTAGTAAACAGACACTCAAGATTTCTCCCAGGATAACACGGTGTCCTCGATATTGCCTGCTTTTTGGCCAAATTAGTGCAGATTCATGTCTGGTTCTCTAGTTACTATAGATAATTTCCTGAAAACATATAATGGCTTAGAAAATGTCTCCATAATGTACCAGTCATTATCTTGGCAGTTTTATCTTTTTTGAAATATGTCTGTGCATAGAATTAGGTCCTCAAGTCAGAAAATCCATGCACAATAATCTCCATGCACAATAATTCTTGCGGGATGCATAAGCCTCTTGGTCCATTCCTTTAGCTGCTCTCTCAGTCTGGGCCTTTCACTTTATGTGTTTTACAAAACTGTTGGTACCTGTATTTTATATGCATTGCTATTCCTAGAAAGTAAAATTAGCCTCTTCCCAATTCACTTAATAAATATTTACTGAGTCCCTGTTCTGGGCCAAGCACAGGGAATATAAGAGGGAACTAAACACAGTCCCTGCCTTCAAGGAATTTAAGTCTAGTTAGAATCGAGACAACACTTAGTTAATCACAATACAGGAGCTTTTGATGAAGCCTTGGCTCTCTGCCATATGACAATACTTCTACCCTTTGTGGACTTGGTAAAGATTCTCTAGAAGACCAAAAAACCTGTTAATTCACACCAATTACAAAAGGGAAGTCAATGGATGCCTGTGAGTTCTATAATCTTTCCATTGTGAACTTGTTTATTTGTAAAGTCTCTGTTAGAGAATCTAGACATACCAACTCTCGGTACCCAAAAGGAGAACAGAAAGGCTGTAATTGGATGACATCATTGCCAATCAACCAGATATAAAACAGGCAGGTTACATGAAGAAGCAGCAGCAATGGCAGAGCCTGATGGTGGACTCGCCCTCTTCTGTGTGCACCTCATAAAAGGAACTGGAACTAGGCTGCTCTCCAGGTCTGTGTGGGTCTTGGAAACAGTTCAAGGAGAGAGATCTCACCCAGTGTTGAGAAGGCACTGCTGTTAAATTCCGATTCTTAATGTTACCGTAAATAGAAAATGAAGAAAGTGTTTCAAACCACTTATGATGAATATCTACTTATTACAGTTCGGTGATATTCACTTTATTGCAGTAGTCTGGAACCAAACTTGCAATATCTATGAGGTATGTCAGTATTTATATTCCAAAGCTCTGCCACAGGGAGGGACTTGATTACTATCAAGATGTTTAAAACTAGGGGTGCTTTAGCAAATTAAGCAACAAATAAGCCCCAAACCAGCTCAACTTCTAAGTAGATAAAAGAAACCAATCCTTGCCCTAGCTACCTGATGGTGGAAAGAACAATCTCTTTTAGGGGAAAATATTATCTATTTCAGACTCTATTATTCTATTAAGTATAATGTGACTCGTAACCAGAAGAAAAAGTAGTTAACACAAGTAAGTAGTCTCACAGATGATCAAGATGTTGGAATATACAGAAAATATCTTTAAAGTAATTATTATTCATATGATAAATAAACTAGAGGATACTATCAATAAATTGGGTGAAAAGATGGGGAATTTCCATAGATAAATGGAAACCAAGAAAAAACAAACTGAAAAATAAAATATCTGAATTGAAGAAATCACTGGATAGCCTTAACAACAGACTGGACATATCAGAAGAAATGATTGTCCAGGTGTGGTGGCTCACATGTATAATGCCAGCACTTTGGGAGGCCGAGGTGGGAGGATCACTTGAGGTCAGGAGTTCAAAACCAGCCTGGCCAACATGGTGAAACCTGTCTCTACTAAAAATACAAAAATTAGTTGGGCATGGTGGCACATGCCTCTAATCCTAGCTACTCCACTCAGAAGCCTGAGGCATGAGAATCGCTTGAACCTGGGAGGTGGAGGTTGCAGTGAGCCAAGATTGCACCACTGCACTCCAGCCTGGACAATAGAGCAAGACTCTGTCTCAAAAAAGAGAAAAGAAAAAGAAGAAGAAGAAATGATTAATAAACTTGAAGACAGGTTAGTAGAAGTTATCCAAACTGAAGCATAGAGAGAAAAAAGTAATATAGGGGAAGCAAAGAAAAAAGCATCAGAGACCTCTGGGACAATATCCAACGTATAGTTGGAGTCCCAATACATGTTTGAAATGTTTGAATGATAGCCAAGAATTTTCCAAAAGTGATTTAAATTATCAACCTCCAGATTCAGGAGGCTCTACAAACTCTATGCAGAACAAGGGAAAAGAAACCTAGTATATCACAGCTAAATGTTGAAAAGCAAAGATAAAGAGAAAATCTTAAAAGCAGCCAGAAGAAAAAAACACATATTGCATTCAGGGGAATAATAAGAACAATGAGTGACTTCTGTTTAGAAACAGTGGAAGCCACAGAACAATAGAATTATATATTTTAAATGCTTGAAAGGAAAAAAACTGTCAACATTAAATTCTATACCCAGCAAAAGTATGCTTCAAAAATAAAGGAAAAATAAAACTCCCACCTCCAGCATTTTTCTATTTTTTCTGCTAAGTACAACTAAAAACACTGAACATTATATATAAGTAAAATATAAAAAGATTCAGAAAGATGAATAAAAGGCAGACTTGCTAAGGACCCCAGGATCCAAGGAGTGAGTTAGTGGTGAGTTCTGTGGCTTTTCTTTTTGCCTCCTATATCTGACTTGGAGCCAAAAAAAGCTAGCAATCCAGAAATGCCAACAGGCACCAAAAACAAAAGCCTTGGCAAGAGCCTGACCGCTGCAGCCAAAAAAGCAGGAAAGGGGCATCCTAGCAGACAGAAAACTTAAAGACAAAAATGACTTTGCTTCGATCAAACACCATAAAAAAAAAAACCTGTGAGCACCCTCCACCCACATCAGTAAAGTCCAAATGAAAAGTCTGGGCTTCCACTCTTACTACAACAAAACACTCCAATGCCCCTGCCAGGGTAGGTAGGGTCAGAGAAGGACAAGCAAGAAACCAGGACTTTCATCCCTGACAACTCGCAATGAGCCTCCTCTGACCACAGGATCAGTGGAGACCACACAGGGAGCCTACACTTGCACTCCTACTCAGAGGTAACAAGAAACCACCCACACACACTGGCAGTCCACAGAGGTTAAGCAGGGAAACTAGAATTATACCTTCAGCTGTCAGGATGAGCTGGTGTTTCCCTTTCCCCAGCCAGAGCAATGTCAGAGAAAGCCAACTAAAACAGAAGTTTTAAAAAGGATCTAGAGTTTTAAGATATAATATGAAAATCAGGTCTCAATAGAAAATCACTCTCCATGCTAAGAATCAAGAACATCTCAAACTGAAGGTGAAAAAAAGACAATAGATCCCAATGCCAAAATGACAGAGATGTTAAAATAATCTAACAAACATCTTAATGCAACCGTGATTTTTTAAAAAGTACTTCAACAAGCCAGATATGATGGCTCATAACTGTAATCCCAACATTTGGGAGGTGGAAGGAGTTTGAGACCAGCCTGGGCAACATAGCAAGACCTCATCTCTTTTGTTTTTCATTGTTTTAAAAAAAAATGGTTTTAAAAGTGCTTCAATGAAGCATTTACATCCACTCTTGAAACAAATGAAAAAAGTTGAAAGTCTTAACAAAGAAATAGAAAGTCTCAGCAAAAAAATAGAAGATATAAAAAAGACCCAAAGGGACATTTTAAAACTGAAGAATACAATAACGGAAATAAAAAGCACAGTCGATGGTCTCAATGGCAGAATGGAGAGAACAGAGAAAAGAATCAGTGAACAAGAAGGTAGAAATTACATAACCTCAACAAAGAAAAACTAGGCTGAAAAAAGAAATGAACAGAAACTCGGGGACATCGGACAGTAACAAAAGACCCCACTTTCATGTCATGGGAGTCCTGAAAAGAGTAGAAAAAGAAGGTGGGGCTGGAAAAGCACTTGAAAATGTAATGGCTGAAAACTTTCCAGATTTTGCAAGAAACATAAACTACAGATTCAGAAACCTTAGCATATCTCAAACAGGATAAACCCAAAGAAATCTGCTCCAAGATGCATCATAATTAAACTTGTGAAAACTAAAGAGAAAGAAAAAACCTTGAAACAACCAGAGAAAACAATACCTTGTCTATGAAAGCCAAGACAAATGACAGTGAATTTCTTATCAGAGGAGAGGTTAACGCTGGCCAGGTTATCAACTAGAAAGGGGCACAAGGCAACTATTTCTATAACTAAATCTTCATATGGGTGGTGGCCACATGATAAAAATTCATCCTAGCTGTACACTCAAGATGTATGCATTTTGGTATGTAAATTTTTCCTCAATAAAGTACTGTAAAAATACAGTACCAGCAATAAATGTTGGTTTGGAACAGGAAAGAGAGGGTATAAATTAGCTATATCAGGAATAATATATAGGAATTTATATAGGAATAAATTAGCTATATCAAAGTGGACCCCTCTATAGAGTGGCCTAAGATGGCTTTGCCACACATAAACTCTTCTCCCACCACTCAGCCTACTGGTGGGAGAACAAATAAAACTGTATTTTCTAATGAGTTTGGCTGTTTCAAATGACTCCCTTAGCACATTAGGGTGGTCAGACTGTAAGGTCAGACTGTAGGATGGTCAGACTGTAGGCCCCCCTTTTTATAATGTATTTTATTTATTTTTTATAAATTTTTTTTGATAGAGTCAGGGTCTTGCTATAGTGCCCAGGCTGGTCTTGTACTCCTGGCCTCAAGCAATCCTCCTGCTCTGCCTCCCAAAGTGTTAGGATTACAGGTGTCAGCCACTGTGTCTGGCATTGTCCCCTTTTAAATGTCCCCTTTTAAAACCTTCTTTTTCTCGTTTAATTAACTCCAGCCATTTTCTGAACTAACCACTGTTTTCAGAGCCTAGTTACTATCCCAGAGATTCTCACTAAGGCTCTCAACCCTCATACGAATTACACTAATCTGGGACACTTAAAAAAAAAACAAACAAACAAACAAAAAACACCCAGGCCCACAGACCAATTAAATCAAAATCTTTGTGGTGGGTCCAGGCATAGGATTGCCGTCTGAAGCTCCTCTGGTGATTCTAACATGCAGCCAGGACTGAGATTCCCTGCACTGAGCAAATGAGCACAGCGGAGCCGCAACCTGATCTGATCCAGATCTGACTACAAACAGACCCAAAGCAGGCAGCATATAATTGGGTGCAAAAAAAAGGAAAAAGAGTCCTATTCCGAATCCAGGCCAAGGGGTGGGGGTGGGGGGTGGGGGCAGATTTTCCTCTGTGTTAAGTGGCAATGACTATGAAAGAGCATGTGAGGCTACTTAGGTTTTCTGGACAGCTCCATCTCCAGCATGAGGTCTTTAATTAAGCTCAGTTCCCACAGCACATCAAGAGACAACTGGGAAAAGAAACCCGCCATCAAAACTTCTCACTGGACTCAGTCTCCAGATCCAATTCAATCAAAAAATTTTCCCATAAGCTTTATAAGAGTTATGTGTCCTCAGCCTCCAGCAGCTCTGAAATAGCCTATGGAAGACACCCGCGCCCTGAACTCCAGACACTTTTTTATTAAGTCTGACTCTGAGAGAGTTGGCATCAGTGTAGGACCTGTTTGCAAGTCAGACAGATCCTTGGTTATTTGTGCACAAAGTCCCAGCACGTGAGTGCTGTGAAATCTAAACACTTGCCAATATCGGTAATGACCCCAGCTTTCCTCAGACTCTCCCTCTGAGGTCTAATGGCAGGTGTAAATAACATCTCTGCCCTGAAACTGGTATTGAGTGTGCTGGGGGTAAACCCTGAATAAAGCAGCTTTTCCTTGCAAGCTCCCCATCTCAACTCTAGCCCTCACTCAAGCATACCCTCTTGGCTAGGACTTGGACACCTGCCTTGTATCTGCCAGCCCCCATCTCTCTCTGGAAGCTGAACACTGCTGTTTGTACCCCTGTAAACAAGTTATGAACTTGCTATGTGTAGATGTGAAAATGGACACCTCACCCTCTTGAAGCTCTATCATCTTCTGCTTACATGCCCACTTTCCTGCCCAAAACTGGGCTCCCTGAATTCCAACACCTGCTAACACAAGCTTAAATAGGGATTTCAACATTGAATATTGGATCTCTAAGACACCCTTGTCAACTCTATTTGATTTCAACATTGGCTATTGGATCTCTAAGCCATTCTTATCAAATCTATTTGATTTCCACATTGGCTATTGGATCTCCAAGCCACTCTTATCAAATCTATTCAGTGCAGCTGGGTGAGTGTCCTCAGCCTCTGTCTGAGCCCTGACTTCCTGCACCTCCCAAGGAGCCAAGTTCCTGAGCTTCCAGCACATCTCATGAAGACCCCATCAAAGTTCTGACCTTTGAAAATCCAAAGTTCTTCAGGTAGAAAAAAAATAAGTATTCTTCTATTAATTTATCTTTTTCCCCCAGAAAGAACATTGATTATACGTATACACAACAATAGAATTTTGGACAAAAGAGAATTGCTTTGCCCTAAAGTGGCAAGTAGTTTTCATCTCTAGTAATCCTAATCAATCAGCAGGAGCAGCCTAGAGAGCCACTTTGAGAAGAATTCTGAGGCTGTCTCTGGGCTCCACTTGAAATCTTATCTTGATTGATTAGCAATGTCTGACATAGACAAAGATGGGAGTATCAGGATTATGTCAAATATCGTCAGACACTGATTCTATTCCATATTAGCAGCAAAGTCAGGTCTAAAACCCAGGTTTCCTGACGCCCAGTTTTTCCCACATGCCATTACACAACAACTAATAGACATGCATCTGATTTTATAAAATAGAAACTAGGTATGATCCGTTGCATTCCAGAACTCTTTTTGCCTTGAAATGTCTACATGAAAAATACCAAGTCTTCAGTAAATTAAAGGGCTGATTTATGGATCATTAACAACTTGACTGTAAAACCTGGAAGCAGATCATTGGGAGCTCTCACTAAATGACCATCAGAGAGAAATTAACCTGAAATTAAGCTCAGAGATGATCATGTAAACTAGTGGTGAAATAAGACATAGTTTATAAGAACTCCATTTACCTTGAGTTTTTCATAATCATGACTCCTAAAGAGATAAATACATTCTCAAATTGCAAAGAAAAATAAAAGGAGACATAATATTTTCTCTTTGGTGATCTTCGTACGGTGTGAAAATGATTCTCTTTGGGATACATGATTTATGAAGTTAAACACTTATTTGAAAAGAATAAGAGAAGTTTTACAGTGTGAATACCCTTGGAGCCAGCAATTTTCTTGAGTTAATGGATTAGCCAGAAATCCCATGAAGAGATGTAATACGTTTCACCAAGGAGAAGAAACCCCTAAGCAACTCTTCTCATTGTAATGGAGGTGTAATGAGACATGATGGAATAGCCAGTAAATTGAGGGAGGATATCCAAGGACTTGGACCTGATAGACATGAGTTTCCCAGGAAAGAGTCAGCAGAAAGAGGGAAGGAGGGAACTCTGGCTCTGAGAGCTCAATACTGCAGACTCCCCAGTGGTCACTGAGCTCTGCATGGCTGGCACTGACTGTGGACCTCTGGCTAATGAGGTGAGGGTTCACATTAGATGGGAATAAAGGGAAAGGAGCTTCTCCGTGAATGAAGAAAGATGGCCAGCTGCCTGTGGACTTGCTGAATTACTGTCTTTCTGGTTGATTTGATGTCATGCTAGCATATCACAGCATTATGCTACTTGACTCAAGCTTACAGATTATTGTTTAGGTAACAGGGCCCCTATACTTGCCCCTAGTAAGGACTCAGAACCAGCTGCCTGCCCTTGGTCAAATCTGTGTCTCACCATCACCTTTTGAATCTGCAACGCAATCTATAATAGCAGAATCGGGGAGAAAGGACTTGGAATTGTTAGCAAAGGCAAGAGAGTGCTAGATATGGAAGTAAGAGAAGAGGCAGAGGAGAGGATGTTAACGTCTGTCTTTATATCTTCAGATTATTGATTCTCATGCCCAGGAGGGACCTAAAACTTCCAGCCGACACTTTGATCTTTAAACGTTGATACAACAGCCCACCAAAAGGGCAGACAACCCCCCTGCACCACCCAATCACAAAAACTTTTCACTTCCAAGACAGTTAATTTTGTCTTAGCCAGCTCTGACGATCAGCAAGTTTATCTTCTTGTTGAACCAAATTCTGTCTCGCTGTAACTGACAGCTGCTAGAAGAAACCTGGAATGACTGCTTCCTCCTTCAAGTGATAATAGCAGCTTCAAGTATAATGAGAGCTATTGTGTCCCACAGATGACCCTTCATCAATATAGCATAGATGCATCTGTCTCTGACCCATTGGAACACTATTTTCAAAAACAGAAAAAGAGAAATTCTTTTAATAAATAAGTATATAAAATAAACACATGGAAGAACTCTGCGATAATAAGGAACTGTTAAAAGATAATTTTCCCCCCAAAAAATGTAAAATCATGAGACTCATATAGATATAAACTAAACTTGTGTTCAAGATTTTATTTGATTCATGACCAAATGAGGGAACCACTAAGATGTTAACAACCAACTCAAAGGACAAACCAAAGAGCAGACACGTTTATAGATGAAGAATATCGAAATGAACATGCAAATGAAAGCAAAACTGTCTTCTTTCACAGTAGGGGAAAGAAGCCAGTTAAGTCTCTACGTGGACAGGACAAAATTTGCATGTCTATAGACAATAATTATTTTGCATTGCTAATAGTTACCTACAATTTTGAGGTTAAAATAACTCAAAGGCAATGTATTCCTTTACTAGGGCTGCCTTAACAAAGTACCACAAATGGGGAAGCTTGAAAAGCAGAAATGTATTGCCTCACAGTTCTAAAGGTTGAGCGTCCACTATCAAGGTGTCAATAGGTCTGTGAGAAAGAATCCATTCCATACCTCCCATCTAAGTTCTGTTGGTTTGCAGGCAATCTGCTATATTCCTTGGGCTATAGAGGCATCACCCAGATCTGTGCCTTCATCTTCACATGACAGCATTCTCCTTGTGTGTGTTCACATCCAAATTCCCCTTTTTATAGCAACACCAGTCATATTGAATTAGGGGAACACCCTATTCCAGTATAACCTCATCTTATATCTGCAAAGACCCTAATTCCAAACAAGGTCATACTCTGAGATACTAGGAGTTAAGACTTCAACATATTACTTCCGGGGGGACAGAATTCCATTTATAACAGGTGCAAAGCTCCCATATAATCAGAATAAAATAACCTGAAAGAGTATGCTCTAAACAATGCATAAATTTCCACTGAAGCACAAACTTCCCTACCTAACCATGTAGAGAACTTCCATTAAAAATTTCAGGAAATATTGAAAGAGTGATACCTGGAGACCTGGATATTTAGAACTAACTCTCAGGGGGTTTTTTTGTGTGTGTAGTTTGTCAAAACATTGTAAATTCTGTTCTGCAGATCATTCTCTAATGACTTGATGGAAAAAAACATCCACAATTCAAAAAGGCTAAGGAAATTGCCTACTGCTGCAAATGTGCCCACTTGCTTAAAAATTTCATCTATGTAATTCATTTTTAGCAGATGCTGACTGAGCTGGGTTGAAAAAAGGAATCTCTGTTATGATAACAATAATTTATTTCTATAGTGCTTTCTAATGTAATTCTCATGACCCTTGGAGGTAAAGAGTTTGTTTCTATTAAAAATAATTAAATGGGAAACCACTGGACTGGGTACTCTGACACCCTGGCTTCCTACAGGTTGCTTTTGGTTTCCTGAGTTTGCAAACCAAAAACAAACTCAGAATTTAAAAGAAAGCAAAACAGGCTAGCAAACTTACAAACAGCCAACTGGGATTAGTTATATTGTCTTGAACTTCCCACCAGGATAGTCCAAATAGAGAAACTGCTCAAACTTTAACCAAGCAAATAATTTCTTCACTGTGTTTCTGCAGTTACCCTACAAAAGCCTTCTCCTCATGCCTCTTAGGGAGAGCCCTTACCCACTTCTAGTTTGCCTGTTTCATGAATCACTGTCTGCTTAAAAAAACTGTTTAAAATTTCCATGTGCCGAAGTTTATCATCATTTTTTTACATACAGAAAAATTGGAATGTAAAAGTTTATCTTTTAACAGTCCCCATCTAGCTCAATATGATGGCTCATGCCTGTAGTCCCAGCTACTTGGGAGGCTGAGGAAGGAGAATTACTTGAGCCCAGGAGGTTGAGGATGCAGCAAGCCTTGATCACACCACTGCACTCTAGCCTGGGCGACAGAGCAAGACCCTGTGTCTAAAAAGAAATAAAATGAAAATTAACAGCTCTCATGTTATAAATGGAGAACTGAAGCTCAGAGTATTTAAATCTCACATAGTAGGTGCTCCTCTTAAGAAGAAACTAGACTTAGATCTCCAGAATCAGAAAGCTGGGTAGAGACTGTGTGGCAAACACAGCTTCACTCTAATGTTCTACTTTCTCTTCCCCTTCGCTCAAATGTCCTTATCAGTTCTTTAAATGGTTGAGCAGTATTTGTTTCTCAACCCACATCCACATGCTTTGTTGAAATAGAGCAAGGAATAAAGAAGTTAAAAAGCCACACAACCAGGACCTGAGTACGGTAGCAATTCTTCTGCCTATGTCAGCACAGCTACTAGGCAATGAGTCCTGCCCCACCTCCACCAGCCCCAGGCTCCTCTGTGGGTCTGGTGAGCAGGACTGGTGAGCAAAACTGATGCTCAGAGTCCTGGAAAAACCTGTCAAGTGCCCCAGATTCTATGTATCATATGCATAGTCAGGGTTTAGCAAAAAAAAAAAAAAAAAATTTCGGGAGAATTACACCCTCCTGTAACATCTTCATGTGAACAAGATCAACAAAAACAAGACATGTGGGATCTCAGAACTGCAGAGGAGCAGAGTATGTTATCTGACAGGGACTGGCACCTAGCTAGCAATTGTTCAATAAATATTAATTTAGTTAATTTTCTCCTTTCCATCCCTTGAGTAAAGCCAGATTCTCACAACATGCAGACATAACTCATCCCTTTCAGAACATGTTTATCTTGCTTTTTTCCAGCATTCAAAAGTTAAAGAGAAGAATAGAGTTTGCTTTACAAGATGAAAAAGTTCTGGAGATCTATTGCATGACAACATGAATACAGAATGCTACTGAACTGTGCACTTAATCGTGGTTGGAATGGAAAACTTTTTGTTCCATTTTTTTTTAAGAGATGGGGTCTCACTCTGTCGCCCAGGCTGGAGTGCAGTGGCACCACGATGGCTCACTGCAGCTTTGACCTCCGGGGCTCAAGTAATCCTCCCACCTCAGCTTCCCGAGTAGCTGGGACTACAGGCAGTTGCCACCATGGCAGTCTAATTTTTTTATTTTTTTGTAGAGATGGGGTCCCCCTATGTTGCCCAGGCTGATCTCAAACTCCTAGGCTCAAGTAATCCTCCCCTCTTAGCCACAAAGTACTGGGATTACAGGCATGAGCCACCATACCCTACCTATGTTACATGATTTTTTACCACAATTTTTTTAAAGATGAAAGGAGACCCACAAGCTTTCTAATCAGTTATGGTTATTCCTCAGTCATTATTGATTCAGACGATTTTTTTCCTATAGGAGACTGAGGTTTTTCTCCATACAATTGGCAGGTAGTTAGATGAGAAGACACTTCTTTTCTCTTTTGCCCAAATTTCCTTATCTGTTTAAAAAATGGTTTAAAAAGCCATTAGCTAGTATTTGTTTTAGATTAATATCTGCTGACCTTTGTTTTCTCAAATGCCAAGTGTTTGTTGTACCAATATATTCACACTTTATTAGTATGTAAATGTTAACTACAAAAGCAAAGGCGGGGGAGGACCAGAAAAATCAAGAAAGCCTTTTTAAATGAAACTGCTTGCTCTAGATATCTTTGGGGAAGAGGCTGCTTTTCAAAAAGGATTCTCATAATGTCCACCCCCTTTCTCAGATTGAGGGTAATTTGGATCCAAGAAAACTTGTGTATGAATTCTGCCCCCGACTCTCTACACCCACCCCAAACATACCTATTTCCTCAAACCCTCCCTCTGTGGGTGTAAAGCAGCAGCAAGCAGTGAAGTCCATTACTCAAATATAAATTGTGTGGTGACAGCAGGGGGATCAACGACTGTATCTCCCCAGACTGAAGAAGGAGAGTCCTCAAAGTATCTCCAAATAGATTGTTTAGTTATCAGGTATTTATTGAGCACCAGCTATGTGCCTGACACCATGCTAGTTTCTGCAGACTATAATTCTAGATGAGGCACACATGTCTGTGAAGTTACTTGCTGTGGATGGGCAATTCTGATTCCTGCAGGCAAATCATTAGCTGTTCCCTTGCACGTACAGAGGCATGAACCGATGTTGCAGTAGCCTGCAAATCCCTCTCACAGACTTAGCAGTGTTTTTATATTTCTCACAGCTCCAAACTACATGTTTTTTCTTGCAAAGGATCCATGTGAATCAAAGGATTTACCTTGCTTTATAGGCCTGTCACAAATAAAATTAATCTAGCAGGAAGGAGGCACCCCTCCCATGGGTATTATCCACAATAAGGATGAGTGCTGGGCCAAATTCCTTCATGCAGGCCTCCTCTTGTATCTGAGAAGCACTGAGAAAAGGGGCTGGAGAGAATCTCAGGAACTTTCTAGCCCCAGCTCTTCTTATTCTAATGGGAGAATCTGAGGCCCAGAGATATTAAGCAACTTGTGCAAAGTCACACAGCTGGAGCCAGAACCCAGATCTCCCAGAGCCAGGCCAGGGACTTTTCCAACACATCCTAAAGAGCTTGGTTTGATTTTAAAACATCCCCTCCTCCTCCTAGTGATCGGTAATACCTGCCACTTTATTACGTATTTGCTTGCCATAGGTCTTGCATTGTTGGGGCTTTTTTTTTTTTAAGAGACATGGTCTCACTCTGTCACCCAAGCTGGAGTGCAGTGGCGATCATAGCTCACTGCCCCCTCAAACTCCTGGGCTCAAGAGCTCCTCCTACCTCACCCTCCCCAGTAGAGGAAATTCTTTGAGTACTTCTTTTGAAATTTCACAAGAGCTATTAAAATTATTGGAGACTTTCAGACAGTAATTTTTAACCACGTGTAACTTGAAAAAAAAAAACGCCTGAACTCCATCCCAAACCCGCTGACTCTGAATCTTAAGGATGACTTTTAAGCCCCCCGGGCGTTTCTGAAGGCCAGAAAACATGGCTCCAGGTTATTCCAGAATCAGTCTGGGAATGGTCCCTTCACAGGGCATAATTTTTTTCAGGGTCTTAGTATTTTATTGATTTTAAATGTCTATATCATTTCCAACTATAGCTGCTATGCTAGTTCAGAGGCTTGGACATGCTTAGTCAAGGATTACACAGAATCTGCCTGGAACGTGAGACTACATTGCACAGACTAATAGTTTATTGCCATTTCAAGTAGTTTTTTGGGGGGTGGGGGGAAGGAGGTGGTTGTTTTGTTTTGTTTTGTTTTTTGAGACAAGGTCTTACTTCGACATCCAGGCTGGAGTACAATGGCATGATCTCAGCTCACTGCAGCCTCGACTTCCCAGGCTCAGGTGATTCTCCCACCTCAGCCTCTCGAGTAGTAGGTATGTGCCACCATACCAGGCTAATTTCATTTAATTTTTGTAGAAAATTTCACCATGTTGCCCAGGCTGGTCTCGAACTCCTGGACTCAGGCGATGCACCCACCTTGGCCTCCCAAAGTGCCAGAATGATAGGCATGAGCCACCACACCTGACCTCAAGTAGATATTCTTTAAATATTTATTTAATATCTATTTAGTGGGGACAGGAACAGGCCTAACTTTAATTTTTTAATACATAATTTCAACTCTTATTTTAGATTCAGGGGTACATGTGCAGGTTTGTTAAAGGGGCATATTGCAGGATGCTGAAGTTTGGGTATGACTGGTCCCATTAACCAGATAGTGCACATGGCACACAATAGGTGTCTTTCAGCCCTTGACCCCCCTCTCTCTTTAGCTGTCCTCAGTGTTTATTGTTCCCAACTTTATGTCCATATGTACCCAATGTTTAGCTTCCATTTATTAGTGAGAATATGGGGTATTTGGTTTTCTCTTCCTGCATTAATTTGCTTAGGATAACAGGTTCCAGCTGAATCCATGTTGCTGCATAGGACATTATTCTGTTCTTTTTTATGGCTTCATAGTATTCCATAGTGTATATTTACCATATTTTCTTTATCCAGTCCTCCACTGATGGGCACCTAGGTTGATTCCATGTCTTTACTATTGTGAACAGTGCTACAATGAACATATAAGCGCATATGTGTTTTTGGTAGAACAATTTATTTTATTTTGGGTATATAACTGGTCATGGGATTGCTGAGTCAAATGGTAGTTCTGTTCTAAGTTGTTGAGAAATCTCCAAACTGCTTTCCACAGTGGCAGAACAAATTTACATTCCCACCAGCATCCACTGTCTTTTGACTTTTTAATAGTAGCCATTACGACTGGTGTGAGATGGTATCTCATTGTGGTTTTTCCTTTTCTTTTTTTTTTTTCTTTTTTTTTTTTTGAGAAGGAGTCTCGTTCTGTCGCCCAGGCGGGAGTGCAGTGGCGCCATCTCGGCTCACTGCAAGCTCCGCCTCCCGGGTTCACGCCATTCTCCCACCTCAGCCTCCCTAGTAGCTGGGACTACAGGCACCCGCCACCACGCCTGGCTAATTTTTCTATTTTTTTTAGTAGAGACGGGGTTTCACCGTGTTAGCCAGCATGGTCTCGATCTCCTGACCTCATGATCTGCCCGCCTTGGCCTCCCAAAGTGCTGGGATTACAGGCGTGAGCCACTGCGCCAGGCCCTTGATTTTCATCTCTCCAATGATTAGTGATGTTGAGCATGTTTCCATAAGTGTGTTGGCTGCTGGTATGTTTTCTTTCGAGAAATGTCTCACAGGGCACATTTATTCAGCAAAATCATTTCACAGAGAAAGAAACAAATGCTTCTAAGAGTTAAGAAAGTCAGGAAGGGCTGGGCTTACGCTTGTAATCCCAGCACTTTGGAAGGCTAAGGCGGGTGGATCACGAGATCAGGAAATGGAGACCATCCTGGCCAACATGGTGAAACCCCGTCTCTACTAAATATACAAAATTAGCTGGGCTTGGTGGCACGTGCCTGTAGTCCCAGCTACTCGGGAGGCTGAGGCAGGAGAATCACTTGAACTCGGGAAGTGGAGGTTGCAGTGAGCCGAGATCGTGCCACTGCACCCCATCCTGGGGAGAGAGCGAGACTCCATCTCAAAAAGAAAAAAAGAAAAGGAAAAAGAAAATCAGGAAAGTTCACATACATAATCCCCACTTCCACTATAAAACAGACATGCCAGACATGCTTAGGAGGCAGGTTCAACCCCCTGCATCTGGGGCTGCACTTTTGCTACTTGTGTGAGTCCAGTGAGAAGACGGAACACTCACACATGCAACTGACATGAAGCAGGCTTATTATTTACAGACAGACAGCAAGCGACAACAGAAGACTAGGATTCATGACAAGCTGGTTCCCCCGAGGCTCAGGAAAGCTGCTCATGCAGATGGAGTCTCATCTCATCTTCTCATGCCCCACTTACACCACAGCTGGGCACCCTAGAAAGCAGCCCACCCTGGGTTCTATACCCCAGAAGTCACAGGATCATTGCGCTGAAGTGCTAAAGGACATCCTGTTTCTAGCAGGGACTGGAGGAGCCCAGGCTCTTCTGGCCAGTTTCTCCTTATCTCAGGATGTTGAATTCCCAGCACCTTCTGCAGTTATTCTTGCGAACTACAAGCAAAAGACTGAAACAAGGTTGGAAACTGGGTTGGTCCTAGACTGCCCAGAAAACTGTCCTACAATGATATTTTTAAATATATAAAAATACATAGTTATGGGATAAACAAATTGTCCTATATTCATACAATGAAATAGTATCCATCAATAAAAGGGTATAAATTACTGAGACAAGTATCAATATGGATGACTCGCAAAATCGTGATGTTGAACAAAAGAAGCCACACAAAAGAGTGTATATTATGGGACTGCATTTACACCATGTTCAAGAACAGGCAAAACTATCTATTGTAATAAAAATTAGGCTAACTCTTAGGGGAGATCATACTATCAATAAAGGGACCCAAGGAAAAATTCTGGAGTGAGAGAAATAGTTTTCGTTTTTTTATTTTTTTGAGACAGGGTCTCACTCTGTTGCCCAGGATGGAATACAGTGGAGCAATCACAGCTCACTGCAGCCTTGACTTCCCAGGTTCAAGCGATCCTCTCACCTCAGTCTCCCAAGTAGCTGGGACTACAGGTGCACACCACTAAACCAGACTAATTTTTGTAATTTTTTGTAGAGACAGGGTTTCTTCATGTTGCCCAGGCTGGTCTCGAACTCCTGAGCTCAACGATTTGCCTACCTCAGCCTCCCAAAGTACTGGGATTACAGACATGAGCCACCACACCCAGCTGAGATAGGTTCTGTCTTGATGTCAAATGTATGTTAAGTACACTTAAGATTTTATCTTTTACTGTATATAAATTGTACCTTAATAAAACATTATTAATATGAAAATTCAAAGAGACAAAATACAAAGCTGTATTCAAAAACAAGAGGAGGAAAAAAGGAGCAGAAGGATATAAAATTGAGGGTAGTAACTGCCTGTAGGGAGAGAAGGCCTGTGTCAGTGCACGGGGCTGAAAATGAGGCTTATCTTTACTTATAAGAGTTTCTATCTCCTATGAAAAGCAAATAGGACAAAACCATTTTTAATTCTGGACTGTTAGATTATGAGTGTTTGTTAAATCATCCACTGTACTTTCCAGGTTTTGTTTTTGTTTTTAAGAAGGAAGAGAAATCAATGTGAGAGAAGGCTCAAGAGCCATAAGCAGAGGCCACATCTTCTTTCACAGGGTCCAGCAATCTTTCCACTCTCCAAAGAGGGCTATTAAGGGAGTTCTTCCTCAAAGGTGTGCATTCAAGAAGCTTTTCAATGAAAGGACAACATGCGTGCTAATTGATGTTTTGCCTTATAGCGTTTGCACTTCATATTCAGTTTGGGGTGTTAATGGGCTCTGTTTATTCACTCAGATGAAAAGATGAGCCATAAACTCCCCTCTGAGAATGTTTTATATCTTAGTTTTCTCATCTATAAAATGAATTGATTGGACCAACTGATCTGTAACTTCCCCTCCTTCATTCATTCATTCATTCAGCTGCTCAGATTTTTTTTTAGCTTTCACTATTTGCCAAGCCCTGATGCTATGTCTCTTTCAGATCTGACACACGTACAAATTCATTCAATCATTTATTCATTACATATTTATTAAGCATCCCCTGAATGCCAAGCTCTGTGGCAGGCAGTGGCCAACAAAGCTGAGAGAGGAGCTGTGGATACTGTTGACCCACAGGCCAGGGGATGTTTGAACTAGACAGGAACTCATCCAGCCCAGCTTTGTAACAGGCGAGGGAAAAGAGATCCCGACAGAGAATGTGACTGACCCAAAATTAGCTACCTGGCTAGGGGCAAAGCCAAGGCAAAAGCTTGGTCTACCTGCCTCCAGATGTCATGGAAGCTGGTGGTCTTCCTAGAGGACAGTAGAGTAAATATCAGGGGTGTGCATATATAAATGCCAAGTTGCTCTCACAATCAAGGATGGCTACAGGAGCCCAGAAGAGGAAAAGCATAGCTTCTGACTAGGGTCATAGGAGAAGCTTGAAGGATGGCTAGCATTAGAAGCAGGTGAGAAACCAAGAGAACATACCAATCAGAAAAACAGAAGATGCCCAGAGGCACGAAAACTTGGTCAGTGTTCAGGAACGGTGAGAAAACCAGTTTGGCTTCAGCAGAGAATTCAGGAAGAGAGTAGGTATCATACTAGGATATTATTACTATTTGTAGATTCTTCCAGTAGATTTGGATATTTGTGGACTTGGTATTGTGGCATGAACACTAGAAAGAATTAGAAAACTCAGTCCTTTATTCAAAAAATCTGATTCTGCAGCTCCTGCTAAGTTCCAGCCTCTGTTCTAGCCCACTGGCAATCAGCCTTGGCTACACATTAGAATTACATGGGAAGTATATATATGTCAGACACATGTGATAGCAATAGCTAAACTTCAGAAGAAGAACATGTGCTCAGAGTTCCGCGGCAAGGCATCCAGCAGTGGTCAACCTAGAGATTCATTCCTTATCTGTGAGGAACATCTGAAGCCCTGACCCAGCCCATGGAACACAGGTCATACGGGGGATTGAGGCCCTTTATTTGGGTTTAAATGAAAGTTGCCAGGTGGAGGTTGTTAAGGGGAGGGCGCTAAGTGAAAATGCTATATAAACTGCATGCTTTTGTAAGCAGTTGTGGTTCTCCTGTCCAGCCCACCACTGCTGGACCACACTGTATGTAAGTCTCCTCCATAAACCCTATGTCTCATTCACTGGCTCTGGGTCTCTTCATCAGCCTCTTGAACATGGTGCCATCCCTGTTGAAGTTAATAGGAGTCTGGCATGACAGTGTATTGCTCAGCTCAGGTACATAGCAAAGTACCACAAACTAGGTGGCTTAAACAACAGAAATGTGTTTTCTCACAGTTCTGGAGACTAAAAGTCTGAAATCAAGGTGTTGACAGGGTTAGTGTCTTCTGAGGCCGTTCTCCTTGACATGTAGATGGCCATCTTCTTCCAGTGTGCTCACATGGTCTTCCCCCATATACATCCGTGTCCTCGTCACCTTTTTTTTTTTTTTTTTTTGAGATAGGGTCTCACTCTGTTGTCCAGAATGGAGGGCAGTGGTGTGATCTCAGCTCACTGCAGCCTCCGCCTCCTAGGTTCAAGCGATTCTCATGCCTCAGCCTCCTGAGTAGCTAGGATTACAGTCACGTGCCACCACACTTGGCTAATTTTTGTATTTTTAGTAGAGTCGGGGTTTTGCCATGTTGGCCAGTCTGGTCTCAAACTCCTGGCCTCAAGTGATCCACCCCCCTCAGCCTCCCAAAGTGCTGGGATTACAGGCATGAGCCACCACGCCCAGCCACCATCACCTCTTCTTATAAGGACATCAGTTATTTTGGATTAGGGACCACCCAAATAACCTCAGTTTACCTTAGTTACATCTTTTTTTTTTTTTTTTTTTTTGAGACAGAGTCTTGCTCTGTCTCCCAGGCTGGAGTGCAGTGGCGCAATCTCAGCTCACTGCAAGCTCCGCCTCCCAGGTTCACACCATTGTCCTGCCTCAGCCTCCCGAGTAGCTGGGACTACAGGCACCCACCACCATGCCCGGCTAATTTTTTGTATTTTTAATAGAGACGGGGTTTCACCGTGTTAGCCAGGATGGTCTCAATCTCCTGACCTTGTGATCCGCCCGCCTCAGCCTCCCGAAGTGCTGGGATTACAGGCATGAGCCACCATGCCAGACCAGTTACATCTTTAAAAGGGCTATCTCCAAAAACGGTCACATTCTAAAGTACTGGGGATTCTAACTTCAACGTATAGATGAGGGGGACACAATACAGCCCATACACAGCTTTGAAAAAATAGCAATTCTGAAGTCCCAGAATTGGTCTGGTTGGGGCCTGGCATTGGTATTTTTTTTTAAGTTCCCAAGTGATTCTAATGTGCATCCAGCATTAAGAACTACTAGCTGGAGATTCTAGCACCAATTCAAGCCAAAAGAAAAAAAAAGTAGGGGGGAAACATACTTTTCCCAGTTATAAAATGAGCCAGCTGGACAAAACAATTTCAAAGTCCATCTTAGTAGTTAAATTTCACGGTACAGAAGGAAGAAAATAGTCTCGAGCCTAATTCTTTTTTTCATCCTAGACACTGTTACGTTTCATGGCATCCTGATAAGAAGTGGCATATTTGGGTTTCACGAGTAAATGTAAAGAACTCAGAAAAGTTACAGGAGGATCAACTTCTAGCCAATCAGGTGTTCCCCAGTAATACAGTTGGGCAGGATGCTCATGGCATTCTGCCTAAGTGCTATTGCAGCTGAAAGCTATCGGGAAAGCATCAAGAGGCCCTGCCATTAGCGTCTCTGAGCAGCTGCAATGGGAGTCCTCTGAAAGCAAATTTGCACAAAGACTATGGTATGCTAATTAAAATGGAATTCTGTGTGGACATTTCACTTGAGGATTAATTAAATGCAATTCGCATCTGGGGCAGAAAGGGGACTTCGGGAAAGAGGATGAGCTGGGGACATTTTTGGGTGGAACGGAAGAGTTAGGCTTTAGTTACAGTGCTTAAGGGAGCTGACTCTGCAGTCTCCTTGGGAGCTCTGTTATAGTGAGACAAAATCCACAAAGCAGGCTGGGTGAACCCAGGCCATATGATAGATTTAGTGGGTTCTTGAGCTTACACCATCTTTCTTTCTACTTCTTGTCTTGCTTGCCACCATTAGGAACATAATATAATAAAAGCAGATTGATCAATGGCATGTTCACTTTTAGCCAGATGGCAATATGAGACCTCAAATTACATGTTTCTGAAAAATTCCTACAATGAAGCTTTTAAAAGCGAGGGGGGAGGGGAGGGCGTGGAAGAAGGCGAGTTCCAAACTGCCAGGTACAGTGGACAACAGGCCAGGAGAGAAAAATCCCTGGAGGGCATGTGTGAATTGGGAGAACTTGTTTTTCTTCCCTCTGCCCTAAGGCAAAATAAACAGGCCTGGAAAGAGGAGATGAGATGGTGGAAGGTAAAGCAATGTAGGGAGGGCATAGTAGCTCAAGGTCCTCCAATTAACAAGGAAAAAACAGGGAAAGTGAAAGAAAAATATGAGAGAATCCTCTGGAAGTTTAGGTGTAACTGTAAATGTGTGGACTAACATGCTATTTCTTTTTCTTAAGAGTCAGGCCAGCCCAGGTTGGAACGCAGTGGTGCGATGATACCTCACTGCAGCCTTGAACTCCTGGACTCAAGCAATCCTCCCCACTCAGCTTCCCAAGTAACCGGGACTACATGCATGAGCCACTGCACCAAGCTCCCTACTGTGCTCTTTCTTGATTAACATTAGAAATTGAGAGTCCTACCAATGCCATGCATAGTACAAGACATGGGCAGGACAATAAAGAGATGGCAGCAAGCATTTCCAGACAAGAGAGGGCAGAAGCCCCCCTAGCAGCTTGCACCTGACACAGAGAAGACCCAGAAGGTATCCGTGCTCAGTGGAGAGGGAGATACACGGAAGGCGACAGTCTTGGTGGGCATGCTTGACCAGGCATTTCTATGGCAAGCAGCAAAGTGACCCTGGAGTGGAAGACTTGAAGGCCAGCCTGCCCTAGCCCAAGAGGATCCCAGCTACAGCCAGAATCAAACCCGAAGTTCCCCTAAAGAGATTGCTAGTGTATCCGGTGGGGTCCAGTCAGGAGACAGAAACCACGCCAGTTATTTGAACAAGAAAGAATGTAAAGAACTGCTCACTAGGTAACTGGAAATGCCAAAAGAGAATTCTAGGGTATCATGGAAGTAGCGACTGAGGGAAGAGCCCCTAATCCCTTAAGCCTGGGGGAATAAAGGAGAGAGATTGTAATTATTAACAGTTGAAGCTCGAATCAGGAGGTGTTCCATGGAGGTGAAACTTAGATCCGTGAGGGCGGGATGCCAGCCAGTTGGTGCCGGTGTCTCTAGGGATACAGGAGACAGCTGGTTCTGTGGTGCTGGAAAAACTGCACAGTAGATTCAGCGGCTGCTACAGAGAGGCACTGCTGCCGCCAGGGTGAATCGCTATAGTGATGCTCAGAGACAGACCGGAAGCCCGCGGGAAGGCAGCCATCCCTTCTCCCAGCTCCAGCCTGGCAGTCTCTCTCTCTCTCTAGCACCACCTACTGGCAGAGCCTAACAGGGCCAGCCGGCAAACAAGAAAACTGTTCACAGTCCCAGCCCCAAGATCCCAAGTATACAGTATGGATGTGGGGGTTTGGATCCAAGAAACAATAGCTTGGCAGTAGCAATACCTGGCACAAATGGTCAGTCCCTATGAGGGACCAGACTGTATATGCAAACAACAGTGAACAACCACCGATCTTCCTCTAGTATTTTAGGATTAAAGGGGATTCTCTTCTTTCTGTGCCCCGTCCCTCCCTGATAACATGGTTTTGAACCATGAGATCCAAGGGTTCCTCAACTTACTTTGCTATTGGTCACCATCTAGAACTCTGGAACTCTTTAGGTGCAATGCTGCTGCCCTACTACAAGACTGACCTCAAGAAGAGGGTGGTGTAAGCAAGACCTAATGTCACTTTAAGTCTGTCCACACCTTCATGTCAATTCTTTATGGCACCACCAATACAACTTTATGGAAGGTTTAGGAATTACCAAGGAAAATTATCATGCAGAACACTATACAGCTCAAAATTGAATATTAGATATTAGTGTTGCTAAAGTTTATCAGATAGTCTGTCTTTATGGACTCTGTCCTTAAGGCTTGATCTGCCATCATATTCCTATGCTCTGTTTTCCTATTCTCTCACTTCTTTGAGTTCCAGGCCCCAAATCCACAAGGGCTAGCTGAAAAGTCCTGCTGATTTGTTATCTACAGCAAATTCAAGTCCATTGTCTCAACTTCTCAAATCCAGAATTAGCCTTGAGTCTCTCTTTTCATAAGCAAACATCCATTATCAGGCTTTCTTAAATAAAACAATATTTTTCCCTTAAGGAAAATTATACTACTCCCCTAAAATACATGAACAACTGATGTTAATATTTTTATGATTCTTCTTTCTTTCTTCTCAATAGTTGTCCTGGAGTAGACCCTCCTGACATATCGTGTCTCAGAGTCACTTGAATCCTCTGAATTAAACAGATTGGACAGATCATAAGCTAATCATATCTGCCTGTGGAGCTTCCATTTCCTCCTCAGCAAAATAAGAAGGTTGGATCAGATCTAATCCAAGATCTCTCCCAACAATATGATGTCATGAATTCATTACTGAATTATGAAATTGATTGGTTCTTCTTTAGCTTTGGCTTTCTAACAGCTACCACAATACTTGATCCATAGTAGATGCTCAATAAACATGCATCAAATGAATAAATGAATGAAAGAATCATGGCCGTAATTTTGTAGTTTTTTTAACATCTACAAGGGAAGGAGAAATCCAATTGTGAGTCCCATGTGTATGTGATGAGCTGCAATTGGTCAATGAGCAAAAAGACACATTAATGATTTAAAAAAGGAAAAGTATATAATTATATCAATAGGTATGTCAAAAGTAAAATATTTTATAAGCTCCAATTAATCAATTCATTTGCTCTTTCAATAAATAATTTACTCATGGCCTACAGGCACTAATCTAGCCACTGGGGACAAAAGAGATAAAAACCCATGTCCTCATGGAATTCATTACATTCAAAATTACAACTTTTTTACAATCTAGGAACAGAAGAAAACTTTCTTAACCTGATAAAGGATTTTTTTAACCAAAAACCTGCAACAAACATTATAGCTGCTACCAAAACTTTAGAAGTACGCATATTGAAGTCAAGAATTAGTTGCTCACTGTCACCTTTTTTATTCAACATTGTAAAGCAGGCCCTAATCAATGAATTTACATAATAAAAATAAATAAAATGCATAAGAATTCGAAATAAAGACTTGCAGATTGCTGACATAGAAAATTCGAGATATCTAAAAATTATAAGAATAAGAGAATTCATCAGGATTGCCAATTGCAAAAACAAAATTTTAAAATCAGTGGAGTTCCTTTATACCAATAATAATTAGTAAGAAATTATAATAGGAAAAAAGTACCCCTTGTTGCAGCATTCCATATACCTCTGAATAAATAAGATGTGTAAGAACTTTATAATGAAATTACAGAACATTATTGGAAATTCTAAAGAACACCTAAAGACAGAGATATGCCATGTTCACAAATAGGAAGACTCAATTCCACATAGATTGTTTTTTCCAAAGCAATCGTAAGTTTATGACAGTGACTGCCTCTCTGAAAAAGAATGGAAAGGACAGAGAGAGAAAAGGAAATAAAAGTGAGTTTGGGAACAAAGGTGACTCAAGTTTATCTGTAAGCGTCTATTTACTTTATAGTTTTTAAAATGAAGGAAAAATGGGAGAGGAAGATTTGCTGGACCTAACTCCCCTTTCTACTAAGCCTCCCTGACCCATATAGCCTTCTCCTCTCCATGGAAGCAATCATCTATCTGTTCTTTGGAAGGAAAAGGAAAGGTAGCCACTGGTTGGATCAAAAGTGAACCTCTTGACTTAAGCACAACCAGTTCATGGACTGGCCAGTAGTCTATGATGTGGCCTGAAAGAAAACAATGGGCTAGGGCAATCAGATTTTTTTCCCCAAGACAGGAACTGGAGGCACTGAAAAAAAGATACCAGCTGCTATGGTCAGAGCTGGCAAAAGAGTTACTGAATCTTTTTTTTTCTTTTTTTTTTTTTGAGTTGGAGTCTCCCTCTGTCACCCAAGCTGGAGTGCAGTGGCGCGATCTCAGCTCACTGCAACCTCCATCTCCTGGGTTCAAGCAATTCTCTGCCTCAGCCTCCCAAGTAGCTGGGATTACAGGTGCCCGCCACCATGCCCAGCTAATTTTTTTTTTGTATTTTTTTAGTAGAGACGGGGTTTCATCATCTTGGCCAGGCTGGTCTTGAACTCCTGACCTTGTGATCCACCCGCCTCGGCCTCCCAAAGTGCTGGGATTACAGGCATGAGCCACCACGCCCAGCCAAGAGTTACTGAATCTTGTAAATGGGTGCTCTGGGGTGAAAATCTGCAACCCAGCACTGCTAGGGCCATGCTCTTCCTAAGTCTGGCCATTCAACTTTTCCTGGGTTTCCATGCATATAGCAAACTGTCAATAAACTCCATTACTTGAAGCAACTGGGTGGGTTGCAACCAACAACATCCTGCTAACAAACCTCTTCACCTATCAACTGGATGCCGTCCCTTCCACCTGCTGATGATTCTCATCCTCCTCTGGACCTAAAATCAATCAATCAATATCTTTCTTTCATTCTCATTCTCTCTCTCTCTCCTGCCCCCCACCCCCGCCTTGCCTCCTTCACGTCTACACATTTAAATACATTCAAGTCTTCAAGTCTCTTTCACCCTTCCCTCTGTCTTAGTCAGTTTGAGCTGCTGTAACAAAATACCATAGACTGGGTGGTGTAAACAACAGAAATTTATTTCGCAGTTTTGGAAGCTGAGAAGTCCAAGATCAAGGTGCTAGTAGATCCAGTGTCTTGTTGATGGCTGATTCCTGGTTTGCAGATGGCCATCTTCTCATTGTACTCTTACATGGCAAAGAGCAGAGGGGAAAAGAAAGCATGCCCTCACATGTCTGTTTTTGTTGTTGTTGTTGTTTTGTTTTGTTTTGTTTTGAGACTGAGCCTCACTCTGTCGCCCAGGCTGGAGTGCAGTGGCAGTGGCGTGATCTTGGCTCACTGCAACCTCCGCCTCCCTGGTTCAAGTGATACTCCTGCCTCAGCCTCCAGAGAAACTGGGATTACAGGTGCCTGCCACCATGCCTGGCTAATTTGTGCATTTTTATAGAGACAAGATTTCACCATGTTGGCCAGGCTGGTCTTGAACTTCTGACCTCAGGTGATCTGCCCGCCTCAGCCTCCCAAAGTGCTGGGACTACAGGCATGAGCCACTGTACCCAACCTTCATGTCTTTTTATAAGGGAACTTTTTGGCACCTTCCATCCTGTGAGGATACCTCGAGAAGGCACTGTCTATAAGGAATGGGCCCTCACCAGACACCAAATCTGCTGGCAACTTGATCTTGGAGTTCCTAGCCTCCAGAACTGTGAGAAATAAGTGTTGTTTATAAACCACCAAAAGTCTAAAGTATTTTGTTAAAGCAGCCTGAAGCAATATAAATATTAATGTTCCTTGCCATTTTTAACCATCCTAATGTTGAATGTCTTAGCCCTGAATAATTTCATTAATAGTAAACTTAATTTTTAAAAGTCTGCAAATTGGTGAGGGCCACTTGTATAAAATTATATATTTGGTCACTAATTGCATCTTAAATTGATACAGCTATTGCATTCAAATAAAAGAGTTCTCAACTCCCTGACTTTTAAGGAACCTCAATTAAACCTGTTTATAATAAGCTGGTTCCCTTGAGCAGCCTCAGGGATGGAACAGAGAGTGAAGTTGTGTGGTTAATGCAAAGGTGTCTCTCTCAATCAAAAACAGACACTAAGAACCCTATGTTAAAAGGTACAAAGCAAATCTGGTTCCTTCTGAGACCACGGTCTTGTTGACCACGTCAGAGAAAGAGTTAAGCTTCTTGTTCCCCCTTTGAATTTCATGCAAATATAAATGGTAAGTGCAGAAAATGTAGCAGCTTTGGATTTGTGTCATAAATCACAAGCATGAGCAGCAGCCTTTCTTCTGGCAATTTTAAAGTTTATTATGTTCTGACTCATGTAGTCAAGGATGACATCAGCACAAATTCA
Organism: Pan troglodytes; assembly: GCF_028858775.2. Taxonomy (NCBI): domain Eukaryota; kingdom Metazoa; phylum Chordata; class Mammalia; order Primates; family Hominidae; genus Pan; species Pan troglodytes. The sequence continues at coordinate 64,594,901 of NC_072417.2, read as the reverse complement.
GTTATGATATATAAGGTGATGACAACCCTGACTGATGCCCACTTTTAGCTTCCCATTTCTGAAAGTTGAAATGTGCCCTTTCTCCCTCCAAATGCAGTAAATTCACATTGACTTAGAAGACACCTTTCCAAATAAGATATCAAACTTTATATAAGGGCATTTCTCTTGAAGGCAGTGGGTACTATCACTGGCCCAGCTGGCTGCTCCGCTCCTGAAGAATTCTTCAGAGTGTGACTAAGGCTAGGAGCCCCTTCCCAGTAGTTGTGGATCTTACTATAGGGTAGTTTAAAACTAGACAGATGGCCAGGCACAGTGGCTGACACCTGTAATCCCAGCACTTTAGGAGGCTGAAAGAATCACTGGAGGCCAGGAGTTGAAGAATGGCCTGGGCAACATGGCAAAACCCTGTCTCTACAAAAAATTTTAAAACTTAGCCAGGTGTGGTGGTGTGCACTGTAGTCCCAGCTGCTTGGGAGGCTGAAGTGGAGGATCACCCGAGCCCAGGAGGTTCAGGCAGCAGTGAGCTATGATCGTGCCACTGCACTCCAGCCTGGGCAACAGACCAAGACCCTGTCTCTCAAATTAAAATAAAGGTAAATAAATAAATGAAAGTAGATAGAAACCAATCTGGCTGTCATTCACTTGAGAGATTTTGTCATCTTCATAAACCCAAAGGGTCTGAAAGGAAAGTTAACAGCTACCAGGCCTCTCTCAGAAGTGCCCAGGATCAAGACTGTAGTCGTTTACCTTCAAGATGGCCACCATCAACTCTTTTCTCCCTTCAGACATGTGTTCCCCTCCTATCAAGAGGTGGAGCCTGTTTCTGGGTGCAGGAATAAATAGAAAATATTTCCCGAGGCATTAGCTCATAGGCAAAGCTTTTCTTGAGTCCTCCAGGCTATTATGAGCTTTCTCCACCGGGATATTTTACCTTCCTCCACCGCAGCACTTACCTCATTATGTGTAACTCTTCTATACCCACAAGACCGCAAGCCCCTTGACAGTTCCAAGCAGAAAATCTGGCAGGTGATGGGCAGCATAGCACAGTGATTAACTCCAAGGGTTTGGAAGATATCCTACACCACACTGGAATCCTGACTCTCCCACTAAGTTTTAGAAGTATGACTTTAGCCAAGTTATTTGACTTCTCTGATTCTTAGTTTCTCCATCTGCAAAAGGGGGTAAGAATATCTCATAACGTTGTGTGGTGCGAGCATTAGATGAGATAATGTATGCAAATGACTCAGCACAGGGCCTGGCCACAGCCTTCACTAGGTGGTAGCTATTATTATTAGGTACTCAATGCATGTTATGGAACAAATGAAAACACTTCTACCCTCTCTCTGGCCCTGTGAGATGGCTTCTTGAATTTCTCTTCTGTCATCCCCTTTAACTGATTGCTGTTCACTTCAGCTACACAGTATTATTACCTGGGAAGCCTTAAAAAGTCAGATACCAAAAATAAATAATAATTTTTAAAGCATACACACACACACACACACACACACACACGCATACCATTCTGATAGCCAGATTGCCTTTCAGGCCAATGAAATCAGAATATCTGGAGGTGAGACCCAGGCATCAGGAGCTTTTATAGCCTCTAAGTGATCCCAACATGCAGCCAAGGTTGAGCACCACTCCCTTAAATGGAGGCATTTCTCAAGGCCCAGCCTTTGGACCTCTGCTCTTCCTCATCTGTGTGGCCTCCCTGTGGGATCACATCCCTCTCAGGGCCTCACTGTCTTCCCCTAGGCTGGTGACTCTCAGGACTCTCCTCTGGACCTGTCTCCTCTCCCAAGCACCAAATATGGATTTCCCTCTGCTGTCTGGCCCTTTCATCTGGATAGCTCACAACATTTTGAATCAACAAATCCAAAACAGAAGTCTCTGTCTTTCATCCCCACCCTCAACCTATCTCCCTTGTGGGTTACCCATTTCAGTTAAGGGAAAGGGCAGATTCCTAAGTGCTCAAGCTGAAAATCACAAAATCATGTCTTTCCCTCCTAGCCCTGAAAGGATGGGCTTGGCCAATTGAAAGCCCATCTCCCTATTCACTTTGATCATAGAAAGGAGGTTTTCCAAGTCACTGAATCTATTATCTCAGTGCTGAGAGCGTCATTACCTGTTGTGCCAAGAGGAGCCACAGCACAGGATTAAGAACAAATTCTGGAGCCAGGATATTTCTTAGATTTTACTCCTAGCTCTACCACTCGTCCCCTGTGTGAACTTGAGCAAGTTGCTTAACTCCTTTGCTTAGCTCCTGCATTTGTAAAGTGGAAATAATAATAGTACCATCTTATAAGATTGTCATGAGGATTAAATGACTTAATATTTTAAGCTCCTTAGAATAGTATCTGGCACATGGTACTAAGCATTGTGTAAGAGCTTGTTAAATAAATAGGGAGTCTGAGTGTGTGTTAACAAACCAACTAACAGCATGTAAACCCCCTCAGGGCAAAAATAATGTCTTATTTGTCTAGAACACAGTAAGCATTCAAAAAATATGTGAGCGCTGATAGCTGGTGGTAGAAGGGGAAATTGGTTGTTTCTGGAGGACATTATGTATCAAAATTTTTAACACAACTCTTCTTTGATCCAGTAATTCCAACTCTTAGAATGTTTTCTATGGACGTAACTAAAAAATGTGAAAAGATGCATCTATAAGGATACTAATTGCAATGCTGCTTATAGTAGCAAAGAAAACAGAAACAGCCTTAATGTCCGTTAATAGAGAATCGGTTACATAAACCATGAGACACATATACAATGGAATATCATGCAGCTATTAAAAGATGATAGGGCCAGGTATGGTGGCTCACATCTGTAATCCCAGCACTTTGGGAGGCCAAGGTGGGAGGATTGCTTGAGGCCAGGAGTTCAAAACCAGCCTGGGCAATATAGTGAGATCCCCCCCACCATCTCTAAAAAAAAAAGTTTTAAAAATTAGCCAGGCATGGTGGCGTGCACCTGTAGTCACAGTTACTCAGGAGGCTGAGGTGGGAGGATCGTTTGAGTCCAAGAGTTCAAGGCTTGCAGTCGCCCTCCAGCCTGGGTGACAGAGCAAGACTTGTCTCAAAAAAAAATGCTACATATCCGTATTTTGAGAAAATGAAAAGACGTCTAAGATATATCATTAAGCTTTAAAAGCAGGCTACACCACAGTATACTTTGATATTTTTTGCACATACATGTATATGTATTTACATATGGATAAAAACGTCAGAAAGATGTCAATTTAAAAATAAATTTAAAATTAGAGAAAAAATCAGAAAGAATGCATATTAAATGTTAAAAGTTATTACATCTGGGCAGTGAGATTATGGGCATTTGCATCTCTTTTTCTCTTTAAATTATAAAATGATATATTTATTAATGTGCTTTTGATTCAAATAATACTGAAGTATATGTACTGAAAAAAGAAAACAGTCCCCTCAACCTCCTGATAACTCACACCAAGTAGTATTCCCCACATGCAGCTAAACAGTTTGAGGTGTGAACTTCCTAAACTTTTCTTTTTGTGTGTGTGTGTCTGTGTGCATTCAAACATACTTTGATATTGTATAAGGTTTGTTGTTTTTCTTTTTGAAATGCCCAAAAGCAAGTACAAGAAAGAGAGAGAGGAGAAAGAGAGACTGACTTTAAAAAAAAAAAAAAAGGCCTCAAAGGTATAGACTCTGCCCGGCCATTCGCTGCTTATGGTAATTTCAGTGAAAATTTACACTTTAGGTTTGCCCTCTTCATGAGTCTAGCTTTGCAGAGGTTGAACTCCTACTGTATGCCAGGCCCTGACAGTTGGCAGTGTCTGGTCTGGTATGCAGATGCAGTAGGTGATCAATACATATTTGTTGGTAATTGCTAATACAACTTTTGAGGTTTTCTTTGGTCTTGGGGAACTGGTGCCCTGCAGCTTGAGGTTTTTTTTTTTTTTAATTATACTTAAGTTCTGGGATACATGTGCAGAATGTGCAGATTTGTTGCATAGGTATACATGTGCCATGGTGGTTTGCTGCACTCGTCTACCCGTCATCTACATTAGGTATTTCTCCTAATGCTATCCCTCCCCTTCACCCACACCCCCTGACAGGCTCCAGTGTGTGATGTTCCCCTCCCTGTGTCCATATGTTCTCATTGTTCAACTCCCACTTATGAGAGAGAACATGCAGTGTTTGGTTTTCTGTATCTGGGATAGTTGTTGTGTTAGTTTGCTGAGAATGATGGTTTCCAGCTTCATCTATATCCCTGCAAAGGACATGAACTCATTCTTTTTTATGGCTGCTTTGTATTCCATGGTGTATATGTGCCACATTTTCTTTATCCAGTCTATCATTGATGGGCATTTGGGTTGGTTCCAAGTCTTGGCTGTTGTGAATAGTGCTGCAATAAACATACATGTGCATGTATCTTTATAGTAGAATGATTTATAATCTTTTGGGTATATACCTAGTAATGGGATCACTGGGTCAAATGGTATTTCTGGTTCTAGATCCTTGAGGAATTGCCACACTGCCTTCCACAATGGTTGAACTAATTGACACTCCCACCAACAGTGTAAAAGCATTGCTGTTTCTCCACATCCTCTCCCGTATCTGTTGTTTCCTGACTTTTGAATGATTGCCATTCTAACTGGTGTGAGATGGTATCTCATTGTGGTTTTGATATGTATTTCTCTAATGACCAGTGATGATGAGCTTTTCTTCATATTTTTTTTGGTCACATAAATGTCTTCTTTTGAAAAGTGTCTGTTCATATCCTTCACCCACTTTTTGATGGGGTTGTCTTTTCTTGTAAATTTGTTAAACTTCCTTGTAGATTCTGAATATTAGCCCTTTGTTAGATGGGTAGATTCCAAACATTTTCTCCAATTCTGTAGGTTGCCTGTTCACTCTGATGATAGTTTCTTTTGCGGTGCAGAAGCTCTTTTGTTTAATTAGATCCCATTTGTCAATTTTGGCATTTGTTGCAGTTGCTTTTGGTGTTTTAGTCATGAAGTCTTTGCCCATGCCTATGTCCTGAATGGTACTGCCTAGGTTTTCTTCTAGGGTTTTTATAGTTTTAAGTCTTATCTTTAAATCTTTAATCCATCTTAATTTTTGTATAAGATATAAGGAAGGGGGTACAGTTTCAGTTTTCTGCATATGGCTAGCCAGTTTTCCCAACACCATTTATTAGATAGGGACTCCTTTCCTCATTGCTTGTTTTTGTCAGGTTTGTCAAAGATCAGATGGGTGTAGATGTGTGGTGTTATTTTTGAGGCCTCTGTTCTGTTCCATTGGTCTATATCTGTTTTGGTACCAGTACCAGGCTGTTTTGGTTACTGTAGCCTTGTAGTATAGTTTGAAGTCAGGTAGCTTGATGCCTCCAGCTTTATTCTTTTTGTTTAGGATTGTCTTGGCTATACAGGCTCTTTTTTGGTTCCATATGAAATTTAAAGTAGTTTTTTCTAATTCTGTGAAGAAATTCAGTGGTAGCTTGATGGGAATAGCATTGAATCTATAAATTACTTTGGGCAGTATGGCCATTTTCACAATATTGATTCTTCCTATCCATGAGCATGGAATGTTTTTCAATGTGTTTGTGCCTGCTCTTATTTCCTTGAGCAGTGGTTTGTAGTTCTCATTGAAGAGGTCATTCACATCCTTTGTAAGTTGTATTCCTAGGTATTTTATTCTCTTTGTAGCAATTGTGAATGGGAGTTCACTCATGATTTGACTCTGTCTGTTCTTGGTTTATAGGATGCTTGTGATTTTGCACATTGATTTTCTTTCCTGAGACTTTGCTGAAGTTGCTGATCAGCTTAAGGAGATTTTGGGCTGAGACGATGGGGTTTTCTAAATATACAATCATGTCATCTGCAAACAGAGATGATTTGACTTCCTCTCTTCCTATTTGAATACTCTTTATTTCTTTCTCTTGCCTGATTGCCCTGGCCAGAACTTCCAATACTATGTTGAATAGGAGTGGTAAGAGAAGGCATCCCTGTCTTGTGCCAGTTTTCAAAGGGAATGCTTCCAGCTTTTGCCCATTCAGTATGATATTGGCTGTGGGTTTGTCAATAAATAGCTCTTATTATTTTAAGAAACATTCCATCAATACCTAGTTTATTGAGAGTTTTTAGCATGAAGCAGTGTTGAATTTTGTCGAAGGCCTTTTCTGCATCTATTGAGATAATCATGTGGTTTTTGTCATTAGTTCTGTTTATGTAATGGATTACGTTTATTGATTTGCATGTGTTGAACCAGCCTTGCATCTCAGAGATGAAGCCAACTTGATCATAGTGCATAAGCTTTTTGATGTGCTGCTGGATTCAGTTTGCCAGTATTTTATTGAGGATTTTTGCATCAGTGTTCATCAGGGATATTGGCCTGAAATTTTCTTTGTTGTTGTTGTTGTTGTTGTTGTTGTTGTTGTGTCTCTGCCAGATTTTGGTATCAGGATGATGCTGGCCTCATAAAATTAGTTAGGGAGGAGTACCTTTTTTCTATTGATTGGAATAGTTTCAGAAGGAATGGTACCACCTTCTCTTTGTACCTCTGGTAGAATTCGTCTGTGAATCCTTCTGTTCCTGGGCTTTTCTTGGTTGATAAGCTATTAATTACTGCCTCAATTTCAGAATTTGTTATTGGTCTATTAAGGGATTCAACTTCTTCCTGGTTTAGTCTTGGGAGGGTGTATGTGTCCAGGAATTTATCCATTTCTTCTAGATTTTCTAGTTTATTTGCATAGAGGTGTTTATAGTATTCTCTGATGTTAGTTTGTATTTCTGTGGGATCAGTGGTGATATCCCCTTTATCATCTTTTATTGTGTCTATTTGATTCTTCTCTTTTCTTCTTTATTAGTCTGGCTAGTGGTCTATTTTGTTAAACTTTCAAAAACCAGAACCTGGATTCATTGATTTTTGGAAAGGATTTCATGTCTCTATCTCCTTCAGTTCTGCTCTAATCTTAGTTACTTCTTGTCTTCTGCTAGCATTTGAATTTGTTTGCTCTTGCTTCTCTGGTTCTTTTAATTGTGATGTTAGGGTGTTGATTTTAGATCTTTCCCACTTTCTCCTGTGGGCATTTAGTGCTGTAAATTTCCCTCTAAACACTGCTTTAGCTGTATCCCAGAGATTCTGGTACATTGTGTCTTTGTTCTCACTGGTTTCAAAGAACTTATTTATTTCTGCCTTCATTATTCACCCAGCAGTCATTCAGTAGCAGGTTGTTCAGTTTCCATGTAATTGTGCAGTCTTGAGTGAGTTTCTTAATCCTGAGTTCTAATTTGATTGCACTGTGGTCTGAGAGACTGTTATGATTTCCGTTCTTTTGCATTTGCTGAGGAGTGTTTTACTTCCAATTATGTGGTCAATTTTAGAATAAGTGCTATGTGGTGCAGAGAAGAATGTATATTCTGTTGATTTGGGATGGAGAGTTCTGTAGATGTCTATTAGTGAGTTCAAGTCCTGAATATCCTTGTTAATTTTCTGTCTCGTTGATCTAATATTGACAGTGGAATGTTAAAGTCTCCCACTATTATTGTGTGGGAGTCTGTCTCTTTGTAGTTCTGTAAGAACTTGCTTTATGAATCTGGGTGCTCCTGTATTGGGTGCATATATATTTAGGGTAGTTAGCTCTTCTTGTTGCATTGATCCCTTTATCATTATGTAATGCCCTTCTTTGTATTTTTTATCTTTGTTGGTTTAAAGTCTGTTTTATCAGAGACTAAGTTTGCAACCCCTGGTTTTTGTTTTTTTGTTGTTGCTGTTGTTGTTTTTGCTTTCCACTTGCTTGGTAAATATTCCTCCATCCCTTTATTTTGAGCTTATGTGTGTCTTTCCACGAGATGGGTCTCCTGAATACAGCACACCAATGGATCTTGACTCTTTATCCAATTTGCCAGTCCATATCTTTTAATTGGGGCATTTTGCCTATTTATATTTAAGGTTAATATTGTTATGTTTGAATTTGATCCTGTCATTATGATGCTAGCTGGTTATTTTGCCCATTCGTTGATGCAGTTTCTTCATAGTGTTGATGGTCTTTACATTTTGGTATGTTTTTGCAGTGGCTGGTACTGGTTTTACCTTTCCATATTTAGTGCTTCCTTCAGGAGCTCTTGTAAGGCAGGCCTGGTGGTGACAAATTCCCTTAGCATTTGCTCGTCTGCAAAGGGTTTTATTTCTCCTTCACTTATGAAGCTTAGTTTGGCTGGATGTGAAACTGTGGGTTGAAAATTCTTTTCTTTAAGAATGTTAAATATTGGCCCCCACTCTCTTCTGGCTTGTGGGGTTTCTGCAGAGAGATATGCTGTTAGTCTGATGGGCTTCCTATGTGGGTAACCCGACCTTTCTCTCTGGCTGGCTGTCCTTAACCTTTTTTCTTTCATTTCTACCTTGGTGAATTGGATGATTATGTGTCTTGGGTTTGCTCTTCTCAAGGAGTATCTTTGCGGTATTCTCTGTATTTCCTGAATTTGAATGTTGGCCTGTCTTGCTAGGTTGGGGAAGTGATCCTGGATAATATCCTGAAGTGTGTTTTCCAGTTTGTTTCCATTATCCCCATCACTTTCAGGTACACCAATCAAATGTTGGTTTGGTCTCTTCACATAGTCCCATATTTCTTGGAGGCTTTGTTTGTTCCTTTTCATTCTTTTTTCTCTTATCTTGTCTTCACACTTTATTTCATTAAGTTGATCTTCAGTCTCTGCTATCCTTTCCTCCGCTTGATCGATTCAGCTATTGATATTTGTCTATGCTTCACAAAGTTCTCATGCTGTGTTTTTCAGCTCCATCAGGTCATTTATGTTCTTCTCTAAACTAGTTATTCTAGTTAGCAGTTCCTGTAACCTTTTATCAAAGTTCTTAGCTTCCTTGCATTGGGTTACAACATGCTTCTTTAGCTTGGAGGAGTTTGTTATTACCCACCTTCTGAAGCCTACTTCTGTCAATTCATCAAACTCATTCTCCATCCAGTTTTGTTCCCTTGCTGGCGAGGAGTTGTGATCCTATGGAGGAGAAGAGGCTTTCTGGTTTTTGGAAGTCTCAGCATTTTTGCACTGGTTTTTCCTCATCTTCGTGGATTTGTCTACCTTTGGTCTTTGATGTTGGTGACCTTTGGATGGGGTTTTTGAGTGGTCATTCTTTTTGTTGATGTTGATGCTACTGCTTCCTGTTTGTTAGTTTTCCTTCTAACTGTCAGGTTCCCCTGCTGCAGGTCTGCTGGAATTTGCTGGAGTTCCACTCCAGACCCTGTTTGCCTGAGTTATCACCAGCGGAGGCTGCAGAACAGCAAAGATTGTTGCCTGCTTCTTCCTCTGGAAGCTTCATCCCAAAGGGGCACCTGCTAGATGCCAGCTGGAGCTCTCCTCTATGAGGTGTCTGTCAACCCCTGCTGGGAGGTGTCGCCCCATCAGGAGACACGGGGGTCAGGGACCTACTTGAGGAGGCATTCTGTCCCTTAGCAGAGCTTCAGTGCTGTGCTGGGAGGTCCACTGCTCTCTTCAGAGCTGGCAGGCAGGAACATTTAAGTCTGCTGAAGCTGTGCCCACAGCCACCCCTTCCCCCAGGTGCTCTGCCCCAGGGAGATGGGAGTTTTATCTATAAGCCCCTGACTGGGGCTGCTGCATTTCTTTCAGAGATACCCTGCCCAGAGAGGAGGCATCCAGAGAGTAGGCATCTAGAAAGGCAGTCTGGCTATGGCGGCTTTGCGGTGCTGTGGTGGGTTCCACCCAGTTCAAACTTTCTAGCAGCTTTGTTTACACTGTGAGGGGAAAACTGCCTACTCAAGCCTCAGAAATGGTGGACACCCCTCCCCCCACCAAGCTTGAGCATCCCAGGTCAACTCCAGACTGCTGTGCTGGCAGTGAGAGTTTCAAGCCAGTGGATCTTAGCTTGTTGGGCTCCGTCAGGGTGGGATCTGCTGAGCATGAGCACTTGGCTTCCTGGCTTCAGCCCCCTTTCCAGGGGAGTGAATGGTTCTGTCTCGCTGGCATTCCAGGCGCCACTGGGGTACTAAAAAAAACTCCTGTGGCTAGCTTGGTGTCTGCCCAACCAGCCGCCCAGCTTTGTGCTTGAAACCCAGGGCCCTGGTGGCATAGGCACCGGAGGTAATCTCCTGGTCTGCAGGTTGGGAAGACCATGGGAAAAGCATAGTGTCTGTGCTAGAATGCACCAACCCTCATGGCACAATCCCTCATGGCTTCCCTTGGCTAGGAGAGGGAGTTCCCCGACCCCTTGCACTTCCCAGGTGAGGCAACACTCCACCCTGCTTTGGCTCACCCTCCATGGGCTGCACCCACTGTCTAATCAGTCCCAATGAGATGAACTGGGTACCTCAGTTGGAAATGCAGAAATCACCCACCTTCTGCGTTGGTCTCACTGGGAGCTGCAGACTGAAGCTGTTCCTATTCGGCCATCTGGCCTGGGAATCCCCCTGTATAAGGTTTTTCTAAGCTTTCCGATTCAAATAAAATTGGCAACGTTGCTTCCACAACCTCCTAGAAGACAAAGGCTCTTCCTAAGATTTCTATGAATCCCCAAAGACATACATTTTTGTGACCTCCACGGGCTTTGAATCCCTAGTCTTACCAAATTCGGTCTTGTTTCTGAATTCCCTTCCCCACCTCTTCTTTCCTCTGCATTCACTGATCCTAATGTGTGTACAGTAAACACACCTGATAGCATCATTGAAGCACACCTTAGAACAACCCTGTATGGCAGATGCACCTGAATGTGTGTTCTGAGCTAGAGAATCCGGGAGTGGCCAACCTGGAGATTCATTCCTTATCTACAATAAACATCTGAGTCCCTGGCCCATCTGGTGAAACACGGGCTGTACAGGGGATTGAGGCCCTGAGTTTTGGGTTAAATGAAGGTTGCCAGGTGAAGGTTCTTGGAGGGAGGGGAGTAAGTGGAAATGCTACATAAACTGCATGACATTTGCAGGCAGTTGTGGTTTTCCTCTCCAGCCCGCAGCTACTGGGCCCTGTGGTTATCTTGTCCAGCCCGCTGTCGCTGCACTGTCTCCCTTGTGTGGAAGCCCCTAATAAGACCCCATGTCTCATTTACTGGCTCTGAGTGTCTTCTCTGGCCTCTTGAGCCTGGTGTCTTCCCTACTGAGATTAATAGAGGTTCAGCACAATGATGTGCAACAGAGTTTTTGTGGGTTTCTTCTGATTTTGCCCAAATCACTCCCATATTGCTAGAAGGATTTACTGAGTATTTGATGCAATGGCTGGGGACTTATTTCACAGAAAAAGAACTTGTAACCTAAAAATTCCCATTTTTATTTTTATTTTTATTTCAGGTTCAGGAGTACATGTGCAGGTTTGTTACCTAGGTTAACTGGTATCATGGGGGTCTGTTGTACAGATTATTTTGTCACCCAGGTACTAAACCTGGTACACAACAGTAAGGTACCAAATTTTGACAGGTTCAAAATTTCAGTGAAGGAAGTAACTGTGGATGTGGTAGAAACAGCAAGAGAACTTGAATTAGAATGAACCTGAAGATGTGACCAGATTGCTGCAATCTCATGTTCAAATTTGAATAGATGAGGAGTTGCTTCTTATGGATAAGCAAAAAAAGTGGTTTCTTGAGATGAGATTTACTCCTGGTGAAGATGCCATGAACATTGTTGTAATGACAACAAAGGATTTAAACTATTACAGAAACTTGTTTGATAAAACAGTGGTAGGGTACCCAATAGTACCATATTTAGTACCTGGGTGACAAAATAATCTGTACAACAAGATTAATGTTTTTCTGCTCCTCTCCCTCCTCCTACCCTCCACCCTCAAAGAGGTCCCAGTGTCTGTTGTTCCCCTCTTTGTATCCATGATGTCTCCTCATTTAGCTCCCTCTTATGAGTAAGAGCATGCACTATTTAGTTTTCTGTTTCTGCATTAGTTTGCTAAGGATAATGGCCTCCAGCTCCATCATGTTCCTGCAAAAGACATGATCTTGTTCTTTCTTATGGTTGCACAGTATTCCATGGGATTTATGTACTACATTTTTTATCCAATCTGTCATTGATGGACATTTATGTTGATTCCATGTCTTTGCTATTGTGAATAGTGCTACAATGAACATTTGTTGCACATGTTTTTATGGTAGAATGAATTCCATTCCTCTGGACATATACCCAGTAATGGGTTTGCTGGGTCAAATGGTAGTCCTGTTTTTAGCTCTTTGAGGAATCACCACACTGCTTTCCATAATGGTTGAACTAATTTAAACTCCTACTAACAGTGTATAAGTATTTCCTTTTCTCTGCAACTTTACCAGCCATCGGTTATTTTTTGACTTTTTAATAATAGCCATTCTGACTGGTGTGAGATGATATATCTCATTGTGGTTTTGATTTGCATTTCTCTAATAATCATGATATTGAGCTTTTCTTCATTTGCTTGTTGGCCACATGTATGTCTTCTTTAGCAAAGTGTCTGTTCATATACTTTGCCCACTTTTTGTTGGAATTGTTAGTTATTTCTTATAAATTTGTTTAAGTTCCTTATAGATGCTGGATATGAGACCTTTGTTGGATACTTAGTCTGCAAATATTTTCTCCTATTCTGTAGGTTGTTTACTCTGTTGATAATTTCTTTTGCTGTGCAGAAGCTCTTAGGTTTAATCAGATCACATTTGTCAATTTTTGCTTTTGCTGCAATTGCTTTTAGTGTCTTCATCATGAAATCTTTGCCCGTTCCTATATCCAGGGTGGTATTGCCTAGGTTGTCTTCCAGAGTTTTTATAGTTCTGGGTTTTACATTTAAGTCTTTAATCCATCTTGAGTTGATTTCTGTATATGATGTGAGGAAGGAGTCCAGTTTCAATCTTCTGCATATGGCTAATCAGTCAACCCAGCACCATTTATTGAACAAGGAGTCCATTATTCATTGCTTGCTTTGTCAAAGATCAGATGGCCATGGGTGTGTGGCCTTATTTCTAGGCTCTCTATCCCCATTCTCAAAAATCCTCCTGAACCACCACTCCCATCCCCCGCAATGGGAATTTCTTCTCACCACTTTTCTCAACAGTCTAGAGACTCTAGCTAGGTTTCTTGAGCTTTCTATATCTCTCAAGACCCTCCTCACATTTACTCACATTTGAGAGCTTACAAACTGTTCAACAAAAGGCCATGTTCTCTAGGCCTCATCCTTAAGGTGACATATTAAAGACCTCAAAACACATTGTTCAGCCAAAGGATCCAGATACTTCCCCAGATGGTGTCCCCAAGGCAGAAGTGGTGGCTCAGATGATTCCACAGAGCACTGCGTGGGTAACGTCTTCCTCTCTCACTCCAGAGGAACTATAAATAATTCTTGATAAAGGGTGAATTTCTTTCAACCTAAGAAAACTGATTTTTAAAAAATAAAAAGAAGAAAATAATAAATAAAGGGTGAATTTCTAACTCTTCCTGTCGAGACATCCATCCTGTTTCACTGCCTTCAGAAGAGTTTCTTCCTAACACTGTCATTAAATAATGTTATTTCAGCGCCCAGAAGCCTCAGCTTAGTCAACCAATTCCAGGAGCCCCATATTTAGCTTATATCGTGGGGGGATTGGGAGGGATGTCCCTATGGCATGTCCCTATCTTCAACGGTATCATGTGTCCCTCTCCCATGCTCAGACTCACTGTTTACCCACCTCCCTTTTCTCCTTACAGTTTGGAAAATCCCCTTAGGAAGATCTCCCAAGAGTCAGAAGGAAGTTCTAAAACTCATTTGAGATGAACCTCACCATGAGGGTGGTGGGTGCAGGTACACTGTCAGAGAGCCAAGTACGCGTGGTCTGAGGGCCAGAAATTTCCCTTGGGTGAAAGCAGGCAAAGGAGGCCTCTGAATTGCTCAGAAGAATCAGCACCTAGAGACACAGGATTTCTTTAAAGTTGAAGTCTTTGTTGAAAGATATGCTTGGACTGATGGAAAATCCTCACCCAGCCCACCTGCTGAGGCAGAAGCCCAAGGAGACTGGCTGACGCAGCAAAGAAAGAAATTAGGGGTACAATGGACTCCCTGGTAGAAGCTGCATGCTATCAGGCTCAGGGGAGATTCTAAGGAAATGCAATGCAGGGCCTGGAGAGGATAATTGTAATGTATGGTTAGACACGTTCTGGAGATGTTATTACAATACTGGCAGGGCGCTGAAGCAGAGGAGCGGGAACTGATAGTCAGTCTCCCACTCTCTGCTTCAGAAGTCAGCAACTGCCTTGGAGCTTCAAATGCCTCGGTCCCTGCAGCTGGCTGCCTAACAACATTCAAACAGGTAGCTAGAAATGCAGAGGGAAACGGGGACTCAGACACTAAATGTTGACTGTGTTCCAACAGGTAGGAGAAATGTTGTCCTCATATGTGTGTCAAAGAACAGTTGCTGGAGACAGCATGGGAACTGTGAGCCGGCTCCCAGAGAGAGGCCCACCCCAGACTGTCCCAAGGTGGCATGACCAGGCCTTTGGGATTCTGCCTCTGACACTCAAGGTTCAGGGGAGTGGGACAGCCCCCACCTCTGTCAGAGGGTTTCCAGTAGAGACCTACTTGGAGGCAGCTATCCTACTGATGAAGATGGGGTCAGCTATCGTACTGATAGAGATTGCCTCTATCAGCACAAATTGCCTCTTGGTGCTTAGCAAAGAGAATGTGACAGATCCAGGAAAGAGCCAAGAATGTGCCAAGCACCTTCTAAGGGCGGGAGAGACAAAAGCGAAAAGAAATGCCCTCTACTCTAAAGAAGCCTGAGGTCTCCTGGAGACAGAGTTACACAATGCAAATTATAAAGCAGTAAAGTGAGGTCAGTGGTTTACACAGGTTCAGAAGCTCTCTGAGACCTGAATGGGGTATGTCAATGGCACCCTATGTTTACTCTTCAATCACTGTCTTTTCTATCTCCCACTCCTACTATACTGAGCACGGAGAGACGAAGTACTATGCCCCCGTCCACACCATATCCCTGCTATGGCATCATGCCTCACAGTGGCAGGTTCAGTTATCTAAGCGAAAATTAAACACAGAACACATATGTTAGTTGGAAAGTAAAAACTGAGATATTCACACCCTTAAGAAACAGGGCACATGGCAGGAATACAGAGAAGTGATTCGAAAGAGGCAACACCTAGCACAGTACTCAAACCAAAAGAGCTCTCACTCTCATTTGGAAGAGTAGATGAAAGAATGCCAGACGTGGATCAGAGGGCAGGGCTGCTGGTTCACCTGGGCCTCTGGTGCAACGTGTGGTCAGGTGGTTAACCTCCTCAGCCTCATTCCATGGTCTTTAAAATGGGAATAGCCACATCCCCACTGCCCACCTAACTAACCTCATCAAGTTGTAGAGAAGCTCACACAGTCAATGAAGAGACAGAATATAAAACAGTGCTATCAAGTGTTATTCAGGAGTCAGGAGCTATTGTTCCTATGCTTCCCACTGGATGGGCAGGAAGGCCATGGCAGGCCCAGCAGCAGAAGTAGAAGCTCAGGGTTAGGAGAGAAGAGTGGACGAGACCTGCCTGTGTCTCTCAGCTCACAGCTCATGCTGGCTCCAAGGAGTCCCCACAGTGCCCCTTCCTCCTCTGGGCCCTGGGCCCCATGCACACATCAGCAGACCAGAACCACCTCTTCGTCAAGGAGAGAGGTCTGGCCCTTCCCCAGCCTGGGCAACTTGAGCTGAGCTGCCCTGGACCAACGCCCGTCTATCAGAAAACCCATTCCTGCATTACTTGACTAAGGCCACTCTGCATGGTGTAAATATCACTCAGCTGGTGCGACGATTTGAATCTTTGTCCCCTCTAAAACATAAGTTGAAACTTAATCCCCAGGGTGGCAGTATTGAGAGATGGGGCTTTTAAGAGGTGCTTGGGTCCTGAGGGCTCTGCTCTCATGAATGGATGAGTGAATTCCTGGAGTCATAGTTAACATGGGAGTGGGACTGGTGGCTTTATAAGAAGAGGAAGAGAGAGCTGAGTTAGCACACTCATCCCCCTCACCATATAATGCCTTGTGTTACCTCAGGACTCCACAGAAAGTCACCACCAGCAAGAAGGCCCTCACCAGATGTAGCCCTTGACCTTACACTTATCAGCCTCCATAACTGTAATAAATAAATTCCTTTTCTTTACAAGTTACTCAGCTTCAGGTATTCTGTTGTAAGCAACAGAAAACAGACTAAGACACCTGGGGTGCTGCAAACCTCCACTCTGGTGTCACCTCTGCCTCACTTGAGCTGTGTGACTTAGGGGTGGGCATCCAACTCTTAGGAACCCTGTTTCCATATCTGCAAATAAGGGATTTCCAAGATCAGACTTTCTCAATCTCAGCACCATTGACATTTCAGGTTAGATGATTCCATATTGTGGGAAGCTATTCTATGCATATTTAGAGTCTGGCCTCGACCCACCAGAGGCTAGTAGCACATACCCACGCCCACCATGACAACCAAAAATATTTCCAGACATTACCAAATCCCCCGCAGTTGAGAACAACTAACCTAGCTGATTCCTTAGGGCTTCCAACCTGCTTGGACTTCTCCAGCCCAGGCACTCTGCCTTCAGTACAGGCTTCCTTTGCTTGAGACAAATGCCCCCTCATATCAACCACCACCTCCTCTTTAACAACCACACCCAAAACAAAGGCATTCACCTCTCTCCATGGGTTTCTTCAGTTACCTGCATTCTTGTATTCCATTTAAATGGTTGTCAGGCATGGAAATCAGAGCAGAAAGGACCCAGCTGTCACGTCACAGGGTCCAAAGGAAAAGGGAGATTTCTGGAATGACCTTGGAGTCAAGCAGGTCTGAATCTGAATCCTGGCTTTGCTCTGTGTCCTTCACCAATTCACAGAATCTCTCCAAGCTTCGACTTCCTGTGTATAAAGTAGGAAAATAAAATAATTCCATGGGGCCAACATGAGGATTAACTAAGTGTTGAAAGGGCCTGATGCTGTGTTTCCTCCACAGTGGCCTCTGGATGTGTGGTCACTTCTGCTCTGCTCTGCAGTTGTGTTGATGGCAACGAACTCAGTGATGGGGAGTCCTTCCAGCACTTTGACCTGACCCCTTTCTCAAACCTAAGTTGACACTGCATGGCTTTGCTCCATCTCTCTTGGCTGTGGCAGCATGTGGCCAGAGGCCCTGGCCCATTTTCATCTGGCCTCAGCAATAGATGCCTGGTCCACGGGCCAGCTCTCCAGTAGGAAAGCCAGTCCTCATCTTCAGAGCTCTGCCACCAACACGAAGCAATTAAGCCCAACTTCACATCGTATGGATGCATCCGGACTAAGTGGGAAAAGCTGCTGGGGAATTCATTACTTGCTGAAAACAGAATCCTCTTAACCCTGCTTCATCTCCCTTCCTACCCGCCCTCCCCAGTCCTCACAGTTCAGTAATTTAATAGGAAGGAAACAGAACCAACAGGAAACGGAGCTGCCTGTCTGTTTGCAATAAACACAATAGAATCTCACTTCAGAACAAATCCAGGAGCACAGGCTCGGCTATGAGTCATGCCTACTGATGAAGCATCTCCCTTCCCCACTGCAGCAATGAGGCCCTCCCCAAGACCAGGAAAGGCATGCAGAGAAAGCACATAAGCACATGAATTCTGCAGTGTGTGTGTGATGTTGGCCTGTCTGCTCAGCCTTCTCTCTGTCAGATAGAAAACATCAGAGCAGACCAATAACTTCTGGAGGCCTTGAACAAGTTAGCTACTCTATGCCTCAATGCCTTATTTGTTAAGCAGAGGTAGTAAGAGTACATTACCACATAAGGAGGTTGTGAGGATTGAGTGAGTTAATACATAAAGCACTTAGGACAGTACCCGGGATATACTTACTACTATATAAGAGTGCCATGTTTTTGTTGTCATCATCATTATTATTATCCTCAGTCTCTGTTCCTTATTTGGGGACCCCAGAGAGAGATGAGATCCAACACAGCACTATTATCCAAGCTTTCATTATTGTAATCACAATCAAAGCCAATGATGATTGAGAACTGACTGTGTGTATGTTTCTTCATTCTCTATGGCCATTCTGTGTGGCTCAATATTATCTCCATTTTATAGAAAAGAAAACAGGCTTAGGGAGTTTGGGAGACCTATCCAAGGACACCAATAAGCAAAGGAGCCACTAGATGTCACATCCAATTTGGCTTAGGTCTCTTCACTCCAGAGCCTGAATGTCACTGGGTGGCATGGCCTGCATTTCCCAGCACTTCCAGAAATTTCTGAAACACAGAGCACATTTCTTGCCACAATGGGGTTGCAAACAACAGAAAGTGATTTTGCCTAACTTAAGCAAAAAGGGATACCAGGGAAGGAGAGGCTCTGGGAATCCACTGGAAGGCTGGGACCCAGGCCTGGATGCTGCTAGGGGGCACAGACAGTTCCTGGAGACAGGAAGAACAGAAATGGTCCTACCGCAGGAGTGGCAGGTCCAGGCATCACCAATGGATGACGTTTGCAACCTTCTCGCATTTGCTCAAGGTTCAAATTCTAGGGAAAAAAGCATCTGTTTGGCAGGGTTTGGGTCACATGTCCCCTTCATGTTTATTGGAAGTCAGAGATCTGCCAGACTAAAGACACTGGACAAAAGGTAATTATCCCAAAGGATACCAAGGCGCTATTAGGAATGAGACATGGATGCCAGAGGGCCCCAAGGCATGCTTGCCGGCACCACGAGGCTTCCAAGAGTTTTCACATCACAGCACACGAGGAAAAGAGTGAGTCCTCTAATGGGGGGTGAGTCAAGTTACCTTGGGTGTGACAGAGCTAAATAAGAATCCTAATGTGCTAGAGTTTGAAGGAATCTTGGAATTATCTCATCTAGCCTCCCCCCTTCCCTTTTTTTTTTTACAGACAAGGAAAGAAAAAATAGTGGGTTACCAGAGCCGCACCACATGTTGGTGGTAGAGCCAGGACAAACAAAGGATTCTGCAGCCCATCAGCGCCTCTTCCACTAAAATACTAATGATCTCCCACTATCCAGAAGCGTTGCCACCTATTCCAAACACCAAGTCAGGCCACCGTGCAGTCCCAGAGATCTTTCTGGGGTCTGGAAAATCAGGTCAGTCATCTATTCTAGAGCCTCCCTTTCCTGAGCAGCCAGCCAGAGATGCCTTTAGGGGAAGCAGAGAACCATAGAGAAAGGGGTAGTTCAGCCAACCTCGAGACACCTGTCCACACACATTGGCTCTGAATGGGGAGAAGAGTTGTTGCTCATGCCTTTCCCCTTCTCCATCCCCCTCCCAGGCTCCTGTGATCCTTTGCTGTATCCTCCCATCCCTGAAGGGGTCCTCATCATTCACTGTAACCAGACTTCCCAGTATTCTGATGTGGGGAAGTCTGGGGGTTCTTTCGGCTGAGACACACCCAGGTGTCACACTTAGATAAAGATGGCTCTGTCTGTTCTTGGTGTTTTGAGTTGTGACATCTGGACTGCCATTGCTAGTGCTCTAATTTAGAATTTGCATCCCCGCAGAGGCAGAAATAAGAAACAAGGGGCGAGCAGGGGAGTGGGGGGTGGGGCGGAATATGTGCTCCCAGGTGCTAAAGGGGTGGCCCCTGCCAAAAAAAATTAATAAATGCTAGTTTTTGCAAATTCTAGCTCAGCTATGTGCCTATAAGGAATGTGGGCACAACCATATATGACATTACCCAGGGGCATCATTAACCTGTCAACTCCATGCATTCCTTGTTTATATACTAAGTCAAGGTCATGCAGATAAAAGTCTACAAAACAGGGTTCAGTGTATACTGTCCAGGTGATGGGTGCATCAAAATCTCACGAATCACCCCTAAAGAACTTACTCATGTAACCAAACACCACCTGTTCCCCAATAACCTATGGAAATAAAACATTTTAAAAAAAAAAAAAAAGTTACATATCACCTAGTCAAACTTCTGGATGGGGAAGAAAATTCATTGCCCCAAACGCTTTATAAAAAGCTTCTGAGGCCAGGCACGGTGGCTCATACCTGTAATCCCAGTACTGTGGGAGGCCAAGGCAGGTGGATCAACTGAGGTCAGGAGTTCAAGACCAGCCAGGCCAACATGGCAAAACCCGACCTCTGCCAAAAAGAAAAAAATTAGCCAGGAGTGGTGGTGCACGCCTGTAGTCCTAGCTACTCGGGAGGCTGAGGCAGGAGAATGGTGTGAACCCAGGAGGCGGAGCTTGCAGTGAGCTAAGATCGTGCCACTGCACTCCAGCCTGGGCAACAGAGCGAGACTCTCTCAAAAAAAGAAAAACAAAAACGCTTCTGAGAGTGTTGATGCTGCTACCAGAACAATGGCTTAGACAAGAGCAGACTTTCTCTGAGAAGGCAGAAAGTAATTAATACATTGCTCTTCCTCATTTCCAAATGCAATAAAGCTTGTGTTCCCATATATTAAAATGGGGCACTCTTCAAAATTTTCAAGATCATCACAAGCAATAAAACACTGAGACACTGTCACAGATGGGAGGAAGCTAAGGACCTCTGACAACTACACACAACATGGGATCCCAGCTTGGCTCCTGGAACAGAAAAAAAGACATTCGTGGAAAAGCTGGTGAATTCTGAAGTCTGTAATTAATAGTATTGTACCAAAAAAGGTGAACAGCAAAGCAAGCTGGATGAAGGGCATTTGGGAATTCTGCACTATCTTTACAACTTTCTTGAAAATTCAAACTAAAAAGTTAATTAAATTGGGGAAGAGATCTCAGATAGGGCAAAGGATGGACCACCCCTTGGTACTAAGCCCAGCATGGGTGTGAAGGGAAGCCTTGGATGAGGCACATTTAAGAGAAAATCTAGCTTAACCTCACTCAGGCCTTGAACGTTCAGAAACACTTTGGCAGAAATGCCAGAGAAAGGAAGCAAAGAAAATGCCGAGAGTTACTCGAGTTAACAAGCAGCACCAGCAAAAAACCCAGGAGAGATCATGGGGACTTATCTCATCCTTGTGAAAATACAAAGCAAAAAAAAACATCAGGCTGGGCCAGCTTGGGTGGTAAGCTCCCAGATTTAAAAAAAGAAGAAAAAATTAAAAAAAAATCTGTGATATTTAGTAAAGGAAAACCTTAAAATTTTAAAGTATTAAAAAGGGAGCCAAGGGGTCAGGCAAACAAAGGGTGGAGAGGGGACAAAGATAAGCACCGGTGTCCTCTGGTCACAGGAGAGCAGAAATCAATCTGACTGTGCAAACAAACTCCCTGAAAGCCAAGCATGCCCTTGCCAAGTCCAACTCACCATTCTGAGGCTCCCTACCGGATTGACTGCTGGTAAATATCATGACTGCACAGCGCCCCACGTGGTGAGCAGGCTGAGTCTTGCATAGGGGCTCCCCTGGCTGTACATCTAGAGCTTGGAAAATCGCAAAACCCCAAACACTCCCCAGCATCTCCACCTACAATCTGCAGCCACCTCTTGGCTGAGCTCACCCAAAATACTTTCAGCTGAAAAGCAAAGGTAGCAAAAACTCCAGGAGGTGGTCTTTGCATCCAGGACACATCGCAGAGTCTGTAAGCTTTGACTCTCGGTTTTTCTTCTTTTTCCACACATTTATTTGTTCATCCAGCAGCTGCGTAACTGCCCAATGGGTTCACCTTGCCCGCTGCCTAGACACAGCTGATACCGCTGCCTAGACACAGCTGATATATCAAGACAGGGGAATTACAATAGAGAAAGAGTAATTCACTGCAGAGCCTGCTGTGTGGGAGACCGGAGTTTTATTATTACTCAAAGGATCAGAGTTTTTAAGGACAACTTGGTGGGTGGGGGTAAGCCAGTGAGCCAGGAGTGCTGATTGGTTAGGTTGGAGATGAAATTTTAGGAAGCTGAAGCTGTCCTCTGGTGCTGAGTCAGTTCCTGGGTGGCGGCCACAAGATCAGATGAACCAGTTTATCAATCTGGGTGTTGTCAGCTGATCCATCAAGTGCAGGGTCTGCAAAATATCTCAAGCAGTGATCTTAGTAACAGTTTAGGGAGGCTCAGAATCTTGTAGCCTCCAGCCACATGATTCCTAAACCATAATTTATAATCTTGTGTAATTTATTAGTCTTACAAAGGCAGTCTAGTGCCCAGGCAAGAAGGAGGTTTGTTTTGGGAAAGGGCTGCCATCGTCTTTGTTTTAAACTAGAAACTAAGTTCCTCCCTAGGTTAGTTCAGCCTACACCCAAGAAGGAACACCGCAGCTTAAAGGTTAGAAGCAAGATGGAGTCAGTTAAGTTAGATCTCTTTCACTGTCTCAGTCATTATTTTGCAACGGCAGTTTCAGTGGCACAAGCTGATTCTCAGAATTCTTGCAGATTTGATCTTAACTTCATTAACTAGCCTGCCAAGTTATGCCATTAGATATGAGTTCTAAATTTCTTTTCAAAGAATCAATATGTCAGTATATTCAATTCTTTGCCTTCTACTTTTAAACTTCATCATAAAGCAACCTTTTTGTATTACCTGCTCCACCCTGACATTCCAATTATCTGCCACCTGCTCTGCCCTGACTCATCCTCCTCACTGCATAACCACGTTTTCCCACCAAACCACTCGCCCCGTCACGCTCTTTAAATTAGCCAATCAGAATTAATTTAGCCTGTGCAGTCTAATCCTAGCCAATAGGGGAACAACACAGCAGCAGGGGCCACAGCCCTTTCCCTCCCTTGTCCAGGTGTGTGCTCACCATTGCTCCATCTGTAAGGACTCACCTTTCTATAGAAGTACATTGCCTTGCTGAGAATTAAAAAG
This sequence comes from Pan troglodytes, assembly GCF_028858775.2. Taxonomy (NCBI): domain Eukaryota; kingdom Metazoa; phylum Chordata; class Mammalia; order Primates; family Hominidae; genus Pan; species Pan troglodytes. Next base: position 64,572,216 of record NC_072417.2, on the reverse strand, counting down.
AAAATTTTACATTCAAGTGCTATTTCTTTTGTGGCACCAAAACGTTATAATACCCATCTCAGAGTTAAGGAAGCCGATGGTCAGTAATGTTAGTTAAGCTCAGGTGACTAACAAGGGGCAAAGTTGGGGCAAAAATAGGTCAAACTTGAGGGCCAAAATTGTGTCCTCAACATCATAGTAGTGAATTGCTTACCATGTGTAAGGCTATGGGAGAATATAGACAACTTTTTTTTAATGGTCCCTGTCCTCAAACAGATAAACGAAGAGACCAAAAATGCCCACATATAATTCAATCGAATAAACATTTATTAATAATTAAATCTAAATGATAGAAGTGGGACATGAAATTGCAATGGAAGTTTAAATGGATTCTTAAACTATAAGAGGCATGCTCTAAGAAAAAAGTTAACATGCAATTAAAATTCCAAATTATTTTGGCAAAACTGAAGGGACATGATCACTATTTCACTTGTGTAATTGTTGGAGAGATATATTTAACTATGTATAAATGTAAACACAATAGAATATGAATTCATATTAGAACTTCTAATTCACTGGAGAGGAAGAAAAAGGAATAAACTTTATCAACCTAACAAAAATAAGTAAAGCAGAAATGAGGGAACCAATAGAAAGTGTAATAAACAGAAAGCATAAAATTAAATGGCAGGAGTGAGACCAAACCTCCTGGATGCCAAATTCATGTGAGAGGGTTAAATTCCACTATGAAATGATAAAGGTCCTTGGGGATGGGTTGGAAAAACAAAAATCCAATTATATGCAATTTATAAGAGATGGACCTAAAACAAAATGATACAGGGAAGGTGAAAACAATTGGATAAGCAAACATGTATCAGACAAAAGCAAACAAAAGGAAACATGGATAGAGATATTAAGGGCTAAGAATAGAATGTTAGGCCAAAAATTTAAACAGTTTAAAGAAAGGATATTCTTAATGATAAAAGGGCACTCCATGAAGAAGTAGCTATAGTCATGAAAATGTATGCAGTGAACAATCTACAAGGCAAAGGCTCTTAGAAATGCAAGGCAAATTCAATTTAAAAAAAAAAAAAAAGCACAGTGGGAATCCAAAACATCACTCTTCAAATTCTGTAAATTAAACAGACAAAAGAAGTATAGACATCATTTTGGCAACATAATTATCAATCCTGATTTAATAGATATGTAGAAAGAGAACCGTGTACACTAAAAAGGAAAATATATTCTTTTTTTTCTTTTTTTTGAGATAGTCTTGCTCTGTTGCCCAGGCTGGAGTGCAGTGGCGTGATCTTGGCTCACTGCAAGCTCCGCCTCCCAGGTTCATGCCATTCTTCTGCCTCAGCCTCCCGAGTAACTGGGACTACAGGCGCCTGCCACCACACCACGCCCAGCTAATTTTTTTGTATTTTTAGTAGAGACGGGGTTTCACCATGTTAGCCAGGATGGTCTCGATCTCCTGACCTTGTGATCCACCTGCCTCGGCCTCCCAAAGTGCTCAGATTACAGACATGAGCCACCGCGCCAGGCCCCAGAAAATATATTCTTTATTCCCATAGAAGACTTAAAAATAGGGACCATGTACTTAACCACATATGCTATTTTCTAAAAAGTTAGTATTTTACAGGTCATGCTAATTGACTATAATTATACAAATTCAGAAGCTAATAATTAACAGATAAGCAAACAAAAAATTTTAATCATTGGGGAAACCTGAAAATTATCCTTTAAATAACTCGGGAATTTTTTTAATTATTAGAAATAAAATGACAAAATTGCCGAGTACAGTGGCTCAAGCCTGTAATCCCAGCTACTTAGGAGGATAAGGTGGGAGGATCACTTGGACTCAGGAGTTTTAGATCAGCCTGGGCAACAAAGTAAGATCCCATCTCTAAAAAAATAAAAATAAAAAAATTAGCCAGATGTGGTGGTGCATGCCTGTAGTCCCAAGTGCTCGGTAGATTGAGGTGTAAGGATAGCTTAAGCCTAGAAGTTCAAGGCTGCAGTGAGCTATAATCACACTACTGCACTCCAGCCTAAGTGAAAGAGCAAGACCTTGGTCTCTAAAAAGAAAAAAAACAAGAAAGATAAAATTATTTAGGGCTAAAAAAAATTAGATCACTTCTTTTCAAACTCTTTGGGATATGGCTAAACCCATACTTAGAGGAAAATTCAGTCTTAAATTATTTATTAATAACTATCAGAAAGATTTTAAAACAAATTACGTAAGTAATGAGCACATGAGAAAATATTCAACATCATTAATCTTCAGAGAAATTTAAACCATGATAAAATACCACTACATACCTGCTTAAATTGATAAAATGAAAAAGACATCATGTAATGGAAAAGATAGACACCATTGAAGAGGATGTTGAGTAACCAGAACTCTCGTACTTATTGGTAAGAATGTAAAATGGTTGTAACCAACTTTGGAGAACTGTTTGGCAGTTTCTTAATAAGTTAAATGTACATCTACCCTATAAGGTTGAAATTTTACTTCTAAGTTTTTGTGATTTAATTAATTATTTTAAAGTGTTTAGAATGGGGCCTGGTACACAGTATAGGGTCAATAACTAATAGTCATTATTATTTCAAAAGAAAGGAGTCTGTGGCTTATACTCCAGGTGATTTGGTAAAGTTAAGCTCTCGTTCCCTATTAGAAGGTCTTGTACTTTAATGATGAGATCACTTATCAAGTAGTGTGAGCACCCCAACCTCACTAGGAGACTTTACTTCTGTCTTTTTCTATGAACAGTAACAGAAAACATCTTAACAGGGATGATACCCACTAGGCCATCTGAGCCAGAAAACAGGTGTAAAACCTAAATGTCCTATTGCCATTTCCTCCAATCTCCTTTCCCAAAATGCAGGGACCAGCTGAAGGCAGAAGATCAATGCTGAGGGGCACTGACAAGTCCCTTGCTTATCTGCAAGCTGAAAACATTTCGCCCATGCCCTTATCTGTGAATATCCATCCATGGAGGGCAGCACAATGTAGAGAAAGCAGCAGGTACTTGGGTGGAGTCCACCGGGTCTGAATTCCAGCACTGTGGCCTGGGCCAGTCCCTGCACCACCTTCCCCACTGGGATAACCAAGAGGATGACAGGCACCTGAGATATTTCACCCAAAGCAGCCTCCAGGACATGGCTTGTGATACATTTTAATTCTCTTGTTTAGTCAGATCTTTCTCAGTTGCAAGCATCTCCTTTGAAATTTTAATTGCCTGTACTGTTTGAATTTTGCTTACAATGAGCATGTATCACTATATAATCAGAAGAAACAACAAAGATATTCCCTCTACTTGGGGGAAAAAAACACAATTACTCTGGACAAATAACCTTCTAAGCATTGATCAGCTAATCCCTTGATGAGGCAGGCTGGATAAAGGTGTATGGGATGGGCGGGCAACGAAAACTGTCAACAATAACAACACCACCTTACAGTTGCATAACACTTGTCCATATACAAGGCATTTTCAAGCATGTGATTTTGATTTGTTCTAACAACAAAGCAGCACAAGCTCTTCTTCCCTCCAGGTATCTGCCCTCCCCTGCCTTACTGCAGGGTTCTGTGGCCCCATCAGAGAAGCTGTCAGTGGCTGTTTCAATAGACACAACTTTCTCTCCATTATGCCATCCTCCATCCTGCTCTGTATCCGTCCAGAGCACTGATCACTACCTGAACCTAAATACACACAGATCTATATTTATATCTTTTTTTATTTATCTAGATAAATCTAGCACCCAGTACGTGTTAAGAATTAAATAAAGAGGAAAGAAACATGAAAGGTGGCTCAACAGTCAAGGAGAGGTATATTTTAGAGAAAGCAAACCTGAGAGTGGCTTCTGGCTGAGTTAGGTCAGAGCACACTCTCTTACAGACTAAGAGATTCTAAGGATTCAGGGTGGGAGAGTTTGTCAGAGGCTTGGACTGCTTCTGTGTCTCTTTGTTGGGCTTCTCTGGGAAGGAGAGTTGTGTCTGTTCTCATACATCTTTCTGCAGCTGCAGCATACCCCTGAGTCTGCTTTTAGCTTCTCTATCTTAGGGCATCCTGAAGGGAAAGGAATGTGCTTATTAAGGCCCACTGTTTTACTCGGGTCCATTGTATGAGGGTGAAGTTTGGCAGTTACCCAAGAGACTTTCTCCCCACCTCCCTCTGTGCCCGAGCTGTCTTATCTGTGTTTTACTGTCTGCTCTTTCTGGTTGCTTGTTGTTAGAAGAGAAGTGATTTCCTTGAAATGCATGAGGCTAGAAAGGGAGCTGGAACTTAAAGTGGCAGTGTTTATCTGAGATGACGGTGCTCCTGCTCTGTCAGTATGTATGTAGCCTATCTCCCCTATCAGAATGCAAGCTCTGGGAGATACAGAATTGTGTCTGCCTTACTTGCTGTTGTATCACCAGGGGTACATAGTAGGCACTCAGTAAATTTGCATTGTGTGAATGAATGGCTGTGATAGGCAACCTCTAGGATGGCCCCCAATGATCTCTCCTTATGGAACCCATCCCCTTATGGTATTTCCCCTCCTTGAGTACAAGCTGAACTGAGTGACTCTGTTCTTACAAATAGAATACAGCAGAAGTGATGGAAGCCAACGTGATAAAGGTCATTTCCAAGATTCGGTTATACAAGGACTTTTGGGAGTGCTTTCAGATTCTCCCATGGATCACCAGCTCCTCTGTCATGAGAACACTCAGGCAGTTCATAGAGAGGCCTGTGTGGTGAAAAACTACTATGGCCTGAGTTGTGTTCCCCCAAAATTCGTACATTGAAGCCCTAGGCCCCAGTGTGACTACATTTGGAGATAGGGCCTTCAAAGAGGTAATTAAGGTTAACTGAGAACATGAGGGTGGGGTCTAATCCAGTAGAACTAGTGTCCTTATAAGAATGGGAAGAGATCCCAGGGATGCACAGGCACAGAGAAAAGGCCACGTGAGGACACAGCAAGAAGGCGGCCATCTGCAAGCCAAGGATAGAGGCCTCAGGAGAGACCAACCCAGCCAGCCCCTTAATCTTGGACTTCCAGGCTCCAGAACTGTGAGAAAATCAAGTCCTGTGGTGTAAGCCACCCAGTCTGTGGTATTTTGTTACAGCCCCAGCAGACAGGAACCAAGGGTATGCGAGTGAACTTGAAGTTGAGCCTTAAGATGACTGCAGTCTTGGCCCACGGCTTGATTACAATCTCATGAGAGACCCAAAGCCAGAAGTACCCAGCTAAGCTGTGCCCAGATTCCTGACCAACAGAACTGAGAGATAATAAAATGTTTGTTGTTTTAAGCCACTACATTTTGGTGTAATAACGCAACCATAGGCCACTAATATAGTGAGTGAACACTTCCCTGAGTTAGATAAAGACTGGTATTATCATTGGCCCCTGTTCATGGGCAAGAAAGCTAAGCCTCCAAAAGGCAGAGTGACTTGCCTAAGGTCAAACAGCCTGGCAGAACCTGTCAAGGGAGAGCAGAGGAAATCAAAGATGAAGTTCGGCCTCCGTGCAAGTTTTGCTATGGGCAACCTGCCAGGCCTATTCAGCTGGGGACATCAAGATACACAGAACATTCCTGAAATACCCCAGAGTGTCACCTTAATGGTCTCCTTGGAGTCTTTGCTGCCAGAGTTGAACGAGAATTGGAGTTTTAACAAGGTTCACCTTGGTGACCTGGCCACATGCAGTAACAAGCCCCCTTGGACATAGTCTAAGAGAACCACCTCCGTCACACCAAACAGTGTGCTACTGAGGCTCATGTCAGAAAAAAATCCTAATGTTTGTGGTCTTATCAGAAATTATAACAGCAAAGACTTACAGAACATTTACTGTGTTCTAGGCAGTGCTCTAAGCACTTTATTATATTCATTTAATTCTCTGAGGTAATTCTACAATCATCCTCATTTTATAGATGAGGAAACTGAGGCACCTAAAGGGGCTGAGCAGTTTGCCCAAGGTCGTACAGCTAGCCAGTGATAGAACCAAGATTTAAGGCCAGGTAGTTTAACTCCAGAGTTAATACTCTGACAAATTTTTCTCTAGGTCTTTGCATTATTTAATATCGCCAGTATAATAGTAAGTAATTTGCTGGCAAGGCTCTATATCCCAAAGCCTCTCTAGCTTTTAAATATCAAAGTGAAAAATAATCACAGCACATGAAGGCATCTTGCCATGCCCCAAGGAGAACCTTTCAGGGGCTCCCCACTGCCCTCAGAGTGGCTGATGAGGCCCCCCCAGGTTCTGGCTCCCAGCCTGCACTCACTACTCCCGCCCCCACTCAATCAGCCTGATTTCCTCTTTGCTGTAACCCAGACACCCCACATCCTGTGCCTCCCTGCCTTTGCGCGGGCTCTGCCTGGGAAATCACCTTCACTCATCTCCCTTCCTGCTAAACATTGTCTATTCTTTACTTCTGGGGAGTTTCACCTTCACACCAGTCAGGAGCCTTAGTCCTGCCCCCACCACCCTGGAAACCCTGGCCTGGCACTAGTGTGTTACCCCCTCTCACTCCCTCTCCCACTGGACTCTGATTTCTGCAAGGGCAAAAGCAGCTTATTTGTCTTTATATTCCCAGCAATTAGCACAGCACCTGGTTCCTATTAAGTACCAGTTTGTTGAATGAACACAAGCCCTCCAAAGAACCTAGCAACACTGTTTCATTACTCACTCCAACTGTCTCCACTGGGCGGTCCTGGAGCATAGAACACACCAGGGCTATACTGGAAGGGGCCCAACAGAGATGCCAGTTTAATCCAATCCCTTCAGTGAACAGGTGGAAAAACATTGCCTCAACTAGTCAAGGGCATAATAGGAGCACAGTGGGGTCAAGTTTCCAGACGTCTGAGCCCCCACCAAAACACTCAAAGTCATCTATATTTGTTTCCTGTTGCTGCTGTGAGAGATTGTCACTATTTTTGGAGGGTTTTTTGTTTTGTTTTGTTTTGTTTTGTTTTGTTTTTGTTTTTGTTTGAGTCTTGCTCTGTTGCCCAGGCTGGAGTGCAGTGACGCAATCTCACCTCACTGCAATCTCTGCCTTCCAGGTTCAAGTGATTCTCCTGCCTCAGCCTCCCGAGCAGCTGAGATTACAGGCACGTGCCACCTCACCTGGCTGATTTTTGTATTTTTAGTAGAAATGGGGTTTCATCATGTTGGGCAAGCTGGTCTCAAACTCCTGGATTGTCACAAATTTAGTAACTTAAAAACAACATGCATTTATTATCTTATAGTTCTAGAGATCAGAAGTCCAAAATGGATCTCACTGAGCTAACACATCAAGGCGTTGGCCGGGCTGTGTTCACTCTGGAGGCTCTAAGAATTATTGGCTCCCTTGCCATCCCAGCTTCCAGAGGCCACCTGTGTTCCTTAACTTGTGACCCCTTTCTTCTTCAGAACCCACAGTGTAACATCGTCAAATCTCCCTCTTCTTGGATCTCATGCTTCTGACATCTCCTCCTGCCTCTCCTGTCCCCTTCTTTTCCTTAGAAGGACCCTATAATAAGGACCCAGAATAATCTCATCTCATGACCCTTAATTTAATCAAGGCTGCAAAATCCCTCTGCCATGTAAAGCAACATGTTCACAGGTTCTGGAGATTGGGACGTGAACATCTTTGAGGAGCCACTGTTTGGTCTACCACAGCATCCTTATGTTTCTGATGTAAAAACACTCACGATCTGACAGCATCTTCCATGGGCAAGATGAAAACAAAACTTCACCAATATTCAAACATATTTCATTGTCTTTTTCCATTGTCTAAATGTCTAGTTTTGAAGAACTAGTAAAAGTGGTTTATATATATTTATATAAAATATATTATATACTAATAACTACAGTATATTCCTCTGTAACATTTATGTTTTAGGCATCCATTTCTAATATACTAATCCTTCTGATTGATTCCTTACAGTCTGTAATACCTAATATGCAAAGAGAGTGGATAGAAGGAAGTAATGTTTAATGAGTATTGCTATATGTCAGGCACTCTGGGTCTTATCTAATTTAAACCTCACAATAGCTTTCTGACCTTGGCTCTATTATCTCCCATTTCATAGATGAACAAACTGACTCTTAGATGAGGTAACTTATCTGATAGAGCCAATAAGTGACAGAACGGGTTTGAAACCCAGATTTATTTGACTCCAGAACTCATGGTCTTTCCACTAGACCTAGTGGTGTCCCCAAAAAGTTCAACTTTCTTTTAGCTGCCTGGTTTATTGATTGATCCAGAGAAAAAGGGCAAAGAGGGGCAGAGGAGAAAGAGAGAGAGAGAAAGAGAGAGCAGGTTGGATAAATTTGGGTGGAAATTTCCATGTGGAAAGCAACTTTGGGGAAGCCCTTCTCAAGGGAGTATGGATGCTGTCCACCAAAATCTGCAGTGAGGTCCAGGAGACTGCTGGTTGCTAGGCAACTCCTCTTGGACCACACTCCACATCAATCTAATTAGCAGATTTCACCTGAGTTCCAACAGTTGCTAGGTAACTCTCTGACTGGGGCCTTTTCCTCTCCCCTTCAAACCATTTCTGATCCCAAAAGAAAAGAAGAGTGTGTTTGTAAAAAAAAAAAAAAAAAAAAAAAAAAATCCACTGATGGTATATCTATCTACAAAATTCCCCTGTGCTTTCATTATATCCACCAAGAGTAAGTAAACCCAGGAAATGGAATTCAGTGGCTCTGATGTTGCAAAAAAGGGGATCCATGAGCCAGAGAACTGATTCTTTAGGAACAAAAGACATATGGGACAAGAAAAGGCCAGAGACTTGGGCCGGGCATGGTGGCTCATGCCTGTAATCCCAGCACTTTGGGAGGCTGAGGCGGGCGGATCACGAGGTCAGGAGATCGAGACCATCCTGGCAAACACGGTGAAATCCTGTCTCTACTAAAAATACAAAAATTAGCCGGGCGTGGTGGCAGGTGCCTGTAGTCCCAGCTACTCGGGAGTCTGAGGCAGGAGAATGGCGTGAACCTGGGAGGTGGAGCCTGCAGTGAGCCGAGATCGCAGCCACTGCACTCCAGCCTGGGCGACAGAGAGAGACTCCATCTCAAAATAAATAATAAATAAATAAATAAATAGGCCAGAGACCAGGTTGAACTATGTTTGTGAACCACTTCAGACAAGAATTCCTATTGGTGACTCTAAAAGGACTGCGCTTGGAGCACCCTGAGAGGGAGGAAGGGAGGCTAATATTTATGGAGCACCTGTTATGTACCTGGCAACAGGTTTGATGGTTTCGCAAACACATCATTTAATCTCCACAAAATTTCAGTGAGTTGGGTAGCTGTTACCATCTACATTTTACCAATGAGAAATTGCAGTTCAGAAATAGCAAGTAATTTGATCACAATCACTTGCCCAGAGGAACTTTAAGTTAAAGACAGGACTGTCTGACTAAATTTCATGCATGATCTTTCCACTATTCGCTGCACATTCTCCTGTCTCCATGGGGCTATCTCCACAGGATGAGAAGTACTATCATTCATTCAATATAACTTCAGTATTAAAACACTACTGCAAACGAAGATGCAAGCAGAAAAAGGGTAAATTCCCTTCCCCCGTTCATTGCCAGGGACTTAACATTACCCTAAGGCAGTGAGTGATTCTCAAACGTTTAATCCCGGGATGACTTCCCAGTCTTAAAAATGAGTGAGGACCCCAAAGAGCTCTTGTTTATGTAGGTAACATCTATCAATACTTGCCATATCAGAAATTAAAACTGAGAAATCTCTACAAGTGTACACACTAATTCATCTTTAAAGTAACTAATAAACTCATTGCATGTTAACATAAATATCTATTTTTACATAAAATAACTATTTTCCAAAAAAAATAGTGAGAAGAGTGGCACTGTTTTCCATTATTGCAGACTACTTTGATGGCTAGCTTCACAGAAGACTTGGGTTCTCGTGCCTGCTTCTGCATTCAGTCTGTAGCATCGTCACATGCCAGGCATCCCCTGGAACATTTCATTCTCCTCCACCGTACACCGGTGAGTCAATGACAGTAACATAAGCAAATATTATTATGAAAATAGTTTTGACCTTGAGGACCCTCTGAAAGAAATCTCAGAATCTCCCAGGGCTCCCCAGAACATGCTTTGAGAACCACTGCCTTAAGGCATAATAGCTAGAAAGCCCAGAATGCATTCTGTGCATTCCCTGTGTTCCCTCTGTTTTTTCAGACAATCGTTTAAGAAAGCCCACATCTTTCTTGCCTGTAGCATTTTATGACCCCTGAGAACCCTCAACTATCCCTCAGGTGTGCTGTCTTTGCAATGCCATCTGTGAAAAACAAGATTCAGATACTGGCTCCAGACTAACAGGAATGGTTAGAAATATCAAAACACATAGCTTCTGTCTTCCCAGCAACCTTTCCCCCACCTCTTCCAGTAACTGGTACAGGAAGAAGCAAGAGACCCTCTGGCCTGTGATTGGTAGAAGGGATAGGCACTGGACTCAGCCAGGCCAATCAGAGCCCTTCCCTGAATTTTTTCACCCTGTCTCGCAATTTATCTTTCCCCTGAGGTATTAGCATGTTATACTGGATCACCAGCTTTATGTTGGTGCTTTACAGTCATCCGTCCTGCCCTCCCACCTCAACCCCACACTATGATGTCACATGTTGGGAATTCTATCAGATGATTTCTAACAGAGCTTTTAACATTGAGGTTCTGCCCCAGGTTTGTTTGCTGAACAAATGTCTCATTGCCACTGAAAAGTCTCATCTTGGCTGCCCATCAAAGTCCACAGCCTGGAACACTCACGGGCATCTCTCTGCTTCCTCCAATCCTCCCATGCACTTACCCAAATTCCTTTTCCAGGGACTCAACCCTTCTCTGCTTTCACAGCAGTGGCGAAGCAGCTCAGGATGTACATATGCAGCTCCCCACCTTGCAGCTAAGTGCCATGGTAGAACATGCCTTTTGTCTTTGTGTGAGCCATTCCCAAGTCAGCTCAACACACTTTAGCAAGCATTTATTGAGCACCTACTATGCGCTGGACACTGTACTGAAAATACAGAAACATAAAAGTCAGTCCTGATCCTCAAAGAGCTCACATATAGGAGGGAAGATGAGACATAACCAATAACTACAATAAGAGCTAGTTGATAAGGTTTATAAATCACCTAGGACTCTTACAGTACAAATGATAGAACAGGCACCCAAAACTGGCTTATGCAAAAAGAAGGATTATTGGTTTTCCTAACTGACAAATCTAACAGACATTAGCTTTGTGCTGGTTTTTTCCACTTACCTCCCCGAACCCAGATCCATTCTCTGCCCTTCTCTGCTGTGTTCTGTGTCTGGAAGGCTGACCTTAATCTCTGGCTTTGATTGTGTCCAATCGATGCAGGGCCAGCAGAAGATGAGAAGGCTCCAGGAGGGTATGGTCAGAGCATTTGTCTCCCCCAGCCCATTCCCACTTCCTCCCTGCCTCATCACAGTCTGCCAATGGCTGCATTCCTCTGCCACCACCATCCCCCCTTCCATGGCTCAGCTCCTATCAGGCTCTGGTAACACTGTTCCCTCCCCTCACCCCTTCAGGACTACGGGTACTAACAGCTTCCCACTGTTGCTAGTCCCTGAGTGATTCACTGTGCTTTCTCATTCCCCTAATCCTCCTCCACACCTCTGCAAATACCCCTGGCATTAGCCTTTCTTCAGTTATGCCCTTTTAAGTATTCCATCTGTTTCCTGCTGAGAATCTGACATAAGTTTGATGCAGAGCCCCAACTGATGACATCAAGAACTGGTTTCTTCTCTAGGTTCTGCTACACCCATTGGCTCAATGCTCAGGCAAGGTCTCCCCTCATGGCAACAGGGTGGCTACTGCTGAATAGAGCCTCCCAGCCTCGAGCTGTCAAGATCCCAGGCAGTGGAAAGGGACTATCTCTCTTTCCTGTAGCATCCACTGAATTCTGGTCACCTGCCCACCCCTGAACCAATCACTGTGGCTCGAGAAATTCAGTGGTCCGACATGCCAGGTGTGGCCATAGGATCCACCCCCAAAGCCAGCAATGGAGCCATCTTGATCTAACACCTGTGGCCTTAAGCATGAGGAAGGAGTAGCCCAAAGGAAATTCTAGGTGCTGTCACCAAAAGAAGGAGGAATGGGCCTGGGTTGCCCCAAAACAAGGAACTTAACTTCAGTGCATCACAAAAGAAAGAACCAGGTGGAGATAGAGGGATGAGGGGAGCCACCAGTAACAGAGATTGTCCCTCTGTTGATTATGCCAGAACGTTCATTGCCCCCTTTTACTTCAAAGGTTATTCTCAGCCTAACATGCTCACTATCTCTCACCAAGAGGGTGAGACACCTTTGTATATTCCTCTATGATTCTCTGGACCATAGACTTCTCCCAGAATACTCACAGGAATATGCCTGCTGCCACTTCATTTCAAAGTAATAAACTAACCCAAAAGCTGAAGTTGAGGCATATGCCAAACCTCATCAGACTTGGTGACTTCTTTCAAAATTATCATAATATGCATGGATATGTGTGAACTTCCAAGAAATAAGTTGTAACAGACATCCCCTTTTATTCCATTTAATGCAGCAAATATATTGCATGCTAAAGTGGAAGAATTTTGTAAATTGAAAAGCACCATGCAAATAGCAGCCATAATTAAAGCCATGTTTAAGGAATGTGCTGGGCCCTGTCCCACCTGCTCAGCCCTGTAAGATTGCAATCCCAGCCTCCATGCCTGGCAGCCAGTACTACCAAAGGCAGATGCTTCACATCCACTATCTAACTTCCAAACTGCCCGTTCCACTACCCCACATCCCAGCCTGCTGCAAATCACAAAGCCTTGTGACCTCATTACTCTGGGTGTCTTCCGTCTTCAGACTTGAGCCTTCCAGGTAGGACCTTGTCTCCACTCCTGCACAGTTAAGTCTTGCCCTGGCTGCACTGTCTCAGACCACATGACAGAGGGCCTCCCTCTGATCCAGGAAGGGCAAATACTCCCTTTCAAGATGCTGTTGGTTCTGGTGTCCTCCTGACCTTTCAGAAAGAGTGCACAACTCTGAAGAATCCTGAGCCACGGCCCCTGAGAACAACACATCAATTATCTTCCAGGGTGGTCACGATATCAAATGCGGGGAGAGAATGGGATACAGCAAGCCCCTAGAAAGAACTCTTTGATCGTGAGACTCTGGCACACGTATCCATCAGTGTCTTAGAGTCTAAAACAATGGCTGATAATCTTGTAATCAATTAAATCTGATTCCTCTCTTGCCAATTTGTTGCCCTTCTGCACTTTCTCCTCCCTCAATTTGGATATCGATATCTGTGGCCATACAATTTAGATGTGAAAAGAAAAAATTGTAGGATCACATGACCTATTTTCAAATGTAGGCACTGTCCCTTATCAGCTGCGTGACCTCAGGCAATTCATTTAACCTCTCTGAACCTCAATGGTAAAATAAGGATAACCATTCTGCTCTACCCAGCTCATAGATGCCTGCAGATTAAATGAGACAGTGAGTAGAACACAGTAGGTGCTCGAAAAAGATGTGTGTGAACTATTACTATTTTACCATTATCATTACTGTATCGGTCTGGTCTCACATTGCTAATAAAGACATACTAAGACTGGGTAATTTATAAAGGAAAGAGATTTAATTGACTCACAGTTCCACATGGCTGGGAGGCCTCACAATCATGGTGGAAGGCAAATGAGGAGCAAAGTCACATCTTATATCACGGCAGGCAAGAGCGTGGCCGGGGGAACTCCCCTTTATAAAATCATTGGATCTCGTGAGACTTATTCACTATCATGAGAACAGTACAGGAAAGACCGATGATTCAATTACCTCCCACTGGGCCCCTCCCACAACACATGGGAATTATAGGAGCTACAATTCAGGATGAGATTTGGGTGGGGACACAGCCAAACCATATGAATTACTATTAATAAAACTTGAGGGGACATAAGTCCCATTTTTCCCCTTCCAATAACCATACAGCACCCCCCAAATCACCCCTCCAATACAGTCACCTACTTCAACCAAGCTCATGCCCCTCCCTGACCACTAGGGCACTGTTTACCTCATATATTTCTCTTTAAAAGTATCATTACTTGGAACTCATCTCTCCATAGAAACCCAGAGAATAAATAGAAGCAGCAGGTTTTCAGTAGTTTTCACTCTGACTGCTTCAATTAAATAAACTCCACACAACTCTTCCATTAGCATGTGGGTGGAGAAGCCGGCAATGTCTCAGCGACCCTCGCTCCATGGTTCACTTAGACCATGCAATTATTTTCAGCCAATAACGTCTCCTTGGCTGGTCTTGTTATGAGTAACCTGTGCCAATGTCTGCATGAAGAGATGTGGTTGGGACAAATCTGCTATAACCTTCACATCTCTTACAAGTGTTGAAATTACAAATGTTTTTCGAATCATGAAATTCTTTATCAAGTAATTTTTTTTCTTCCAGTGTTTCTCCAGTGTCTTCTATTGGCAGACTCTTGAACTTATAAAAAGGGGTGAGCAATAAATAAATGGAAACAGGAATCCTCAGCTTGGTTGAGAATGTACAAAATATAATCTATATAAGGAAAGTCCTATGCCTGGGGTGGGGGGGGGGCACTCCACAAGTCAATGTGTACCAGGTAGGGTTCCTATATCTTTCCCTATGAAGGCTTTCTTCAGGGCCACAGGTAGCCTGCTTTCTTGTTCCCACCAGATACAGCCAGGTAGCCTCTCCAAGATGTGACTTGGCTGGCTGCCAGAGGAAGAGATTTCACTGCAGTGAGATGAAGTTGCTGAGGAACAAGAAGAGAAACCCTGACTTTGGCGTCAGTGAAAGATGTGGGGAGTGAAGGATGAGGGTGCCCAGAGTCCACACCTGCTGCAAGGGAAGCAGTTCTGCATTTGGATTTAGAAAGCTCGAGAATGAAACAGAAAAGTGCCACCTGTCTACCAGGAAAACAATAAAGTAGCTTGAAAGAATGATTCCAGTTTGCAAAAACTAACATGGAAGAATCTCCAAAACAGATTGTTAAAAGAAAAAAAGCCAGTTGCTACTTATCTACAGTATTCCATGCATGTAAAAGAACACACAAGAGCATGCAAAATAAAACTATGTATTTCTATTGCTATATATATATATATATATATATATATATATATATAGTGTGTGTGTGTGTGTGTGTGTGTGTACATGTGTAGAAAAAGATCGGGAATGTTAAACACCTAACTATTAATGGCAGAGTCCTGAAGACTGGGTTTGGGGTCAGGGGAAGAAAACTCAGATCCCACCACTTTCAATTTTTGTGTTAAGTTCATTCTGATTTTCCCCCATTCTGCACGTGGGAAATTTGAGATCTTAAAAAATTACCCAGAGGCCCAGAGAAGTCTCTGGCCTTTTGCACAAACATTGAACATCTTTGCTTTTATACCTGAAGATAATGGTCTTTGCTCCCTTTGTGCACCTGTGCGTATAGTAGGTATCGTGTGCACATGCTTCCTCTAGCTAGTGATTCTCAGACACTGCCATCACAGTTCTTACTCGGGTACTCTTGCTTCTGTGGCCACATCAGCGTCTCTGCATCCTGGCTACCCTTACTGTGGTCAGATCGTACTAAACTCTCACCAGGATTATTTCAAGAGACTCCTAAGTGGTCTCCCTGCCTTGCTCTGCTCTACCCTACACTTAACTCCAGAGAGAGTTATCTAAACCACAGATTCAGCAGCATTACCACTTAAAACTCTTCAATGACTCTTGTCTATTTCCACAATAGTTCTCAACTTCAGGGTACACCAGAATCACCTGGGAGCTTCTTTAAAATGCAGATTTCTGGGTCCCTCCTTCAAAGACTCTGATTGTGCAAACCCTGATTTGTTTTTAACAAGCATTTTGGATGTGCTAATGTAAAGACTATGGGGATCAAACTTTGCAAAACACTAATCTTAGGCTAAAGAAGCCCTAGTTCCTTAGCATGGCCATCAGATTCTTTATAACCTGGTGCTTACCTACTTCTCCAGGCTTACCTTGCACCTCTCCGCACCTCACACATTTCCTCCCAGCAACACAGAACAGCTTCTTGTCCCCCACTTGCTGTTTTGCCCCCAATGTTGTTGTCCTCAGCTGTCCCATAAGGCTCTCCTTGCTCATCCACCAACACTCTTCATCTGGCTGATGCCTACACAACCTTTAAAACTCAGCTCAGGCATCACCTCCCCCAAGAAACCTTCCCCAACACTCCCAGCTTATGTTACATGCCCCCACCTCATCCTTCTAATAGGTAAGGTACATGTTAGGCACAGCTCTTATGCTGTTTCCTGGATTTTTTAGAATTCCTGGATTCTGAGGTCCTTGTAGCAAGTCTGTGTCTTACTCATCACTTGACTTCCACAAGAGCTAGCACAGAGCTTGGCACACTGTGGGCAGTTATCGGGGCATGCAGTTACAGTGGTACACTGTCGGCAGTGTGCTGATGGTTGGATGAGGCCACAGCAGGGGAAGACTTTTCAGATAACACTTCCTTGAATCCACAAGAGCAAGTTGGCCAAGAGATGATACACTTGCCCCCAGCCCCTCCTCAATCAGACAATGTTTCTACTCAACCTAAACTTTGGTATTTTTCCAGCCACACACACACACACACAAAATGCATCTAGCAGAAGTTTGGCTCCAAAAAATTCAATAACCACTGCAACTGAGAAAGAGGATTTTGCCCAACCCCCTTAGTAAACCAGATAGTCTTATGCTGGGTGAGGTTCTTATTCATCTCACAGTTTGCCATCATTCTATCTCCTGACCCTATCCTCACTACCAAATGATTTTTAATTTCTGGAAAATACTCACAAGGACCTTACCTCTAGAGAGCAATGGCTACACTTAGGGGCAAAAGTAAAGAATGAACTTTCCCTCTCCCCTTGCCCACAACGTGGGTTTGGAGGTCCCTCATGAGTGACTCCATGAATGTTCACCTCATTCCTGAGGATTTGTGCTAATCAATTATAACCCTGTTTGATCCAGGTCACCAGTTTCTGACTTGCTGCTGTACACTGGACATCACTAAAAGGAAATA
The DNA here is from genome assembly GCF_028858775.2 of Pan troglodytes. NCBI lineage: Eukaryota > Metazoa > Chordata > Mammalia > Primates > Hominidae > Pan > Pan troglodytes. The sequence continues at coordinate 64,555,201 of NC_072417.2, read as the reverse complement.
GGGAATGCATTCCCAAACTTACTTGACAGACTGTCTCAAAGGACTAGTGTCCTCTGAAATATATTTTAGTAAATGCTGCTTAAGAAACTATTCAATCTTGACATTTGCACAACTAATGTGCCAGATATTCCAACACATTGTCTTAGGATCCAATGCTTCATTCTATTTCCAGGGCAAGCTATGGAGTTAGGGTAGAGGGAAGAATAGACCCCATTTAATCAGGATGACCTCATTTCCGTGAGACTTCTGAGGGAACCCAGTCCCTCAGAAAAGGTGAAAAGTAGGAAGTACTGTAGAGATTATATCTAATGCTCTTGTTTCTCAGCAAAGAATTGTAAGTGCCAAATAGCTGGGAAAAAAAAAGTGTCTAACTTCACAGCCACACAGTCATGGAGCTAGGATCCAGAACGAGGTTCTAATTCAAATTCAGAAGTCTTTCCACTACACCATGCTGCCTTCAAATCATTTATTATATCTGTAAGATACATAATACTTTCACCTCCACAACAGAATAACAATATGTAGTAATGCCACTGGGTGGTTAATGCATCCTAAGTAGGTAATGTACTTCTGCAAAATCTCCCTAGATCTGTCCTCTCTGTTTCAGAGATCCTTTCACTGACAGGCACAGTGGCTCACACCTGTAATCCCAGCACTTTGGGAGGCTGAGGTGGGCGGATCACTTGAAGTTAGAAGTTTGAGACCAGCCTGGCCAACATGGTGAAACCCCCTCTCTACTAAAAATACAAAAATTAGCTGAGTGTGGTGATGTGCACCTGTAATCCCAGCTACTCGAGAGGCTGAGGCACAAGAATCGCTTGAGCCCAGGAGGCAGAGGTTGCAGTGAGCTGAGATCATGCCACTGCACTCCAGCCTGGGTGACAGAGTGAGACTCTTGCCTCAGAAAAAAAAAAAGCAAAGACCCTTTTATAACCATCCCATTTTTCCATCTCAATCTCACTATCAAGTGATTTTTAAATTCTAGAAATTATACACTAAGCACTGGAAGGCAGTGCTCACCCTTTGGGGCAGTCAAATAAAGCCTTCCCCTCACTCTTTATGCATCACGTGACTTTGGAAGTACTTGATATTCAAATATTGCTAATTCTAATAATGTCTCCCTCAAAGCTGTTTCTGACCCATGGAACTATTCTGCGTTGATTGTCCCATCCACAGCCAAATTTCCTAAAAAATGATGTACTATCTGTCACTTCCTCACATGCTGTTCACTCTTTTTCATTCAATCTGGCAAACTATCAATAGCTGGTGAGTTTAATTCGTTCACATTTATTGTTGTTGATACATGTGGACTGGGTTTCTGCCATCTTACTTCGTGTTTTCTATTTATTTTAATTTACTTTTTCCTTGCTTCCTCCTTTTCTTGTATACTACACTGTCAGGAGCTGAGGGAGATTGTGTTTTTGTTATTAGAAAAAGAGAGAATGAATACTGAGTAGGAAAAGTGAGAATTTTACCCCATGCTGTTCAAATAATGTAAAACCAACTTTTTCAGGAGCACCAATTATGAACATTACATTAATTGCAAATCTTTCTTTTCTATTCATTATAGCAAAGCTGGCAGACCTCTCATTTTCTAACATTTCACAATATGTTTCATTTCTCCTCAATTCGTTTAAAATTTAGGCCAGGTGCAGTGGTTCACATCTATAACCCCAGCACTTTGGGAGGCCAAGACAGGCAGATCACTTGAGGTCAAGAGTTCAAGACCAGCATGGCCAAATGGTGAAACTCTGTCTCTACTAAAAATACAAAAAATTTGCCAGGCATTGTGGTGCACACCTGTAATCCAAGCAACTTGGGAGGCTGAGGTGGGAGGATCACTTGAACCAAGAGTTAGAGGTTGCAGTGAGCCAAGATCGCACCACTGCACTCCAGCCTGGGTGACAGAGGAGACTCCATCTCAAAAAAAAAATATATATATATATATATATACACACACAATATGTTTTTACTATTTTAGTGGCTACACTTAAAATTTTACCAGAAATATTTAGCATAACAAAGTCTAAATTATTCAGTATCTTAAATCTATCCACCCTTCAATAAGACAAGGGTCTTAGAATACTTCATTTTCAATCACTGCCTCTCAATATATGTGTTCTTATCATCCAGCATTTTAGTTCTGTCCTTTCTGTTATCTCACGAATTTGACATTGTCACCATCAACTTCATCACCATTCATCATTATAAACAGACAATGCTTATTTACATTTACCGACATGTTTTCTGATTTATTCACTCACCATTCCTTCTTACATCTCAGATATTTTTCCTGGATCATTTTCCTTTTGAAGTCCAATCCTTTAGAAGTTTCCTTAGTGAAAGTCTGCTGGTGATAAATTCTTGGCTTTTGTTAAACTGAAATTTTATTTTGTAGTCTCACTACTGTATAGATAATTCTAAACTGGTGGTAATTTTCCTTTGGCATTTTGAAGATATTATTCCATTGTCTTCTATCTTTTGCTGTTGTTAGAAAGTCCACCATCAATCTAATAGCTGCTTCTTTGTTCATGATCTGTCCTTTTTCTCTAGCTGCTTTCAAGTTTTTATCTTCATTTGAGGGCTCTGCAATTTCATTATAATATATCTAGGAATAGATTTATTTTTATTTATCCCAAATGAGATTTGTTTTGCTTCCTGATTAAGAATAACTTTTATCAATTACAGAAATTATTTCTTCAAATATTTCCTCTCTCCCATTTTCTTTGTTATCTCCTTTTGTGAACCTGATAAGACATATGTCACACATTATCATGTGATTCTCAATGTCTCTTGTCTCTCTTTACTATTTCTCAATCTTTATCTCTTCAGGCTTCATTCTTTATAATTTTTTAGACCTATCTTCCAATTCACTAATTCTGTCTTCATCTTCCTCTTGTCTATTGTTTAACACATCCACTGAGGTTTTAATTTCAACTATTATATTTTATTTCTAAAATGTCTATTTTCTACCTTTTAAAATCTGCCTGACATTTTTATGACTTCTTATTTCTTGCTCATAGTTCATTTCATCTTTTGTATCTGTAGGCATTTCACACTTAGTTGCCCTATATTCTATATCCAATATTTACAATATTTGAAGTCCTTGGAGATCTAAATCTCTTGTTTCTATTCTACTAATTCCCATGCATAGTGGTTTGTTTCCTTGTATGTTTTGTAACGTTTTTACTGTAGGCTTATATTTTATAGAACTTAATCTTGGGAATTCTGAGGGCCTAAACTGGAAATATTTTCCTCTAGGCAGGACATGTTTACTCCTGTCAGATTCAAGGGACCCTACTGACTGGGTCTTGACCCTTTCAGCTCCTCTCGTTTGCCAGGGTTCCAAGATCTAATCTCTCATTTGCAGAGCTGATATTATATTTGCCTGCCAAGAAGTCCACCTGTTTAGTTTGCTTATTGCTCACAGCTCCCTCCTTCCTGATCTGTGTTTAACTCCCTGATTTATGCACAATTTTTATTTGGTTTTGTTCTTCCTCTTGGTGATTTCTCTTATTTTCAAAAGTAAGATGTTAATTAATTATTAAAAATTAAGGCTAGGCATGGTGGCTCGATTCTGTAATCCCAGCACTTTGGGAGGCTGAGGTGGGTGGATCACCTGAGCTCAGGAGTTTGAGACCAGCCTGGGCAACATGGCAAACCCAACCCCTACCAAAAGCACAAAAAATTAGCCAGGCATGATGGCATGCCTCTGTGGTCCCAGCTACTCAGGAAGCTAAGGTGGGAGGATTGCTTGAGCCTAGGAAGCTGAGGTTGCAATGAGCCGTGATCCTGCCACTCTGTCATCCAGCCTGGGTGACAGAGTAAGACCCTATCTCAAAAAAAATTATTAAAAATTATAGTTGATTGTATTTAGCATGAAGGCCTTTCATAGTATTTTGTTTGCTGTACCATCAGCCCATTGATGCTTCAGCCCAATGTAGCCTGGGTCTGACCTCCTCACTCCATTATAACTATGCTCACAAAAGTCACTGGCAACCACATATCATATCTAGTGGCTTCCTCATTCCAGCATTCATCCAAATTGACATCGTTGTAGCATTTGTTAATATTAGCCACTAATGCCTTGTTAAAATTCTGTGCTCCCTTGGTTTTTGCGACAGCTCTCTCTACCTCCTCCACCTCTGGTTATTCTATTTCTCTGGTTATTTCTCCTCCATCTTTTCACTGACTCCAATTCCTCTATCCAAGCCTTAAATAAACGCATTCCCCAGGATCCAGTTCTTCACTTTCTGTCATGCTCTTTTCCTGGCCTCCCAAAATCACTTCTTGGTATCAATTAATGCCCATTCAAACTTATCCATCCAAATATTCATGATGCCTAACCCATATCAGCAGCCCAGGCTCTCACACAAATGCCATTCACAGACCCGCCTGAGTCCCACTAGCACCCCAAGCTGACTACATCTAAAATGAAACTTATTCCATCTACCCACAATTGTTAAAAACTTGCTCTTTGTCCTTTGTCCTCTGTCTGTGGTGATAGCGTGTCAATTACCAAAGTCGCTCAAGCTAGAAGTCACACTACCCTTGACTTCGACATTCCCTCCACCCATGAGGTGTCTTTGTCAATTCTTCCTATCTATCACAACTGCTATTCCCTTGATTCAGATCTTCTTTTTATCTTGTCTGGATTCTATCAACAGCTCCCTAACTCATCTTCCCCATCCTCCTCACTCCATCTTCGTGGTGATATTACCACAATCTGATCACATTATCTTCCTTCCTTGACTAAAGAATTACATTTATGATGACTATAAATACTACTTACAGTTTCCAAAATTCTATGATATAAAAAGTAAAAGGCATAGAAGATATATAGATACGCTAAAAATATGCAAAAGAATAGATATGTGTAAAAGATAGACATAAAAATACACCAACTAGTAGTTGGATTGAGGTGATAAAATTCACCATGGATTTTTCTCTTTTGTCTATTTTTCATAATGAGGTTATACTACCTTTTCAACTGAAAAAATAAACTTATTTTTTAAAATTAAAACTCTGATGCATTCCCATCACCTATAGCAGAATTTTCTAAAGTGCTTTGAGATGTTAACCGGTCTTGAGTGAAGAAAAACAAAAAGGAAACTGATGATCAAATAAATTGAGGAAATACTTGACAGACAAAGTTAAACAGGTCTCTTTGCTGCATGATTTCTTGGGGTTTTTGAATTATTAATGTTCCTTATGAATCTTCAAATGGGGGCAAGAGTATTCAGTGATACCCAAAGTGATTTTATCTTTAAACCCTATTTCTGCAGAATATATCAAAGGACAGAACACTTTTTTAGAATCTCTGCCCTGTAGGAAAAAAGAATGTAACCTACAAATCTTTTCATAGCCTGGCTCTGCCTGCTTTTCAGACTCCTTCCCCACATCCTCTCTCCCCAGTCTGTATTAGGTTTCTATTGCTGCTTCAACAAATGACCACAACCTTGGTGGCTTCAACAACACAAATGTATTCTCTTACAGTTCTAGAGGTTGGAAGTCCAGCACAAGTCTCACTGAACTAAAATCAAGGTGTCAGCAGGATCGTGCTCCTTTCTGAAGGCTCTGTGGGAGAATCCCTTGCCTTGCCTTGCCTTGCCTCTAGTGTTTCTGGAGGTCACTCACTCTTCTTGGCTTATGACTTCTTTCTCCATCTTCAAAGCCAGTTGAGTTCAGAGTGAGTTGCGTCTTTCTCACCTTGCATTACTCTGACTCCTTCCTCTGCATCCTTCTACTTTCAGGGACATTTGTGACTACATTGAGGCCCCCTGGATAATCCAGGATAATCTCCCTATTTTAAGATCACCTTATTGGCAACCTTAATCCCATCTACAAAGTTAATTCCTTTTTGCGTGTAAGGTAACATCTTCACAGGTACCAGGGATTAGGATGTGGACATTTGGAGGGCAGGAAGCATATTCTGCCTACCACACCACCTTTTACATTTCCCTACCTTTCTTCCATAATACCCTCTACACTTTTCACCGAAGCCACCTGTTATTCTCAGAGAGAAAATTGTTCATACCTCTACTTTCCTCTATCTCTAATACTCATTCCCAGCCTCACCACTGTCTTACCTATCCAGAGCATTCCTACTTATCCATTGAAGTCTTGTTCAAATCTCACTTCCTCTATGAATATCTCCCTGAATCCTCCAAGTACAATGGGACACTCTGGGCTCCTATATTATTTTGTTCATGTCACCAAGATAACACTCATCATACTGTATTGCATTCATAATAATATAACAGCTAATACTAATTGAGCACTTACTAATGTGCCCATCACTGTGCTATGTGCTTCACCCACATTATCTCATTTTCTCCTCATAGCAACCTTATCAGGTAGGCATTATTGACCCTTCATTCTCCTCCTCCAGCCCTAGATGATGAGCATTTACAATGTGTGAGCCCTCCATGCCTCCTTCTGTTCCACACCATCAACACCTCACTCAAGCTCAGTTCATTTGGATCTGTTGAACTGCACTGCTAGTTCCCTGAGCCAAAAAAGTATTACTGGCCACCCTACTAAATGCTGGAATGAAAGCTTTCCTGTAGGTCACACTAAAGGCCTATGACATCTGATCTGTCTTGAGTCTTGGGATCAGGAGCAAATATGTCTGAACTTGGTACATGACAGATCACAATGCAGCCCAGCTGTGTGAAGAGCAGCACACAAAGCCCTCAATGAGCAAGAAAGAACAGCTCGTAAGGCAAGTGCTGCATCAAAAGCAGATTTCTGCTGTAGCACCTGCAGACACCACTGTGGCGTCCAGTTGGTCATGCACCCCTTCTAAAAGAATGAGCCATCCAGGCCAGGCGCAGTGGCTTACACCTGTAATCCCAGCACTTCGGGAGGTCAAGGCGGGCGAATCACTTGAGCTCAGGAGCTTGAGACCATCCTGGGCAACATAACAAAAACCCGTCTCTACAAACAAATACAAAAATTAGCCATGCATGATGGTGCATGGCTGTGGGTCCCAGCTACTTGGGGGGCTGAGGTGGGAGGACTGCTTGGACCCAGAAGGCAGAGGTTGCAGTGAGTTGAGATCGCGCCACTGCAATCCAGCCTGGGTAACAGAGCAAGACCCTACCTCAAAAAAAAATAAAGTAAAATAAAATAAAATAAAAAAACAGCCATCCATCACTGGCTGATGATTCAGCCCTTAAATCAACCATGGAATAAATATTTGTTGAGTGTACCCGGTTACATAGTAGTATAGAATAAATTCACTGATTAATAAGCACATTGGCATATTGAATGGCAACATTTCTTCATATAATAATAGTTCCTGAAGACATGCCACAGTGGGGGCACAGACAATGAATAAAACCAGGCTCCTGCCTGTGAGGATGTCATAGTTCCATAGGAATAACAGACCAGAAAACAAATCTGTACAATTGGACTGTGATGGAATAATAAAACCCCTGGACAAAAAAAAAAGATTTGAGCTTATTTATTGCATAAGCCTCAGGTTCCTCACATTTGCACTGGGGATAATAATAGTATCTACCTCTATAGGGTTTGTGTGAGGATCATAAGAGTTACGCATTTAGGGAGCTCAGATGGACAGGAAGACATAGGGGGAGTTTTGTTTTGGTTTGGTTTGGTTTGGTTTGGTTGTTTTTTTGTTTGCTTGTTTGTTTGAGATGGAGTCTTGCTCTGTTGCCCAGGCTGGAGTGCAATGGCATGATCTTGGCTCACTGCAACCTCTGCCTCCTGGATTCAAGCAATTCTCCTGCCTCAGCCTCCCGAGTAGCTGGGATTACAGGTGCCCACCACCACACCCGGCTAATTTTTTGTATTTTTAGTAGAGACGGGGTTTCACCATGTTAGCCAGGATGGTCTGTATCTCCTGACCTCGTGATCCGCCCGCCTCGCTTCCCAAAGTGCTAGGATTACAGGCGTGAGCCACCGCGTCTGGTCCACAGGGGGAGTTTTCTGTAGAAATAGTCTCATCGCAGGGGTGCCTATAAGGGAAAGGATGGTCCTTGCTGCTCTGCCCTAGGGTTTCTCTTTGACGCCAAGTTATGCCACAGATGATGTTAGCCTGAAGAACTTGGACTGAGCTGTTTACAGCCAGTAATTTCATAATCCTTAACAAAGAAAGTGTAATAGATGGTTAACACTTGTGCAGGGTATTTGTGGGGGCTTTGGGGGATGGAGGAGGTTACTGATTGTATTTATTGTGACTCTGAATCTTTAATAATAAAACAAATGTAAAAAAAATGTTTGCCATCAGACTAGAAGTTCCAATAAACGAAGCGGCAGAAATCAGTGGCTATTCGTTTTATCATTGAGGAAGTTTTAGACTTTGAAGGATAATAAAGAAATGGACAATTAAAAAAATTAAAATAAACAGCCCAGAACAGGGTCTGGCACCTAGAAAAGTCTGATTCATGTTGACAATGCACAAAGTTCTGTGGAAGCAAACATGGGGACAGGTGCTCATGCAGAGCTAGGAAATGCTTCCTGGGATTGGTGATGTTTAGCCTGGGCCTGGAAGGATAAGGAAATGTTCACCCACCCAGAGAAACAGGATAAGAAGAATTTAGGCTTAAACTTTCAGAGTTTTGCTTAGGGAAGAAGAGTTTAGAGGAAATAGCAAAGACAAACGCATTAAGATTTGAGCTATGCCAGGCGCTGTGGCTCGCGCCTATAATCCCAGCACTTTGGGAAGCTGAGGAGGGCGGATCACCTGAGGTCGGGAGTTCGAGACCAGCCTGACCAAAATGATGAAACCCCATCTGTACTAAAAAACACAAAATTAGCCGGGCGTGGTGGCACATGCCTGTAGTCCCAGCTACTCAGAAGGCTGAGGCATGAGAATCGCTTGAGCCCCAGAGGTGGAGGTTGCAGTGAACCGAGATCACACCACTGCACTTCAGCTTGGGCTACAGAATGAGACTCCATCTCAAAAAAAAAAAAAAAAAGATTTGAGCTACAGAAATAATGCTATTTGTCCATCAAACCCATTTCTTTGTCCTCCTGGGCACACAACTCAACTACATTTCCCAGCCTCCTATGCAGTTATCAGGGCCACACAATTGAGTTCTAGCCAATAAAATTGGAACAGAGTGATATAAGATCTGGTTCCTAAAACTTCCTAAGAATCCACCTATACATGTTTTTTTGTTTGTTTGTTTTGTTTTGTTTTGTTTTGTTTTGTTTTTGACAGTCTCCCTCGGCCACCCAGGATGGAGTCCAGTGGTGCAAGCTCAGCTCACTGCAACTTCTGCCTCCCAGGTTCAAGCGATTCTTGTGCTTCACCCACCTGAGTACCTGGGATTTCAGGTGTGTGCCACCATGCCCGGCTAATTCTTATATTTTTAGTAAAGACGGAGTTTTGCCATGTTGCCCAGGCTGATCTCAAACTCCTGGCCTCAAATGATCTGCCTACCTCAGCCTCCCAAAGTGCTGGGATTACAAGCATGAGTCACTGCGCCTGGCCTCATCCATACACTTTATCCTCTCATCTCCTGGCTGGATGGCTCCAGGGTGAACTTAAAATCACTTGTAGAGATGAAAGAAGCCTGGATCCCTGAGTTATTGCTTGGAGGAGAGCTGCCCAGGAAAGCTGCCAAACCAGGAATGTCACGTTAGACTGAGGAAAAGCAGTATATAAAGTTTTATTGTGTTAAGGCACTGAGATTTCAGAGTGTATCTGTTACCTCAGCAGAGCCTAGCATTACTTACCTTAATACAATATAAAACCTTATCTTGAGCTTAAACAATAACTAGGAGTTGTTCACTAAAATTTAGATTCGTATGAGAAAAGGCTGGAAAGGTATTTGGGAATCAATTTGCAAAGGAGCATAAATGCCTCACTAAGGACTTTGGGCCTTATCCTACAATCAATGGGAAGTTATTAAAGGTTTTGACTAAGGCAATAGCAAAATCAAAGGTGTGCTTTTGAAAGATCACCCTGCAACAGGGAGGAAGGAAAACCTGGGTGGAAGTGGGGCTGAAAGTGGAAATTCAGTTATTAAAGACCATTAGTTAGTGAGGCCTTGAAGGCAAAGAGTGTATCATGCCCAGCATTGTCCCAGGACTTAGCCCAGTGCAGGTTCTCAGTGCAGCTGGGTGGTTGGAGATGGATGGGTGGACGGGCAGATGTTATTACAGAAATCCTAGTGAGAGATGATGAGGCATGAACTAGAATGGTGGCAGTGGGGATAGAGAATAAGGGACAGACTGGAGATGTACTTAAGGAGTCTGAGTAGACAAGGCTTGGGGACCCATTGGCTGTAGAGATGATGAATTTCCAAGAAACATCAAGTTCTGGGTCTTGAAGTCCGAGCCTAGAGCCAGGGAAGATAAATAGTAGAGGAGAGCCCTGTCATGAGCCAGATTTTCAGAAGGACCATCTCGAGAGCTGGCCTTTTGCCAGACTTTCAAGACATATTTTCCTACAATCTCTGCAAAAGGCTTTGCATCCCCCACAGAGACAGAGGAATTAAAAGAAGCAGATGTATCCATTTCCTAATATTTCCTGGCTGCTATTGCCAGGTCTGTGGAAGGTCTGTATTCTCCCTTCATTCCCCCTTGCTCCTTTCCTTGGGAAGTAGTGTTTTCTCACAAATTCTCTGCCTTAATCTTTTGGGGGTTCCTCACTTTTCTGATTCTATGATTCCTCATTTTGAAATTCCTCCCACCTTAGAAGTCAATGATGTTCTATGTCAGGAATCAATAAACTTTTTCTGTAAAGGTCAAGAGATTAAATATTTTAGGCTTTGTGGGCCATGCAGACTGCCACAACTCCTCAACTCTGTTGTTAAGCCATAGATAACATGTAAATGAATGAGCATGGCTGTTTCCCAATAAAATTTTACTTATAAAAACAGGCAGTGGGCCAGATTCAGCCTGTGGGCCACAGTTGGCCAACCCTGCCCTAGACAGACCCAAAGCCATATTGGAGTGGAAACCACAGCCAGCAAGGAGAAGACCCGATCCCTGGTCTGCTTTTACTGTGTCACCATGAGCAAAGACTATAGAATCTCCCTGGACCCAAGTTCAGGGATAATAGGGATATTGTTATCAGTTATTCCTGCCGTCCCTGATATTGCAGACAAAACAACTGACTACTGTTACATGCCAACCATGTGCCAGGGACTTTCTACTCCATATTTCATCTAATCCCCAGAGGAACCCCATGATGTATTATCACATCCACTTTTCAGATGAGAAAGGCAGGTTTCAGAGAGGTTAAGTAAACAATGTCTGTATTAGTCTTTTCTCACACTGCTAATAAAGACATATCCAAGACTGGGTAATTTATAAAGAAAAGAGGTTTAACCCTCCACATGGCTGGGGAGGTGTCACAATCACTACGGAAGACAAAGGAAGAGCAGAGGCATGTCTTAGATGGCAGCAGGCAAGAGCGTGTCCAGGGGAACCTCCCTTTATAAAACCATCAGATCTCATGAGACCTATCCACTATCACCAGAACAGCAGGAGAGAAACCTGCCCCCATGATTCAATTACCTCCCACCAGGTCCCTCCCACGATACATGAGGATTGTTACAATTCAAGGTGAGATTTGGGTGGGGACACAGAGCCAAACCATATCAATGTCACATTGCTAAAAAAAATAAATAAAATAATAATAATAATAAAAGATAGAGCTAGGATTTTACTGTGGATCCACCTAGTTCCAAGTTCAACCCCCTTCCAGTATATCATACTGTTCCCCAAAGAGAGCTACTGCCAGGGAAAAGCTAGCTGACCAGCTCTGGCCAGAGAGGCCCTCAACATCATCATCACTTCCCCAGGTCTGGTCCTCAGCTTGCAAGGTGAAGAGTTAATTGACCTGTCTCTCTTGGACAAACTCCCATTAACCAAGCTCATAAAAGACTTTTTATAAATCAGAATGCCAAAGTGTCTGTTTCTCATGGTGGATCCCATTCTTCTTTTTTTGTAACTAGAATGTTCCAGTCCCTAAATCAGTGCACACCCCTTCCCAATATCAGGACACACAAAGGTCAAATTAAAATCCCAGTGGGTGTGGAATCAGCCAGGGGAAATGCGAAGCCAAGGTGAGGCCCAGCTCATGATCCATCTCTGGACATAACAGGGCCTGGAATCCTCATGGCCCCAAATTCAGGTCTGAATGACCAGGACATTGCTGTCTACTGCACCTTTCTGTTCTCTCTCTGGCTCCTCATTTTCCCAGGAAGGAAAGTTGGTCATTGGTGGTGGAGGTATCTGAAGATGGACAGACATACAGTCTCTGCTTTTCAGACCTGTTGCTGTTCCTCTCCACAGAGATCTGGACTAATAGAGACAGGCCCAGAGTGCAGCATGAGAGATGCAGGTCAGACCCAGGGCATAACTTGATGGCTAAACACCTCCCTTTTAATGGCTCATTCTTCCTTTCTTTAATAAGTGTTTATCTTATTCCAAATACAAGTTCATTTTAGGAAACTTCAAAACTACACTAAAGAAAATTATTATAAATCAGCCATAATCCACCACCTCAACATAATTGACTGAAGACTTGGTCAATATTTTGGAATACAGACATTCAACCTTTTTTCTATACATGGTAGTATATATACACATAAGTATGTACATATATGCATATATATATATATACACACACACACATACACATATATGCTTTCATAAGACTGGCACTGTGTTGTATATGCTTCCTGGTCACTTTTTTCTTCACTAAATAATATGTGGCAAACAATTTCTTTCTTTCTTTCTTTCTTTCTTTTTTTGAGACAGAGTCTTACTCTGTTGCCCAGGCTAGATTGCAGTGGCACGATCTCGGCTCACTGCAGCCTCCGCTTTCCAGGTTCAAGCAATTCTCCTGCCTCAGCCTCCTGAGTAGCTGGGATTATAGACCTGCACAACCACACCCAGCTAATTTTTGTATTTATAGTAAAGACGGGGTTTCACCGTGTTGGCCGGGCTGGCCTCGAACTCCTGACCTCAAGTGATCCACCCACCTCAGCCTCCCAAAGTGCTGGGATTACAGGCATGAAGCACCACACCCAGCTGGTAAACAACTTCTAATGCTGCCATCTTGCCTTCTTGATCATTCATTTAATGGTTGCATGATAGCCCATTACAAGTATGTGCCATAATTCATTTTCCCAGTTCCCCTTCTGTTGGACTCCTTCTTCCTTTAGCTGCATTAATATTCACCAATTTGACAATAGCTTGTCCTGGGAACCTTCAAGTCTCTTAATCCCTTGCTTTATTTTTATTAGTCATGCTCTCTGCCTCTCCTATCTGAGCCATTCTTCCTCACAGCATGCTCTGGGGTCTAAATAAGGTGTGCACATTAACGCCCTCTGTGTGCGGTAAAGCATGGTCCCCAGGGAAGCGCTGATTGAGCCTGCATATGAGAAACCGACAGGAGGCTGGGATTAGCACCAGGGAAGAAGGTACCATGGAGTGGGGTTGGGGAATGACCTTGGGTTTTCTATCCCTGGCCTCTCCCTCCAAGGAACTCCAGAAATGCACACCAGAGAACAAGGGAGTGGGACTGGGCAGGCAAAGGCCAAGGTGCATCAGTGCCCAGCGCCATCAACTGGGACAGCTCACGGTGCTCCTGTACTGACTACAATCACCCATGCAAACACACACACACACACACACACACACACACACACACACACGTCAGAGTCTGCCAAGAATATGAAGCTCCTCAATGTCAATGTCAGAGTGAGAGAGTCCCCTTCTTCCTGTGGCTGCTAAGAGAGCAATGAGCATCTGGGCTCTGGATTCAGACTCTCTGGGTTTGAATTCCCAGCTCAAATCCTACCAACTACATGGCCTTGGGAACACTGCTTAATTTCAACACTGTTGTACACTGCGCCTTTGTAGATTGGTGACAAAATAATGTCTACCTTACAAGACTATTTGAGAAGCATGAAATAACATATATTAAGTGTTAACATATGTGCCCAGCACCTGGTAAAGGCTTAGCAGGCATGAGCTATTATTATTATTATTATTATTATTGTTATTGCTGCTGTTGTTAACAAAGGTTAAGTGACATCTCAGAGCCAGCTACACAGAGAAGAACCTGAGCCTTGATAAATTCCAGCTCACTAAGTCCCATAACAACTCCATTATCACAGCCATAAACCACTGGGGGCACCTTCAGCACACTGGCTGATATAATGCTCTACTCTGGATGACAGAGGCCGGCCCATAAATAAATCAGACCAAGCTTCAAAGCCAGAGCATGCAGCCTCCTAAAACTTAGCAGTGCGCTTGTCATTTCAGCTTCCACCCTTTTTCCATCAGCAGGGTCCCAGGGCCTAGGTTTCCACAACCTGTCACCACTCGCAGGTCTAATTAGGAAGGGAGGCTGGGTATGGGAGTAGGCACTTCTAACCCTAGCTACTCAGGAGGCTGAGGCAGGAGGATCAGTTGAGCCCAGGAGTTCCAGGCTGCTGTGAGCTATGATTGCACCATTGTACTCCAGCCTGGGCAGCAGAGCAAGACCCCATCTCTTTAAAAAAAAAAAGGGAAAAAAAGAAAAAGAAGGGAAGTGGAAAGTATCATGGTGGAAGCAAAGAAAGGCACAAGTAGGAGGTGTGTGGGGATGATGTAATTGGCAGTGGAGCTATCTGAGGATGCACAGACCATATAGTCTTTACTTTTCAGAGCCTGTTGCCGTTCCTCTCCACAGTGATCTGAGCTAATAGAAACAGGCCCAGAGTACAGCATGAGGGATGCAAGTCAGACCTACGACATAACCTTATGACTACAACAACAGTTAAAACAGTGGCTGAGAAGTCAAAGTTGTTTTAGCGTATCTTTCCTCCAGGGTATCATTAAAAAGAAAGACAGATTGGATCTCCCTGGTTCAGCCAGACTTCCCCGGCAGAGAGGAAGAAGAGGACGGTGAAATGGGGAAGAGGAGGCAGTGAACAAAATAGGAGGGAGACACATGCTGTACCTGTTGGTCATATGCTCACTTTACTCAGAGATCAATTGCATAACAAGTTCATATGCTCTGAAGTCAATCATGACATTAATTCCAAAAGGAGATTTATTTCCTCGCCTGAGTTGAAAGTCCTGTATTGACACATGTCTGCTACTTGGCACCCTTCTTGTAAATTAGTGTCTCTTTCCATCAGGGTCTGCATGCTGATGAGAGCAGGTGGTTTTTAGTAGCAGAATCAGGCTCCGGCTGCATGGTTTGAAATTACACCCCGGCGTGCAGCTAGATCCCAAGCAATTCACTCCTTCTAGGCTGACAACATCACCACCACCCACCCCACCCCACCCCACCCACCATGGGAGAAGGTGATCTTCCTGAGCTCTATGAAACAGAATGGGGTTCCTTCCCTGCTCCCTCATTCTCTTCTTCCCACACTCACTTCTTCCTGAGTCAAGGTCTTTGGTAAGGCTGAAAAAGAGGCACTTTGTTAGGATAATGACACCCCCGGGTTCTCCTTTAAGAGGCTGTAGATAATGACAAAGCAAGGGTTTTTGGTCATATGGAGGTTTCACTCAGAAGACTTGGCAAGACCTGCAGTGCCCAGGGTTGGGCCTACGGAAGCCCTTCAAGGTGGAGCTGCGACTCTGTGGGGAGAAGCAAGAGCCTGAAAAGACCAAGACGATCCCAGAGTGGGAAGCGGACAAGAAGGAAGGGGGTCAGAGAGAAAACAGCCTCCCAGGCATCTAGTAATGGGAGTTCGATATGGACAGAAAGTTGGTCAAACGAAGCAGGAAGGAAATGGCTTATACCCTCTGGACTTTGTGTGTTTTTCTTGGTCGAGTGAGGGTAAGACTTTCATTCTGGCAATAGTCCACATAACCACACCCCACCAGATGTCATGGACATTACCAAGGGCTTTGTCCTACACCAAGACTCTGTTTGTCTTTTTCTGGTGGCACACTGAGAGCCCAAGAAGGACCACATAATAAGAGTAACAGCAAATAAGGATTTGGAGTTTACTGCCTTTCAGGTGCTGGTCCAAGCACTGTATGCATATTAATTTATCTAGTTTTCTCCACAGCCCTCTTACAAGCATAGCTCATATCCCCATTTTATAGATGAGGAAACTGAGGAGCAGAGAGGTTAAGGAATTGCACAAGGCCACACAGCTAGGCAGTGGATGAAGCTGGGATTCAAATCCAGGCAGTCTGGTTTCAAGGAAAGGCCGTGGGCCAGGATCAGCGCTGAGGAATAGAGCTTGAGGCCATGTCAAGGAGTTTGGAACAAGGAGATAAACAAGATAAATGGGAGAGGATGTCAGGGACAAACATGAGTCATAAGGGAAGACCTCATGAGTGCCTAGAACATCCTCTAGCATTCAGGACTTGTTTGGGGGTGCAAAGAGGTATGGGGCAATGCGTGTGGATGGTCTCACCCAGCTTGATGGGCCAGGAGTGGTAGATGTACCAGATAAGCAGCACATTAGAGAGTGAGATACTGACAGGTTCTGCATCTCCATCGACTACTCCTGCATGAGACCTTTTTGCCCTCTCTGATCCTTTCACTATATCAAATAGGAAGAGCCCACTAATGAATCAACACATATTAATTGAGAAGCTCCCATGGGCTAGGAACTGTCCTAGGTGCCAGGGGCATAGGGGAGTGAACAAGACACAGTCCTGCCCTTAACGTGCTTGCATTCAAATGCGCCCAGAGGAATAAATTTTGAGCAAGAAAAGGAGAGATAGGTTGGACCCATCCAAAGGGATGCTTTGAAAATAAAATTCCAAATACAATCTGGAAGCAAAGCAATGTTTTCACAGCCCTTCTGTGTCAATCTGCAGGGAATGTCAGCATTAAGAAAACCAATTTGATCACTTTAGGGAATTCTCTTGCACATGGTACAATAAGTCCTTTAAGGTTTAGCTAAACACCAATAAATTGTTCCAAAAATCTCATAATAATCAGTCATTCGGATCACTCTTCATGAATTCCGTATTTTTTTAAAGGGATATTTGAATGCACTTTGCAAATTATGGTGTCTTCCCTAAATGGTATCTAAAGTTCATGATAATTTTCAGTGACAGTATTTGTGTAAATATGGATGCCATTCATTCTTTTATATATTCCACAAGCGATTATTCAGTGCCTGCTCTGTGCTGGACACAGCATGCTGTGTTTGCCTTCAAGGATCTACGGCATAGCAGGGACACACAGAAAGAGCAGACAATTACAATATGGCCACGAGGCACTGAGTGGGGTGAGTACCCAGCACTAAGGGAGGCCTAGATTTGTGGAATAAGAGGCCACATGAAGCTAGGAATTCACATCCTAGCTAAGACCTGCAGGATGTATAGAGTGGCCAATAAAATACCCAAATAAGAATCCTGCTATCAGCTGGGCATGGTGGCTCACGCCTTTAATCCCAACATTTTGGGAGGCCAAGGCAGGCGGATCACTTGAGGTCAGGAGTTCAAATCCAGCCTGGCCAACATGGTGAAACTCCGTCTCCACTAAAAATACAAAAATTAGCTGGGCGTAGTGGCATACGCCTGTATTCCCAGCTACTTGGGAGGCTGAAGCAAAAGAATCACTTGAACTGGGAGGCAGAGGTTGCAGTGAGCCGAGATCATGCCACTGCACTCCAGCCTGGACGGCAAGGCGAGACTCCATCTCAAAAAAAAAAAAGAAAAAAAAAAGAATCCTGCTATCACTTCTGGAGAGAATAAAAGCTTCTGATTCAGAAAAGCCTAGGTGTAAATCATAGCTTACCAGTTGGGTGTTACTGGGCAAATTCCTTCATTTATGTGAGCCTCTGTTTCCTGATTTGGAAGATAAGCATACTAACATTCACTTTCCGGGCTCAGTTTAAGGATTACTTGTAAATTGCCCAGCACAGTACCTGGCACACAGTACATACTTAATAAGTGGGAGCCATTGTTTGCATGATAGTGAGAAGTCAATAAACAATTGTTCCTTTCAACAGACCAGGAGTAACCCTGAGCTGACAGACACAGGCAGCCAGGGAAAATAAAGTAAAAACATTACCATAATACCTCATTAAAACCTGACTTCGCTTTGGAAATGAGAAGATTTTTCCTCCCTCTTCTCTTATACATTGTGATTAACAAACCTACTCCAAAGTGGGAGAAATGCCACTTCCCCCTCCAATAAATAATAAGGTGAAATTTTTCTACATGCTCCGGGCCACCTCTGGTCTCATCTTTGTGAGCCAGCAGGAAGCCTCTCCTGAGTGCTGAGGGTGACTGTAATTGAATCATTTGGCATGAAATTGGGGAATGCACCATAATAAATCAGACCCACTCCTGTATCCTGAAAGAAGCAGACACCTAAGAGACCCGGATGCCAGATCTAGCTGGGAGGGCCCAGCTGCTGGGGCCATAGAAGGTTGCATGCATTTCTGCACAGTTGTTGAAAGGAAGACTATTGACAGGTCATGCCACCTATCCTTCTGACTCCAGAACACTGTGCACTCATCCAGCAGACATAGACAGAGCCTTTGATGTGTGCAGACGTGCTCAGGAAAGCAGATTGCTCAGGCAGCAAAAGCAGATAGTGGGAAAAGCAGAGGCTCTGAGTCTGACAGCCTAGTTCAGGACCAAACCTTTGTTCCATCTCTTGCTAGCTGTGTGTCTTTGGGCAAGTTGCTCAACCTGACTGAGCTTCCTCATTTGTAAAAATGAGGATTATAAAAATACAACCATATTAGTTTCCTATTGCTGCCATAATAAACACTGCAAACTTAGTAGCTTAACACAACACAGATTTATTCTCTTACAGTTCTAGAGCTCATAAGTCTGAATTCAGATTCACTGGGCTAAAGTCAAGATATCAGCAGGGCTGGTTCTTTCCAGAGCATCTGAGAGGAGAATTCATTTCCCTGCTTTTTCAGCTTCTAACAGCCACTTGTACTTCTTGGTTCGTGGCCCTTTCCTCCGTCTTTAAAGTACATCACTCCAACTGCTGCTTTATCACGTTGCCTTCTCTGACTCTGACCCTTTCGGCTCCTTCTTACAAGGAAGGGCCCTTGTGATTATACCAGGCTCATGTGGATAATCCAGGATAAGCCCAGTCTTAAGATCATTAACTTCTGTCTGCAAAGTCCCTTTTGCCGTGTAAGGTATCATTCACAGATTCTGGGATTAGGATGTGGACATATTTGTAGGGGTCATTATTCAACCCAACAATATTACCAAAGAACAAAACAAGATATGTAAAGCACCTAACACTATGCCTGGGACCCGACAGGCCCTTGGTAACCTTCCCTCCTTTCCTACTCCCCCTGGAGCCCCAGGGGACACTTGTGCCTGGAGGGATCATTGCAAAGGTGCGCCTTGCCTTTCATGCCATACTTACCATACCCTGTCTTCACAGCTGACTCATCGAGCTGCACTTGGAAGCTGCATAGCTTCCCACTGAGACTCTGACTGTTCCTG
The DNA here is from genome assembly GCF_028858775.2 of Pan troglodytes. NCBI lineage: Eukaryota > Metazoa > Chordata > Mammalia > Primates > Hominidae > Pan > Pan troglodytes. The sequence continues at coordinate 64,535,824 of NC_072417.2, read as the reverse complement.
ATTCTGTGATGAGGCACCTCTCGTCATCTGTGACATTCTTCTGGTCAGGGGTTGTTTGCTTTCAAGGAAAAGAAACTCTCTTGGGCTAGATTGAGTCATTGTAGGGCTACAAGAAGCAATCAAGCATCCAGAGACAGGAAACTGGGTCGCAAAGGACTGGGAAACTCCCGCAACTCTCCGTCTGGACCTTGGCACATCTCTGCTTCTCTCCACTTAATCCTCTCAAAAGACCAGCTTTGGGGCAAGGCTCTAGAGTCTCCCCTAATACCTTCAGTTTGCCAATGGGTCTCGCTGGCCCTGGCTCCAACTCTGGCCCCAACATTGCATGAACGTCCCTTGCCCAACACCATCCCATCCAGTCAGTCTCTATACCCTTTCATTCTGTTGATCAATAGAGATTGGTTGGCTTAATGCATTGGTGATACCCCTGAGTTAGGTGTCTGCCCCAGCTCAATCAGCTCTATGGTTAAGGGGCTGAGATGGCAGAGGACAGACCTAGACTCATATCTCTCTCCACACCTGGGAGAGAGAGAGCAATCTCCAAAAAAGGCAATCTGGGCCGACACTCACTCCAAAGCACAGATATTTGACAACCATCTTTTTTTTTTTTTTTTTTTTTTTTTTGAGACAGAGTCTCACTCTGTCACCCAGGCTGGAGTGCAGTGGCATGATCTCAGCTCACTGCAACCTCTGCCTCCTGGGTTCAAGTGATTCTCCTGCCTCAGCCTCCTGAGTAGCTGGGACTACAGGAGCGTACCACCATGCCCGGCTAATTTTATTTATTTATTTATTTATTTATTTATTTATTTATTTATTTGTATTTTTAGTAGAGACGGGGTTTCGCCATGTTGGCCAGGCTAGTCTTGAACTGCTGACCTCAGGTGATCCACCCGACTTGGCCTCCCAAAGTTCTGGGATTATAGGCGTGAGACACCATGCATGGCCGACAAACCACCCAATCTCTAAAAGGGATCCAGAACTCTGCTCATATTCAAAAGTAACCATTAGTTTTATTAGTGCTTGGAATACCCAAGAATCATTAATAACAAACTGCCTAATGATTAAGAATGAGAACTCCATGAATAGCTAATCACAAATTCCCACTTCCTTGCCCTGGAAGTGGCAGCCTAGTGTAGTAAAAGGCAACAAATGGGCCCAGGGTCTAATGCTGCCAGCTGCTCTGCCCCTAGAAGCAAAGATGTCCATTTCCTCCAAGGCTACAGAAAGCCCAAAACATACATGACAGTACCTAATTTGGGAACTTTAGAAATGTCTTTCTCTATTGTTAGACCTAAGACAATTGTTCAGCAAGAAAAGCCAGCCCTGCTGTCTGAGCTTTCAATGATTAATGCAAAAATTGCCCATTTAAGGAAATACAGAGTTGAGTCTGGATTCCAAAAAGCCAAAAATTAGAAGGCAGACAGAGAAAGAGATAGAATCTGATCCATTGATCAGACCACAACTTGCCCACACCCCACAATAATGGGAGATGGAGTCACCATGCCCTGGAAGTATCATTGGTGTCGTTTGTAACTAAGATCTTGTGGGCCTCATTGGCTGTTCTCCCAAAAAGGATGTGAGGACATCCCTGTGTAGGTGAGCCTCCTCTCATCCCCCTAGTCCACGGAAACGTAGCCAAATCAACATGAGCTTGCACCCATCTGGACCCCTTAGACCTCGTCTGTTTCAAACACACTGGAGAAATGGAGGTAGTTTAGACGACTCTTCATTGAAACGGTGGTACTCCTGCCCATGGGGGGAGATGGGAATCCTTCTAGGCCAGAGTTGGCGGGGTTCTGCCTCACTGCCGAGCCCAGCATAACGGAACACAGGGAATGGGAGTGAGATTCATGCTGTGTATGTTTATCAGCCCGTTTCCAATTTTGTGTCTGAAATCAAACAGCCAAGGATCTGCATGCTTTGAATTTTAATCTGTCCCTTTAGGGCAGTCACAGGTTATGAATACAGAGTTCCCGGCATGGTGAGCCAGCTATGTACATATATTTATCCTGTGTGTCCCTTTACCAAGGCCTCAGCATAGAGGTCCTGCTGGTCTTATTTTAGCCGAAATTCTTGTGCCAAAAAAAAAAGAGGCATTTTTATTTCCATCCAGTAAACACCATCTGACCATGCTCTGGAGGCAGCCAGGTAGCTGATGAAACTTCATTTCCTCTCTTGAACAGTGATCTGGTTTGACATCTCAGTCCCCAGGTGACCATGCTCGGAAAGAACTTCGTTTATCACTGATGTTTGGCCTCCACGAAAACAGATTCTTCATTTTCAAAATATCTTCTCCATGGTGGCAAAAAGAAACCAAATACTCATTCTATGGGGCCTCAAAATTGAAATTGAAGTTAAAATGAATATCAAAAAATAAAACATTAGAACTTTATGAGTAGCCATTGATTTTTAGATATTTTGAATGTATGGATTTCTTTTATGCGGACTTAATGTTATGCATTCCAATATCTTTGGCCACGCTCAGGATTTTCAAAAGTTATATGTTGTCTATAGATGTGAAGGTTGAGTTCTAAATTATGAAAAAAACAAAGAGATACTTTTTTTTTTTTTTTTTTTTTTTTTTGAGACAGGGTCTGGCTCTGTCGCCCAGGCTGGAGTGCAGTGGCATGATCTCGGCAAACTGCAACCTCCACCTCCCAGGCTCAACAGACCCTCCCACCTCAGCCCTGCAGGTGTGCACCATGATGCTTAGCTAATTTTTGTATTTTTTGTAGAGACAAGTTTGCACCATGTTGCCCAGGCTGGTTTTGAATTCCTGAGCTCAAGCATTCCACCTGCCTCAGCCTCCCAAAGTGGTAGGATTACAGGTGTGAGCCACTGTGCCTGGCCAAGATACATTTTTTGAGTAGGAAAAGATGATACCACAAGCAACTCTGGAAGTTTCCTGTAAATCAAAGCACCTGACATTCAACTTGGACTCTTAACCAAGTCTAAGTCTACATATTTAGCAAGTGTATAATGAATGGCTGATTGGGATTTAATCTTATTTAACTTGCAAATATGAAGAAAGAAAAAAATTGAGACAAGTTTTTTTTAAGGCAAATTGGTTTTATTTTTGCAGAATCAAAGGGCAGTGCAGCTTTCTTTCCCCATTTCAGGCTCTATTCAAGATGTCTGTTTAAATCTAATCAAAGGCTTCTTCCTTTGCATACCATATCAGTGTTTCTGAAATTATGGATGATCAACCACCATAAAGCTGGAAAAGCATGAAACCATGTTTTGTTTTGTTTTTAATTTAAGGTCTAGTTTGGCAAATGGATTGAATTATTTAGTGAGCCTACAAACTACATGTCAATTAAACTTCTTCTGGGCTTGGTAAAGAAAAAAAAACTCAACCTTCTACGAGGGGAAATCTTTGGCCATGAGCCACTTATGCAAACATAATTGTAGAAAAGAACCCCAATTTGCACACAGACATTTATTTTTGTACCTTTCCTACTTTAAATCAGTCTCAATGCTAAATGGGCGCCTTGCAGTTCATTGATTTCTTTCTCTGTTGCCTTCAAGGACGAGATTTCCTAGAAACAGAGTTACCAGGAGAATTAACTCTAGAAGGTAGATTGAAAACACTGAGAATAGTAGATTCTCCCACATGATAGGCAACAAGGCACTGTTCTGGAGCCAGGAGGGTAATCTCACTGGAAACTGAGGGAGACTGAAAGCCGTGCCCAGAAGCCTAAAATGAGAGGGCGGATCGCAAGTTCAGGAGTTCGAAACCAGCCTGGCCAACATAGTGAAACCCCGTCTCTACTAAAAATACAAAAATCAGCCAGGCATAGTGGCACATGCCTGTAGTCCCAGCTGCTCAGGAGGCTGAGGCAGGATAATTACTTGAACCTAGGAGGCGGAGGTTGTGGTGAGCCGAGACTGCACCACTGCACTCCAGCCTGGGCAACAAAGCAAGACTCCATCTCAAAAAAAAAAAAAAAAAAATGAGAAAGATATATTGGATCTACTCTTTGCTCTGCTTCTAATACCCTTCTTTAGCCTCTCCCGTCATCTTTTTCAGCTGGAAAAACTTCCCATCCTCTGAGCTCAGACAAATTGACACCTTCTCTCTAAAGCCTATTGGTTTTATTGGCCGAATGAGGATAACCTCAGAAGAGAAAGGGTTTTTTGTGAGGACGGATGAGTAATGGTCTGGAAAGGACCACGGAAGCAGGAGGGAAGCTAATAATCTACACCCCATTGACCAAAACCACTAGGCTTTGTCACACCCGACCCTATGCACCTTTTATCATGCTGTAACTTACTATGTTGTCTTCCCAGCTGATTCTACCTCCTCCCCACACTCAAAACCTGTGCCCATGAGCCCCCCAAGGTTCAGGACTATATCCCAGGATCTCACACAGAATAGAACCTGAGACATAATCATCTCTCAGAAAATCATCTCTCTGGTCTGTCCTTGTGGATTCTCACTCATGCTCATGAGTTCCAGCTTATCTTTACTCTCCCCCACTTGAAATCCATCCTCCCTTCCTGACTGCCTACCTGGAGAACTTCAAGCTTCAGCATAAGACAAAAGCCTAATAGAGACTGTTTAACCAACTTGCACAATTGAGAACAGAGTAAACTTGTAACTGTGTGTATATCCCCCAGGGCTCCGTTTCTCTGATTGAACCTAGTATTGTCTTTTTTTTTTTTTTTCTGTATGCTATGATGAATGGTGGAGGCCCTCTACTCTCAGACACAAAGAAAGACAGCCATCGATGTTCTCTAAATCAGGAACTATTGAGTATAACAGTGTCCAGGAAAATTCTAAAGGCAGGAATTCCTTCAGAATTCCTAAAGATGAAAATACTGTTGCACTCCCCAGCTCAGCCACAAATACTCCATCACGAGCCACGCTTTGGCACCTAAAATGTTTTTGACCTGATACCCAGAAATCTGTAGTCTTCTTTATTTTCCCTCTTACTGGCTTGCTCTTACCCTTAAACTCAAGACTGTGTGCCCAAACTGACTACGGCCAAATACACCAACCACAAAACAACCATTGCTGCTGATAAAATGTGTTTGAAAATGCTGATTCTTGACTGGCCTTATCCTGAAAAATGGCTGTACACTGGTGAGTGTCCACGTGTCATCTTCCTTTCCCCAAACGGTGTACCTCAACGTCTTTGAGTGTCTCCAGCCTCGGCCCAGTGTTCTGGACCTCCAGCCCACAGCCCCTTGGGAGAATTTGAACGTCTAAAGTAAAAAAATAAATAAATAAATAGTAAAGAATGCTGCTTTCCACTGTCTCTTCACTCCACAGAACCAATGGCAAGGGCAGCTCACAGTGGCCAGCAGGGAGGGTGAACAGAGGGAACAAGAGTCTCCCACAGGTCAGCCTCAGGACAAGCTCCCTCCACCTTGTGATGGTGGTTGCCAGCTCTTCTGCCTGCACTGTCTACCCATTCTCTCCACAGCGACTGCCCTGCTCCAGATATACACACACTCACAATACACACACACAAACACACACACACACACGGTTCATTCTTAGCACCTCCTACCATCCAATGCTCCAGCTGAACAAATGAGGTGGCTCTGTGATCTGTCAGTTTATCTAGGCTGAACATGATTTCCCAAAATTTCCTTCCCCGTGGCTTCCCATTAGGTTTGACCACAGGTTAGGGCAGAATCATCGCTGTTTTTGTAGCTCACAGGTTGTCACTTATCTGATGACTCACCTCATTGGCACGGGGGCAGCGTCAGGTCTGCAACTGTCCCACTTTTCCCTGGAGCCTCCTTAGCCCTCTCTGACTCGTGGGCCAGGCGTGCATTTAGCTCTGTGATGAAGGACTCCTACCTCCACCACAGTATGATCACATCATCCAGGCTGGAGACAGTGAGAATGCTGCAGGTTCTAGTCTGTCCTCGTGGGTTCTCACTCATGCTCATGGGTTCCAGCTTGCCTTTACTCTCCCCCACTTGAAATCCATCCTCCCTTCCTGACTGCCTGCCCCGAGAACTTCAAGCTTCAGCATAAGACAAAAGCCTAATAGAGACTGTTTAACCAACTTGCACAATTGAGAACAGAGTAAATTTGTAACTATGTGTATATCTCCCAGGGTTCCGTTTCTCTGATTGAACCTTGTATTGTCTTTTTTTTTTTTCTGTATGTTATGATGTTTTGGGGTGTGTGTGTGTGTGTGTGTGTGTGTGTGTGTGTGTGTCAGAGTCTTGCTCTGTCACCCAGGTTGGAGCACAGTGGTGCAATCTCAGCTCACTGCAACCTCCACCTCCCGGGTTCAAGAGATTCTCTAGCCTCAGCCTTCCAAGTAGCTGGGATTACAGGTGCCTGCCACCATGACCAGCTAATTTTTATATTTTTAGTAGAGATGGGGTTTCACCATGTTGGCCAGACTGGTCTCGACTCCTGACTTCAAATGATCTGTCTGCCTTGGCCATCCAAAGCGCTGGGATTACAGGCATGAGCCACCATGTCCGGCCATGTTTAGATATCTTAATAACGTTTCTAAGTGGGAAGAGACTGCCCCTCCCTGAGCTAGCCAGTTCTTACAGAGAGCAAAGGGATCAGCCAGGATGTGCCTTAGATACGCAAACCAATCAATATAGAGCCACACCTCTTCTATCTCGCTTGTGATCACCAGGAGACAATATTCCTCTGCCTTCATCATCCCAGAACTGGTACCAGGCAACTGAGGGCCATTGGTGCACACACACAAAGTTCATTCTTAGCAACTCCACCCTTAAGCTTGTAGTCCACTAAAATTATTTAAACTAGCCCATAGGCTGTGCCTCCCCTTTCTAGGACCTGAGAGTACAATCAGCTTTGTTTTCCTGAGGCTCTCCTGTGTCTCCTCTCGTGGCCACACCTAACTGACCATTACATTAAAAACACAGGACAAATCTTGGCTGATACAACATAAATGCTAGAAGACCCTTCTCTTCTCCATCTGCTCTGCATCCCCTGGGATTGGACTGCTGTGTCCCTCCTTTGGTCTCACTGCAATGAAAAGGCATTTTCTATCTTCTCTGCGGTGGATGTTATCTTTATTCATCCCATGCTCTTTCATTCCCATTCCTGGATTATACCCAACCTGGGGCCAATAAAAGAACCAAATATCCCTCAACAAACGTGACCCAAGCTGAGGCCATTACAGTCTTTTTACACTGGAGCTGACAGGGAATACTCTCTTGCTTTGGGGGTCATGGAGAATGCTCCCCTGAAGGAAAAGGGAATGAAACTTAATGAAATCCAGCAGAAAGAAATAGAGATGAGAGAGAAACTGACAGACAGAGACTCTGTTCTATCACACGCTCCTGATTTCTGTCATGACATCACTCATACCAGTCCACGGACATCACTGCAGCTCCATGGCCCTTCACAGCTGTGGCCTGTTTATTTTGCTTCCCTGGAACACCTTTCCACAAAGACTGTTTCCTAAAATACAAATTCCTCAACACGACAAAGGATTCCACCATCCACTAAGATGGGGAAACCCCGTTATGGGCTCAATTGTGCCCCTCCTAAATTCATTCATTGATGTCCTAATTCCCAGTATCTCAGAGTGTGACTGTATTTGTAAATAAGGCCTTAAAGAGGTGATTAAGTTAAAATGAGTCCTTTAGGAATCTGACTGGGAGATTCAGGAGGTGTACATGCAGAGAAAAGATCATGTGAGGACACAGCGAGAAGGGGGCCATCTGCAAGCTCATGTGAGGACACAGCGAGAAGGGGGCCATCTGCAAGCTAAGGAGCAATTACCTTGGGAATAACCAAACCTGCCAACACCTTGATCTCAGACTTTCAGCCTCCAGAACTGTGAGAAAATAAATTCCCATTTCTCAAGCCACTCAGTGTGTGGTACCACCTTATGCAGCTGATCTGACCAGGACACTGACCATAACGTCTCCATGAAGAGACACAGTGTGTACTAACCAGGTAAAGGCTCTGTGAAGTCCTGCAGTGAAGATCACTTCTTGCCTTCAAACTGTGTTTCCTGAAGTTCTTTATCTATTCTCTGCACAGAGCTGCCATGATCAAGAATGATGGCAGACAGAAGGCCATCTGGATATCAGTAAAAATTATGTTCTTGCTCTTCAGAAATAAAGAGATGAAGAAATAATTGTCAAAACATTTACCAAATTATGAAAAAGGAGGGATGTTATAAAAATGTAGACAGCTTCATGGTGTAAAGATAAAAACACCAAAGTTAAAACCAAAGTTCAGATTCCATCTCTGCTATTAACGGGCTGGGTGACTTTGGTCAAGTCCCTTCTCCTCTCTGGCCTCAGTTTCCCCATTTGTAAAGTGAGTGGTCTGCCTGGTGATCTCTTTAACTAGGTTTTCCCTGAGTCAGAAATTTGTTGGAATGCCAAGATTTCTTAGAGATTCCCTAGTTAACCTACCAAGGTCTCTTTCTTGTTTCCAACATTCAGGTTGAAGTTTCTTATTGTTGCTATTTTAAATTTGAAAGCATACCTCATAACTTGGTTCCCAACTCCTCTCTGATGTTTTCAGTTTTCCTGATCTTTAATTTTTTTTCTCACTCTGTCACCCAGGCTGGAGTGCAGTGGTGCGATCACGGCTCACTACAGCCTCAACCTCCCAGGCTCAGACAATCCTCCTACCTCCGCCTCCAAGTAGCTGGGTCTACAGACATGTACCACCATGACCAGTTAATTTTTTTTATTTTTTGTAGAGATGGGATCTCCCTGTGTTGCCCAGGCTGGTCTCAAACTCCCAGGCCCAAGCAATCCAACCGCCTCAGCCTGCCAAAGTGCTGGGATTACAGGCATGAGCAATCAGCACCCAGCTTTAATTTTTTCAATATTTAACTGTCGTCATAAAATAACATTTTGATAAATTACCAGGATTTCCCACCTCCACGCATTTCCTTTATACTTTGCTCTTCTTTATCCATGAATATGAGCATTCATTCTATAGTTACCATTTCAAGGAAGAAATCACATAGCAAAATACAGAGAGAAAAAGTGAGTCATTCTTGGCTTTTTGACTGAAAATCCTAAAATCTGAGTGGGTTTGGGGCATAGAAGAAACATGAAGAAGAGCAAAGCTGGACTAGCTGGAGATTTCCTGGAAAGACTTCTGGTTACAAAATGGTAACATAAAACTCCTTCCACCCCCTTTCCTTCTAAAAAATTATCTCAAAATAACAAGGGGAAAAAGATACCAGAAATCCAAATTAATGAGGCTACAAGATATCCGTAAAATCAAACCATGACATATAGAAACAGAGAAGGATGGAGGAATGGAAAAGGGCATGGCAGAGAAAAGTCAAAACTGAGCATCCAGGGGAAGAGATCATCAGCGAGAAGAAAACCAGTTCACCCCTCAGAACCTCAGAGAGGCAGAAAGGACTGGAGGCAACAGACAGCTTGAAAGGTGGGGCACTAAAAACAGGGGGCTTCTTGAGAGTCTCCGTAAAGAAACAATAGATCCTGTGATGGCCAGTCTTTAGGATGACCCACAACAATCCCCATCTTCTGGTATTCACACATTTGCATTATTTCCTGTACATTGTACCAGGGTCAGTTTGTGTGACCACAGCAGAAACAACAGTAAGTCATTTCCAAGATTAGGTTATAAAAGACACTGCAGTTTCCACCTGGGTCTCGGTCTCTCTGTCTCTCTCTCTCTCTCTCTCTCTCTCTCTCTCTCTCCTCTTATGGTTACTAGTGTCATCTTGATTGGATTGAAGGATGTAAAGTATGGTTCCTGGGTGTGTCTGTGAGGGTGTTGCCAAAGGAGATTAACATTTGAGTCAGTGGACTGGGAGAGGCAGAGCCACCCTCCATCTGGGTGGCCACAATCAAATCAGCTGCCAGCACTGCTAGAATAAAGCAGGCAGAAGAAGGTGGAAGGAGCAGATTTGCTGAGTCTTCATCTTTCTCTTGAGCTCATTGCTTCCTGCCCTCAAACAGCAGACTCCAAGGTCTTCATCTTTGGAGTCCTGAACTTAGACCAGTGGCTTGCCAGGGGCTATCAGGCCTTTGGCCACAGACTGAAGGCTGCACTGTCGGCTTCCCTGCTTTTGAGGTTTTGGGACTTGGACTGACCCACTACTGGCTTCCTTGCTCCTCAACTTGCAGACGGTCTATCATGGGACTTTACCTTGTGATCGTGTGAGTCAATTCTCCTTAATAAACTCCCTGTCATGTATACATTTATCCTACTAGTTCTGTCCCTCTAGAGAACCCTGACTCATACACTCCACTCCACCTTACTCCTTCTCTCTTTCTCTCTCTGCCTCTCTCTCCCTATCTCGTCACTAGCTCTATGGACTGGTACAGGACTTCTCAACTGCAACACTGAAAGCTAGAAGATAATGAAGCAACACCTTAAAATTCTGACTGAAAATTATTTTCAGCCTAAAATTCTTGCCCTCACCAAATTCTCAGTCAAGTGTGATGCAAGAAAAGATACTTTCAGATGCTCATGGACTCAAAAAGAATACCTCAGTGCACCCTTGTCTCAGGAAACTGCCAGCAGCTCTGCTCCACCCACATGAAGGACTAAATCATAATAAACAGAGCTATGGGATTGAGGAAGCAGAATGTCCAACACAGGAGAGAAGTAAGGGGCACCCCAGGGTGATGTGTATGCAGCAGGTTGAGGCACCCAGGACAGCCTGGGGCAGCAGGACAGAGGACTCCAAGAGAGATGACTCCAAGGTAGGGGGGAAAGTTTTGACCACGTGGACATTTGTATCAAAGACTACTTCATAGAATTATTGGAAGATGGGAGGAGGCTTAGCCAGAAATGCAAAGAAAACAAGAAAGCAAATAAAATGTCACAATTATTAATGTTTTAAAAGAGTTGTTCAAGAAAGGACATAGGATCAAAGCCTGTTCCATAGTGAGCAACAGTAGTGTAGTTATAATAATGAAACACTTTGTATGCACAAAAACCTGCAATACAACTAGATTAGAGGGATGAGAGCATTGAAGAGGGTGAACAAAGGTAAAATATTCTTTTCTACCATAATAGGAATTAAGTAGAGAATGTCTAAAGTGGGCAAATCAAGAGAAAGCCCTATACACATATTATTTACAAAGCTGGAGAAATAGCTTTTTTTTTTAAATGGAAAGGGTTGCCTCTGGGGAATGAGAAGGAGTGGAAGTGGGAGATAGGCAGGTCAGGGTTTCTCGTTTTTATTAAAAGAATTTTAGCACAATTTGTCCTTCATGGACTGATGCTGGGATGAGGGGAGGACACCTTGGGAACGACAGCAGAGACACCACCAAGACCTTGGCATTACGTAAGATCCCAGAATCCATCCCCCACAGGAAATGGGAGAAGGACCCCAAAAAGACCATTCATTAAGTGTCCTTCACCCAGCCCGATAAGGGCTTGCAATAAATATTAAATTCAGTCATAGAACTTGAAGTTACAGTTCTTAACCACCAAAGTAAACGGACTGATATTCGCACCTGTTAGCAACACAGCCCGGTAGAACTTTCTGGAATGGTGGAAATGTTCTGCACTATCCAGTGTAGTAGCCACTAGACACATGTGGCTATTGAGCCCTTAAAATGTGGATAGTGTGACTGAGGTCCTGAATTTTTAACTTCATTTAATTTCAGTGAATTTAAATGTCAATAACCACGTGAGGCTAGCGGCTGCCATAATGGACAGCGCAATAGAGTGTCTCCCATTACATCAGTCTGTCGTTCAACAAATGTGGGGGCCTACTGGGGTGAGGCCCTGTTCAAGGAGATTGAGTAAGTCATGCCTAGTCCCTTTCCTCACAGAGTATGGGGCTAAGTGGGTGACACAGACACTTATGGTTCCCATGCATGGTACCATGAAGGACAGACAGGCTGGTAAGGGAGAGCATCACTGTGGCTCCTCATTCAGATGGAGAAGTCCTCTCAGGAAAAGGGGGCAGGAACAAAGCCAGGAAACAACGGTGGGACCCGAGGCCAGGGTATCTGCAGGCCCAGGCTTGAGGAAAGACAAGGACCAGGAGATGAGGCTGCGCAGGTGGGCAAAACCACATTGTCAGGGCCTCTTGGCCAGCCTGGGAGTTTATATTCTACTGTCAGTGGCACAAGCAGATTTCCATTTTAAAATGGGAATTAGGCTGGGTGCAGGAGCTCACACCTGTAATCCCAGCACTTTGGGAGGCCAAGGCGGGCAGATCACCTGAGGTCAGGAGTTCGAGACCAGCCTGACCAACATGGGGAAACGCCGTCTCCACTAAAAATACAAAAATTAGCCAGGCGTGGTGGCAGGAGCCTGTAATCCCAGCTACTCGGGAGGCTGAGGCAGGAGAATCGCTTGAACCCGGGAGGTGGAGGTTGTGGTAAGCCAAGATCGCACCACTGCACTCCAGCCTGGGTGACAAGAGTGAAACTCAGTCTCAAAAAAAAAAAAAAAAAGAAACGTGAATTAAACTCCAGTTGTGTGGAGAATGACGTGAAGAAGGCAGAGTGAACGGGTGAAGATTTGCAGGGGACTGCCCCAGCTCTAGGGGCGAGTGACGGTGACTCGGGCCACGCTGGAGGCGGCTGAGGCGGCATGACCAGGTCACGGCTGTTTATGGGAAGAGTCGCTGTGGTTGTGGGAGGGGACAGAAAGGGATGCGGGAGCGGGCCTAGAGGAGCCCTTGTGAGGGGAAGGATGGCGGATGGATCCCGCCAGTGATCTGGGTCAGCGCTGCAGCTTCTCGGATCTGGGGATCTGTTCTCCACCCAATCTTGGAAGGCACGAGGGATGCAGGGGTCGTCCCTTCAGCTCCCGTTGGATGCTCCAGAGCCTGAGCCCCTGTCCAGCTTACTACACAGCAGCAGCACTCTCTGGTGGCCCAGCCCCCTTTCCCCACCCCACATACCCATCTCACTCCAATCCGGGTTTTCACCGCAGGTCCTTACTTTCACCTGGAGTTCTTGTCACCAATGAATGTCTCTCCAGGCCCCATCTCCTCGACACCCCACCCCCCAGAAGCCTGTCCTGTGTTTTCCAGAGCAAAGACCCCCACGCTTAGGACAGGGCTGGGGGCTCAGGGTTAAGGGGCTGGGCATGGTAGTGGGCTGGATTCAGAGCGAGGGCTGCGTTTCCAGGATGAAAATGTAGCTGGAAGTCCAGGGAAGAGACAACATCCCGGAGTCCGCAACGGAGGGAGGGGAGCAAGAACAGATCCCAGGCAGGATGGAAGGCTGAGGAGGCCACGGGCAGAGAGCCCCTTCAAGAGGCTCCTCGGGAAGACTCCCCGGGCCAGTGGCACACAGGCAGGGGCCTTTTATGGCCTGTCTATGAAGGAGCTCTGGACTGAAACAGAGCCCCTAAAACCACCTCAAGGAAAACATTTAACTCTGGTGAAATGTAAACTCTAAAAGGCTGGGCTGTTTTCCTTTACACAGAAAAGGCGCTGCACCCCAAACTCCGCAAAAGCCTCCCTACCTGGGACCATGTGGTCAGCGTCCACACTCTGAAGGAGCTGGTGCTCTGGGGCAGCATGGTCATGGCCATGTCTCTCAGATCCAGCCAGTCCATGGGTACGGCCGTGACCCCTAACACTGCCCGAGGCTTCACTCGGCGCCTCCCTAGACCCGGATGAGCTTGTGTTGGTCTTTTCTCCTTCCCATAACCTGACCGTTGAACCGGTCTGAGCTCCCAGGTGTGTACCCTTTTCTCCATCTAGGGTAGGGGGTTCCCATCTGAGTGGCTCAACTAAGAGGATGCCAGTTTAGGCATATCTGGGAAATCTAAGGAATCAGTGATCTGTGTGCAAAAAGGAAAGAGGGGCCTCCTGGGATGTAGGGACCTCAACTTAAGAGAAAATGTGATATATAAACTTTTGGAAAGAGAATTTTTTTGGAAAGGTTGATGAAGGTAGGGTGATTCTGACCACAGTCCCAGAAAGAGGAGTTGGCTGGAATAAGAGCCCCATGTCAATCTCTGCAAGGTGGTGTGAGCAGAAGCCAGACCCTTGCTTTGCAGCCTATGTTCCATGCTCCAGTGTGACACACACAGCATAAATGCCACCTCCTCTAGAGGACCTCCCAGTAACCCACACTAGGTAAATTCTCCTTGCCATATGTTCCCACAGGATCCTGTGCTTCCCTCTCAGCATTTATCAACTTTCTCTAGCACTTGCCTGTCGGCTTACCCACCTCTCTGCTGGACGGAACCATTATGAGCCCACAGGCCACATCCGTCTTGTTTGCTGTTGTATGCCCAGCACCTGCAACAGTGCCTGGCACAGGACTTGGAAAGTCATGATGCAAGTGTAGACACTTTCCCCATTTCAGTGAGGAACAAAGTTCCTTCCTAGGGAAGACACCTGCACTACCCACTGACATCCAGTGCCGAAGACCTCCTCAAGGAGCTGGCAGGAACTCAGGAGAAGTTTCAGTGACTACAGTTCTGCAGGCAGGAATAAAAGCAAAGGAAAGCTGCATGCATGTGCCTGCAACCCTGAAACTGGCCTAGTTAGGAAGCAACTACAACACACACTAGAACATCCTAAGCAAAGGATACCAAGGTCAGAGCCACATCTCTCCCATCATAGGTTAAAAATGCAGGGACTAAGTTGTTGCAGATGGATGTATAGAAAAGTAAAGCTTCTAGGCCCGGCGTGGTGGCTCATGCCTGCAATCACTTTGGGAGGCCGAGGCAAGTGGATCGCCTGAGGTCAGGAGTTCGAGACCAGCCTGACCAATATGGCGAAACCCCGTCTCTACTAAAAATACAAAAATTAGCTGGGCATGGTGGTGGGTGCCTATAATCACAGCTACTAGGGAGGCTGAGGCATGAGAATCGCTTGAACCCAGGAGGTGGAGGTTGCAGTGAGCTGATATCATGCGACTGCACTCCAGCCTGGGTGACAGAGCAAGACTCCATCTCAAAAAAAAAGTAAAGGTTCTAATAGAAGAAACAACATTTCTTCAGCTTTACAGACACTGTCAGATACCACAACAATATTCATTGTCTTTTCTCCTGAGTTAAATCATTTTTCCTCAGCCACAGGACCATCAGTTTAGAATCTGATGTACAGCTATCAGAGAGAATAACAGACACTTGCTGCTCCAAACTTGACTCCTAAAATAAGATAATAATTCTTTTGACACCTCAGAGAATATTCCATCAGTTGGTCAAAAATGGATGAAGCCATCTAAATATATTTCCAGAACTCAGCAAGGGTTGATTTAAGCACATTTGTTTTAAAGAATTGGAGAAGCAGGTAGGGAGGAGACTGCTGATTCTTAAGCCAAGAAAAGTCATGAATTTACTACTTGACCGCAGGCTAAAACCATATTAATTTTATTTCAAATGTGTGCATCCAAGCTAAGAGAGGGTGTCGTGAAAGGTTTAAATCTTAAATCAAATGTTCTTTCCAATAAAGTCATTAGTGACAGGCTGAAATGTTGCAAGGGATGTATTACATGATGGATGTTTGTCATTTATTCACAGAAAAATGCTACAGTGAGCCTAAAGGGTCATTTCTCCAGCCACAAAGTATTCTCAAGGGGCAAAGCTGCCAAGCAATGAAATCCAAATTGCTCACCTCCCCTTCTCACCATGTTAATTACTCCTGAACTTTGCAAGGACAAGCATTCTGCTCTCAATCAGCGGTCTCCCACATTGCCAAAGGAAGTCATAGCCAGTATGTTTGAACATGTGCTCTTCAGGAGATCACCAAACCCCAGAAAAGGGAGAAGGAAGAACCTTACATCATCAGAAATGTCTGGAGGCTTTCCCTGAGCATGAGATTTATGGACAGTTTTACATGTTCGTATTTGGGAATAATTAAAGTAACCAAGGATATTACTGGGCCAGAGGTGGATGTGGGTTCCAATTCTACCTGTTAGTACATGACCTGTCATGGGGCCATTAAGTAACAATACCACTGCTATGTCCCCCAGCACCTAAAACAGTGATAATCAGATAGTTGCAGAATCTCCCTGAAGTCCCCATGAACAATCTAGGGTTGCACAGAACAGAGTTAAAAAACAACTAGGGAATTTGAGATTGCGTGGGTGTAGGCAAGGTTAAGACCTGACCCTACCACTTCCTAGCTGGGTGACCACGGATAAAATGTGTAGCTAAGTAAACAGCCTTTCCCTAGTGCCCCACAACTCCTCCCAGAATCCCCTTCTTTGTCCCAAAGCCTGCTGGTATCCCCACTGTCAAGTAACTATAATAATCAGCTAGCAACCGTGGTTGCAATAAGCAGAATACCACTCATATATATACAGTCTACAAAGCATTTTCAGCATACATTATCTCACATCTTTCTCCTGACAGTCTCTTGATGGAGGGAGCACAGGGCTACTTCCCTATGTTATAGGCCAAGAAGAGCTCAGAGAGATGAAACCCAAAACCACACAGCAAAGAGATGTGCCAGGACTAATACTGGGAGCTCCAATGTTCTCTTTCTACACTGTGCCACCTCCTCACTCAGCACCTAGCAGTACCCACCAGTCACCTGGCATACACAGGAGTTTATAACCATGTCACAGTCTACTCCAGGAGGCCTGTAGGAAGCCTGGGGTCCCAGGGGAAATGACTGCCCTGGGCTGGGCTTTATTAAGGATGTCGTCTATAATAAAATGAAGCCAGGGCTGTCCTTGGAGCAAATAAATTGGCTCTTGTATCACACTCAAACCTTTTCTTGAATATTACAAATGAGAGTTCATGGATATCCATAGAAATGGCCATATCATGGTGATACTGCTGCTCTGGGCTCCTCTGGTCAACTATCTTCCACAATATTGGATTTTCTGTTCTGAAACCGCATGGAAAAGTCATTATAGAAATGATAATTCTCTACGCTCATTGTAAGTTGCCAAGATGAACAAGTCACCTTTGATATCATATTCAAGTGGCATTTGGTATGGAAAAAAACTTTGTAATTTACAAGTCTTGGACTGGCAACATCGAGCTACATTAGCCAAGCACAAAATCTGGAAAGTCTAATGGCAGGGCAGCCTCTTCTCTTCACATACATTGAAAAAACAGCTCTTCAGGACCACTCCCTCCCTGCTTATTTATGTCTTTCCAGACTGCTAGAGTCAGAGCCAGGCACCCTCAGTGTCTAATAGTCTTATAAGTGGTCAGCCTTGGCTAGGCTTTGGGAGGCTCTTGCTCCTGTCCTGGAGGACTCCATGTACCTGATCTTTTCTGCCAGGAGGGACCTCAGGGATGGTTTTATCTTATAGCCTCGTTTTACAGATGAGAAAACTGAGGCCAAAAGAGTTGAAGGCCCTTGCCCAGAGACAATCAGCAATTTAAGATATGAGCTTAGATGTTGTTAAAGAGACACACTAAATGAACCAAAGCAGCACGTGTTTCTCCTAATTCCCCATGCAATAATATATTCAATCGCTTTTCTTTCTTTAGGGTAAGCATAACTCTTTTGTGCCACCAAGCTAAGCTCTGGGCCTGATATGATCCTTGCATCAATAGAACAAAAGACACACATGATTAGTCTCATTTTATAGATGAGGACGCTGAGATGGAGTTGTCCAAGGCCACACAACAAAGAAGCAACAGAACCGGAATCCAAATATAGTTTGGCTTAGCTCCCAAATATGCTCATTCTCCTTCCTCAACCTGTGGAGTATACAGAGACCTCAGCTGGGTTGTTCTGGAGGCGGGCACTCACCTGGAATTTGGAAGTACAGTTCCAGGTATGCTGCTGAGCACCTGGTCCTTGCTCTCCCAGAAAAGAACCCTTTCTGCTTAGCTGTCAGGAGAGCCTGCAGCAGCTAGATGCTTACAGACCACCTGAAGATGTGGAAGCCATTCTCCTGAATGCCCAGAAGGTGCCTTTTGTGAACAGAGTAGCTGGGAATCTCTACCTCTAACCTGCCACGACCATTACTTAGCCCCTTTCCTCTGGCACTGGGAAGCCAGTCAACTGCAAAGACTTCTGTCAGGAGAGTAGAAAAGCTCCTGCACCAAGAAATGGGGCGAAGGTCTAAGACGGACATGAGACTCAGACCCATGTGACTCAGACTGCCACCTGAAACCTGCCTCGCACTGGCACAAATGCCCTCCACACCAGGCAGCCCGCCTCCCCTGGGCCCTGGGCTCCGGGGTCCGTGCTTCAGGAGTCTGCTCAGTGACAGGAACGGCAGACCGCCTCTGTATGCTGGTGCAAAAAGGAAAGCAATTGATTTTGTTTGGGAGAATTTTATGTTAGTCCTTTTTATTATCTCAAGAAGGGTCCTGGAATCTACTAAAGCAAAATCAATGACAACCATGCTGAGGGAGGCCAGAGCAGCCCTTTGGCTTTGAGCAAGAGGCAGGTCTCCAGATGAGAAACCTAGCCTTTGAGTGGCTGCTGGTCTTCTCTCTGCTGGCTTGGACTCATGTCACCCTCTGCTCTCTATAAAGCTCCTTTGTCACCTGACTGGATAGCCCTGCCCCAAGACCCACAGTTTGGGACAAGGGGGGACACTGGTCCACACTGGACCAATTGATTCCCTCTCCTAGAAATTGAGAAGTGGGATCCTGAGCCAGATAGCCTCTGAATGTGGCTGGAACAGAAGGGACATTAAAATGGTAGCTGGGGAAAGGGCATCTTCTACCACGTGTTCTAAAAAGCAAGGGAAACCTGTCTGAACAGAAAAAGAAGAAACTGATAGATAAAAAGAAACAGAAACAAAAGACAGTGCAGAACTCTGGCAAGTCTTCAGACCCTGGCCCCAGACCCCCTGACTAGGCATGGCTTCCAGAAGGAACTCTCTCAGTTAAGCCGGCCCAAGCTGGTGTGTGCTGTTTGCAACCAAATATTAGAAATATTATTTTTCTTCAGTTTGGTAAATGTAAGAATAATACCCCATAAATGCGTTCAGATGTTTTCTTTTTTTTCTTTTTTTGAGATGGAGTCTCGCTCTGTTGCCCAGGCTGGAGTGCAATGACACCATCTCGGCTCACTGCAACCTCCACCTCCCAGGTTCAAGTGGTTCTCCTGCCTCAGCCTCCTGAGTAGCTGGAACTATAGGTGTTTCACCACGTTAGCCAGGCTGATCTTGAACTCCTGACCTCAGGTGATCCACCCACCTCAGCCTCCCAAAGTGCTGGGATTACGGGAATGAGCCACTGTGCCCGGCCTCAGTTGTTTTCATTAAGAAACAGGGCCAGGTGCGGTGGCTCACGCCTGTAATCCCAGCACTCTGGGAGTCCTAGGTGGGCAAATCATGAGGTCAGGAGATCGAGACCATCCTGGCTAACACGGTGAAACCCCGTCTTTACTAAAAATCCAAAAAATTAGCCGGGTGTGGTGGCATGCGCCTGTGGTCCCAGAGGTGACAGAATGAGACTCCGTCTCAAAAAAAAAAAGAAAAAGAACAAAAGAAAGAAACAGTATGTTATAGAAAATATCCAGAATAGGTAAGTCCATAGAGATAGAAACAGATTGTCGGTTGCCAGGGGGAAGTAGGGAGTGACTGTTTAATAGGCATGGGGTTTTCTTTCGGGGTGATGAAAATTTTTTAGAACTTGATATAACTGCTGGTGGTACAAAATTGTGAATGCACTAAACACCACTGAGTTGTATACTTTTAGATGGTTACTTTTACATTCGGTAAATTTCACCTCGATTTTCCTTAAAAAAAAAAAACAGCTTGTTATACATATGACTATCAGGAAGGCCCAATAAAGATGCACATTTTGCCAACTAACTTGCTGAAGTATCTAATTCATTTGTCCATTTATTCATTAATGAGAACATATATACATAGTATTGGCCACTTGCCAAGCACTGTGCTGAGTTTACTGTGGTGGCCAAGACAGACATGAATCCTTGCCTTGGAGAGCAAGAGTGGACAATTAGCAAGCTATAACATTAACGTACTTGTTTTTGTCCTCCAGCACACATTCTTCCCTTTCTTCCAGCAACAGAACTCCCCTTTTCAACAAATAATGTATTCTCTCTCTGTGATACATAAAGGAGGCTGGTTCTACCCACCCCTTCCAAGAGGTCAGTCAGCCACAATGATTGGTCCGGAAATGGACCCATCCTCCTGGCCACAATGATTGGTTTGGAAATGGACACTTGACCAAAGGTGAACCAATGAGAATATCCCTGGAACTTTTCTACCATTGGTATTCAGAAAGACTCTTCTTTCCACCGATGTTGCTAAGCATGAGATGCTGGGGCCGTCTTGCCCATCATGTGGAGACAACTGGTCCAAGAAGTAGAGAGAAAGAGAGAGGGACCCAGAGCCCTACAATTAGCTGTCCAGTGATATTTCACATTTCCAGTGATGAAGCCAAGAAATTATCTTGCTTTTGTGTTAAGCTAGTTTGAGTTGTGTTTAATCACTTGTATTTAAGATTTTTTTCACTGCAAGGAGGACAGGGGACTTACTTGATATCGTGGAAGCTCACAACAGGCACATCTATTAGAGCACAGGTTATATGAAGTGCTTTTTCCTATAATTTACATATATATATATATAGGATTTCAACATTGATTGATTAGTGAACATTTATACTCAAACTGCTGTTGCTATACATCACTACACTATGATTTCCAAAATGTTTTATGAGACCAAGCACAGTGGCTGATGCCCATAATCCCAACACTTTAGGAGGCTAAGGCAGGGGGATCGCTTGAGGTCAGGAGTTCAAGACCAACCTGGGCAACATAGTGAGACCCCATCTCTACAAAAAAAATTTTAAAAATTAGCCAGGCATGGTGATGCATGCCTGTAGTCCTAACTACTCAGGAGGCTAAGGTGGGAGGATCCCTTGAGCCTAGGAATTTGAATCTGCAGTGAGCTATGATCATGCCACTGCACCCCAGCCTGGGTGACAGAACGAGACCCTATTTCAAAAAATTAATTATTAATTAATTAAATGTTTTATGGCCACTACTGCTTGGGAAACATGACACCACAACATACCATCTCTGAGCCCTTGGAGAACAGTCGGTAAGGGAGCCATTCCTGGGGCCTCTGTGTTTCCAAATCCCTGAGGAAATAGCTGGCCAAAGCCACACAATGGCAGTAGCAGTGCAGGGGTAACCCTCAGTCTCTGGAAGCTCAGAAGAGCCTGAATTGATCATGAACATTTAGCATCCTTCATCACATCCTTCATTCCAGCAGGACTGAGGCTGGTTTCCTAGCAACCCTGCTCCATTCCTGTCCACCCACCCAGAATTGCAGTCCATTCTTCTTCACTAGGTTACTAGAATTACTCCCTGATGGTCAGATTCTCAAAGTCTCCTACCTCCCTCCTCCCTTAACTGCCCCCCCAGGAAGGAAGTTCTCACTATTCATCACACATGACATTTACATACAGCTTCACCATTTATAACATGCTTCCACTCACCTTGCTTCCTCAGATACTCACCGCCACCCTACGAGGTAGGAATTACTCCCTTCAATGTACTGATGAGGAAACTGAGGCTCAATAAAGGAACCAGGATGGGACAATTAAAGAAGAAATCACCCATCTCAACAGACTGCTGTCCACATGATTACTCGTAGGCTGAACGCTCTCCCACCCTGGTTTCTGGGCTTTGCCAGTTGATTCTGTCATCAGTCTCATTGAAACTCTGTGACTCTTGCTATCTTAACTGGCAAGGGACCTGATCCTGCTTTACCTTCCAGGATGCAGTTTCCACATCCTGCCCACATTCCTGG
Source organism: Pan troglodytes (assembly GCF_028858775.2). Taxonomy (NCBI): domain Eukaryota; kingdom Metazoa; phylum Chordata; class Mammalia; order Primates; family Hominidae; genus Pan; species Pan troglodytes. Next base: position 64,514,230 of record NC_072417.2, on the reverse strand, counting down.
GGACATCTAGTCTCTTACTAGCTGGGTGTTTTGCTTTTCACCCATCACAGACATCTCAGGAAGTCACAGGGTCACAGGCATAGGACAATGGTTGGAAAACACCAAATCCAGGAGGTCTTTTGACAACCTGAAGGTTTAGGTGCCTGTCAGTTATAGCTAATACACAGGTAAACAATAGGGATACACAAGGTAATTCAGGATATGGCTGATGTTTCCAAAACTAATTTGACATGTATGGCAAAAAGAACTTAACCCTAACAGGACTCTGCCCTGGCTCCCTGGGGTGGGCCAGCGAGCTCAGTTCACCAAGGCAGGGAGAGCTTCCAGAGAAACCAGAAGCAAAGCAGTTTCTCCAGAAGAAGGTGCTGATTAAGCAGAGGAGGTTGTGCAAACTGTTCGATTCCATTTAAAATTATGAGAAAAAACTCCAGGAGACCTTGTGTCACAATGTCAGCCACAGCAGTTGTCTGTGACAAGACTGGCCATTCAGAGCCCGGTTACCAAGCTCTGGTAGCAAGAGTTTATCTTACACGACGATATGTGTTTATATGCATGTGTGTGTCTGTGTGTGTGTGTAGTTTTATGATTGTGGTATATAAAATTGCTGTTTTGCTTTGTTTCTGGGTTTTTTTTTTTTTTTTTTTTGAGATGGAGTCTCACTCTATCGCCCAGGCTGAAGTACAGTGGCACAGTCTAGGCTCACTGCAACTTCTGTCCCCTAGGCTTCAAGTGATTCTCGAGCCTCAGCCTCCTGAGTAACTGGGATTACAGGAACTCACAACCATGCTTGGCTAATTTTTGGATTTTTAGTAGAAATGCGGTTTCGCCATGTTGGCCAGGCTGGTCTTGAACTCCTAACCTCAAGTGATCCTCCCACCTCGGCCACCCAAAGTGCTGGGATTACAGGTGTGAGCCACCATGCCTGGCCTAAAATTGCTGTTTTTCTAAGACCAAAGCAGCTAGGTCTTGGAAATGTTGTTTGGTTCAAACTAATGTTTTGAAAAATGGAAAATTCCATATTCATGGATGATGTATTCACAACCCTCCTCCGAAAGTTTACTTTTCAAAACCAACAAGCAACACAAAGGACTGATTTGGCTTTCAGTTGATGAGTAAGAGAAGTAAGGGCCCGAGGGAGAGTGGGCCGTGCTCTCAATCATGCCCAGTCCCCGGCAGCTCCAGCAGGAGGGATCACAGCCGCCTATCAAAGGCTTCATCTGCTGAAACAAAGTCAGACCCTGCATATTCTGCTCGGAACCCCTATGTGCTTCATTTGCTGGCAAGATGATCTCGTTCCCTGCTTCTGTTTCCCCTTCGTGGACTCTAGCACTTCCTCTGCTTCCCAGCAAGCGTGAAGTCTTCCAGGACTCCGAGCTCAGCCTGCAATTCCACTCCTGGCTTCTCCTACTGCAAGGTGTCTTTTCCTTACCGTACACCCCCTCCCAAACCCTCTTTCCCCCCTACTCCCCATTCAATGCCAGCACACCACAGGATGGCTTTCGTGAATGTTTTTAAATGTCTCAGAAATGTATTACAATGGAAATGTTTGTCATTTTTATCCAGGTCTATTCCCCTAAAAATGTGGGCTGTCTTGAGAAAACTTCAATAAGGCAGGATGCTGCTTTCAGAGAAAAGAGACTCCAGGAGAAGCTGGGAAACTTGCAACCTTATTGAGGAGGACCTGGGGAAAGAGAGGCCTAGGAGATGGCAACCCAATAAGGGGCACAGTTGGCCAGAAAAAAGGAGCTGTCCAGGAAGGGATGAACCCTCAAAAGCTACCCATAGGAGTTTTCAGGGTCTGATTCACCCCAGGTGGGCTTCTCCAGGAAAAACATCCTGAAGTCACATACCCTGAGACAGGCAATGCAGCCTTTGGTTCAGATGCTGCTGCTGGCAGTCCTGTGGGAAGGAGGTAGAGACTGAGAAGAGGGAAGGGAAGTGTGCAGAGTAAGTCAAGAAGCTGACGTTACTGGACATGGGGTACCCACCGACAAGGCTTGTGCAACTTCTCCATTGTTTACAAAGCAGGCATTTCACCAAAACAAGGCTCTTTAGTTTGGTGATGTTATACAAAGAGTGCAATATTTAGGACATATTTATACTAAAATATTGTTCATTGTTTATCTGAAATTCAAATTCAACCTTTGTCCTGTATTTTACTGGCAAACCTAGGAGGGTGGGGAGCCTTCCAGAAGGGATACAAAACCACCTACCCAACCTGTGATGACAGCCTACCCACACCTCTCCCGCAAGGTGAAACCTACACTACCATCAGCACAGATGAAGGACAGGCTCACATTTCAAACGGAGAGTCAAGGGGGTTCAGGATGAAGATGCGACAAAGAAGTGCTCCCAGCTCCCTGCATCCAGCCTGGGCTCTGGCCCAGTTCCCAGACCAAGGGTCTAAGCATACATGATGTAAGTAGCTCCTACACCTACCTGTCCATCACCTCCAGGAAGTATTGTAGCCCTCACCCTGTGACACCTTCCCCGAAGTACATCTGTGGTCCCTACAGCAACATTTTTAAATTTTAATCTTGACTATGTAAATGATAGCTGTAAATGATTATGCAAATGGTTCACTGTAAAAGAAATGGAAAATAAAGGAAACCCTAAGTGAAAGAACAAGAGGCAATCCTATTGTGCTGAAATGCTCTCTTGCAGTCTTTTCATATGCATATATGAACTTCTATTTACATAGCTGGCATCATACCATACATTCATGGTTTTCCCTTGTTTTTACTCCAGCTGTTTTTTCATTTGACATCATCTCATTCAACTCAACTTTAGTCAATAAATATTTACCAAATGTCTGCTATAGGCGCCTCACTGTGTGCGGAGCAGTAAACAAGCCTGACACAGTCTCTGCCCTGTGATGCTGTGGTTCAGGGTGGGAGTCAGAGACTGAACCAGGGAGATAAAAAGTGAATTAAATAGTCTCCTACAAAGTCTGCAATATAATTCAATTGTACATTTTGCTTTCGAGGAAATATGTTCTTAGAAATACAGAGAGAATATTTTAAAGGGTTATATTTAAAGTAAATATTTTGTGTATGACTCTAAGTCGTAGAACATTTAAGTGAAAATAGGTATTGCCTATTTGAATTTATTTGTGCCTCACGTGAACCCCAAGGCTTCCTGGGATTGCTACTTAACAAAGCACTGTGATGTCTGAAGGGCCAACATGTTCTTCTACCACATGATTTTGGGGTCTGCCTCCAACACTTCTGTGTGACACTTTTGTGTGAATAGACTATAAGTTCTTTAACACGTTATAGATAAACATTTACATTGATTCTAAACATTTACTTTTATAATAACAGAGCAATGAACATCTTTGTGCATGAATATCTGTGTGTGCAAACCTGATTATTTATTTGGGATAAACTCTATCATCCACATAAAGAATGAGTCTGGGACAGAAATTGGCTGGTTATACACAAAACCTACTTCCTCATTCTCCCGGGCACAGGCTAGACTACATTTCCCAGCCTCTTTTGTAGTTAGGGATGGCCACATGACTCATTTCTGGCCAATGGAATGAAGGCGGAAGTGATGTTTCCATCCCCACTGGGCCTGGCTGGAATGCCTCCCGTGTGTGCTCCTCCATGTTCTTTCTACTTCTTGTAAGAATCTGTAGAAGCCACGTGTTGAAAATGGAAGAGTCCCAATTTGGAAGGAGGTTGGGTGCTTCTATCACCATTTGAGGAAGAATTACCCACTAGCTGATCAGGGATCAGCCATTTTGAACATTACACAAGCAGGAAATGAACTTCTATTGTGGTAAGCCACTGAGATTTTAAGTTTTATCTGTTATAGCCACTAGTGTTAACTAATACAGGAGTCCTGCCTTCACTTCCCCTGCCTGAGTCCAATCCAGGTATGCCCAGCTGGGCATCTCAGGTGGTAGAAATGCCATGGTCCTCACTCAAAGTTTCCTCTCCATTCGCGTATGCACCTATCCACAGGAACCAAGCCCCAGTCTTTTTCCTGATAGTCTTCCTCCCTAGGAATCATCCCAAAAGCTGAGCCTCAGTGGAAGCTGCCCTACCCAGATATCCACCTGGGAAGACCCCAGAGAAAGCCACTGGCTGCCTACCCTGGGATTTGCTTTGTAACCTCTGCATCTAGAAGACCAGCACCAATTTCTACTCAAGGAACAAAAAGAATCTATACACATCACAGAATAAATAACCCCACAGATTACAAATAACCCATTCTCCAGGCTCACTGGCCTCATTCTATGCCCGGAAACCTCTGTGTCATTTTGTCTCTATATCTCTTTCATCAGAAAGCAAAATGCACAATGTAGCTCTGTTCTGGGAAGAGCTATGGGTTACTGCAAATGGAAGCGTCTGACTATGACTGCCGGACTGCCTGGAGTTTGGGTCAGCAGGGGATGTCAGCTTTTCAATCCCTCTCTAAAAGCCCCTTCCCCCAACTATGCATTAGGGAGACTTCTCTGTAGCTGGAAGACAGACGCTTAGTGTTCCTTCCTGGAGGCTGCAAGCCCATCCATCCTTGTGCTGTGATTGCCATCTTGTGGCAGAGAGACAACAAGGCAATGGGGGAGGACCCAACCAATGATGAGCCTCCCAAGAGCACCACGAGATGATGGTCAAAATCAGAGTTCCTTCCAAAGACCTTTCCTTTGTCTGCCCCCGCCACCCACCACCAAAAAAAAAAAACGTCCTGCTCTCTGTTTACCATTCCCCAAATCATATGCTTTGGGGATTCTCTGCAACTGGTTTTTTTATTTAGCTATTATAAAAATGATACATGCCCATCATTTACAAATTTAGGCCGGGTGCAGTGGCTCATGCCTGTAATCCCAGCACTTTGGGAGGCCAAGGTGGGTGGATCACAAGGTCAGGAGATCGAGACCATCCTGGCCAAAATGGTGAAACCCCGTCTCTACTAAAATACAAAAAATTAGCCAGGCGTTGTGGCGCGCACATGTAGTCCCAGCTACTCAGGAGGCTGAGGCAGGAGAATCGCTTGAACCCAGGAGGCAGAGGTTGCAGTGAGCTGAGATTGAGCCACTGCACTCCAGCCTGGGCGACAGACCCAGACTCTGTCTCAAAAAAAAAAAAAAAAAAAAAAATTGAAACATGACTGAAGAATTTAAAGACTAAAGTCAAAAGTCACCCCAAATGCAGCCACTCTGAACTACCAGCATTAGTATACGGGGCAAGTCTCTGCAGACATCTCTCCATGCCACTGACAAGCAGAGAAGCAGATGGCCCAGTAGCGGTTCAGAGCTTGGGCTCTGGTGCCCGGCTGCCGGGGTTCCTGGTTGGCTTTGCCACTTCCTAATTTGTGACCTTAGGCAAATTCCTCAACCTCCATGTATCTTATGTTCTCACCTTAAAAACAGGGACGACAGTGGCATCTCTTACAGAATGGCTATAGGGACTTCCTCTGCAAACCTCAGAGCACAGTGCCTGGCACTTGGTAAACATTCACATGTCAGCCACTGTTAATGATGGATGGATGAACGGGCAGATAGTAAGATATACTTTTAGGAGAAGGATGTTTAATGTTGCATGTTACCTTTTTTTTCAGTTTTATTTTTCCCCTTCTTTTCACAGATGGTGATGCATGTTACTTTTTACTTTAAAGAAAAAAGTATGAACTGTGAAAAGAACAGGATAGGGAATCCATAATTGGAGAGGCTAGGAACTGAGTAGCTGAATCCTCCTGGGTCCACAGGTGATTAGCCACATGTCTCCTGACTGGCTCTTCCTCCCCATCTGGTTTCCCCCTGCCACCAGCATGCCACCAGAGATGCTGCCCCTAGCTGTAGCAGTTCCCACTTAAGCCGTTCTCAATCAGGAGGAAAAAGGTGTGCTAATAACCAACCAGGGAGAAACGGAATCAGGAAAGAAAACCCATCCTGCTGCTGGCACAAATCTCTGAGAGCCAGCACCGATGCATTGCTCTGTCCAGGGGCTTCAAGGCCACTGAGGAGGATGAAAGAAATCAGTGACCATTTCTGCAGTTGTGAAAGGCAGCGGGCATACCACACCTCCTCACTGCCTTCATGTACTGCCCACTAACTGTGTATGATGCAGGCCTTCTCCCAGCCCCTAGCAGAACACGGACCTGCCCTGGCTCTGACTCCCCAGAACCCACAGTCAGGTGACTGGACCTCTTTCCACTCCAAACTGTGGGTGAGATGGCCAAGTGATGCAGAGCTGGCCATCACCAGGGCCAGCCTGCTTTCCAGCCCTCTGGCTTCCCCATCCAGGATTTGAAGAGTAAACCCAGAGTTTCCCAAAGCAGTCAAAGGAGCCCTGAGAAGAGTCACAGGGACGGAAGGAAAGTTCCTGCCACATAAGAATGGGGCATAAAAGGCTATGTCCAATTCCCCTTAGGAATCCCATACACCTGTAGGGAAAAAAAGAGGCTGGCAGGCTGGGAATGTGCTCACAGAAACAGCCAGCCTTTGGGAGAATGCCAAGTAGCAAGGGCATGGACACTCCCTCTTGCCCAGGACAGAGGCACACACCCTGGGGCCGCTATTCTCCTTTTGTCCTCCCCTCCCCTCCTGCAGTGAATGGAGGCCTGGACAGGTAAGAACGTCCCACAGAAAGGCATGTCCATGACGAGGCACTGGGAAAGAGAGAACAGCATTCCCAGAAATGTGTCCCAGGATTCTGCCAGACCACATATTTGTCACATTTGAGTAGTCCTGAGAAGGCCTCTAGATCTCTTCGTGTACTAGCTGGGTTTGTAAGTAGACATCAGATTTGGATTCTGGAAACTTGGGCTCAAGTCCCAATCCAGGCACTAGCCATGTGACCTTATGTAAGGCATTCCCCATCTCTGGGCCTCAGTTTGCTCAGTAGCATGACAGGGTAAATTAAGAGATGCCTCCTTGGCCTCCTCCAACTCTGACTCTACAGTCCTCAGTAGTGGCCGTAGCATGGAGAAAGGAGAAGAGGAATGATAGGGGAGGCTCCTGCTCAGCTTAGGTCCATCCCCAGATGCAGCAGATGAATGACTGACTGGTTATGTTTCCACTTTTCTGTCTACCCAAAACATGCCTGCCCTTGTTTAAGGAAGGCAACTCCTGATCTCCACCTTGATTTCACATCAGAAAGACATCAGAGAGACTCAGAGTGCAGCTGGGCAATCCTCACATTTTATACGCAAAGAAGATAAAGCTCCAAGAGTTAGAAGCATTGCTAGCAGTGAAACCCAGGACTCAGTCTACCTCTGCAGAGTGATTGCAAGCTTTCTGAAGCATGCTATCCTTCTGATTGAGACTGCCCAGAAACACAGGGGCTGAAATGGCATTAGGGGCACTAGAGTGGTGAGCACAGAGTATGAACATGGAAATTATTAATTCTAGGAATCCAGCTGCATTACAGCCCAATTATTTACATAATCTAAACAATGGAAGTTTCATACATTTGGAGTTCATTAAATAATTGTTCTATCTTATAAGAAAGTTGGAATAATGCAGTGGCTTACTCTGTGGATCTAAAGAAAACAATGGACTGTGATCTTGACCCTGACTTCCCAAAAACATAAACACCTGATTTTGAAACAATTTCAAAGGATCCCCAAACCCAATGAAACTCACAAATAATCTACTAGGTGTTAAGAGACCCCAGATTAAGAGTCCCTGGAAAAGAAAGACCTCAGGCTTTTAAAAATTGACACATGGGATCTAATTAAACTAAAGAGCTTCTACACAGCAAAAGAAACTATCATCAGAGTGAACAGGCAACCTGCAGAATGGGAGAAAATTTTTGCAATCTATCCATCTGACAAAGGGCTAATATCCAGAATCTACAAAGAACTTAAACAAATTTACAAGTAAAAAACAAACAACCCCGTCGAAAAGTGGGCAAAGGATATGAACAGACACTTCTCAAAAGAAGACATTTATGCGGCCAACAAACATATGAAAAAAAGCTCATCATCACTGGTCATTAGAGAAATGCAAATCAAAACCACAACAAGATACTATCTCACGCCAGTTAGAATGGCAATCATTAAGAAGTCAGTAAAGAACAGATGCTGGAGAGGACATAGAGTAATAGGAATGCTTTTACACTGTTGGTGGGAGTGTAAATTAGTTCAACCATTGTGGAAGACAGTGTGGCAATTCCTCAAGGATCTAGAACCAGAAATACCATTTGACCCAGCAATCCCATTACTGGGTATATACCCAAAAGATCATAAATCATTCTACTTTAAAGACACATGCACACATATGTTTATTGCAGCACTGTTCACAATAGCAAAGACTTGGAACCAACCCAAGTGTCCATCAATGATAGACTGGATAAAGAAAATGTGGCACATATACACCATGGAATACTATGCAGCCATAAAAAAGGATGAGTTCATCTCCTTTGCAGGGACATGGATGAAGCTGGAAACCATCATTCTGAGCAAACTAACACAAGAACAGAAAACCAAACACTGCATGTTCTCACTCATAAGTGGGAGTTGAACAATAAGAACACATGGACACAGGGAGGGGAACATCACACACTGGGGCTTGTCAGGGGGTTGGGGGCAAGGGGAGGGATAGCATTAGGAGAAATACCTAATGTAGATGACAGGTTGATGGGTGCAGCAAACCACCATGGCACGTGTATACCTATGCAACAAACCTGCACATTCTGCACATGTATCCCAGAACTTAAAGTATAATTTGAAAAAAAAAAAAAAAAAAAAAGGAAAGAAAGAAAGACCTCAGGCTTCTTAGCTAAAATTCTAAGGTTCAAATCTCAGCTCCACTACTTACTAGTTATATAATCTTAACCCATTTTCCAAGCCTCTGAGCCCCCATTTCCTCATCTGTGAAGCAGAGGTGATACCTCCTCCAGTTGTGGGATTAAAGGAGATGTGAAATCCTATAATATAGGGATGCTGCCAGGCTTGCAGTCAGTAATAGGTGATAGAAACTGAGTGCTTTCTAAGCACCAGGCTCTGCCCTATGCACTGTATCTGCACTATCTCAACACCACTAGGAGACAGGTACTATTGTGATCCCTGTTTTATAGATAAGGAAGCTGAGACAGAGAGGTTAAGTATTTGCCCAAGATGGCACACCTTCTAAATGGCACAGCCAGTCAGTGGATCCCAGAGTCCATGCTTCTAACCACTACATCATATTATCTCATTAAACAATTTAATTTACTCCAGAAGTTTGGCTTTAAAAAAATTAAACTCAGAGAAGGAAGAAGAATGGAAAGAAAAAGATAGATCTTGCTGAGGAATGAGTTGACCCGAAGGCCCCTTTACCAACCTGTCTATTTTGTCCCTTTCTAGGGACAGATGTAGAAAAGCAGTGTCCTGAGTTCTGGGCAGCAGATGGCCCTGAAGCTCCATCTCACCCAGGTTGTGGCTGGCCGGTGCCTTGAAGACACATTTCATGTGCAGGCACTGCCCAAAAATGCTTTGCAAAAATCATCCCATTCAATTCATCCCACACACTCACAGTGCTATGAGACAGATGCTACCACTAGCTCCATTTTACAGGTAAGAAAACTAAAACACAGGTATAAAATGTCCCCCACAACCACTGCTGCTCTAAACTACTACCACCACAGGGTCTCATAAACAGTTTTGGTAAAATGCTGGGAGGGGATAGTTCATTTGACCCCCTTTGCGGGCAGGAACTGGAGTGTCTCGTTTCACTCAGCCCACCACTGGCCACTCCTCACAGGAGGGAGAGCGTGAGTGAGCGAATGCAGGAACCCGAGCGAACGAACACTGGAACTGGAACTGGCTGGTCACTCCTCTCTGGTGGGAGCAGGCTCTGTGTGGGCCCCACAGCAGCGTCCAAGCGTGTTACAACCAGCGCTCTTTCAGCTCTGCCATCAGGATCAGCCAAGTGCCAACCAGCTCAGGGGTCAGGGTGGCAGCCTCTGCCCTCTCAGCACCCAGGTTCTTGTCCAGCGTCCAAGAAGAATCAGGTCACATGGACTGTTTGAAAGGTGATGAGTGCGGAAGACTTTATTGAGTAGCGGGTGGCTCTCAGTGGAAAGGAAGGCTGGAAAGGGGATGGGAAGGGGATCTTTCCCTGAAGTTCAGCCATCTCCGGCCGGGCCCCTCTCTGAAGCCACACTGTCTGAAGTCAGCCACACCTATCCATAGTCTCTGATGCTCAGTTGCTTCTCTGCTCACTCCTCAGCCACTTGTATCCTCGATGCTCAGCCGCCTGTGTTGTTCTGTCAGCTAAAGTTTTGATGGGCACAGGATATGGGTGAGGCAGGCCAAAAAGGCAATAGTTGGACGGAAAAATGGGGTCAGCTGTTTTCACTTAAGGGGCAGTTCCAGGCTTAAGAGTGGGGCTTAGCTGGGAGCCCAGCCCTCTGTATCAGTACGATGGTTAAAATCAGAAACTTTGGGGCCAAATCCAGTAAAACATGTGCGGGTGGGGAGAGGGGCTGTTAGGGAGGAGGGTTAAATAAGCACAGTCCACATACTGCACATTGAAGCTGTTTCTACCCAATGTGAACTGCATGGGTGTAAGGAACATGGCTGTGCTTTGGTCAAGGATAGGCCGAGGTAAGATGTTTACATCCCTGTGTGTCTCAGCGAGTTCAGAGCACAGGTGTAAAACTGCACTTGTTATCATAGCCATGTAGCCATCACTAGATGGGAAGGCCATCGCTTGGCTCTACACCACTATTGTCTATAAAAGGTATAATTGCCCTGTTGACACTGCGCAGGTGCACTGGCACCCAGAGAAAGAGAGAAAGAGCCAAAGCTGTCCATCTGCAAGATGGACAGAGGGGAGCCGCGGCACGGCTCATGCTGGTGCCCAGAGAGAGAAAGGGTTAATTTGCTGACCCTGAAGGCAAGAGAGAGCAGGCCACGCAGTTGTGTGTGGGGGCCGCCGGACCAAGCAGCTGAGACAGGGTGGACAGTGTGAGAAAGCTGTTGATAAGAGCTGCTGCTGAATAAAATAATTCACCTGCCTACGACCCCCCAAGTATTCTTTCTGCTCATTCACCCGCTCCCTCTGGACCTCACCATGACCTTTGGCGTAGTCATGAACTTGACAATGGGTGCGGCAGGACTCATCAGAGAAGCCATCCCAAGGCTGGAGTAGATAAGTAGAGGAAGTGAGCTGGCAGACTTGAGTCAGGAAGTTGTTGGGCGAGGCAGGCGGCGCTTTAAAGGAGGAAATTGGAGGCCTGAACCCCAGTTAGAAAACAACAACCCACTCTGATTTTCAGAGCCCCTGGGAAAACTCAGCACTCAGGGCTCTGGCATAAACGACAGTGGGGCACAGGAACAGCCCTTGCCCCATCCCCTCCAGCCAAGTGAACCAGACCTCATTCTTTGGCTCTGAATTCAGCCTCCAGATAAGCAGCAACAAGTCAGTGGGGGCAGGACGGAGACTTTCCAAAGGAAGAAGTGCAGGACTACAAAAAAGCTGACACCCTGTCTGCATATGCATCCCGACACCCCTCACCTTGCTTAAAAATAGTTGTTCCTAATCTTGGCCATACAGTGGAATTACTCGAGGAGCTTTTTAAAAATACCAATCGTCTCTAGGGATGGGACTTGGAGATTCAAGTGTCAAAAAGCCACCAGCTGGTCTTCATGTGCAGGCAGAATTGAGGATCCATCCTCGATTTGTCACCCATCATGTCCTATCGAGGACACCTGCACTCTAAGTGTGGTCCACACAGCCTCAGCCTCAACATCGCCTGGGAACTCGTTAGAAATGCAGAATCACAGCTCCCTCCTCAGTCCTCTAGACTCGGAATCTGCATTTTAACAAGATCCCCAGATGATTCATGTGCACAGTAAAGTTTGAGAGATGCCAGTTTAGACTCTTACTACCCACCCACCACCACTTTCCATCTGAACAATCAGCAGCTGTTCCACTCCCCACCTCCCTTAGCCTGAGACAGGAATCAAGATGTAATGCAAGGGTTCCCAAGTTTTAGCATGCCTCAGAAGCATCTGGGCAGCTTATTTAAAATACAGATACCCAGGCTCAGGTGTGTTTAACACACACTCCCCACCCCAGGTGCTTCTGCCCCAGGTGCTCCAGAAGCTGTGAATGGAAAAGCTGTTATCGCGAAAGCACAAGAGGTATTGGAATCAGGTGAATTACACCCTAAATTCTGACTCTGCCACTTGCTATCTATGTGAAGTTCAGGAGTCACAGACATCTCTGAGCCTGTTTTATCACCTGCAAAAATCAGGATAACGACATCTCACTTACAGTGATGTTATGGCTTGTATTGTGTCCCCCAAAAAGAAATGAGAAACTCCTAAACCCCAGTACCAGAAAATGTTACCTTATTGGGAAATAAGATCATTGCAGATGTAATTAGTTAAAATAAGGTCATCCTGGAATAGGGTGGGCCCTTGATCCAAAATAACTGGTCTCATTAAAAAACACACATACACACAAGGGGAGAATGTTTTGGGACAACAGAGGCAGGGACTGAAATGCCATAGGTGCAAGCCAAGGAACACCAAGAATTGCCACCACCACCAGAAGCAAAGAAGAAGCAAGGAAGCACTCTCCCTGCTCCAGGTTTCAGAGGGAGTGTGACCCTGCCGACACCTTGATTTCAGACATCTAACCTCCAGAACTGACAGTCAGTTTCTGTTGTTTTAAGCCACCCAGTTTGTGGTGCTTTGCTATGGCAATGCTGGGAAGCAAATACCAGTGAGGGTCATGGATTAGGGAGTTAATATTTGGGAGATCCTACAAATACAAGGTATCAACAAAGATGGTTCCCATCTCCTGTACCCCATTTTCTGATTTTCCAGTCCTTTGTCGGCATTCAACACGACAGCACTACAGCTGACCACTCCTTCAAGGAGCTTTGGGTCCAGAGTAAAGCGGCAGGGAAAATTCTTTGCAGGGTGACACACGAAGATACTCAGTCCTTGCACCATAAGCAGCCAGACAGCAGCTCTCAGAGCAGAGCAGTGGGATCAAAACCTAACTCTGCCTGTGCCAAGTCCACAGAAGCAGTGACCCCCCCCGCGTGGCCCCAGCAGCTGTCAGCAGCCCAGAAGGAAGCCTTCTCCCTAAGTGACCCACTGCTTCCTCTACCCACACCCCAAAGAAAAAATTCAAAGGATGGATCAAATAACTACTCAGACTTGGAAAATTATTTCAGAAAAGTCATAAAATCTTAAAAGGAACTTTGAGTGATGCCAACTGGATGGGGTAAAAGAAAAGAGATGCAAGGACAAGCCTATTTGAATATGAAAAGCAAAGAATGGCTCTTAGAATGAATGAAGAATTATAAGACATTCCTGCAAAAGGGGCCTTAGAAAGCATCTCCCATCCCCCCTGCTGAGAGGGCGATGAGCTCACCCTGAATCATTTTACAGATAGGGAACTGAGGCCCAAAGACAGGAAGGGTTGTCCAAGGTTACACAGGTAAAACAGAGCTAGGACCTGAGACTTCTGACTCCCAGCCTGGTGCTCTTTCCAACACTAGAATTCCTGGGAGGATGCCTCATTCGTTTGTCTGTACAGGGTTATTGAGTCCAAGCTGGTTGATTGTGAGAGGTTCTCTCAAGCCATAGAGCTATGAGCATGTGAAAGAAACCCGAGAGTGTGGCAGCAGGGATCCTTCCATTGAAGTCAATACAAAGAGAAAAGTTTCGTTTTGTCATAAAAAATCAGACCCAGAAACCCTGCCAGGCAGCCACTCTGGACAGTGCTCCCCTAAACACACCTGTAGACTTTGCCCTGGTGTCTTTGCTGCACAGACAGAGAACCTGCTGGGCTCCCCTCACCTTACATTGTATCCTGACCCTTTGTCATGGACTGAATGTTGGTGTCCCCACCAAAATTCATACGTTAAATCCCTAACACCTAATGTGATGGTATTAGGAGGTGGGGCCTTTGGGAGGTAATTAGGTTTAGTTAAGGTCATGCGGGTGGAGTCCCTACAATGGGATTCATGTCCTAACAAGAGGAGACCAGAGCCCTCTCTCTGCCACGTGAGGATACAGTCAGAAGGAGGCTACTGTGAGACGGAGGCCATCCAAAAGCCAGGAGGAGGGTCCTCACCAGAACTCAACCATGTTGGCACCTTGATCTTGGAATTCCAGCCTCCAGAGCTCTGAGAAATAAATGTCTGCTGTTTAAGCCACCCGTCTATGGTAATGTTACAGGGAGCTGGACAGGCATGAGCGGTACTTAGATACCCACTAAGAATGCTGGGTGATGGTTCGGCAATTATGACATTGCCTCTCTAAAAGTGATAAATTAAGGCTGGGCACCGTGGCTCACGCCTATAATCCCAGCACTTTGGGAGGCCAAGGTAGGCGGTTCACCTGAGGTAGGGAGTTTGAGACCATCCTGACCAAAATGGTAAAACTCCATCTCTACTAAAAATACAAAATTTAGCTGGGGCTATGGTGGCGCATGCCTGTAATCATGGCTACTCAGGAGGCTAAGGCAGGAGAATCCCTTGAACCTGGGAAGCTGAGGTTGCAGTGAGCCGAGATCGCACCACTGCACTCCAGCCTGGGTGACAAAGGGAGACCCTGTCTCAAAAAAATATAAAATAAAATAAAAGTGATAAATTGGCAGCTGGTGCCAGGGAGAGGCCATTTCCTGAAGGGCCACACCTGTTGCACTAAAGTGTTAATTGCAGCAGGGCAAGTGGCTCACGCCTGTAATCCCAGAACTTTGGGAGGTGGAAGTGGGTGGATCACCTGAGGTCGGGAGTTCGAGACCAGCCTGACTGACATGGAGAAACCCTGTCTCTACTAAAAATACAAAATTAGCTGGGCATGGTGGTGCATGCCTGTAATCTCAGCTACTCGGGAGGCTGAGGCAGGAGAATGATTTGAACCCGGGAGGCGGAGGTTGCTGTGAGCCGAGATCATGTCATTGCACTCCAGCCTGGGCAAAAAGAGCAAAATTCCGTCTCAAAAAATAAAAAATAAAGTGTTAATTGAATGCAGATGCCTGGGAAGAAGCCACTTCCTAGGCATCTGCATTAAGAGACAAAATGGCGGAGTATGACTTTCCGGGGGCACTCCACTGGAAAAGGGAAGAAGAGCCTCAGATGGGCATGCATACAGCTTCCTAAGCACACTGCATGTTCTCACTTCCCAAGCATAAGAAGGGCACTGCACACACGGGCAGCCCATCCTAAGGGAAGAATCATGGGAAAGGGTCAGCCTATAAAGCCCTAGGATCACAGTTAAACTCCGCACTTGACCTTCAGGTGCCCACTTGGGTTTCTTCCAAGCATACTTTTCTTTCTTTCTTGTTCTAAAGCCAATTTAAATGAACTTCCACTCCTGCTCTGAAACTCACCTCCGTCTCTTTTTCTGCCTTATGCCCCTCAGTCAAATTCTTTCTTCTGAGGAGGCAAGAATTGAGGTTGCTCTAGACCCGTATGGATTCACTGCCGGTAACTGGGATAGCTTCCACTGGTAACAGTATTTTGTTATAGCAGCTTGAACAGAATAAGCCATCCTTAAAATCCTAGAATCACTCAGCCAGAGGGGGCCTTAGGAGCATTCTGGTCAAACCACCTCATTTCACACCAAAAGCCAGGCCCAGAAAGGAAGGACACATTTGGAATGGAATAATGAGAATAGCAATGGATGGTGACAAAAACAGATGCTTGTTAAACAGTGATCGTGCTAGCCATGTGTCAGGTACTGCTGCTTAGTACTTTCATGACCTCCTTGAATACTCATGACAACCTTGGGAGGTACTTGTATCAATTGGGGTTTAGTACAAGAAACTAGGGGCGGTGGCTCATGCCTGTAATCCCAGCACTTTGGGAGGTCAAGGTGGGGGGATCACAAGGTCAGGAGTTAGAGACCAGCCTGGCCAACACAGTGAAACCCCATCACTACTAAAACTACAAAAATTAGTCAGGCATGGTGGCATGCACCTGTAATCCCAGCTAC
This sequence comes from Pan troglodytes, assembly GCF_028858775.2. Classification (NCBI taxonomy): domain Eukaryota; kingdom Metazoa; phylum Chordata; class Mammalia; order Primates; family Hominidae; genus Pan; species Pan troglodytes. The sequence goes on along the minus strand of NC_072417.2, from coordinate 64,498,336 downwards.
TGAGGAGGCTGAAGCGGGAGAATCACTTGAACCTGGGAGGTGGAGGTTGCAGTGAGTTGAGATTGCATTATTTCACTCCAGCCTGGGTGACAGAGCAAGACTCCACCTAAAAAAAAAAGAGAGAGAGAGAGAAAGAAAGAAAGAAACTGGGACAACTCTGGGTATTTTAAGCCGAAAGAGATTTAATAAAAGAAATTAGGCACTACAAAATCACTGGAAGAGCTGGAGGAGTAGGCTCTGGCCTAGGTGCCAGGACTGATTTCCAGAACAATAAGCACTGGTCAATTTGGGGAGATGCTATCTCTAAGGCTGACACTAGGCTACTATGTCCATGACATGGCCCCAGTGCTATGAGCCAGAGGTCAGAAACCAGAATGAGGAATTCTCTGCCCCCAAATACTGTCTCTGTAACCACTACTAGAACACTGCAATAAAACCTTTTACTCTCACTCCCTTGCTTGCCAGCAGAAGGGTTAGGAAGAAGGCCTGTGCGTGGCCTCACTTGGCCTTCCAAATACGGGGCAAGTGTTCTAATTACAATTAGACCCTACATTCTATTCTAAGCCCTAGCTGCAAAGCATCTGGAAAATGGAGATTGTTGCTTTCCAGGCTCCATAGTACAGGAAGGCAGCCTAAAAGGAGAGTGGAATGGAGATTGAGCAAGCCAATCCACAGCATTGCTAGCCAATCTGTAGTAATTATTAGTGTCATTTCTATGTCTTACAGATAAGGAAAATGAGGCATGGAAAGGTTCAGTAATTTGCCTAAGGTAACACAGAAAATCAGTGGTGGAGCCAGGATTTGAACCCAAGGGATCTGACGACAGGATCCTCACTCTTAAAATGATCCCTTTCAAGAGAGGACAGTTTACAACTTTAGACAGTATATTTACAAAAGATATATACTTTTTCTTTTTGCTGCAGAAAATGACAAGATAAAGCTTCATTTTTTGATATTACACTATCAAAAAATTGTCAATATGGGACTCTAAATTCAGCAGAACTGCTTGAAATAGAGTTCAAATATCTAAGAAGTTTTTAAAATAGCCATTGTATAAAAGCTAGTCTCACATGTTGATGGAAATAGAAGGATGAAGTAACACTATGTTATTCAACTCAGAATATCCTAGGAGAACAAAGAGAAGCAGAGAAACTATAGCCTTGGAGCACCAGCAGCTTGTCCTGGCTTTTTTGTGAATGGCCGTGAAGAAAGGTGAATAAGGAACTATAAAACTACTAGAAGAAAACAGGAAAAGCTCTACCCCATTGGTCTGGGAAAGTATTTCATGGATATCATTCACCTCACAAACACTGGCAACAAAAGCAAAAATAGACTAACGGGATTGCATCAAACTAAAACGCTTCTGCACAGCAAAGGAAACAACAGGTGAAAAGACAACCTACAGATTGGGAGAAAATATTTGCAAATCATGCATCAGATAAGGCGCTAATACCCAAAATACATAAGGAACTCAAACTACTCAGTAACAGGAAAACGAATAATTCTTTTTTTGTTTGTTTCATTTTTGAGACAAGCTCTCACTCTGTTGCCCAGGCTGGAGTGCAGTGGCATGATCTTGGCTCACTGCAACATCCACCTCCCGGGCTCAAGCGATCCTCCCACCTCAGCCTCCTGAGTAGCTGGGACTACTTAATCTTAAGCAGGGACAGGTGCATGCCACCATACTCAGCTAATTTTTTGTTTTTGTTTTTGGTAAAGATAGGACTTCATCAGTTTGCCCAGGCTGGTCTCAAACTCCTGGGCTCAAGCAATCCAGCCACCTTGGCCTCCCAAAGTGCAGGGATAACAGGCATGAGCCACCACACCTGGCCCACTCTATTTTAAAATTGGCAAAAGACCTGAATAGCCATTTCTCCAGAGGCTGTATAAATGGCCAACAGATAGATGAAAAAATGCCCAACATCGCCAGTCATTAGGGACATGCAAATCAAGGCCACAATAAGATATCACTTCACCCCAGTTAGAATGGCTATTATCAAAAAATAACAAATGCTGCCAAAGATTTGAAGAGAGGGGAATTCCTATACATCATTGGTGGGAATGGAAATGAGCACAGCCATTGTGGAAAACAATATGGCAGTTCCTCACAAAATTGAAAACAGAACTACCATATGATCCACCAATCCCACTTCCGGGTTTCTATTCAAAGGAATTGAGATCAGTATGTCGAGGAGATGTCTGCATCCCATGTTCATTGCCACATCATTCACAATAGCCAAGATCTGGAAACAACCTAAGTGCCCGTTGATGAATAAATTGATTTTTTAAATGTGGTGTCTATATATACAACAGAATATATTCAGCCTTGAAAAAGAAGAAAATTCTGTCACTTGCAACAACATGGATGAATCTAGAGGACACTATGCTCAGTGATATAAGCCAGGCTCAGAAAGACAAATACTACACATGATCTCACATATATATGGAATCTTTTTTTTTTTTTTCTTTGAGATGGAGTCTCACTCTGTCACCCAGGCTGGAGTGCAGTGGCGTGATCTCGGCTCATTGCAACCTCCAACTCCCGAGTTCAAGCAGTTCTTCTGTCTCAGCCTCCCAGGTAGCTGAGACTACAGGCACCTGCCACCACACCCAGCTAATTTTTGTATTTTTAGTAGAGATGGGGTTTCACCATATTGGTCAGGCTGGTCTCGAACTCCTGACCTCAAGTGATCCACCCGCCTCGGCCTCCCAAAGTGCTGGGATTACAGGCATGACCCACCGTGCCCAGTCATGTATGGAATCTTCAAAAGCTGAACTCATAGAGTAGATTTTAGAAGTCCTCATCACAAAAAAAAGATAAGTATTGAGGTGATGGATATGTTCATTAGCCTGATTTGATCAATTCTACAATGCCTACATGTATGGAAACATCACATTGTACCCCATAAATATATATGATTATTATTCATCAATTAAAAGTTTACAAATTAGCCAGGCATGGTGGCTCACGCCTGTAATCCCAGCTCTTTGGGAGGCTAAGGTGGGAGGATCACTTAAGGTCAGGAATTCAAGACCAGCCTGGCCAACATAGTGAAACCCTGTCTCTACTAAAAATACAAAAATTAGCTGGGCACGGTGGTGCGCACCTGTAGTCTAAGCTACTCGGGAGGCTGAGGCAGGAGAATGGCTTGAACCTGGGAGGCAGAGGTTGCAGTGAGCCGAGATCACACCACTGCACTCCAACCTGGGAGACAGAGTGAGACTCTACCTAAAAAAAAAAAAAAAAAAAAAAAAAAGTTTAAAAATTAAAGTGGATTAATTCTGAAAAAATAAAAGGAAAGCAGATAGGCATCTGGAAGAGGTACCAGAACTTCCCCATTCCAAGGTTACTTATCACAGAGTTGTGAATGGATGTCTCGGGGTGATGCTGTAGAACAAAGTGATCAAGGACAAGCAATGATTCCCAAACCCTCACCTGGGATCTAGAGTGCAAGACCTAGAGACCTGCCCTGTGGGCAATCAGGAGAGATCAGTGAGCAGCTGTCCTCACCCTTGGGTGCCCACCTCCTTTCTTCAACCTTACAAATCTCACCTGTGGATATAAGGTCTAAAACCCCCATCGACATAAGTCTGATTTTCTTTCTGTTCTGTCTGCAACACAGACAAGAAGAGAACCTTTTAGGGCATTTAGAAAAATGATAAATTCCAACAAGGTTTGAGATTAATTGCATTTTTCATTTTTTATTTAACTCTCTTTGCTTTCTATGGCTACAGGAAAGTGTGAGTAGTCTATAAGGGCTGTCCCTTAGCCGAGCATCATAATCTTTGCTAATTCAGGACCATGACATGCATGGAGGAACAAATGGATAGTTACATAGATAAATTGACTATTGGTGGGTAGATGAACTGGTAGATAAATAATGCCGTAAAGAGAGAGGAACAGAGACAGGGAGAGTAAATTTTAAACAGTCAATCAGCAAGGCCAGGGCTGGAACAAACACCATCTCCCTAGAATTGCCCAGAAGAAGAACGTGGCTTCTGGAAGGCTTCTAGGAATGTACATCGAAGAATATTCAAACTGCCCAAAGAAATAGCAACAACAACAACAACAAAAATCAGTTATCCAACTACAAAAGGGTGAACAGAATAATTATGAACCTCAGGAATTAGAAGAGGAAAGAAAATGGAAAGACAGACTTATGAAAAATCTTAACACTTCTATCTACTGCCAGGTTCAAAGTAAAGTCCAAACCAATCAGCAAAACTCCTAAGAGGAGCCTGCGGCTGCGAGAAATCTTTCTGAGGTCACTGAGTCCCTACCCTGCCTGAGGGAGGCAGAGCTGTTCCTAAGTCGCCCTCCCCTGGAACAGAAGCTCGGATCCCAAGGGCTGATTGATTCCTGCGCCTTGGAGAAATACTCTTTAAAATTAAAGAATTACTCGGCAGGTTTTTTCCTCTCTTGCCTAGTCGTGCATTACCAAAAGGGAGAATAAGCTGCAACTGTCAGGTCCAGCGGCTCCACCCTCAGTCTAGGAAGGAGCTCACGTGTGCACTGTCATCAGACAGATTTGTCCCTAGAGCCGAGATGTTCTCCGCAGTGTCGGTTATAATGCCCAGAAAATTAGATCCAAGGCTGCTGCTGTTTCTGCAGACTGGCGCTGGTCAGTTACAGGCAGGGCAGGGAAGAAGCAGTGGATGGAGAAAGTAATTATCTGTTTTGAATAGGGATGGCAGGGAGGCAGTATGGGAGCGGGAGGAACATGCACAGATCTTTGGGTTTTCATTTCTGCTCTGCCAGATGGCCACTGTGTGCCTGTAAGCAAAGGACCTCACCTCTCTGTCTCTCTGAACTTCCACTTCCCCATATACAAAAAGAGATAGTAGTGCCTATCCCCTGAAGTTATTTCAGGATTAAAGATTATGCATAAAAGGGCCCATCCCACAATCCGTGAAAGCTGTCATCACGGTCATCAGCCCCTGCCTGGCTCTCAGGCCTGCTCTGCTGCTCCAGCCCTGCCCACAGCTGAGGCTTCTGACTTCACATGCAGTTTCTTCCCCTCACTTCCCTCCAAAAGGCAGCTCCAGACGGAATGTGTCAGCTCTGCCTCAGTCTTCCTTGCTACTGTGCCAACTCTAATGAGGTGGCTCCAGCATTACAGGTGGCCTTTGACGTGGTGTCTGCCTCTAGTTTCTTGGCCTCATCAACTATGCAGTGGTCTTACTGAGCAACTGCTAACTCGGGTCCCTTCTGAAACAGACATCCTGCCTGGCTCCTGCCTTACTCTCAGTCTCTCTCCCAGAGACTGGACTTCTACTCTGAGCCCTAGTCTGATGACAAATGCTTTGCTATTCAAAGAGAGACCTCTGCGCTGACAGAACCCTAAGCATCTCCCACACCAGGATCCCTGTTGCTGGACTCTGCCCATGTCAACCCCCACCACTTGGTTCAGTCCCACCCTTGTTGCAGGCTGCCTGCCAGAGATCAGCAGGCACCTCCCTCCTTCCTGCCAAATCTTTCTCCCTCTGCAGAATGTGGTTTGGTGGAATAGACACAAATTATAGAATCAGACTGCCCTGAACATCTATGCGTGACCTTGGGCAATTTCTTCACCTCTCAGAACCCCATATATAAAATGAGGATAACAACAGCCTCATTGGGCCATGGAGGAAATTCAGGGAAGGACGTGCATTGCAAGCCTGGCACTGTGCCTGGCATGGGGGCAGTGCTCCCTAAAGGCCCACTCCCCTTTGCCTCCTCCCATCGCCAATGGCCTGTAACTGGTCATGTCCACCTGAATCCAGAGGTAGAAAATGGTCATTAAAACAAATTGCCACTTGATTCTATAAGCCAGGTGGCACATGACAGCCATTAATTTTTCACATAAAAAATGGCTCTGCTAATTGAAAAACATCAAAAAGATTGAGGTTTACACAAATGTTCAGCTCTGTTTATTTTTTCTAATTTACTTTTCAGCAGTCAGTAAGAACTTAATGAGCTCTCATTTATGGCTTCCTCCCTATTTATAGACATTGGCGCCTGTGGTGTTCTAGATGTATATACTGAGAGCATTCAGCCTGGGCTACATGGCCAGTAGGGAAGAGTTACAATACCCAGGTAAATTCCAGACAGGAATTACTGCTCCTCAAAAACTTAGCTGATACACTGTTCATTAAGAAAACGCCCTGCTACTTTACATTGGCTGGATACTGTTTTCCTCTTCTTGGGAAAAATTTTTCTAGCTGGAAGTTTCATTTGATATGACATGAAAATAGTTAACGTTTATGGAGCAATTGCTCGGTTTCAGACACTGTGTTGTGCATGGCATGTGGATTCTTTCATTTCATGCTTGTCATAACACTGAGGAAAATACCCTTATTAACCCTGTTTCCAGATGAGGGAATTAAGATGTAGGGGAAAATGTAAAATGTTGAAACCCAATTTTCTCTGGGTCCAGATTCCATATTTTTATCATGGCGTCTACACAGCCATACCCTCTTTTCAACAAGCAGAGAGCCAACTGGTGAGTTCTGTCCATTTGAGGGGAGACAGATACGGGAGAAGAGCACTGCGCCAAGAGTCAGGAGACATGAATTCAAGTCCCACATCTTCCAAGAGTCCTCAGGACCTTGAGCATGTCCCTCACCATCTCTGCTTTGAAGTTTAGAGGTCTGGGATAGGGCTGGAGCCAGAACGCGGGCACCAACCCTTCTTCCCCTCTCGCTGACCAGCTAACAAAGACAACAGGGGGAATTAGAGTTTCAGATTTATTAATGGCCAGTTTTATACCCCCAAACCACCCAAAGTAGAGCCCTCTGACAAAGCTGGAATGGCAAACACAGATTAGACTCAGGCCAAAGTGGACGCCTCTGACTCCTGCCCCAGGTCTAGACCTTGGAACCCACCAGACCATGAGGATGCCCCACCTGGCCAGGCTTGGAGTGAGAACAGAGGTCTTTGAGTTCTGGGGCAAACAGCTCAGAAAGATAAAGTGGAGCCTCTTTCCCACTGCTGAGGCACCAGAAACCCTGCCCAGCAGCAAAACGTGACTCAACCAGTCCTCTAATGAAGAGAAACAGGAGGGCGGAGAGAGGAACAGAGCTTACACGGCAGTCCTTCCCTGAGCGGGGAGACGTAAAAGCAGAAGTTCTCACCCCCATGGGCCAAGGTGGGGGTCGGCAGAGAGGAGGAGAAAGATCCCCCTAAAATTCTTGACCTGTAAACTAAAAGGCTGGACCCCTGAAGCAAGAGGCAACACAGATGAATGAGAGGAATGGCTGCCACTATGCAAAGTGAATGGATTCAAGAAGTTGGATTGTACCTGACTGCAGACTAGAGACGCAGCAGTGGGAAGGTTGGCACCTCTGGTTTGGAGAAACTGAGGATGATCCCTTTGAGTTAAGGACACTGTCTTATTCATTCTATATCCCCCACACCCTGCACTGATGGAGGCTGGCTCAGGGTCAGGCTCAATCAGTGTCTGTTGAACTAATGAGAGAATGAATAGAAGGGCTGTGGTTTGGCATCTCCTGAGACAACGAACCCACAGAGCTGCTCTGAGACATGATTCATAAGCCTTCTGGTGCTGCAGGGATGGTCACTGGTGGTGTACCTGTTCATTTTGACTCCCAGTCACATATTAACAACCAAGATGGCAGCAGTTCTCACAATAGCATTTGTGGGGAGATGACACAAATAGAAATAAATTACTTCTAGAGATCAGCATGTTACAGCACAATCACTTGTATAACTGCATACCTCAGGCCTTGGGAGTAGAATCGAAATTTAGCCTGGAACCCTGGGCTCCCAACTCGCATTTTGGTGCTCCTTTCCTCCACCACAGAGCGCAGCGGAGGCTGCCATACAGGCAGAGCTACATACAGCACCGGACTCAGTGAAGACCCCATCTACACTCAGGCCAAGAACTCTTTTTTTTTTTTTTTTTTTTTTTGAGGCAGCATCTCACTCTATCACCCAGGCTGGAGTGCAGTGGTGCAATCCTGGCTCACCGTAGCCTCAAATCCCTAGGCTCAAGCAATCCTCCCACCTCAGCCTCCCAAGTAGCTGGGACTACAGGTGTGCACCAATATGCCTGGCTAATTTTTTTTATTTTTAGTAGAGATGAGGTCTAGCTATGTTGCCCAGGCTGGTCTCAAACTCCTGGGCTCAAGCAATACTCCCACCTTGGCCTCCCAAAGTGCTGGGATTACAGGCTTGAGCCACCACACCCAGGCAAGAGCTCTTCTTACAAACTGATTTTTTCAACACTCCTAACCTTGCCATCATCCCACAAGTAACAAATAATCAAAATCCTCTTCTTGGACTTCAAATACAAGCACCAGGAATACACAAAAATATATGCATGAGTTCTCTTGCAATCTTATGTTGACAACTGAACCAGTGAGTTCAGGCAGCTAGTAAGCAGCTGATCTGGGCTGTGGTCCCAGATATTCCCTGAGCCAAGGCCGAGGAAAAGCTTTTTCAAGAATGTGATGTTTAAGCTGAGCCCAGGAAAATGAATAAGCAGGAGTTAGCTTGGGGAAGGGGATGAGATGGAAGCTCCTACAGGGAGAGGGAGGAGCACTTTCAACATCCTTGAGGTGGGAGCGCCTATGATTTTTCCATCAGACCACGCTGCCTCACAAAATCTCATTTTATGAATGCAAAGAGGACATCCCCCAAACAAAAATCTTGTATCATATCACGGGAAAGGAAGGAAGGGGCAGGGAAGGGGAGGAGGGGAGAGTGGAGGAGATCGAATTCTTCCCCTTTCCAATATGATAACATCCTTTCCAGCAGATCACTCACCTTGGGAGATGCTCCATTAAAAACAGAGTTCTAAGACCAAATAAATGTGGGAAATAACCACATAGCTATATCCTCCTCTTGACAAGTCATACAGCTCATTAACCATTTAAAGACCTTGAGAAGTCCTGCAGCAAAGAACATGAGTTTCTCCAACCCATTTGACTACTTCTTCAATCAATACCTATTTAACATTCCATAGGATATACATCAAGGAAAGCCTTCCATAAATTAACTTCAACAGCCACGTGGAAAGTGCTAACTCCGACCTCAGCCCCAAGGACCAAAAGCTCTTTAATACCACAGTCTATTGCACCAAGTTTCCTATGCAGTCCCATGAGCATCGCAAGTGCCCTGGTCAAGCCCCAGGCTTAAAGCACCCATCCCCAAGACAAGGGGCATGTGGAATGAAGCACATGCTCACTATTTGATCTCTGGGAAAAGGGAGGAGGAGGCATGACTTGAGCTGGCTTAACAGAGATTTACTCACCGGCATCCTTTGGAATGGATATCCTGCATGATTGAGCCGGGCTTTGTTCAATTCTCAAAGCAATTTGCCAGGAGTGAGAAAGGAGCGCTTAGAAAAGCAAGTTGGTCAGTCCTGGATGATTACTTCTTATTCCAAAACAATTACCGTAAAGGTAAAATGGGTTATGTTGCTGTAAAAAATATGACTCTCTCCAAACAGTAACACATGGATTCCCAACCGGAGCCATCAAGGCCACGGCCAAAAGCAGGCCGGGCATAGGAACTCGGGGGAAGATGCTTCTGCCTGTCAAACAGTACTGGTTTAAAACAGAATTAACACAGATAAAGGAGGGCTAGATAAGTAGGGGTTGTGGGGGGCAGTGATGGGGTGCCCTGAAGACAAGTACCTCCTTAGCAGCCTGAGCCCATCCCTACAGAGTACTCTGAGATGTAAAAAGACAAACACCCAGTTTCCTTCTTCTTCTGCCTCAACCTCCAGACCTACTGGACCTCCTAAGAGAATAGGGCTAAGTAGGATTTCTCAACCTCAGCACTGCTGACATTTTGCTTGGGCAATTCTTTGTTGTGGGGGGCAGTCCTGTGCATTTTGGGAAGTTTAGCTGCAGCCCTGGCCTCCACCCCAAATACCAATAACTCCCTCCTCCCCACCCAATTGTGACCATCCAAACTGTCTCCAGACATTGCCAAATGTCCCCAGGAGGTAGGAAGTATGAGCAAAATCATACCTAATTGGGAACCACAGGACAAAAGCAATATGGACATGGGAGAAGGAGCCAACCAAGTCTTTGGATCCAGCCCATCACCAAGAGAAAACTGTGCTCAAGACTGGCCTCTCCAAGAGAGCAAAGAAGAATGCATCCAGAAGTTGTTGCTGTTGGCCCCTTTCTGGGCACTGACGGAACAAGAGGGGTCTGAGTGCCCAGTCACTGGCATCACAGCCAAGTGCCCAGCCTGCTCCATAGAGGACAGCCAGCATAAGGGATAGAGCCAAAAGACACCAAAGAGCCTTCCTGATAAGCCAAGTCATTCTAAGCAGCCACTCCCCTTACCTAGCCTTGCTTCCAATCATTCCTTTGCTGGTTGAAAGAAGACAAGTTAAAATATGAGAGTGTCTTGTAAGACTCAGGGAGGCTAAGTAGGAAGAGTTTGATAACTGTTTCTCAAAACTAAAGATGTTCATTGTTCCCCAACTGACAGCCAACAGATAATGTTGCTATATAATGGCCTGGGTTTGTTTCTCACAATTTATTAATAAGCTGCCATTAATATGAACTGCCTATGAATGATAGAGTGGGAAGAATGCCTTGGCTTGGTGTTAGATGCTGAGGTACAGGTCCTGATGCTGACATCTGTTCAAGATCACTTCACTTCAGCATCCCCAAGCTTTCTGTCCACCATAAAATGAAGAAAACAGCAATATTCCAATATCCACCTCCCTGGGTTGTTGCAAGTTTCAAATGCAATGTATGTGAAAGCGAGTTGGAAATGCAGAGCACCAGGCTGATGTCAGTTGTTTTTATTAACTCATCGGGTCAGTTTTGATTCACTTAAAAGTAGACATGAGGCAACAATTTGCAGAGGAGAATACTGGGAAGAAATATCTGCTTTGAATATAGTGATTAAGGGAAGCTAAGATGGAAGAAAAACGTGGAAAAGTGTTTTTAAGATTCTAACAGTGATTATTAAAGCATCTCAGAACTCTTAGGTACATAGAGAAAAAATAACATTGCTCTTCAAAGTGGTCCTTTCTGTGTCTTTTTTTCCACTTTCTTAGCCATTTATTCTCTTTTCCCCCATTCACCTCATTTCCATCTCCACCCAGGCCCCTGAAGTACACTTAATTGTCATTGCCAGCCTCATCCAGAGCCACTATGAAGCATTTAACTGCTGATGGCACCAACCAGGCACTGTACCAAGAAAATTACTATTGGTGTAGGAGGGAAGGAGGAAGAGAGGGAAAGAGAGAGGGAGGGAAAGAAGGAGGAGGTGAACAGAAGGAGAAGCTGGAACCTGACCTCTCTTAAGCTTTGAATCTCAGCTCTACATCCAAACCTGGAAGTAGGAGGGGAAACTAACATTGACTGGGGACCTAGCATGTGCCTGGGACTGTGCTAGATGCTTCACATAGCTGATCACATCTAATCCTTGCAGCATTCTTAAGTAGGGCAGCCTTCCCAAAGCATGTTCCATGTAACTGCAATGGAACTACAATTGCATTGATTCAACCAATCTTTACTGTGCTTTCTCTATGTGCCAGACACCGGTCTAGGTAACTATAAAAGCAAATATTTATATTTATATAGGGCCTATTATTTGCCAAACACTGTTTTATATATGCTCATTTAATCACAATGACTTTATAAAGATATTATCATACCAATGTTACAAATGAGAAGTATTCAGTAATTGCCCAAAGTCACGCAACTAGTGGGACAGGCAGGCTCTCAGATGGTCTCTGAAGACCCCACCTTCGGGTATCCACACCACCGCATAATCTCTCTCCTTGAGTGTAGGCTGGCCTAGTGACTGCTTCTAACCAACAGAATATAGCAAAGGAGACAGGCTGTTACTTCCATGATTAGACTACAGGAGATTGTGCCTTCCATCCTGCTAGCACACTCTCTTCTTCACTGGCCTTAATGAAGCAGAATGTTATGCTGGAAAGGCCCACATCTCCAGCCAATAGCCCATAGGGAACTGAGTCCTGCCAACAGTCCCATGGGTTTGGAAGCAGATCCTTCCCCAGCAGAGACTTCAGATGAGAGCCCAATCCTGGCCTGCACCTTGACTGAAGCCTCATGAGAGACACTGAAGCAATGACTCAGCTCAGCTCTACTGGATTCCAGACCCATGGAAACTGTAATATAACGAAAGTGCATTGTTTTCAGCTACTATGCTTGTGGTCAATTGTCATACGGTAGTAAACAGCTGATACCACTAGTAAGGAACAAAGGTGGGGCTTGTGCTCAAGCCATCTGGCTCCCAAGCCTGTGTGCTTCACCACTACATTATATCACCTTTCATGTCTAAGGGGATATTCTGTCTGTTTAAAAAAAAATGGTAGTAACATAAGTTTGGAAATGTTGAATATTATACGGCCTTCTTGAAGATTCACATTGCAAGAAATCCTGTAGTGAAGAAGTGTCTTTATCTTCACCTGACCCAGCATTGCTCATACTTTTCAAATCACATATATCTTTGTTTATGTGACACCTGTGGCATCCCACCAAACCAGAATTCCATAGAAGTGATTTTAGAAATGTTGAGATGGGCGTAATCTCCTTATTTTACAGATAAAAAAACTAAGACTTGGAGAGGTTCAATATTGTCAGACGTCACATATGACAATGGTGAGCCCGAATTTGTGGTCTGACTCAAAGACCCATGCTTCTCCCACCAATCTACCCTGAAAAGGGAAGGGGAGACAAAATGATGTCGTGAGTAGGGTGGAGAGGAGTTGGGGAGTGGAGAAGAAATCGCCTGAAGCAAGCATCATTTGACTGATCAGCGGCCACTGCTTAAACCACAGCCAATCAAAAAGTCACCAGCCTCACACCTGGAAGCCCTCGGTGCCCAGGTGGTATCACCTGAACACTGGGAAAGGAAGTCTCATCTGCTGGGGCCACAACTGCAAAATGACTGTGGTGAGAAAGGACAGGTGGGAAGGTGCAGTCCAGTAAGCAGGGGAGAGAGCCACCAGGACCTGTGTCTACAGCATGTGCAACCCCAACTTTCCTTTATGCCTTGCTTTGCCTGGACAGTCAGGTCCTGAGGCCCTGAAAGTGCTGCCTACAAGCAACCTAGAGGCCTGCTGTCCTCTTCGGCCAGGTGGACACCTACACTCATGCCCTGTTTGAGGGAGCTTGGCATTATCACCCCTAATTAGCTCATCCTTTGAACTGACCTCTGAAAAAATGATGAGAAGGAGAGAGGAACACTGCCAAGTGGTTATATTTTTCCATGCTAGATGCTGAACAAACACTATAGCATTGAATCCTAACAAGCTTCTGAACTGGTGACTCTCCTGCCTCTCCCATTTTACAAGTGAGAAAACCGAGGTTCAAAAAGATTAAGGCATCTGCTCAAGGTAAGTAAATGGTAAGTAAACCCAGGTGGGTCTCACTCCAAAGCCCAAAATTCATTTAAATACAGTTTGAGGCAGGCAGAAGTTTCGTAGAAACCCTTTTCCCCCTCTCCACATTTCACATAAAGCTGATGAAACATAGATGCATTGGGAGCTTTCAGAGAACTAGCAATGTCAGAGCAAAGCACCCATCTCTTCACGAACACTCAGCTCTTGCTAGGTTTCAAAAAAACCTTAGTGCTAAGAACAACTCTAGAAGGAATGTTTCTGCCCCATCTGTGGACAAATGTAGAAAAACAGCCTCAGGGGTTAGCTTAGGATGTGAGGTTTTGGTTTTCTTTTAATGGCCATTTTTATAAGTGAAATGGAAGGAACTACACTTCCCGGAATAACAGAGGGGGAGTTTTATCATCCAGGATGTCTTGGAAGCTGCATGGGCCAGACAGAGCAGAGTCCATCAGAGACAGAGGCTCTGCCTTGTACGAAGCTGTGGTTCTGGTGCACCACCGGCATACCAGCGCGAGCAGGATCCACAACAGCCCTTTGTGTAGACAGGCTGTGAAAGCAGATGTCTTGGTTAATATTCTGCAGGGCTACTCCTGGGCTCACATCTCCTTCCGCGTGTGTGTTTGTTTGTGTTTGTGTGTGTGTTTTGTAAGATTCAATCACCCCTAGATGGGCAAATAACTATGAATCACTCCATCGATCCACAAAAGAACACAAAAAGGAAATTTACATGCAATGAATTCACTCCCAGACTCTGCACCAGGCACTAAGCACACATTTTCTTGTGTAATGCTCAACTTGCAAAGCAGACCCTCCCCCATCTGCTATCCCCAGTTTATAGATGAAGAAAGAAAGGCTCTGAGAGGTTAAGCCACTTGTATAACACCACACAGCTAGTCCATGGTCAAGCCAGGATCTCACCCAGGTCAGCCTGGCTGCAAAATGCACATCCATCTTCTGCACCATGTTACTTCCAAAGGGAGAGACATAAAGAGAAAAATGAGCAAACCCTAAGGGGTCCCAACCGCATGCATAGTGTCTGTGCTGGCTGCCTTCCACATTCAATCCTTACAGTGATCCTGCAAGGTAGATCCTACCATGCTCATTTCACAGATGAGAATGCAAAGGCTCAGAAAGATTTAATAAATTGCTACAAGATCAGCCATGATCTGAACCTAGAAATACCTGACTCCAAAGCCTGGGAGCTTTCCATCACACCATCAGTACTCATTGACACAACTCTGCCCTCTTCCCCAGGCCTCCACCTCCACTGCCCCACCCCTCCCCAACCCACTCCAGGAGCACTGACCCAGGGAGGTAAAAGAGACAGACTGGGAGCTAGACTGGCTGTTTGGGCACCAGCATAGAGTGGGTTTGGGGGATCAGTGTTTGTCTCAGCCTGCTACGGTGAGTAAGGGTGGATTCTGGTGACAGTAGGAATCATTTTCACTTATGGAGCAGTGTGTGTGCACTGGATGAAGGAGGGGCTTGGGCGAAGGAGAAAGCATATTTGTTGCCTCTGGCCCAGTTATTGTGTTCATGCAGTTACAGTGGTCCCATCTGTAAAGTGGGGTCAACCCAACAGTCCTGACGCACCTCACCCTGCAGGTGCACAAGTGGAGGAGAGTTGGTTTCCGGAGAGAGCAGCACGCTGAGGCAAATGCCTTTGGCCCAGAGCTAAAATCATTCAAGCACCAAGTAGCCAAAAGAAGTCACATGAGACTCTACAGGCCCATCCTATGTATTCACCTTTCCTATTCCACTCTCCCTTCCTCTTCGTTCTAAAAGATTCACTCATGTTACATTATAACCTCTAGTTTGTTTATTTTTGCCTAGATAAGAACAAATTTGCTTTTTGGGGGGTCAGATTACATTATGTAATTCCAGTTTTAGTTTGCTATAGCTACATCCATTTAGGGAAGCCTCTTAGAATAATAAAACATGGGTTTGCTTGTTTGTTTGTTTGTTTGTTTGTTTTGAGACAGAGTCTCACCCTGTTGCCCAGGCTGGAGTGCAATGGCGCGATCTGGGCTTACTGCAACCTCCGTCTCCCAGGTTCAAGCTATTCTCCTGCCTCAACCTCCCGAGTAGCTGGGGTTCAACCTCCCGAGTAGCTGGGGTTCAACCTCCCGAGTAGCTGGGGTTACAGGCATGCACCACCACACCCAGCTAATTTTTGTATTTTTAGTAGAGATGGGGTTTCGCCCTGTTGGCCATGCTGGTCTCGAACTCCTGACCTCAAGTGATCCTCCCGCCTCGGCCTCCCAAAGTACTGGGATTACAAGCGTGAGCCAATGTGCCTGGCCAATAAAACATGTTTTAAGGAAATGTTTCAAAAATGAGTCTCCATGCTCTTCCAGGAAGCAAGAGGTCGCAGCCTAGTGCCCTGTCTCGTCCTGTGTTCCCTTTGATCCCTGCACAGCAGGCTGCCATGCATCGTTACTCTCATCATCCATCCATTTATGCATTCCTTCCTTCATTCACTGAAATGTACTTATTTATTTATTCATTCAACGCCTACCAAGTATCGGTTGCTTGGGAAACACGGTCATGGATGAGCAAAAATAAGCACTGTCCTTCTCATAGAATTTAGTGTCTAGTGGAGGGGAAATGAATTAATATGTCACATGCAAAAAAAAAAAACAGTATCCCTAAAAAACATGATAAGGGCCTGGAAGGAACAGTACATGATACGTTGAGAGCAAACAACAGAAAGACCTGACCTGGTTGAAGAAAATAATGCTTGTGACTGGGTGCAGTGGCTCATGCCTGTAATCCCAGCACTTTGAGTGGCCAAGGTGAGCAGATCAACTGAGGCCAGGAGTTCAAGACCAGCCTGGCCAACATGGTGAAACCTCCATCTTTACTAAAAATACAAAAATTAGCCGGTGTGGTGGTGGGCACCTGTAATCCCAGCTACTCAAGAGGCTGAAACAGGAGAATCTCTTGAACCCTGGAGGCAGATGTTGCAGTGAGCCAAGATCACGCCACTGCACTCCAGACTGGGTGACAGAATCAGACTCTGTCAAAAAAAAAAAAAAAAGAAAGAAAGAAAAGAGAAGAAAACTTGAGGTATGGCCTAAGGCACAATAGAGCTAGGCATGGTGGTGCATGCCTGTAATCCCAGCTACTCGGGAGACTGAGGCAGAAGGATGGATTGAGCCCAGTAGGTCAAAGCTGCAGTAAGCTATGATCACACCACTTCACTCCAGCCTGGGAGATAGAGTGAGACCCCATCCCAAAAAAAAAAAAAAAAAAAAAAAAAAAAAAAGGATTGGGGTAGAAGGGGAGTTCCAGATATGATCAGATTTGCATTTTTATAGCGGGGAGAGTCAGGGGGGTAATTTTCCTACAGGGTACAGTGTTCACTATTTGGGCAATAGGTACACTAGAAGCCCAATCCCCACCAGTATGCAATTTGCACGTGTAATAAACAAGCATAGGTACCTCCCTGAATCTAAAATAAATCAATCAATAATAAAAGATCCCTGGATGCAGGTTGGCAGTGGAGACAGTGCAGGCTCCAGGGCATGTGAGGAGAACAGATGGGACAATGTTACAGAACTCCAGGAGAAAAGTGATGCTGGCTTGGACTAGGGTGGTAGCTACAAGTTGAAGAATAATGGGCAGAGTTCAGAGCTATCACAGCAGTATCACTGACAGATTCAGTGACTGGAGGGTGAAAGGAGGAGGCATCAAGATTGACTCCTGGTTTTGAGGCTGCCTAATGGGATGGCTGCGGGTGCCATTCATTGAATTTATCACCCACGGTGTGCCCAGCACAGTGCCCAACGCCATGAGCCACACAAAGGGAGCACTGGTCTTGGACCCTTCCCCTGTGTCCATGCCTTACAAAGGCCCGGGTTTCATAATCTCTCATACAAACCCATCCAAGCCATGAAATGATTCCATGTGAAGGCTGTCATGGTTCCCCTGGCGGTGCTTTAAACCCTGGTCACAGTCAATTCTGCATCCTCTCCATCCCAGAAGATGCCAGGCCTCATTCCAAACTCAGTGGCAAAAAAAACAAAAAACAAAAAAAAACAGGCATGGCTCCTGCACTGGTGTAGAAGTGAACTTGAACCTTCCCTCCCAAAAACCCAGGTGTCCACCCTGACCCACAGTCCCTCTTGCAGCCATTTTCACAGACTCTTCGGCTGGGCTGTAACCTGGCTGTTGGTGTCCATTCTGTCCTAATTTTCAGCAGCTTCACATACATTTCCCACAGCCCCCATCTCAGTCGTGCACCTGGTGCCTGCACCTGATGACTGAATTTGGCCCTCCTGCTTTATATCCTGCATGCTCTAAGGTCAAAACCCTGTCCCCCATCAGGTTCCTTCCACCACCCTGAAGGGCAGGCTTTTAGCACTAAAACACTAGGAAGACAGCAATTAAAAGCCCTAGGACAGAGGGCACCAATGCCTCGGTTTAGGGTTTTCGTTCGTTTTGAGGGAGAACAGTTAATGCATAAGAACGTGATAATTACCTAGATGCTAGAAGATTACCAGAAAGCAGGAATAAAAGGGGTTAGAATTTTTCTGTGAAGTCACCATCACAAAGAGAGGTAGATTTCCTCCTGAAGGAAAGCTCACCGGGTTGTAGAAAAAAGACCAAGCTTGAGTCACCACTTAACTGTTTAAGTAAGTGATATCAGACAGATCAGATCACGAGTTTGGCCTCTCTCCCCTGTAAAGCAGAAAATAACATCCACCCAACAGGGT
This sequence comes from Pan troglodytes, assembly GCF_028858775.2. Classification (NCBI taxonomy): domain Eukaryota; kingdom Metazoa; phylum Chordata; class Mammalia; order Primates; family Hominidae; genus Pan; species Pan troglodytes. The sequence continues at coordinate 64,480,272 of NC_072417.2, read as the reverse complement.
CATGATGAGATCTAAATGGGGTCATGGGAACCACAAGGTGCTGTACACAAGTAATTCTTGTCACTGCCAGCAGGTCTGCAAGGCTCATTCTAAAGCCTGAATCTTCACATTCACTTTCTCTAGACCTGTTTCCTCTGCCCTCTGTTCAAAGAGGTCTTTTGGTCTGCAGAAGGCTTCCCTAGGGGCCTGATGGGTACTGTCCCTCTTCTTTCTCATCCAGAGGCGAAGGGAGTGATGCATTCACGCCCCAGAATTTCAGCCCAGTGGGCACCCTCCCTGCCAGTGCCCCCAACCCTATTCATTATTCCATCAATAAATATTTAGTGTGGAACTTTGTATTGGGCACTGTTTGGGGTGCTGAAGGTATAGAAGTAAAAAAAATAACACAGCGGCCAGGCAAGGTGGCTCACGCCTGTGATCCCAACACTTTGGGAGGCCAAGGTGGGTGGATCACCTGAGGTCAGGAGTTCGAGACCAGCCTGGCCAACATAGTGAAACCCTTTCTCTACTAAAAATACAAAAAAAGTAGCTGGGCATGGTGGTGGGTGCCTGTAATCCCAGCTACTCAGGAGGCTGAGGCAGGAGAATCGCTTGAACCCGGGAGGCGGAGGTTGCAGTGAGCCAAGATCGCGCCATTGCACTCCAACCTGAGCAACAAGAGCAAGATTCCGTCTCAAAACAAAATGATAAATAAATAAATAAATAAATAAATAAATAAATAACACAGCACCTCTCAAAAAGCCCATAGTCATGGGAAAATAGCTAGGTAAACAGGCAAGTGTTCTATGAAAAGGTATGTACCTTTAGATAAGGCAGGTGCTTGCATAAGATAAAAAGGCAACAGTGAGGAGGAAGATTTAGCCAGAAGGAGCCCACCCAGGAGGCTCACAGAAGAGGTGAAGCTTGAGGAAGGCATAGAACAAATGCAGTCAACCTGAGATCTTCTGGGGTCATGAGCAGGACAGAGATGTGGAGGAGAGGCCTTTCTTGAATCAAAGAAAGCCATATTGGAAAATAGAAAGAATTTTCCCCTTCTGCCCTTCTTGTAGTGTTTTCCTGCCAGGTCACAGAATTTTTCATCACAGTGGAATCAAACATTCTTGGATTGGAAAGTGAGACAGCTCACTCATGCATGTTCTTTTAAAAGCATGTGACAATAAAACCAGTGACCTGGTTAACATCCTACATGGGTTGTCTTCTTTTCTTCTTTCTTCCTTTGCTTCCCTTTTACCTGAAAGGGACAAACATGATGTATACCACCACCATTCATAAATTAGGCAGCCACAAACCCTGAGCTGAGCAACTTTGGGGAAAGTATAAACTTTTTTTTTTTGCAGTAATCACATGCACATGATAATCCAGGGACAAAGAAATTAGCAAACTCTTCCAGTTACACTCAAAACTCCAACCCTGGCATTTACTTGAAAATATTAAGTACCTTCAAGGCAAATCATTGAAGTGGCTGAGAAGTCTCTACTGCAACATTTAATGATGCTTATAAATCCTAAAACCCTCATGGGACCATTCCTGACTGGTGATGGAACAGTGTTTGATGTTTCTGAAATTTTGAGTGTTTAATTATGTCTAACAAAGTTGGTTATCAATAAAGTGTGCATCCATGTCTGAACTCAATCCATCTTTTCCTGTCATTTAGGATGACCGGGAATCAGTTTGAATGGGGTTAGTGAGCTTTTTCTGTAAAAGTCCAGTTACTACATATTTTTAAGCATTGCTGTCCACAATGTCTCTGTGAAAACTATTCAACTCTGTCATGGTGGGGCAAAAGCAGCCAGAGGTAATCCATAAGTAAATAAGCAGATCTGTGTTCCAATAAAACTTATTAATGGACACCAAAATTTGAATATCAGTTTTCATGTGTCATGAAATATTATTATTCTTTTGATTTTTTTAACCATTAAAAAATGTTAAAAGATCAGGTGTGGTGGCTCATGCCTGTGCCCTCATTTAATCTTCACCAAGGGCTTCTGATTATTCATTTTATTTTATTTTATTTTTATTTTTTTGAGAGAGGGTCTGGCTTTGCTGCCCAGGCTAGAGTGCAGTGGTGCAATCTCGGCTCACTGCAGCCAAGAAGGCCAAGGCTGGAGGACCACTTGAGCCTAGCAGTTCAAGACCAGCCTGGACAATAGTTTTTCTATTGATTTAATTTATGCTGTCAGAATTTATTATAACACTGTATATCAACTGTAGAAGTAAACATTTTAAAAAGTTTAATGCAGTAGGATTGCATTGAATGATTGTTATAGATCGGAATAAAGGAAATTTCTAAACTATGATTTAGTAGGTTAAATGTTGCTTTTATATTTATTCAATATTTATTCAAGACATATATTGACCACCTATTACGTGGTAGGCCCCTTACTCCGTACCGAGTATTCAACTTATATTTAATACCAAAGAAAGGAAATAATATTGAGAATATAGGCAAAATTATATCTTTCAAATTAAAGAAGTGCTGTTATCCACGGAATAGTTTCTCCATTTGTTTCAGGGATTCAGCTTATAAACAAAAGCCAGAGTAAGGAAATAATATCTAGAATGTGGAATAAATTACATATTTAAAATAAAGAAATGTAGGCTGGGTGTGGTGGGTCACGCCTGTAATCCCAGCACTTTGGGAGGCTGAGGCAGGCAGATAACTTGAACCCAGGAGTTCAAGACCAGCCTGGGCAACATGGTGAAACCCTGTCCCTCCAAAAAATACAAAAATCAGCTGGGCATGGTGGTGCTCACCTGTTGTCCCAGCTACTTGGGATACTGAGGAAGGAGGATTGCTTGAGCCTGGGAAGCCGAGGTTGCAGTGAGCTGAGACTGTGCCACTGCACTTCAGTCTGGGTGACACAGTAAGACCCTGTATTTAAAAAAAAAAAAAAAAGTTATACTCAATGGATAGTTTGCCATTCAATTTAAAAATAACCTTGTCTCTACAAAAAAAAAAAAAAAAAAAAACGTAGCTGAGCATGGTGGTGTGTACTTGTAGTCCCAGCTACTTCGGGGCCTGAGGTTGGAGGATCACTTGAGTCCAGGAAGCGAAGGCTGCAGTGAGCAGAGGTTGTGCCACTGCACTCCAGCCTGAGTGACAGAGCAAGACCGTCTCAAAAAGAGGAAAAAAAAAATGTAAAAACCATTCCTAGATCACAGATCACACAGAAACAGGCAGTGTGGTGGATTTAGCCTGCAGTCTGTAGTATGCCGACCCCTGATTTTGAATGTTTGGGCTGCACTGGAAGAGTATGAAGAACATAAACTTAGACTTCCACAATCCTTACACCTGGGCAGCCAAGCAAAATCCTTAAGCTCCCTGGGTCTCCATTTCTTCTCTCTAAAATGAACAATCAGGCCAGACGTGGTAGCTCATGCCTATAATCCCAGCACTTTGGAAAGCTGAGGCAGATGGATCTCTCGAGCTCAGGAGTTGGAGACCAGCCTGGGCAACATGGCAAAACCCCATCTCTACTAAAAATACAAAAAATTCGCCAAGCGTGGTGGCATGTGCCTATGGTCCCAGCTACTCTGGAGGCTGAGATGGGAGGATCGCCTGAGCCCAGGAGGGAGAGGCTGCAGTGAGCCAAGATTGTGCCACTGCACTCCAGCCTAGATGACACAACCAGACCCTGTCTCAAAAAAATTAAAATAAAAATAATAAAATGGGCTGTGTGCAGTGGCTCATGCCTGTAATCCCAGCACTTTGGGAGGCCAAGACGGGCAGATCACCTGAGGTCGGGAGTTTAAGACCAGCTTGGCCAACATGGTGAAACCCTGTCTCTGCTAAAAAAAAAAAAAATATATATATATATATATATATATATATATATATATATATATATATATATATATTTTAGCTGGCATGGTGGCACATGCCTGTAGTCCCAGCTACTCGGGAGGCTGAGGCAGGAAAATCACTTGAATCTGAGAGGCAGAGGTTGCAGTGAGCCAAGATCACACCACTGTACTCCAGCCTAGGTGACAGCAAGACCCTGTCTCAAATAAATAAATAAAATAATCGGAGGCTCTTGATGAAGACTAAATGAGGTGATATATGTATAGCAGAGAGATGTTCAGGAAGAATCCAGAAGGTTCAAGCTCAGGAGGGATCTGAGTGCTCTGTAAATGCCAGCTCTCTCTCTCCCCTACTTTCTAAGTGTCTTACTACCAGTGTTTTTTTGTTTAATCCTCTATCTTTGTATCTAATCTTCCCTTGTAGCAACTGATTAAGTAATGAAGCATGAGAACAGATTTGCTCCTAACAGGAGGAAAACCAGCCCCATCCCTTGTTGACTTGAGCCCTCCCAGGCTGACACTTTTCCTCTTGGTGTGGGTGGCCTAAGCCCGGTCCTGGAGGGCTGGGTTTTAACTACTATTAAATATCAGGGAGAAACTAATGAAGCCACAATTGATTAATCAAGCTGGATCCCATCTCCCTGTGAAAGTGCCCCATTAGAGATTCAGGGTCTCTTTGAGGGGATTTACAGCGGCTGCAAATATCAGTGGCAATTATACGCGTCTCATCTTTCTTATCAAGCAGCCACCTTCTCCTCTCCCTCCCTCAAGTGCCCCAAGGCTTACCAATCACAAGCACCACAGGTCACAGCATCCTCCACCAGACTCGGTGTGTCCCATGGGCTGGGTAGTGGTGAGGGAGCATCTCTCCCCAGCATGAAAGGAAAATCCCAGAAGAAGTAAGGAAGCCAGAGCTTCCTGAGAGCTGGAGAGTGGAATCCAAGTGGGATCTTCAAGATCACCTGAAGCTGATTCTTTCTAACTGTGAAACTATCCAGAAGTTATTTTAAAGAGGTATGCTCTGACCTACTGCTTCTTGAAGAACAGGATCAGAAATCCTCTCATTTCAAATGCTCCATATCTGTATTAGTCAAGGTTCCCCAGGCAGACAGAACCAGTAGGATATATGAAAAGAAAGGTATTAGGGGGCATTTGCCCTTGTGATTACAGAGGCGGAGAAGTCCCATGATAAGCCATCCACAAGCTGGAGAATCAGAGAAGCCCGTAGCATGCCTCAGTCCAAGTCCGGAAGCCTCAGAATCAGGGAGGCCAACAGCACAGACCTTCGTTGGAGGCTGAAGGCCTGAGGGCCCTGGGAGGCCGTTGGTACAAGTCCTAGAATCCAAAAGCCAAAGACCCTGTAGTCTGATGTCCAAGGAGAAAAGGCATCCTGCTCCAGAAAGGCGGGAGAGAGAATCCTCCTTCTTCTGCCTGTTTGTCCCAGCCTGGCCTTGAGCTGATTGGACAGTGCACACTCACACTGAGAACGGGTCTCCCTCTCAGCCCGCTGGCTCACATGTGAGTCTCCTCTGGAAACACTCTCACAGACACACCCAGGAATGATGGACGCCACCAGCCACTGAGGCATTCCTCAACCCAGTCAAGCTGATACCCTAAAATTAACCATCACAGTCTCAGATCTTAAGAATGCCCAAGGACATCTATTCCGGCTGGCCAGTATGCTAAAGTTGATTGGTGCCATTGGGAAGAGCTGATGAGATGCACTAGAGATGACGCAGCTTTAGAGTTAGGAATCAGTGTCCAGATTTCTGCCTCTTCCTGCCTTTTGATGCTGAACTTGCCTCTCTGATCCTCAGTATCTAAACCTCTAATGCCATGGGAAGATGGAGATCATAGCTCCTAATGTGAACCAAGGAGACAGCATCTGTTGAGCTTTTGGGTTTTCCTATGAGTACTTCTTCCAGGAAAGCCCGTCAAACCTTCCTCTACAAAGGTTTATTCCTCCAGTGAGCTCTGCAAGGGCAGAGAGTGCCTCGTGCCCCTCACTATCCCTAGCAGCCAGCTGGGTGCAGGACCCAGCAAGTGCTCAGTAAGCATCTGCAAAGCAATGACAGCATGCCTGGAATCTACTGAGAGAAGAAATCAAATGGCCATTGTTCACAGTTGGCCAGGTCTGCCATAACAAAGTACCACAGGCTGGGTGGCTTAAACAACAGAATTTATTTTCTCACAGATTGGGAGGCTAGAACTCTGAGAGTTGGTTTCTTTGGTGGCCTCTCTCTTTGGCTTGCTGTGTGTCCACATGATCATCTCTCTGCCTGTGTGTTTTCTGTGTCCTAATCTCTTGTAAACACACCAGTCATATTGGTTAGGACCCACCACATGACCTCATTTTATCTTAATGACATTTTTAGTGGCCCTATCTCCAAATACATTCACATTCCAAGGTACCAGGGATTAGAACATCAATATGAATTTTAGGGGGACACAGTCACTGCCTACATCCCCATCCTTCTGCTTTGCCCTTGTAGCTTCACTTCCTGGGTTCTCCATGCAAGGCCAAGGGTGGAAACGCCACACCTGGATACAGCCACCTCAGAACCCACCATTCAGAAAGGCCTCTGCAAGCGACTTGGATCCCTGACAATTACTCCCTTGTGCCTCTGACCACGTGTCCTTGTTCCTAGAAGCAAGCATGGGGTAGCTGATAGGATCTCTTGTAGATTCCGCTATGTCCTCTTCTCCATGGGCAAACTCTTTACCTTCTTGCAGGCCTGTGCTCTCACCCTTCACCCCCTCAGCCCCACCTTGGTCCACCACTGCAGGGTCAGACCCTCCTGGACCCAACACCAGCCTGAAGTCCACAGACCCCGGCAGAGACACACCCCTTTGGTGTCAGGCTCCCACCGCCCTGACTACTGGTTTGTCCCTGGCCCCTGAGATTCATCTGCTCTCTATATCTCCTGTCCGTTCACCTGCACTCCTCTGCACTGGGATAAATTTTGAAGAGCTAACTAGTATGTTTTCCCCACCATCCATTTTTTCCTAGTCAGCCCTCCCTACCACAGCTTCTCTTACATCCATCCCCCGTGCCCGCCACATCTTCATCTGTCCCAGCAGAAGGGGAGGAAGAAAATCTGCTTTCTGCTAATCACACCTTCTTCCCTAATCTTTCTACTTTATAACTGCTTCTGTGGCTCTGGAACTTAATGGGTAATAATTTGCCACCTCTTTTCTCTGTTCTGCCCAATGCTGGTCTCCTCGCTGGTCTCCTCCCTCTTGGGGAGAATCAAAGGGCCTGGATAAACAGGGCGTGTGCAGAAACCGCACTGATGAGTTTCTTACCCACCACCCTCCCTGCCACACACACATCTGAGGGCCTTGGTTTCTGATCCCACCTCACTCCCTTGGCCCCTGTCATGGGCTAAATGTTTGTGTTTCCCAAAAATTCATATATTGAAATCCTAACCCCCAAGGGGATAATGGAGGTGGGGCCTTTGGGAGTAATTAGGTCATAAGGGTGGAGCTGTCATGAATGGGATTAGTGCCTCATAAAAGAGACCCCAGAGAGCTCTCTAGCTCTTTCTGCCATGTGAGGATAAGAAGTCAGCAGTCTGCAACCCAGAAGAGGGCCCTAACCAGAAGGTTGTTGTGGCCCTGATCTGACTTCCAGCCTCCAGAACTATAAGAAGTCAATGTCTGTTGTTTACAAGCCACTCTGTCTTGACTTTTGTTACAGGAGCCCAAATTAACTAAGACAACCCTATCTGAGACTGGGCACAGTGGCTCACGCCTGTAATCCCAGCACTTTGGGAGGCTGAGGCAGGCAGATCTACAAGGTCAGGAGTTTGAGACCAGCCTGGCCAACATGGTGAAACCCCATCTCTACTAAAAATACAAAAATTAGCCAGGCACAGTGGTGCACGCCTGTAATCCCAGCTACTCAGGAGGCTGAGTCAGGATAATTGCTTGAACCTGGGAAGCAGAGGCTACAGTGAGCCAAGATTGTGACACTGCACTCCAGCCTGGGCAACAGAGCAAGACTCTGTCTCAAAAAAAAAAAAAACCCATCTGGAGAAAACTAAAAAGCTCAGTCTTTCCCCTGGGCCCAGAATGCCCTTCTTCCCCTGCCCTAGGAAAGCCCAGTCACCTCTGAGGAGGCAGCAACATCCTGGCTCCTCCCACTTGCTTTCAGTGCATCCCCACGTCCATTCTCTCATGGAACCCTGTGCACATCTCTATCTGAGCTCCTGTAAGACTGTGTTCTGCTAGCTCATGTGTTCATCATCTCCGTGTTGACTGTAAACTTCACTTTGTACCTTGTCCCCCAGAATCCAGCACCGAATCTGGCACACTGAATGAATGAATGAGTGAATCAAAGAATGAGTGGGCAAGTAAGTGAATAAATTAACAAGCTTCCCTGGAGTGATGACATAGAATTGTTTCTTAATTATTTTATAGGTTTCTCCTCTTTCCAGCTTCTATATCACAACAGGATGATTCTAAAGGGCCATCCCAGCTTCAGAGTTCCCTGGGGGCTAGCTGAGGCTTTCACTGGGACTTCATCAGTGCTCAGCTTCTTCATCTGCCCCATCCTGCTTCCAACTCATTCTTTCCACAGGTGTTGATCCCAAGCACATTCCTCGTAAATCTCCTGCATACAAATCTCCATCTCAGAGCTAGCTTCTGGGAACCCTCATGCTACAAGTCATTAGGAACATGGATTTTGGACACTTCTAACAAGCCTGAGTTTTAGTCCTGGCTCTTGTACTTACTTGTACTGTAACCTAGAGAAAAATTACCTAACTTCTCAGAGGCTTCATCTGCAATAGAAACGAATTCATTGAGTCGTGGGAGTTCAATGAAATGTTGTTTGAAGCACATTTAGCACAGCACCTGGTACACTGATAAGTGCTCACTAAAGGATTACTTGTATCATCATCAATATTGCATGGTCCAAGGCACATGGCAAGGCTATGGAACACACAGAAGCCAACTAGATTGGCTACAAGGCCAGCCTCAAGAGAGGTAGGTCCACTCTGGCTTTCAAGAGGTGGTGGTTAGGCCTGTAGTCATATGGTAGTGGTACCTGGAGTGTGCATGCATCATGGGCTGTATGATGGGTTCTTTGGGAGTTAGTGGGATTTCAGAATGAAGTCTATAGTCTAGGTACTCCACCAGTCCTCAAGCAAGTTCCATGCATCATGGGGAACTAGAATTTAATCAGCTGCTAGAGAAAGCAATAATGCATTTTTCCAATGGTGCAAGTGGTATTGTCCTAGGGGGATGCCAGTCTGAAATCTGTATCAGACTATGGAGGGAGGTACTGCTTTTCTGACTAGGATGCTAGAGACAGACCTGAATACATGCACAGATATGTTGTGCTTTAAGTAAATTTGGCTTTGTTTAATCTCTTCTCTTAGTCTTAGAAGCCATGGCTGCAAAAGCACTTTTGTCTCTTAAAACATCAGGAAACAGAAAAAGGATGGTCCCTTGTTAAAGGTCTTGGATGTTGTGTTCTCACTTAGTCCTATTAATGAATACTAGGTGAGAGGGTTTCAAAAATGAATAGGACCAGATCCCTACCCTTGAGACACTGATATTCTTATAGGAAGAAACAGATATATATAAAAAAATACAGGGGTGGAGGAGCCAAGATGGCCGAATAGGAACAGCTCCGGTCTATAGCTCCCAGCGTGAGCGACGCAGAAGACGGGTGATTTCTGCATTTCCATGTGAGGTACTGGGTTCATCTCACTAGGGAGTGCCAGACAGTGGGCGCAGGTCAGTGGGTGCAGCGCACCATGCACGAGCCGAAGCAGGGCGAGGCATTGCCTCACTCAGGAAGCGCAAGGGGTCAGGGAGTTCCCTTTCCTAGTCAAAGAAAGGGGTAACAGAAGGCACCTAGAAAATCGGGTCACTCCCACCCAAATACTGCGCTTTTCCGACGGGCTTAAAAAATGGCACACCAGGAGATTAAATCCCGCACCTGGCTCGGAGGGTCCTATGCCCACGGAGTCTCGCTGATTGCTAGCACAGCAGTCTGAGATCAAACTGCAAGGTGGCAGTGAGGCTGGGGGAGGGGCGCCCACCATTGCCCAGGCTTGCTTAGGTAAACAAAGCAGCCGGGAAGCTCGAACTGGGTGGAGCCCACCACAGCTCAAGGAGGCCTGCCTGCCTTTGTAGGCTCCACCTCTGGGGGCAGGGCACAGACAAACAAAAAGATAGCAGTAACCTCTGCAGACTTAGATGTCCCTGTCTGACAGCTTTGAAGAGAGCAGTGGTTCTCCCAGCATGCAGCTGGAGATCTGAGAACAGGCAGACTGCCTCCTCAAGTGGGTCCCTGACCCCTGACCCCTGAGCAGCCTAACTGGGAGGCACCCCCCAGTAGGGGCAGACTGACACCTCACACAGCCGGGTACTCCTCTGAGACAAAACTTCCAGAGGAACGATCAGACAGCAGCATTTGTGGTTCACGAAAAACCACTGTTCTGCAAACACCGCTGCTGATACCCAGGCAAACAGCGTCTGGAGTGGACCTCTAGCAAACTCCAACACACCTGCAGCTGAGGGTCCTGTATGTTAGAAGGAAAACTAACAAACAGAAAGGACATCCACACCAAAAACGCATCTGTACATCACCATCATCAAAGACCAAAAGTAGATAAAACCACAAAGATGGGGAAAAAACAGAGCAGAAAAACTGGAAACTCTAAAAAGCAGAGCACCTCTCCTCCTCCAAAGGAACACAGTTCCTCACCAGCAATGGAACAAAGCTGGATGGAGAATGACTTTGATGAGTTGAGAGAAGAAGGCTTCAGATGATCAAACTACGAGCTACAGGAGGAAATTCAAACCAAAGGCAAAGAAGTTAAAAACTTTGAAAAAAATTTAGACAAATGTATAACTAGAATAACCAATATAGAGAAGTGCTTAAAGGAGCTGATGGAGCTGAAAGCCAAGGCTCGAGAACTACGTGAAGAATGCAGAAGCCTCAGGAGCCGATGCGATCAACTGGAAGAAAGGGTATCAGCGATGGAAGATGAAATGAATGAAATGAAGCGAGAAGGGAAGTTTAGAGAAAAAAGAATAAAAAGAAACTAACAAAGCCTCCAAGAAATATGGGACTATGTGAAAAGACCAAATCTACGTCTGATTGGTGTACCTGAAAGTGACGGGGAGAATGGAACCAAGTTGGAAAACACTCTGCAGGATATTATCCAGGAGAACTTCACCAATCTAGCAAGGCAGGCCAACATTCAGATTCAGGAAATACAGAGAATGCCACAAAGATATTCCTCAAGAAGAGCAACTCCAAGACACATAATTGTCAGATTCACCAAAGTTGAAATGAAGGAAAAAATGTTAAGGGCAGCCAGAGAGAAAGGACGGGTAACCCACAAAGGGAAGCCCATCAGACTAACAGCAGATCTCTCGGCAGAAACTCTAGAAGCCAGAAGAGAGTGGGGGCCAGTATTCAACATTCTTTTTTTTTTTTTTTTTTTTTTAGTATTTATTGATCATTCTTGGGTGTTTCTCGGAGAGGGGGATTTGACAGGGTCATAGGACAATAGTGGAGAGAAGGTCAGCAGATAAACATGTGAACAAAGGTCTCTGGTTTTCCTAGGCAGAGGACCCTGCAGCCTTCTGCAGTGTTTGTGTCCCTGGGTACTTGAGATAAGGCAGTGGTGATGACTCTTAACGAGCATGCTGCCTAGAAGCATCTGTTTAACAAAGCACATCTTGCACCACCCTTAATCCATTTAACCCTGAGTTGACACAGCACATGTTTCAGAGAGCACGGAGTTGGGGGTAAGGTTTGTAGTTCTCCTTGAAAAGGTCCTTCACATCCCTTGTAAGTTGGATTCCTAGGTATTTTATTCTCTTTGTAGCTATTGTGAATGGGAGTTCACTCATGATTTGGCTCTCTGTTTGTCTGTTATTGATGTATAGGAATGCTTGTGATTTTTGCACATTGATTTTGTATCCTGAGACTTGGCTGAAGTTGCTTATCAGCTCAAGGAGATTTTGGGCTGAGACGATGGGGTTTTCTAAATATGCAATCATGTCATCTGCAAACAGGGACAATTTGACTTCCTCTTTTCCTAATTGAATACCCTTTATTTCTTTCTCTTGCCTGATTGCCCTGGCCAGAACTTCCAACACTATGTTGAATACGTGTGGTGGGAGAGGGCATCCCTGTCTTGCGCCAGTTTTCAAAGGGAATGCTTCCAGTTTTTGCCCATTCAGTATGATATTGGCTGTGGGTTTGCCATAAATAGCTCTCATTATTTTGAGATACGTTCCATCAATACCTAGTTTATTGAGAGTTTTTAGCATGAAGGGCTGTTGAATTTTGTTGATGGCCTTTTCTGCATCTATTGAGATAATCATGTGGTGTTTGTCATTGGTTCTGTTTATGTGATGGATTACGTTTATTGATTTGCATATGTTGAACCAGCCTTGCATCCCAGGGATGAAGCCAACTTGATCATGGTGGATAAGCTTTTTGATGAGCTGCTGGATTCGGTTTGCCAGTATTTTACTGAGGATTTTTGCATTGATGTTCATCAGGGATATTGGTCTAAAATTCTCTTTTTTTGTTCTGTCTCTGCCAGGATTTGGTATCAGGATGATGCTGGCCTCATAAAATGAGTTAGGTAGGATTCTCTCTTTTTCTATTGATTGGAATAGTTTCAGAAGGAATGATACCAGCTCCTCTTTGTACCTCTGGTAGAATTTGGCTGTGAATCCATCTGGTCCTGGACTTTTTTTGGTTGGTAAGCTATTAATTATTGCCTCAATTTCAGAGCCTGTTATTGGTCTATTCAGAGATTCAACTTCTTCCTGGTTTAGTCTTGGGAGGGTGTATGTGTCCAGGAATTCATCCATTTCTTCTAGATTTTCTAGTTTATTTGCAGAGAGGTGTTTATAGTATTCTCTGATGGTAGTTTGTATTTCTGTGGGATCGGTGGCGATATCCCCTGTATCATTTTTTATTGCGTCTATTTGATTCTTCTCTCTTTTCTTCTTTATTAGTCTTGCTAGCAGTCTATCAATTTTGTTGATCTTTTCAAAAAACCAGCTCCTGGATTCACTGATTTTTTGAAGGGTTTTTTGTGTCTCTATCTCCTTCAGTTCTGCTCTGATCTTAGTTATTTCTTGCCTTCTGCTAGCTTTTGAATTTGTTTGCCCTTGCTTCTCTAGTTCTTTTAATTGTGATGTTAAGGTGTTGATATTAGGTCTTTCCTGCTTTCTCTTGTGGGCATTTAGTGCTATAAATTTCCCTCTACATACTCCTTTAATTGCGTCCCAGAGATTTTGGTACGTTGTGTCTTTGTTCTCATTGGTTTCAAACAACATCTTTATTTCTGCCTTCATTTCATTACTTACCCCGTAGTCATTCAGGAGCAGGTTGTTCAGTTTCCATGTAATTGTGCAGTTTTGAGTGAGTTTCTTAATCCTGAATTCTAATTTGATTGCACTGTGGTCTGAGAGACACTTTGTTGTGATTTCTGTTCTTTTACATTTGCTGAGGAGTGCTTTACTTCCAACTGTGTGGTCAATTTTGGAATAAGTGTGATGTGGTGCTGAGAAGAATGTATATTCTGTTGATTTGGGGTGGAGAGTTCTGTAGATGTCTATTAGGTCTGCTTGGTGCAGAGCTGAGTTCAAGTCCTGGATATCCTTGTTAAACTTCTGTCTCATTGGTCTGTCTAATGTTGAGAGTGGGGTGTTAAATTCTCCCATTACTATTGTGTGGGAGTCTTAAGTCTCTTTGTAGGTCTCTAAGGACTTGCTTTATGAATCTGGGTGCTCCTGTATTGGGTGCATATATATTTAGGATAGTTAGCTCTTCTTGTTGAATTGATCCCTTTACCATTATGTAATGTCCTTCTTTGTCTCTTTTGATCTTTGTTGGTTTAAAGTCTGTTTTATCAGAGACTAGGATTGCAACCCCTGGCTTTTTTTGCTTTCCATTTGCTTGGTAGATCTTCCTCCATCCTTTTATTTTGAGCCTATGTGTGTCTCTGCATGTGAGATGGGTCTCCTGAATACAGCACACTGATGGGTCTTGACTCTTTATCCAATTTGCTAGTCTGTGTCTTTTAATTGAGGCATTTAGCCCATTTACATTTAAGGTTAATATTGTTATGTGTGAATCTGATCCTGTCATTATGATGTTAGCTGGTTATTTTGTCCATTCGTTGATGCAGTTTCTTCCTAGCATCAATGGTTTTTACAATTTGGCATGTTTTTGCGGTGGCTGGTTGTTCCTTTCCGTGTTTAGTGCTTCCTTCAGGAGTTCTTGTAAGGCAGGCCTGGTGGTGACAAAATCTCTCAGCATTTGCTTTTCTGTAAAGGATTTTATTTATCTTTCACTTATGAAGCTTAGTTTGGCTGGATGTGAAATTCTGGGTTGAAAATTCTTTTCTTTAAGAATGTTGAATATTGGCCCCCACTCTCTTCTGGCTTGTAGAGTTTCTGCCAAGAGATCCACTGTTAGTCTGATGGGCTTCCCTTTGTGGGTAACCCAACCTTTCTCTCTGGCTGCCCTTAACATTTTTTCCTTCATTTCTCCCTTGGCGAATCTGATAATCATGTGTCTTGGGGTTGTTCTTCTCCAGGAGTATCTTTGTGGCATTCTCTGTATTTCCTGAATTTGAATGTTGGCCTGCCTTGCTAGCTTAGGGAAGTTCTCCTGGATAATATTGTGAAGACTGTTTTCCAATTTGGTTCTATTCTCCCCATCGCTTTCAGGTACACCAGTCCAACATAGATTTGGTCTTTTCACATAGTCCCATATTTCTTAGAGGCTTTGTTTGTTTCTTTTTATTCTTTTTTTCTCTAAACTTCTCCTCTTGCTTTATTTCATTAATTTGATCTTCAATCACTGATACCCTTTCTTCCACTTGATTGAATCGGCTATTGAAGCTTGTGCATGTGTCACATAGTTCTTGTGCCATGGTTTTCAGCTTCGTCAGGTCATTTAAGGTCTTCTCTACACTGTTTATTCTAGTTTGCCATTCGTCTAACCTTTTTTCAAGGTTTTTAGCTTCCTTGCAATGGATTCAAACATCCTCCTTTAGCTCAGAGAAGTTTGTTATTACCGACCTTCTGAAGCCTACTTCTGTCAGCTCGTCAAAGTCATTCTCCATCTAGCTTTGTTCCGTTGCTGGTGAGGAGCTGCGATCCTTTGGAGGAGAAGAGGCGCTCCAGTTTTTAGAATTTTCAGCTTTTCTGCTCTGGTTTCTCCCCATCTTTGTGGTTTTATCTACCTTTGGTCTTTGATGCTGGTGACCTACAGATGGGGTTTGGGTGTAGATGTCATTTTTGTTGATGCTGGTGACCTACAGATGGGGTTTTGGTGTGGATGTCCTTTTTGTTGATGTTGATGCTATTCCTTCCTGTTTGTTAGTTTTTCTTCTAAGAGTCAGGTCCCTCAACTGCAGGTCTGTTAGAGTTTGCTGGAGGTCCACTCCAGACCGTTTGCCTGGATATCACCAGTGGAGGCTGCAGAACAGCAAATATTGCTGCCTGATCCTTCCTCTGGAAGCTTCATCCCAGAGGGGCACCTGCCTGTAGGAGGTGTCAGTCAGCCCCTACTGGGAGATATCTCCTAGTTAGGCTACATGGGAGTCAGGGACCCACTTGAGGAGGCAGTCTGTCCATTCTCAGAGCTCAAACCCCATGCCAGGAGAACCACTGCTCTCTTCAGAAATGTCAGACAGGGTCAATAAACACATGTTTCTTAAGAGAAACAGGTGAAGTTCATGCCTGTAACCCCTGCACTTTAAGAGGCTGATGCGGGAGGATCACTTGAACCCAGGAGTTCAAGACCAGCCTGGGAACCATAAGGAGACCCCATCTCTATTCAGGAAAAAGAGAGAGAGAGAGAGAGAAACAGGTGAAAAACAGGAAAAAAATCTTAAAAAAAAAATGAAGAGATAAAAAGAACTGAAGAGAAACTGACAAATATTGAAGGCAGGCAAAGAAGATCATACATACAGATAATAAAGTTCCTAAAAAAAAAACACAAGAAGGGAACAGAACAGACACTAAAACTATAATTCAAGAAAACTTTCCTGAAATAAAAAAAAGATTCCAGACTTCATATTAAAAGAGCAGACCTCATCCCTGAGGATATTTACCCAGAATAACCAGTACCAAGACATTCTAGTAAAATTACTGTACTTTAAATAACAATGTCTTTAGCTATAAAGAAAATTAAAGTACATGATTTAAGAAAGGAAAGAAATTCAGCTAATTATCAGACTCTTCAACAGCAATATTTTATGGTAAAGGAAATGGAATACACATATTTAAGATGCCCAAGGAAAGAAAGAGCCAAGGATTTCATATCCAGTAAAACTGAGTAAAAGGCACAGACAAATGTTATCAACATGCAATAAATCCCTTACCTCAAGTCCCCCCAGTTCTAAATGTTTATTGAAAAGGTCTAGAAATAAGGCCCAACCTCAGTAGTAATGATCATCACTAGCAGATTGTGGTCTTGATGTATAGTTTTGTATTAGGATTCTCTAGAGGGACAGAACTAATGGGATAGATGTATATATAAGGGGGAGTTTATTAAGGGGTACTGACTCACACAATCACAAAGTGAAGTGTGAACAGGCCACCTGCAAACTGAGGAGCAGGGAAGCCAGCTGAGCCCCAAAACCTCAAAAGTAGGGAAGCTGGCTAGGCGCGGTGGCTCACGCCTGTAATCACAGCACTTTGGGAGGCCAAGGCGGGCGGATTACCTGAGGTCAGGAGTTCAAGATCAGCCTGACCTTGTCTCTTCTAAAAATACAAAAATTAGCCAGGTGTGGTGGCACAAGCCTATAATCCCAGCTACTCAGGAGGCTGAGGCAGGAGAATTGCTTGAACCCAGGAGGCGGAGGTTGCAGTGAGCTGAGATTGTGCCACTCTACTCCAGCCTGGCTGACAGAGCAAGACTCTGTCTCAAAAAAAGAAAAAAAAAAAGAAAGTAGAGAAGCCAAAAGCGCAATCTTCAGTCTGTGGCAAAAGGCCCGAAAGCCCTGGCAAACCAGTGGTGTAAGTCCAAGAGTCCAAAAGCTAAAGAACTCAGGGTCCGATGTTCGAGGGCAGGAAGCATCTGGCATAGGAGAACGATGAAGGCCAGAAGACTCAGCAAGTCTGCTGTTTCCATCTTCTGCCTGCTTTATTCTAGCCACGCTGGTAGCTGATTAGATTGAGCTCAGATTGTGCCCATCTAGATTGAGGGTGGGTCTACCTCTCCCAGTCCCCTAGCTCAAATGTTAATCTCTTTTGGCAACACCCTCACAGACACACCCAGGAACAATACTTTGCATTCTTCAATCCAATCAAGTTGACACTCAATATTAACCATCACAAATTTCTTATCCAAAGAAACCAGTGATTCTCAGAGAAATGGCTCATTTTATGTCTGGAGCAGGAAATATATGAGATGAGCCTGGAACACTTCTTCATGCCAAATAATAAGGAAACTATAAAAAAACACTACGATCATGTCAAAAGGACTTAGAATCAAACCTGAAGAAGCTTCCACTGACCAAAGATGGGGACAACTTGAGCTTCAATGATGATAATAATTGCAATAGACCGGGGTGTCCAATCTTTTGGCTTCCCTGGGCCACACTGGAAGAAGACTTGTCTTGGGCCACACTGGAAGAAGACTTGTCTTAGGCCACACATAAAATACACTAACAACAACTGATGAACTTAAAAAAAATTGCAAAAATAATCTCATAATGTTTTAAGAAAGTTTACAAATTTGTGTTAGGCCACATTCAAAGCTATCTGGGCTGCATGCAGACTGTGGGCCACATGCCGGATAAGCTTGCAATAGACTAAAACCATCAAATATATTTAAACCTATGCATTCATAATGATATTTTTTAAAATGATTGGTCACCCTCAGAGGATGATAGGGAATTAATTCATTGTCTTGAAAACTGGTATGTAAAGGGGGAAAACTCCAGCATTAATCCAGCCTTTCCCATAGGAACTGCACCACTGGGTAAACAAATAATAAACAAGGGTAAGTTTCCCTTTATAAAAGTACCCCAACTAATAAATGGAAAAGAAATGATAGAATATCACCATTCTGCAGCCCTCAATAAAGTACGTATGAATGGTTACAAACATAAAAAGAGACCATTAGATATTATGCACTTCCTATAATCATGCCTAACACCACCTACAATCTTGCCAAAGAAACTGAACCTGAGTTCTAATCCAGTCTCTGAACTACCTGCCAATTTGTAGAAAACACAGAGGACTGAGGAACATGCTGAACTGCACCATGAGTATGCAGTCAGCAAAACCCAGACTATGGGAAACTCTACAAGCCAAAAGGCCTGAATTCTTCTACAGGCAAATTGTAAAGAAAAAAAAGAGGGATGGAGGAAGAATTTACTGAATAATCACGGCTTTAAAAAATTATCACTTTTTTTTAATGAGCAAGACTAGAGTATCTTGAGATGCGCATTTGGATCTTTAAAAAAACTTTAAAAAGTAAATGATTACTACAAAGGTCAAGAAAGTGAGTACTTATAGAGAGAGAGGGGTAGGCAATTGGGATGAGGGAAAGGGGCACAGGTTCTGGGGTGGGTGGCAAAGTTCTACTTCTTAACTCAGGTGGCATTCACAATAATTCATTAAGCTGTGCATTTGTTAGGTGTGGGTTTTTGTATCTGTGTTTTATTTTTCAATAAAAAGTTGAAGTATTCTTAAGTAAATTGGGAACTTTCACTCACAGAGTTGATGGTAGTATAAACTGATAAAGGTTTTTATAAGGCAATTTAGCCATATCCTTTTCTATTTCAAATTCATACTGGTCCCATGTGCCTCATGGGTTTGGAGCAAATGAAGTCATTAATGTTACTGTGGATGGATAAATGTGAAGGACAAAGATAAACACATAAGATAAACTCAGGCTGACCAAGCCCCTAGTAAGTGTCAGGGACAGTGCTTGAACCCTTTACACAGGTCTGTGAGATAAGAATCATCATTTCAGATGTTGCACCTGAGGCCCAGAGAGACGTTCAGCAACTTACCCAGCATCACCCAGTCCACAAGTGAAACACCCCTTCATTTCAGAAGTGAATACTCCAGAGGCAAGAAAATAAGCAAGCAATAGCCCTACCCTGCCAACCTATCGGACAACAAAGACGGATTAAATCAATGCTTTTATTGAACAAAATGGAATGTTCTTGGTAATGTGTAAAAGCAAGAGGCCCAGAGGCCTTGAATAAGAAGTTATCCTTTGTATAAAATGCAAGTAAAAACTCATTAGTATCTTTCCAGTAATATCATATCTATTACAATACTTGATATAAAATTAAATCATTCTGCAATTTTCAAATGCACAAATATATGTTAGGTTTTCTTTCAAGTTGAAGGGACTCAAGGTAATTCCACCCAACAGACAACTAAGTTAACTCCCAGCTGAAGGCTCAATGTACTCACTGCATGAGCAGGAACCCTCCAGCCTTCCAGCGACTGAGTAGCCCTCCTGAATCCTCCTGAGAGGCCTGCATCCTGGCCTCACAGAAACAGGTAGTGTTTTGACTGGTGGGTTTCTGGAAACTATCACCAGGCAGAATTCTGACAAAAGGAGGAGAAGCTGGAAGGAAAGAGAATTCACAAACATGAAAGTTGGTCAGGCAGGTCCCCAAGGGAAATACCATTCATTTCAGAGGCCACTCAGAGGGAGAAGGAGCACTGAACTCAGAGTCAGACCACCTGGGGTCCTGACTGCCATTCACTGGCTCTGTGACCTCAGATCAAGTCATTTAACATTTCTGAAACTCAGCCTTCCCAGGGGTATAGAAGGGTTAATAACACCTGCCCTGCCTATCTCCCAAGGCTGCTGTAGGTATCAGATGAGAAAATAATAACAGCTGGCATTTATTGAATGCTTGCTATGTGCCAGGCAGCGGGCCATGTGCTTTATATGTCGTAGCACCTTTTAATCCTCCATCAGCCCTCTGAAGTAGCTTTGATTGTTGTCCCTCAGTGAAGAAACTGAGACTTGGAGAGTTTAAATAATTTGCCCAAGTTAAGGCTGACATTAAACCCAAGTAGACTGACTCCAGGTTCTTAACTCTGATGCCATACTGCCTCCTAGAGCACATCTCTAGAAAGACCTTGTGTACTTAACACTCTACAACAGAAGGTGGCAGTAGGTATGAACTGTCACCTATAACTCAATTCCTCCAAAAGTGAAGCAGAGGGATGCTTCAAGGGCACTTGTAAGCAAAGATTGAGGAATGTAGGGTGATTCCATGATAAAAGTCCTCCAAATGCTCACTCAGACGAGATAGACTCTGGTAAGTAGCAGGAGGGGGCATTATATCCTCCCCCAACTCCCACCCCATCCCTGAGAGACAGCCAGGCATGCTCTCTAGAGAGAATTTCCAGTTTCTGGGATTGCATGAGAGAGTCCACTTTTTGCAGAGGAGACAAAAAAAGACTTTTGAGCACAGAGTCAAGGCCTTTGTCACTTTCTAGTGATAAAAGACAGGGACTCCACAAAGAGACTGGAAGAGCATGGGGTACTGTCATAGAAAGAGCATTAAAATACAAATCAGGACACCTATGCTCAAGTATGAAGACCTGGATCCCAAGTCCAGCTCTCACATTAATTAACAAGTCGTTTAACCTTGGACAAAGCCTTCTCACTGTCAGGATGACTTCTAAGGTACTCAATAAACATTTGATTCCTACAACCCTATCTTCTCTGCCTTAACTGGCCCATGGGCACTGGGATAAGGGAAGATGAGTAAGCAGTTATGAAGTGCCTGTTACGTACAATGTACGGTCAGAGTCTTTTAAAAATCATAGTAGGGGTAATAATACATATCAAGAACTTACCCTGTGTGGGACCCAGTGCTAAATGTCTTATCAATGTAGCAATTCTATGATAAGAAAAGTTAAAAGACAAAATGATTACCCCGTGGAAATAAGACAAAATGATTACCGTGTCCTTTAAAAGTCATATTAGAGCATTGTGTAAGAAGGAAGAGTCACAGTAGCATTTTTTTCTTTTCTTTTTTTTTTAAACAGGGTCTCACTCTGTCACCCAGGCTGAAGTGCAGTGACAGGACCACGGCTCGTTGCATCTTTGACCTCCTGGGCTCAGCCTCCAGATTAACTGGTACTACAGGAGTGGGCCACCCACACCTGGCTAATTTTCTGAGAGACAGGTTTCACCATGTTGCCCAGGTTGGTCTTGAACTCCTGGGCTCAAGAGATCTGCCCACCTTGGCCTCCCAAACTGCTGGGATTACAGGTGTGAGCCACCACACCCAGCCCACAGGAGCATTCTATTGCCAAACTGAAATGGGGAGGTGGGCAGAGCCATCAAAGAGCAGAGACCTACTGGAGACCCAGGAGCTTCAGGAAGAACCCAGGGCTGGAAAAAGAGAAGCAGTCAATAAATGCACAGGGAGCTTTCACAGTAGGACAAGGAATTCCAGAGGACAAGGGAGAGCAGGCTTGGGGAGAAATGGGGTGAGGGGAAGGCGCTGGCATGAAATACTCCTGGCCAACTTCTACTCACTCTTCTGAACTCAGCTTAAACATGGCTTCCTCAGGAAGACTTCCAGGACCCTTCAGACCAGGTCCTGTTTCCTTGCCCTATGTTCCCAAAGCACTATGCCTTTCTCTTTTGGTCATGTTTGTCCAACTTGTAATTAACTAATCCATGACTTTGCCTCTGTGAGTGCTGGGAATCCAGCGTGAACCACATAGTGCCTAACATCCACAGGAACTCCATTGATTCTCATTGGGTGGATGGGAGGAGGGATGGGTGGGTGGATGGATGATCTGAAAATCCAGATGAGGGCAACAGAAGGAAGATGTTGCATTTGAGGAAGCAAGAGTTTGGGGGAGAACAGGAGGTATATAAAAATAACAGCATATAACCTTACTGGAACTTTTGGGAATTTGATTTTATTTTACAGAAAGCATATAGGCAAGCCTATATATGCTTTCTGAAGAAGAGGTAGGATCTACAATGAGGGAATTTTATCACTGCTTAGGTGTCAATGAGAAAATGCATTTGCCGGCTGCTGGCTAATTCAGTTTCATGGTTTATTTTCAACTCATCATTTTTAAAACTGACTTGAATTTTGTCTACAGCTACCTATAGTTCATCTGTCCTCGTGCCTCAACATTCCCTCTCAAGCTCTTCTTTACAATTTAAACCCCCAAATAGTCCCAATTCCAAATATTCTGACTTGCTGTCCACAAACCATCAAAATACCTCGGAATTTTCATCATGTCTACATTCATACCATGCCTCCAAGACAGCGTCTCACATCTGAAAATGGCACAAAAATCCCTAGTTAGCCCATGTATCTTGATTTGGGACTCAGAAAATGTGCTTTTAGCCCTTACCTCATATTTACTCTGTAAACCAAACATAAAATTCTAAACCCCTCAACTGACTGAATGGACTGCTGCCTCTTGGCCAAGGGCATTTCCAAAATAAACCTGAAAAACTAGTTCAGGCCATGATAGGAAGGGAAGTCGAACATCCCTCATTATACCCTCCTCCCTTTGGAATTCAGGCACAACTGATCAGCATTATCATTAAACAGAGATATTAAGACTGACAAAACAGACTCTTTGTAGCAGTAAGATACCAAATTCCAACCTGACTCTAGTATAGCATCACATGACAGATAGCAGACCCTGAAAGAATTCAAAGTATTTTACCCAAAAATATATTTCTTTGACATATTTTGAAATGGCCCTGCAAAGCTCTCTCTTGTAGGAAAAATCCATATTCTGTAGAGAATCCCCTTCCCTTTCCTGGTCTTTTCTGATCCAGGAGATAGTTAATTGAGAGTCTGGCAGCTTTTTAGGTCTGATAAGAGACATTTGCCATCTATTCTCTCTGAAGCCAGCTACCTGGAGGCTTCATCTGCAATAATAAGAACTTTGGTTTCCACAACCTCTTATCTTAACCCAAATCTTCCTTTTTATTGATTCCAGGTCTTTAGATAATAACTTAACTCTTTCGACCAATTGCCAATCAGAAAATATTTGGTTTTTTTTTTTTTTTGCAGGGGGGATGGTACATGTAGGATATAGTAATGCTTCTTCAAAGGTGTTAGCCTATAAATTGTTAAGTACAATGAGTTCTGAGATCCCCTCCAAAGAACCAATGTATCAGTATGTTCAGCTCCCCTGTTCTTTGTTCCTCATTTTAAAGCTTAACTTCCTCATTCTTTACATCTCCTCGTCCCTAGTTTCAGTAAACAACCCCCTCCTAGCCTCTATCACCTGCTCTGACCTTAATCACCCTTGGTCACCTGCTCTGACCTTAGTCATCCTTGGTCACCTGCTCTGTTCTTAGTCATCTTGTACCTGTTCTGTAACTGTCTTTCCTGCCAAACTACTCTCCCTGCCACTCCAGCTCGTACCCCTGCTCTCTTTAAAATAGCCCACTGGAATTAGCTTAGACTGTGTGATCCAACCCTAGCCAAAGGGGAACGACACAGCAGTAGGGGCTACCTGTGTCAGGGATAAGAACCCCTTCCACTCCCTTGTGCTCTCACCATTGCTCCATCTGCAAAACGCACCCTTCTATAGAAGTAAAATTGCCTTGCTGAGAAAAATTCATGTTTGAGTGCTATTTCTTTTGCGGCACCATAAATTTATTTCTAACAGTGCAGGAGGAAAGACAAGAGCTCACTCTGTTACCCAGGCTGGAGTGCAGTGGCTCACTGAAGCCTCAAATTCCTGGGATCGAGCTATCCTCCCACCTCCCACATAGCTGAGACTACAGACATGCACCATCGCACATGGCTAATTTTTAAAATTTTTTGTAGAGACAAGGTCTCACTATGTTGCCTAGGCTGGTCTCGAACTCCTGGGCTCAAGCAATCCTCCCACTTCAGCCTCCCAAAGTGCTGGGATTACAGGCATAAGCCACCATGCCCAAGCTAGAAAATCTTTGAATCCACCTACAAGCTAGAAACCCTCCAGCCCTTCAAGTTGTCCAGGCATTCCAGACCGAACCAATGTATACCTTACATGTATACACACTGATGTCTGCCTGTATCTGAGACAGGTCTCAGTTAATTTAGAAAGTTTATTCTGCCGGCCGGGTGCGGTGGCTCACGCCTGTAATCCCAGCACTTTGGGAGGCTGAGGCGGGCGGATCACCTGAGGTCAGGAGTTTGAGACCAGCCTCAACATGGAGAAACCCCGTCTCTACTAAAGATACAAAATTAGCCAGGCATAGTGGTGCATGTCTGTAATCTCAGCTACTCGGGAGGCTGAGGCAGGAGAATTGCTTGAACCCGGGAGGCGGAGGTTGCGGTAAGCCGAGATCATGCCATTGCACTCCAGCCTGGGCAACAAGAGTGAAACTCTGTCTCAAAAAAAAAAAAAGAAAGAAAGAAAGTTTATTTTGCCAAAGTTGAGGATGCACACCCACGACACAGCCTCAGGAGGTCCTGACAACATGTGCCCTAAGTGATTGGGGCATAGCTTGGTTTTACACATTGTAGAGAGACATCAGACTTCAATCAGTATATGTAAGAGGTACACATTGGTTCTGTCCAGAAAGGCAGGATAACTTGAAGCAGGGAGGGGGCTTCCAGGTCACAGGTCGGTGAGAGACAAATGGTTGCATTCTTTTGAGTTTCTGATTAGCCTTTCCAAAGGAGGCAATCAGATGTGCATTTATCTCAGTGAGAAGAGGGATGACTTTGAATAGAATGGGAGGCAGGATTGCCCTAAGTGGTTCCCAGTTTGACTTTTCCCTTTAGCTTAGTGATTTGGGGGCCCCAAGATTTATTTTCCTTTCACATTTCCCCGCTTTTCTTTTGAAAAGCTTTGGGAGAAAGCATATTAGAAGGAAATGAATCTCTGGTCTCAGGTTTCATCTGATCTCTCATGGCTAGGACAGTTTATTCCTAGATGGTAGGTCCCAAGTTATCAGGAAAGTTCACCTTTAGCAGGCTGGGAAGTCTCATGTCCTAGGAAGAGAAAATAGGGGGAAAATGGTGAAAAACAACAAAAAACAAAAGAACAATCCTGGAAAATTGATATAGGCCACATTACTCTGAAGTCCATACATCAGTAAGCAGGTAAGAAAGTGGCTTATATATGTATATGGTTGCTGTTATTTTCTTCTGACGTTTAAGTTGTCTAGCTTCAGTTTGCAGAGTTTTAAGAAAGCACAGCTTAGTTTTCAGTTATTTCACGTTAGGAAAATGGTGGGGGGGGAAGGAAAAGAAAAAAGAAAAAAATGGAAAACATTATTTTGGAGACTTGTAGCCAGGAAAAATTAGAATTGAGTCCAAACTGTAGAAAATAATAAAAACTGAAAAATATTAGGCAAGACTAGAATCTAACAACAGATGTATTATAGTTTTTGAAATATAATTTTTCTCTCTCCTGTTACCAATTTTTACAAAAGACAAATCATTGTAGGACCAATTTGCTTTATTATACTTGGCTAGGCTATTTCTATAAAGTGAAGCAAGAATAATTATTTTTCACATAGGCTTTTAAAATTGGCTTTGATGGAACTTTGTTCCACAGAAGGAATCTCAGATAAGACTTTTTAAAGCCAAGCCCAGTCATGGATTTGTACCATCGAATACCTATGAGTTGAGTAAATTCCTCTCTTCTTGAGGTCCCAAGATAACTTGGGGCTCCTGGGCCTGTCAGAAAGTGATATTCTTTACTTACCACAGATCAGGAACCCTATTCAGGAACTGTGTAGGCATGCTATGCAGCCAGTTTTCTTCTAAGGGGTTTTTATTGGCTCTATAAGTCAAGTTTGATTCCTTAAAGAAAAGCACGCCATTCCAGTCAAGCCTTTGGTAAAACAACCAGTTTCTCCAATTCCGTCCTGTTACAAATGAAAACAGATTCTTATTGCACTTATGCAAATAACTGTACGGCCATAAGTTAGGAATACTCTCAAAAAGTTTCCAAATTCTGGAGAAATCAGGTAGCAAGAAGCAAATATGCTCTAAATTTTGTTCATAGGAGTATACTTTACTTAATTATTAAACACTAGCCCAAAAGAAGTTTCCTTTACTCTGAAAAACAAAACAAAGGATCAGCAACATTTTAAGCAAAAACTAAAAAGATTACTCCAGTCTTCTATTAGTTCAGTCCACTCAGTTAATTCCTGTTCTGCTTAATACTCATGAATATTTCAGCTCTCCATGAGTCCTGCCATTTTTCCTCTATTCTGATGTCACAATCTCCAAAGTAATCAGAAGCCTGCATTCAAGAACACCTGTTAGAGTTTTATAGCTAATCAGCTATAAAACCACTTCCTAAAGAGGACCAAAACAAGACAACAATTGTCTGTGGATGGCAAAAAGTTTTAAGGCAGCCATAGTCAAAGACACAATTGACAAGGAATTACCTCTGTGGCACATAATAATTTAACATAACAATTATAATTATTCCTGATAACATACACTAAGTCAATCAGAATTATAGGAGTTTCCCATAATTTTGGAACACATACCAATAATATACAAATACAGCCCAAAGAAAGCCAAAAACCATTTCATATTTGACAATGCTTCCTGTATAATTTTTATACCAAATAAGCCAAATTATGTCATTTTTGGACTTTAGGGAAATGAATATCTTAAAGGAATATTTATGTCAGAAAAAGTCATAATTTATAATTTGATTTTGGAAAGTTCATCAGATATCAGAGGTTTAAAACACTTGATATCACAAAATAGGATCACAGGTCATTGTAAAATAAGTCATTCATTTAACCAAACTGATAACTCAAGGATTTCAAAAAAAGGCAAAAACCTTCGGTCTTCAAGAAACTTAATTTTCCAAACAATAAGCCCTAATAAAAAGAACATGAAGACAATTAGATTTTCAAATTGTTATAAATTATAGAATTTTAATATTGACCATAAGATGTAACATGAATAAGCCTTTTACAATCGTTATAAGTTTTATTAAGAAGTCAGTTAATGCTTCAAGAAAACATTGTTAATCTGACAAAGGGGCCCATATGCTGGTCTTGCATCAGTGTACCTTTCACATTAATGGTTAATTTATAGAGCAACTGAACTTATTTTCTCTCTCAAAATCAGCCCTTATAATCTCATGCACCTACCTTTTCCACAATAGCCCCTGGGCCCTGAGGAGTTGAATAACTTTAATTTCTGGCCCTGTGTCTCAGGAACACAGTTTATTTTGATTGGCATCTTCTACCAGGCCAGAAGACGAGGCCTTAATTATTACCAGTGTTTAAGATTTACAAAGACATAGTGTACTTTTTATTTTTTAATTTTATTCTTTTGAGGCAGAGTTTTGCCCTTGTTGCCCAGGCTGGAGTGCAATGGCGCGATCTTGGCTCGCTACAACCTCCGCCTCCTGGGTTCAAGCAATTCTCCTGCCTCAGCCTCCCAAATAACTGGGATTACAGATGCACACCACCACACCCAGCTAATTTTTGTATTTTTAGTAAAGATGGGGTCTCACCATGTTGGCAGGCTGGTCTTAAACTCTTGACCTCAGGTGATCTACCTGTCTAGGCCTCCCAAAATATTGAGATTACAGGTGTGAGCCACCGTGCCTGGCCTGGTGTCCTTTTTAGACCCAGGTGTCAAAGCCCTGTAACTCAATGTCACAAGGACTTTAAAAGCACATACAGAAAGATACACAGGTGTAATAATCTTAATTTAATTTAATTTAATTTTTTTGAGACAGAGTCTCACCCTATTGCCCAGGCTGGAGTACAGTGGCATGATCTCAGCTCACTGCAACCTCTGCCTCCCAGGTTCAAGCAATTCTCCTGCCTCAGCCTCCCGAGTAGCTGGGATTACAGGCGCACACCACCAGGTCCGGCTAATTTTTGTATTTTTAGTAGAGACAGAGGTTCACCACATTGGCCAGGCTGGTCTCAAACTCCTGACCTCATGATCCACCCAACTCAGCCTCCCAAAGTCCTGGGATTACAGGCGTGAGCCACTGCACCCAGCCAATAATCTTAATTTTAACAGAAACTTTTCATGCCTGTAATCCCGGCAATTTGGGAGGCCAAGGCGGGCAGATCACGAGGTCAGGAATCAAGATCTCCCAGCCAACATGGGGAAACCCCATGTCTACTAAAAATACAAAAATTAGCTGGATGTGGTGGCGCATGCCTGTAATCCCAGCTACTCGGGAGGCTGAGGCAAAAGAATCACTAAACCAGGGAGTCGGAGGTTGCAGTGAGCCAAGATCGCACCACTGTGCTCCAGCCTGGCAACAGAGTGAGACTCTGTCTCAAAAAAAAAAAAAAAAAAAAAAAAAACTTTTTTAATCTCAGTTTTTTTCTAATCAAACCAAAACTTAATAATAATGGCATGCGAATTATTTCAATAACACATAAAATCTGTTAAGCCAGTTACCAAAAGGCAAAAGAAAAGACCTTCTGCACTGCACAGAATATTATGTTGGAAGAAAACATTTGCTTTAGACCTTTAAGGAAACATTGTTAGCATAAGGCCACAACAAACAGAACCTGAGGGGGGCGGAAAAAACTTAAGCTGAAAATGGTTTGAAGAAGAGTGTTATTATTTCATGCCTTTTAAAGGGGGAGAGAAAACCAAAAATGGCAAGATGCAATAAAACTTGAACTTTGGGTTAAAAAAATTAAAATCTCTTAAGAATAAATCAGTCCCTTAAGAAAATTTCATTGTTCTGGCCAGACACAGTGGCTCATGCTTGTAATCCCAGCAATTTGGGAGGCCAAGGTGGGTGGATCATCTGAGGTCAGGAGTTCAAGACCAGCCTGGCCAACGTGGTGAAACCCCATCTCTACTAAAAATGCAAAAATTAGTTGGGTGTGATGGCAAGTGCCTGTAATCCCAGCTACTCAGGAGGCTGAGGCAGGGGAATCACATGAAGCCAAGAGGCGGAGGTTTCAGTGAGCCAAGATTGTGCCACTGCACTCCAGCCTGGGCAAAAGAGTGAGACTCTGTCTCAAAAAAAAAAAAAAAATTTTATTGTTCTAACCAATTTTTTAGTGTATAAGAGTTTTTTTTTTAATATCAAACCCAATCTCTAGAAAGGCCATTATATTTTCCCTTTAATTATAGACAACTTGATCATATAAATGCTTTTGGTATTTTTTAAAAATACTCATATAGAGGATCCATGACATGCTGGGACTTTCTGGTTTGTCCTGAACATCTCTCTCTCTTTTTTTTTTTTTTTTTGGAGACGGAGTTTCACTCTTGTTGCCCAGGCTGGAGTGCAGTGGCAAAATCTCGGCTCACTGCAATCTCCGCCTCCCGGGTTCAAGCAATTCTCCTGCCTCGGCCTCCCAAGTAGCTGGGAGTACAGGCGCACACCACCACACCCAGCTAATTTTTTGTATTTTTAGTAGGGACAGGGTTTCAACATGTTGGCCAGGCTGGTCTCGAACTCCTGAACTCAGGTGATCCACCCGCCTCAGCCTCCCAAAGTGCTGGCATTTAGAGGCATGAGCCACTGCGCCCGGCCTGAACATCTCTCTTTCTTAAACGACCAGTCATTTTATTCTAGGACTAAATTTACCATACAAGATTCTTTCTCATATGAAATCATTTCTCTTGGCTGGGCATGGTGGCTCACACCTATAATCCCAGCACTTTGGGAGGCTGAGGCAGGTGGATCATTTGAGCTTGGGAGTTTGAGATGAGCCTGGCCAACATGATGAAACCCCATCTCTACTAAAAATACAAAAATTAGCTGGGTATGGTGGCATGCACCTGTAATCCCAGCTACTTGGGAGGCTGAGGCAGGAGAATTGCTTGAACCCAGGAGACACAGGTTGCAGTGAGCCAAATTTTGTCACTGCACTCTAGCTGGGCGACAGAATGAGACTCTGTCTGAAAAGAAAAAAAAAATCATTTCTCTTTAAGCTTTCCTACCAAAAAATACCTCTTTATTTCTATAACTTTCTTTTTTTGTTTGTTTTTTGAGCAGGGTCTCACTCTGTCACCAAGGCTGGAATTCAGCGGCA
Organism: Pan troglodytes; assembly: GCF_028858775.2. Classification (NCBI taxonomy): domain Eukaryota; kingdom Metazoa; phylum Chordata; class Mammalia; order Primates; family Hominidae; genus Pan; species Pan troglodytes. Next base: position 64,450,496 of record NC_072417.2, on the reverse strand, counting down.
CAATCTCAGCTCACTACAACCTCTGCCACTGGGATTCAAACGATTATCCTGCCTCAGCCTCCCGAGTAGCTGAGATTACAGGTGCACACCACCACATCTGGCTAATTTTTGTATTTTTAGTAAAGATGAGGTTACACCATATTGCCCAGGCTGGTCTCGAACTCCTGGCCTCAAGTGATTCACCTGTGTCAGCCTCCCGAAGTGCTGGGATTACAGGCGTAAGGAACCGTGCCGGGCCTTTATTTCTATAACTTTCTTTACATCTCTCTTATTTCCTGGTTCCTTTTACCTTGCTTATACATAACCTTTAAATAAGCATTGAATTAGACAAAAAATATTCACCTTTTTCAAAACAAATCTTTTTTTAAGAAGGAATGTTTTCCTACCATATATTTTTATTGGAAAATACCCAAATAATGAAATATCTATTATTTAACATAAGTTTAGATTCTAAATTATGACAAGTTTGTCTACAAGTATTTCTGCCATTACATTTACCTAATTATTTTATTTTGTTTACCTAGATTATTTATGAAAACTGCAATAGTCATCATTTAAAGTTATGAAACCGCCATTGCAAAATTATAACTGAGACAGTGAAAAAGATATGATTTAATCCATCTTGCTTCTAACTGCCAAGATGTCCTTGTTCATTCCTGGGCATAGGCAAAACTAACTTTGGGAGGATCTTAGTTTATACTTTAGCTTTTGTGATGGTTAATACTGAGTGTCAACTTGATTGGATTGAAGGATACAAAGTATTGATCCTGGGTGTGTCTGTGAGGGTGTTGCCAAAGGAGATTAACATTTAAGTCAGTGAGCTGGGAAAGGCAGACCCACCCTTAATCTGGGTGGGCACAATCTAATCAACTGCCAGCTCGGCTAGAATAGAAGCAGGCAGAAAAATGTAAAAAGAGAGACTGGCTTAGCCTCCCAGCCTACATCTTTCTCCCGTGCTGGATGCTTCCTACCCTTGAAAATTGGACTCCAAGTTCTTCAGTTTTGGAAGTCGAACTGACCCTCCTTGTTCCTCAGCCTGGAGATGGCCTATTGTGGGACCTTGTGATTGTGTGAGTTAACACTTAATATGAACTCCCCTTTACATATATATAAATATATATATTATATGTATTATATAAATATATGTATATTTATATATTCCATTAATTCTATCTCTCTAAAGAACCCTGATTAATACAGCTTTGAAACAAAGACAATAACAGTCCTTTCCCAAAACAGACCTCCTTCCTGCCTGTACACTACACTGCCTAAAGCCACAAGATTAGAGGTTACAGTATTTTAGTAAGTAATTCAAGATGTAGCTATCTTCATTAGACCAATGTCAATGTCTTCTTTATTAAAAATTATACAAGCAAAGATCATTCTGTTTGGGACTGGATTTATAGTTTTGTAACCCCTATACCAAAATTTTGACACCTTATAGTATTTGGCAGGGATAAGTGTGAAATTGCTTGAACAATAAATACAAACAAAAGTGCATGCTGGCAATTCTTAAAACATTTCTAATATTACTTTACCAATAATTTTAAAGCCAGCTTATTTATTAAAGATTTTACTTAAGTCACATAAACTTGAAAAAGCATTTGACTAGTCTTTCCATTTTTTCTGATAAAGTATTTGATTTAATTGCTTTTATTTTTCTTTAAGCCACTTAATTAGAGCTTTTTTATTATTATACTTTAAATTCTAGGGTACATGTGCACAACATGCAGGTTTGTTACATAGGTATACATGTGCCATGTTGGTCTGCTGCACCCATCAACTCGTCATTTACATTAGGTATTTCTCCTAATGCTATCCATCCCCCACACCCAAACAGGCCCCAGTGTGTGATGTTCCCCGCCCTGTGTCCAAGTGTTCTCATTGTTCAATTTCCACCTATGAGTGAGAACATGTGGTGTTTGGTTTTCTCTCCTTGTGATAGTTTGCTGAGAATGATGGTTTCCACCTTCATCCATGTCCCTGCAAAGGACATCAACTCATCCTTTTTTGTGGTAGCATAGTATTCCATGGTGTATATGTGCCACATTTTCTTAATCCAGTCTATCATTGATGGACATTTGGGTTGGTTCCAAGTCTTTGCTATTGTGAATAGTGCTGCAATAAACACACATGTGTATGTGTCTTTATAGTAGCATGATTTATAATCCTTTGGTTATATACCCAGTAATGGGATTGCTGGGTCAAATGGTATTTCTAGTTCTAGATCTTTGAGGAATTGCCACACTGACTTGTACAATGGTTGAACTAATTTACACTCCCACCAACAGTGTAAAAGTGTTCCTATTTCTCCATATCCTCTCCAGCATCTATTGTTTTCTGACTTTTTAATGATCACCATTCAGATGGTATCTTATTGTGGTTTTGATTTGCATTTCTCTGATGACCAGTGATGATGAGCATTTTTTCACATGTCTGTTGGCTGCATAAATGTCTTCTTTTGAGAAGTGTCTGTTCATATCCTTGGCCCACTTTTTGATAGGGTTGTTATTTTCTTGTAAATTTGTTTAAGTTCTTTGTAGATTCTGGATATTAGCCCTTTGTCAGATGGGTAGCTGGAAAATTTTTCTTTCATTCTGTAGGTTGCCTGTTCTCTTCTGATGGTAGTTTATTTTGCTGTGCAGAAGCTCTTTAGTTTAATCAGATCCCATTTGTCTATTTTGGCTTTTGATGCCATGGCTTTTGGTGTTTTAGTCATAAAGTCTTTGCCCATGCCTATGTCCTGAATGGTGATGCCTAGGTTTCCTTCTAGGGTTTTTTACGGTTTTAGTTCTAAAATTTAAGTCTTTAATCCATCTTGAATTAATTTTTATGTCAGGTGTAAGGAAGGGATCCAGTTTCAGCTTTCTACATAAGGCTACCCAGTTTTCCCAGCAACATTTATTAAATAGGAAATCCTCTCCCCATTTCTTGTTTTTGTCAGGTTTGTCAAAGATCAGATGGTTGTAGATGTGTGGTGTTATTTCTCAGGCCTCTGTTCCCTTCCATTGGTCTATATCTCTGTTTTGGTACCAGTACCATGCTGTTTTGGTTACTGTAGCCTTATAGTATAGTTTGAAGTCAGGTAGCATGATGCCTCCAGCTTTGTTCTTTTTGCTTAGGATGTCTTGGCTATGTGGGCTCTTTTTTGGTTCCATATGAACTTTAAAGTAGTTTTTTCCAATTCTGTGAAGAAAGTCATTGGTAGCTTGATGGGGATGGCATTGAATCTATAAATTATCTTGGGCAGTATGGCCATTTTCACAATACTGATTCTTCCTGTCCATGAGCATGGAATGTTCCTCCATTTGTTTGTGTCCTCTTTTATTTTGTTGAGCAGTGGTTTGTAGTTCTTCTTGAAGAGGTCCTTCACATCCCTTGTAAGTTGAATTCCTAGGTATTATATTCTCTTTGTAGCAATTGTGAATGGGAGTTCACTCATGATTTGGCTGTCTGTCTGTTACTGGTGTATAGGAATGCTTGTGATTTTTGCACATTGATTGTGTATCCTGAGACTTGGCTGAAGTTGCTTATCAGCTTAAGGAGATTTTGAACTGAGACGATGGGGTTTTCTAAATATACAATCATGTCATCTGCAAACAGGGACAATTTGACTTCCTCTTTTCCTAATTGAATACCCTTTATTTCTTTCTCTTGCCTGATTGCCCTGGCCAGAACTTCCAACACTATGTTGAATAGGAGTGGTGAGAGAGGGCATCCCTGTCTCGTGCCAGTTTTCAAAGGGATTGCTCCCAGTTTTTGCCCATTCAGTATGATATTGGCTGTGGGTTTGTCATAAACAGCTCTTATTATTTTGAGATATGTTCAATCAATACCTAGTTTATTGAGAGTTTTTAGCATGAAGGGCTGTTGAATTTTGTTGAAGGCTTTTTCTGCATCTATTGAGATAATCATGTGGTGTTTGTCATTGGTTCTGTTTATGTGATAGATTACATGTATTGATTTGTATATGTTGAACCAGCATTGCATCCCAGGGATGAAGCTGACTTCATCGTTGTGGATAAGCTTTTTGATGAGCTGCTGGATTTGGTTTGCCAGTATTTTACTGAGTATTTTCACATTGACGTTCATCAGGGATATTGGTTTAAAATTCTTGGGGGGATTCCCTTTTTCTATTGATTGGAATACTTTCAGAAGGAATGGTACCAGCTCCTCTTTGTACCTCTGGTAGAATTTGGCTGTGAATCCATCTGGTCCTGGACTTTTTTTGGTTGGTAAGCTATTAATTATTGCCTCAATTTCAGAGCCTGTTATTGGTCTATTCAGAAATTCAACTTCTTCCTGGTTTAGTCTTGGGAGGGTGTATGTGTCCAGGAATTCATCCATTTCTTCTAGATTTTCTAGTTTATTTGTGTAGAGGTGTTTATAGTATTCTCTGATGGTAGTTTGTATTTCTGTGGGACTGGTGATGATATCCCCTTTATTATTTTTTATTGTGTCTATTTGATTCCTGGTGATATCCCCTTTATCATTTTTTATTGTGTCTATTTGATTCTTCTCTCTTTTCTTCTTTATTAGTCTTGCTAGCAGTCTATCAATTTTGCTGATCTTTTCAAAAAAACAGCTCATGGATTCATTGATTTTTTTGAAGGGTTTTTTGTGTGTCTATCTCCTTCAGTTCTTCTCTGATCTTAGTTATTTCTTGCCTTCTGCTAGCTTTTGAATTTGTTTGCTCTTGCAGATTCTCTAGTTCTTTTAATCGTGATGTTAGGGTGTCAATTTTAGATCTTTCCTGCTTTCTCTTGTGGGCATTTAGTGCTATAAATTTCCCTCTACACACTGCTTTAAATGTGTCCCAGAGATTCTGGTATGTTGTGTCTTTGTTCTCATTGGTTTCAAACAACATCTTTATTTCTACCTTCATTTCATTATTACCCAGTAGTCATTCAGGAGCAGGTTGTTCAGTTTCCATGTAGTTGTGCAGTTTTGAGTGAGTTTCTCAATCCTGAATTCTAGTTTGATTGCACTGTGGTCTGAGAGACAGTATGTCATAATTTCTGTTCTTTTACATTTGCTGAGGAGTGCTTTACATCCAACTACGTGGTCAATTTTGGAATAAGTGCGATGTGGTGCTGAGAAGAATGTATATTCTGTTGATTTAGAGGGGAGAGTTCTGTAGATGTCTATTAGGTCTGCTTGGTGTAGAGCTGAGTTCAAGTCCTGGATATCCTTGTTAACCTTCTGTCTCATTGATCTGTTTACTATTGACAGTGGGGTATTAAAGTCTCCCATTATTATTGTGTGGGAGTCTAAGTCTCTTTGTAGGTCTCTAAGGACTTGCTTTATGAATCTGGGTGCTCCTGTATTGGGTGCATATATATTTAGGAAAGTTAGCTCTTCTTGTTGAATTGATCCCTTTACCATTATGAAATGCCCTTCTTTGTCTTTTTTGATCTTTGTGGGTTTAAAGTCTGTTTTATCAGAGACTAGGATTGCAACCCCTGCTTTTTTTTCCTTTCCATTTGCTCGGTAGATCTTCCTCCATCCCTTTATTTTGAGCCTATATGTGTCTCTGCACGTGAGATGGATCTCCTAAATACAGCACACTGATGGGTCTTGACTCTTTATCCAATTTGCCAGTCTGTGTCTTTTAATTGGGGCATTTAGCCCATTTACATTTAAGGTTAATATTGTTATGTGTGAATTTGATCCTGTCATTATGATGTTAGCTAGTTATTTTGCCCATTAATTGATGCAGTTTCTTCATAGCATTGATGGTCTTTACAATTTGGCATGTTTTTGCAGTGGCTGGTACCGGTTGTTCCTTTCCATGTTTAGTGCTTCCTTCAGGAGTTCTTGTAAGGCAGGCCTGGTGGTGACAAAAATCTCTCAGCATTTGCTTGTCTGTAGAGGATTTTATTTATCTTTCATTTATGAAGCTTAGTTTGGCTGGATATGAAATTCTGTGTTGAAAATTCTTTTAAGAATGTTGAATATTGGCCCCCACTCTCTTCTGGCTTGTAGAGTTTCTGCCAAGAGATCCACTGTTAGTCTGATGGGCTTCCCTTTGTGGGTAACCCGACCTTTCTCTCTGGCTGCCCTTAACATTTTTCCCTGCATTTCAACCTTGGTGAATCTGACAATTATATGTCTTGGGGTTGCTCTTCTTGAGGAGTATCTTTTTGGTGTTCTCTGTATTTCCTGAATTTGAATGTTGGCCTGCCTTGCTAGGTTGGGGAAGTTCTCCTGGACAATATCCTAAAGAGTGTTTTCCAACTTGGCTCCATTCCCCCCGTCACTTTCAAATACACCAATCAAACGTAGATTTGGTCTTTTCACATAGTCCCATATTTCTTGGAGGCTTTGTTCATTTCTTTTTACTCTTTTTTCTCTAATCTTGTCTTCTTGCTTTATTTCATTAATTTGATCTTCAATCACTGACATCCTTTCTTCCACTTGATCGAATTGGCTATTGAAGCTTGTGCACGCATCACGAAGCTCTCATGCCATGGTTTTCAGCTCCATCAGGTCATTTAAGGTATTCTCTACACTGTTTATCCTAGTTAGCCATTCCTCTAACCTTTTTTCAAGGTTTTTAGCTTCCTTGCAATGGTTTAGAACACGCTCCTTTAGCTCAGAGAAGTTTGTTATTACCGACCTTCTGAAGCCTACTTCTGTCAACTCATCGAAGTCATTTTCCGTCCAGCTTTGTTCTGTTGCTGGTGAGGAGATGGGATCATTTGGAGGAGAAGAGGCACTCTGGTTTTTTGAGTTTTCAGCTTTTCTGCTCTGGTTTCTCCCCATCTTTGTGGTTTTATCTACCTTTGGTCTTTGATGTTGGTGACCTACAAATGGGGTTTGGGTGTGGATGTCCTTTTTGTCGATATTTACGCTATTCCTTCCTGTTTGTTAGTTTTCCTTCTAACAGTCAGGTCCTTCAGCTGCAGGTCTGTTGGAGTTTGCTGGAGGTCCACTTCAGACCCTGTTTGCCTGGGTATCACCAGCACAGGCTGTACAACGGTAAATATTGCAGAACAGCAAATACTGCTGCCTGATCCTTCATCTGAAAGATTTGTCCCAGAGGAGCACCCACCTGTATGAGGTGTCTGTCGGCCCCTACTGGGAGGTGTCTCCCAGTTAGGCTACACAGGGATCAGACACCCACTTGAGGAGGCAGTCTGTCCATTCTCAGGGCTCAAACACCATGCTGCGAGAACCACTGTTCTCTTCCGAGGTGTCAGACAGGGACGTTTAAGATTGCAGAAGTTTCTGCTGCCCTTTATTCAGCTATGCCCTGCCCACAGAGGTGGAGTCTGTAGAGGCAGTAGGCCTTGCTGAGCTGTGGTGGGCTCCACCCAGTTTGAGTTTCCCGGCCGCTTTGTTTACCTAATCAAACCTCAGCAATGGCGGATACCCCTCTCCCCACCAGCCTGCAGCCTCGCAGATCTATCTCAGACTGCTGCGCTAGCCTTAAGCAAGGCTCCGTGGGTATGAGTCCCACCGAGCCAGGCATGGGAGAGAATCTCCTTGTCTGCCGGTTGCTAAAACTTTGGGAAAAGTGCAGTATTTGGGTGGGAGTGTCCCGTTTTTTCCAGGTACAGTCTGTCACAGCTTCCCTTGGCTAGGAAAGGGAAATCCCCAGACCCCTCGCGCTTCCTGGGTGAGGCAACGCCCTGCCCTGCTTCCGCTCACCCTCCATGGGCTGCACCCACTGTTCAACCAGTACCAGTGAGATGAACTAGGTATCTCAGTTGGAAATGCAGAAATCACCCATCTTCTGTGTCGATCACTCTGGGAGCTGCAGACCAGAGCTGTTCCTATTCAGCCATCTTGGAATGAAAATTAGAGCTTTTATATATTTTTAGTAGTGAAACATTGTGTACACAATACATAATTACATAGACGTATTAGGCATACCAGTAGAAGTACATCTTATAGATTCATAAGACCTACTTTTTTTTTTTCCTGTCTTAGACTTGCAAACTCTTCATAACCTGTTTCATTACCCTGGCAGTTGTCAGCTAAATTGCCTTAAATCTGCATATCGAAGGAAACAACTCTTAGGTGAAAAATCAGGTAACAAAATTTACATCTCAAGGTACAGAGAGAAAAAGTCTGGTGATGCTAGAGTGAGATTAAAGATAGATGCCAAATCAAACATAAAATTATAGAAATCTATCATAGGATTGTATAAGGAAACCAATTTTATTTAGATATGGACTATCTGCCTTTTAAGTGGATCTCTGATCTCTGGGCAGAGCCCACACTGAATCCTGGATCTCCAAAACGGGAGAATTACTATGAGGCTAGACCTCATGCTTTTCCAGTGCACTCAAAAAAAATTTTTTTAACAAAGACATTTCTAAGTGTCTAAACTACATTCTTCCTTAGCAACCCAAGAGTTGCCTCTGTTGCAATAACTATTTTAGTTAAAAAAATCAGGTAACACAATACAAAAGCAAGCAGTTTGAGAGCTGAGACGAACTTGTCTGTTTACACTCTTTGGATTCCATAAGGAAAAACAGACATTTCCCAAAAGGGAGTCTGGCACCTTCTCTGTTTTTTTGTTTTTTTATTTTTTTGTTTTGTTTTTTTTGAGACAGAGTCTCACTCTGTCACCCAGGCTGGAGTGCAGTGGCACTATCTCGGCTCACTGCAAGCTCTGCCTCCCGGGTTCACGCCATTCTCCTGCCTCAGCCTCCCGAGTAGCTGGGACTACAGGCGCCTGCCACCACACCCGGCTAATTTTTTGTGTTTTTTTTAGTAGAGATGGGGTTTCACCATGTTGGCCAGGATGGTCTCGATCTCCTGACCTCATGATCCACCCGCCTCGGCCTCCCAAAGTGCTGGGATTATACCTTCTCTTTTTCCTTTTAGGAACTTCAGACTATTATAAACTATTTTAGGTCTTCATGCAGCAGAGGGTGCAAGAGAAAGGAGGGACAGCAGAAGCAAATAAAGAAAACAGAATTCAGTCAACAGAGAAGAAAAAAGGTTTTGTTCAAAAAAAAGACAAGGTCCTAAGAGGAAAAAAAAATGAAGGCCTTTAAAATACAAACACTCACACACACACACACACACACACACACACACACACACACACGCATCTTCGATGTTAGCTTTTAATTGAGCTGACTTTTAACCATTGATCTCCTTTTTAAAAAATCTTTTTAAATTTCATTACCATATTTCAAATAGGACAAATTGCTGCTATTTCAGAAGTACCAAGTATTAAACCAGAAAGGGCTTCATTTAGGGACAAAACCCAGGCTGTCGTGGTGATAAAAAGAAGGCAGAACATTGGCTATGGAACTCCACTGTAGGGTAACAGCCATTGCTCTTACAGTTTGGCCTGGCTAGCCAAAAGGCGGCCTTCTTATGTAAATAAAGCCCCTTAAGTAATCAAAATCAAATATCTTTCCTTTTTTTTTTTCTTTTTCCTGGCCATTTTTCTCCCCTCACCATATCACCTTTGTGTGTGTGGGAAGGGGGGTGTGGGGGGAGTATGGGGGAATTGAAAAACAGCCAGCAAGAGGGGGAAAAAAAAGGAAAGATTTTTTATTTGGACTACTTAAGGGCTTTATTTACATAACAAGTCCACCTTTTTGTGTATGTTGGGAATTTAGCCAATTCAGAGGGCTTGTTCCCTATACTTTGAAACTTTCTTTGGACTTGATCAAGTCAGATACAGTTGGTCAAACCCAATGGGAAAAAGGTTGAAACAACAAAAACAGAGACAAACAACAACAAAACCGTTGAGCAAAACAAACAATTGCACAACTTAAATGATTACTGAGCACTCTAATGGTAAGGAGAAATGAAGACCAGCTGGTTGTTAACCTTAACTTTAGCCAAGACAAACCCCAATTCAATTACTTACCTAAGGACAGGTCTCAGGCTGAAGACTGCTCTCTATTATCCTAGAAGCAGGGAAAAAAAACCCTCAAATTTGCCTTCCCTGTTGGGAGCAAGCTCAAAGCCCTAAAGGAGTAACCTATTTGTCATGGAAGCAGGAAAACTAGCCTTCCTTGTGCTGGAGGAAGCAAATAAAACTCACAAGAAAAAAAGGAGTTGTAAAGCAAAATAAACTTCAGATCTTGACCAAATTTTGAGAGATCAGGGATTCTCTGGAGGGCGTGCTTCCAGACCTCAGCAAATTGCCCTATTGGTTTGAGCCATCAAGACAGCTCAAGATGGTACCAAGCACCAATAGGAGATTTGTCAGAGGCCGGGAGGCACCTCCACTCAGAGTTCCTTTGTGGTTACCAAAATGTGAACCCTGAATATCTGAGACAGGTCTCAGTTAATTTAGAAAGTTTATTTTGCTAAAGTTGAGAACTTGCACCTGTGACACAGCCTCAGGGAGTCCCGACAACATGTGTGCCCAAGGTGGTCAGGGCACAGCTTGGTTTTATACATTTTAGGGAGACATGAGACATCAATCAATATATGTAAGAGGTACATTGGTTCTGTCCAGAAAGGCAGGACAACTTGAAGCAGGGAGGGGGCTTCCAGGTCACAGGTAGGTGAGAGAAAAACAGTAGCATTCCTTTGAGTTTCTGATTAACCTCTCCAAAGGAGGCAATCAGATGTGCATTCATCTCAGTGAGCACAGGGATGACTTTGAATAGAATGGGAGGCAGGTTTGTTCTAACCAGTTCCTGGCTTGACTTTTCCCTTTAGCTTAGTGATTTGGGGGCCCCAAAATGTATTTTCCTTTCACGCCTCTGTCCCCCTAAAATATCTAAAATCAAGCTATAACCCAACCACCTTGGGCAAATGTTCTCAGGATCTCTTGAGAGTCTGCATCGGGCCTTGGTCACTCATATTTGGCTCAGAATAATTCCCTCAAATATTTTATGGAATTTGACTCTGTCGCCAACTTTTTGTTCTGCCTGTAATCAAGTCAGATTTTTTAAGTTTATAGAATTTTGATACAGGCATGCAATGTGTAAGAATTGCATCATGGAGCTGGGCACGGTGGCTCACGCCTGTAATCCCAGCACTTTGGGAGGCCGAGGTGGGTGGATCACCTGAGGTCAGGAGTTCCAGAGCAGCCTGACCCATATGGTAAAACCCCATCTCTACTAAAAATACATGTGGTGGGGGGCGCCTGTAATCCCAGCTACTCGGGAGGCTGAGGCAGGAGGATCACTTGAACCTGGGAGGCGGAGGTTGCAGTGAGCCGAGATTGTGCCACTGCACTCCAGCCTGGGCGACAGAGCAAGGCTCTGTCAAAAAAATAAATAAAAATAAAACATGGCAAATGGGGTATCAATCCCCTCAAGTTTTTATCCTTTGTTACAAACAATCCAATTACACTGTTATTTTAGAATGTGCAATTAAGTTATTACTGACTATAGTCACTTTGTCACTTTGGTGTGCCATTAAATACTAGGTCTTACTCATTACAGAGAAAAATTGGAAACATATTGCTTTGAACCAGTCTTTGTAGCGGGGGTTGGGGTAGAGAAAAATCTCAAGTTTAAAGTCAGTCTAAACTACCTAGCTTATGTGACAGTTAATGGAGAAGCTTTAACATTATAGGGAACATAAAAAGTGTTTGGGAACAGTGGAGGACAGGGTGTGGAAATGTATCAAGTTTGGCATGTCAGCCAGGCACCCAGGCCAGTGGTCCTTTAATAAGAAATGTACATTGAGGTGAGAACGGTGGCTCACGTCTATAATCCCATCACTTTGGGAAGTTGAGGCAGGCAACTGCTTGAGCCCAGGATTCCAAGACCAGCCTGGGCAGTATGGAGAAACCCTATCTCTACTAAAAATATAAAAATTAGATGGGCGTGGTGGGGTGCCTCTGTAGTACCAGCTACTCAGGAGGCTGAGGTGGGAGGATCACTTGAACCTGGGAGATTGAGGCTGCAGTGAGCCATGATCATGCCACTGTACTCCAGCCTGGGTGACAGAGCAAGACCCTGTCTCAAAAGAAAAAAAAGAAATGTACATTGAATGTACCAATGTAAACATATCTGTTTATGGCCGGGTGCAGTGGCTCACGCCTGTAATCCCAGCACTTTGGGAGGCTGAGGCAGGTGGATCACCTGAGGTCAGGAGTTCGAGACCAGCCTGGCCAACATGGCAAAACCCCGTCTCTACTAAAAATACAAAAATTTAGCCGGGCATGGTGGCGGATGCCTGTAATCCCAGCTACTCTGGAGGCTGAGGCAGGAGAATCTCTTGAATCAGGAGGCAGAGGTTGCAGTGAGCCGAGATCACAACATTGCACTCCAGCCTGGGTAACAAGAGCGAAACTCCGTCTCAAAAACAAAAACAAAACAAAAAACCCTGTTTCTAAGTTATCTCTATGATCTACAGTATGAATACATTATGTAACAAGAATACTTTTTTTTTTTGAGACGGAGTGTCACTGTGTTGCCAGGCTGGAGTGCAGTGGCATGAACTTGGCTCACTGTAACCTCCGCCTCCCAGGTTGAAGTGATTCTCCTGCCTCAGCCTCCCGAGTAACTGGGACAAAAATACTTTTTACACAGCATAGAAGTTCTAGTATTTCCTTCCCACAATCTAAAGGGCTGTATCTCATACCCTTAGAGTATGCAAACCCTGCTTTGTGGACCACTGATCTATGTCAAAATGATGGCTTTGGGACCAAGATGCTCAATCTCTTGAAACTTCAATTTACTTTCCTGTAAAATGACAATGTTATTTTCCTCACAGAGGAACGAGAATTATGAGATTCTATGTATGTATTACTGATGTCAGCACAATTACAGCACCAGGGGGTCGGAAAGGCTATCCACATCCCCACAGCCTACCTTCTCCCCCAGCCTCCATTTCCTCCAGTTTAAAAGAATGGAAAATGCTTTGTTTCTTGTGTAATGACTTTGCAGATGCATTTAAGTATCATCCCAAGTAGCTTAAGAACTCTTCGAAGCTGTGAGCCAGCACCTGACTTCATGAGCATTTGCTTGCCTCCATCCCATCCTCAAACTGGAGGTGCAGATATGCCTACAAGCCCTTCAGCTGGTCAGCTTATAACAGGTTACATATCCGTACCAGAAACACACACATACGCACACACTTAACGTCCATCGGTAAGGCAAATGACTTTTCACCTGGACTTTGTTTAAACAGAGGAAATGTCTTCGTAAGACTAATCATTCTTCGGTTCACTAATTATTAGTGAGGATGTGGGGGAGAGATGAATGGGATACATCAAAGATTTCAATTTGTCGATTTATCACTCAAAGTATACCCAAGTACATCCTGTGTGGCTCTGGATGGCAAAATACCACCTCACAGCTCAAGATGGTTCCCCCCAAAACAGAGACATGAGCCACTTTCATGCTGTCACAGCAACTGCCAAAAGAGCATCTGTAAAGAATTTCATGGCTATGGATCTCATTTCCTTGAAGAATTAGCTTGGCACTGGTTACAAGGAGACGCAATTAAAGTCTGACTCGAATCCCTCTCATTGAGGGGGAAAAAATATTAAACATTACAATACAAGACACAGGATTAGTAGCACCTCTGTAGAACAAATAGCACATCTGTCTACCTTGGAGATTAGAACTGGATTCTTTATTCTGCTCCTAGTAGTGTATAAAAATGATCTAGAGAGTTTAACAAAGAACAGTTAAAATTTAGACTCTGCTTCCATCATTTTCTGTAGGATAAGTTCCTATAAATTGTCACACTTCTGGGAACTGAAAACCATACGCAAAATAAGCACATATAAGGCTTGGTGTCCATTTCTGAAAACAATTTAGCTGAAGCTAAGGACAAGGTGACAGCAAAAAGCTCCAAAAGCCTTGCCTTCAACTATTCATGTGATCCAATGCTGCCCTCTAGCAATGGGAGAGAGAAATAGCACTAACAATCCCACTGGTTTCAGGAATTCAAGGTTTTAGCATTAATAGTATTTACTATGTAAAAAGTTGCTGAAAAAGGAGGAAGTAGGGGAAGGGTCTCCACAATTAGATTGCAACAGTCCATCTCAACAGAAAATGTTCTTTTAGAAAGACACTGGGATAAGTTAACACAACCCATACCTATTGGACTGCTCTATGTCCTACGTCCTCTCCAGCTGACCCAGGAGAGCCTTGAAGACACGAAGGGACTCTCCACTGACCTGGAACCTATTACTTCACCGGGCAAAGCTACTTTCTGTTGCTGAAAAAACTCCCTCCTCCGCCCTGACTCTCTCTTCCATGTTTTAGTAGAGGGTGGGGCTGAAAGCTATTAGACCTAACTTGATACTTCTCGTAACACCCGCCCAACCCCTTTAATACTTCCTAAATGCACGATATGGTGTCAGTTCTTCCTAAGAAATGTAAGGACTGGTCTCAAGCAAGGTTATATTATGATAAGAGAACTATGGACCCAGCTGCCAACCTTGAAATACAAATTAAACATTTAAGTTGGCATAATGAACATTTCCAGGAAGGGCAGTGGCTAATAATCTGTAGGACAAGGCTACCAGGTTTACTATGGCTCCTCTTCAAATGACAATGACAAAGATTTGAAGTAATAAGCCCAGAAAAGCCTTTTCATTTCCAAAATCATCTTTCCTGGAAGACTTGGAAGTTCAAACTTCACTACGTGAGATTTCACTGCTCTCATATCAAGCCGACTGACCTCCATAGCTCAAGAGACTACCTGTTAGCTGATCCCCTAAAGCATGGAGGATCGATTCAGGAAGGGGGATCTATTCAGGAAGAGATCTATGCATCAGGGTTAGCTGTATGAGAAGTATGAGAAAATCTGCTTATATTATTTTTGGCTACAGACAGGTGTTTCCAATTTCTCATGTTTAGTCTTAAATGCATCCAAGTTTGTGTGTGTGTGTTGGGGGTGGAGGGAAGAACCAGATACACTTATTTTCAAACAAAAGCTGCCACATGTTTATTAAGACATTACTGGCTCTTAAGCACAGCTGGATCTATAAATCATTTTCCATATATTATCACATATTCAGGAAAGTTTCTGAGATGATATATCAAGACAGGCTTCTCTTGTGACTCAACTGGACCTGAGGAAAGAACAAAAGAAATTACATACCTGATTTATAGCTGCTGGTCATCAACAGACACGTACTGGCAATGTAATCTTTTGAGACAGGATAGCTAAACTGCTTTCCCCTCCTTGCTAAAGCTTTGCCCAAAATGCCTGTACCTTTAAAAATCCTTTGTCCTAATTAAATCTATCTGCATTCTCAAAGTCCCTCAACATTCATTAATCTCTGAGGAGACCAAACAGTCAACTGTGATGAAGAGGCCAATTGCAAAGCTCAATCTCAGAACCACCACATCTCAGGCCTGAAAGGACACCATGAGAAGGGAAGGATGTTCTATGGTTTTAAATATTGGGCGGCAGAACTAATGGCCAGCCCCATTATCTAGCTCTGTGAAACAGGGCAAGCTGCTAATCTCTCAAGAAACATATATATAATAAGAGGATTCAAGCTCATACAAGCTATAGCTATATCTGAAGACCCATCTCTCTGTGTTATTAAGTTTTTTGTGGATTAAACATGTTCAGTAATTACAATTTTGATGAGAATTATTGAATGCAACATTAGAGATCAGACCTCAGAAGAACCAAGCCAGATTGCTGTGATTTGGGATAAGAAAGGAGGGTCCAACTTCAGCTAGACAGCTCCTGATCTACTTCCAACCCACCCCTCTAAATAAAGATGCAGTAACCTAGGGGTAGAGAAACAAAGCTCAGCTAATGTGCTGCTTCCACCAACTGACAGCAATGGGTGTATCTTAAAACCTGCAGAATTTGTAAGAAAAGGGTTTTCTTACTTCAAATAGTCTCTTTAGAAGTCTGAGTAATGGTGCAACCTGGAAAAGTAAAAAGTAAGTCATCTAAACAACTTTGTAATTACCCACAGTGTTTTCAATTAGATCACAGAAGGGCACTTAGGAAGATTTTAGTGGGAAAAATATGTAATCACAATCATTCACACCAGGCAGTTAGGTTCAGACTCCTCAATCTGACATTCTGGAGGATCTGAACGCCTCAGATTTTAGGTAACATGAGTAGGCTTACTCCAAAGTTTCACATGGCGGGTCTATGAAATACCTGATCAGACATAAACAATAAAAATGTCATCAGTCAATTCCAGTCACTGGTATAGCTAGAAACAGTGTCATTCTAAAGAGTAATGCTCTGGTGGAAAATCTAATGGCCTTTGGGTCTTAGAGAAAAAAAAATTTCACTTATAAAAATACCAAAGGATTTGGAAGAAAATTCTAAGTGCAATAAGAATCTACATCCTTTTATAAAATACAAACTGAAACAGAACCACTCCAAATCTGATCTGAAATGAGACTGATGAAATTATCCTGGTATAACCTGTTTTCCTTTCAAAGTAAGTAGAACTGTAAACCACATTATTGTCTGGTATATTCTCCTTTCACAACTATTTCCTCAAAACCAATTTACATTCCTCCTTTTCTTCACTCCAGATTTTAGTCCGTTTTGAAAGCAGGAATTCCCTAAAGCATACAAACATAAACACAGGGTTCTATGTAGCATTCACTACCAACACAAGGAGCAAGGCAAGAGGGCTGTGATTTACATCACAAGTTTTCTACTGAAAGCTCTTTAGTTCTCCCTAAAGATCCACCTTGTCACCTATATCTTCTAGCAATGATGCAATTAGGTTTTGTTTGTTCCTGTTTTATAGCCAAGTATGTTGGGTACAGAAAAGAACCTGGACAGCGCATATAAGTTTTGGTTATCTTTGTGGTTAACACCCTTATTTACAGCTTACAGCTACAGGGAAAGAAACACCTTTTAAAAAGAAATCAATTAAATCTAGTGGAGTAAACTGAATTATTAAATCAGCAAAAGCTAATCTAAACATAAGGCACGAAGAAAGTGGAAATATTATTAAAGTGGCTACTTTTTCTCAATTTGACATTCTCAAAATAGTGCTTTCCAAAAAATATATATATTCCCCAAGTGAAGTTTCCTGCTAGTGACATTTTATGGTAGAAAATTACCCAAAGTACTGCCCAAGGTTATTTATAGATTCAATGCCATCCCCATCAAGCTACCAATGACTTTCTTCACAGAATTGGAAAAAACTACTTTAAAGTTCATATGGAACCAAAAAAGAGCCCGCATCGCCAAGGCAATCCTAAGCCAAAAGAACAAAGCTGGAGGCATCATGCTACCTGACTTCAAACTATACTACAAGGCTACAGTAACCAAAACAGCAGGGTACTGGTACCAAAACAGAGATATAGACCAATGGAACAGAACAGAGGCCTCAGAAATAATGCTGCATATCTACAACCATCTGATCTTTGACAAACCTGACAAAAACAAGAAATGGGGAAAGGATTGCCTATTTAATAAATGGTGCTGGGAAAACTGGCTAGCCATATGTAGAAAGCTGAAACTGGGTCCCTTCCTTACACCTTATACAAAAATTAATTCAAGATGGATTAAAGACTTACATGTTAGACCTAAAACCATAAAAACCCTAGAAGAAAACCTAGGCAATACCATTCAGGACATAGGCATGGGCAAGGACTTCATGTCTAAAACACCAAAAGCAATGGCAACAAAAGCCAAAATTGACAAATGGGATCTAATTAAACTAAAGAGTTTCTGCACAGCAAAAGAAAGTACCATCAGAGTAAACAGGCAACCTACAAAATGGGAGAAAATTGTCGCAACCTACTCGTCTGACAAAGGGCTAATATCCACAATCTACAATGAACTCAAACAAATTTACAAGAAAAAAATAACCCCATCAAAAAGTGGGCGAAGGATATGAACAGACACTTCTCAAAAGAAGACATTTATGCAGCCAAAAAACACATGAAAAAATGCTCATCATCACTGGCCATCAGAGAAATGTAAATAAAAACCACAATAAGATACCATCACACACCAGTTAGAATGGCGATCATTAAAAAGTTAGGAAACAACAGGTGCTGGAGAGGATGTGGAGAAATAGGAACACTTTTACACTGTTGGTGGGACTGTAAACTAGTTCAACCATTGTGGAAGTCAGTGTGGCGATTCCTCAGGGATCTAGAACTAGAAATACCATTTGACCCAGCCATCCCATTACTGGATATATACCCAAAGGATTATAAATCATGCTGCTATAAAGACACATGCACACGTATGTTTATTGATGCGGCACTATTCACAATAGAAAAGACTTGGAACCAACTCAAATGTCCAACAATGATAGACTGGATTAAGAAAATGTGGCACATATACACCAGGGAATACTATGCAGCCATAAAAAATAAAGAGTCCATGTCCTTTTTAGGGACATAGATGAAACTGGAAACCATCATTCTCAGCAAACTATCACAAGGGCAAAAAACCAAACACCGCATGTTCTCACTCATAGGTGGGAATTGAACAATGAGAACACATGGACACAGGAAGGAGAACATGACACTCCAGGTACTGTTGTGGGGTGAGGGGAGGGGGGAGGGATAGCATTAGGAGATATACCTAATGCTAAATGACGAGTTAATGGGTGCAGCATACCAACATGGCACATGTATACATATGTAACAAACCTGCACAGTGCGCACATGTACCCTAAAACTTAAATAATAATAAAATAAAATAAAATAAAATAACCCAAAGTAAGATAATGAAGATGAGAGTCAAGATAAACAGACTACAATTTATTAACTGTAGAATTAGGAATATATAGTATCTTTTCATACTGTCAGAAGTAGTTTATAGGTATCTCTGACTTTTAAACATAAATAATACCTACCTATACATCAGGGCCTTGCCCTTTTCATTCCCCAAGGCAAAGTATCCACTTCTCGGAGAAAAATCCATGGTATGAACATGAGAAATATTCTTATTTTTAATGACTGGGAAGTTTGAAAATACTGTACAGGAAGGAAGATGAACCTGCAGGAGATAATAAAAAACTTTAAAGTGTAACAACTGGGAGCTCATGTTTCTTAAATTGTAATCTTCATTCTATCTTCCTGCTGAAACATAAAGCTCATTTTGATTGTAGCACACAAGAAAGTACAGTCTATTAGTGCAGCAAAGTGTTCCAAAATTAAGTTTGATCTTTCTTTTTTTATTACTTTATTTTTATAGTTAAGAGATACAACTGCAGTTTTGCTACATGAATTTCTTGCACAGTGGTGAAGTCTGGGCTCTTCAGTGTCACCATCACTCCAATGGTGGACAGGGGTGTCCAATCTTTTGGTTTCCCTGGGCCACAATGGAAGAAGAAGAATTGTCTTGGGCCACACATAAAATACACTAACACTAACGACAGGTGATGAGCTTAAAAAAAAAACAACAACAACTCATGTTTTAAGAAAGTTTACAAATTAGTGTTGGGCCACAATCAAACCGTCCTGGGCCATGGGTTGGACAAGATTGATGTACACTGTACCCATCAGATAATTTCTCATCCCCTACCCCTCTCCCATGCTCCCACCTTTCCAAGTCTCCAATGCCTATTATTCTACTGTGTCCATGTGTACACACTATAAAATTTGATCTTTAATGTGTTATTAACTGAGCAGAAAAGGAAGAAAGAGAAAAAAGCGTCAGTACAGCATCCAGCATGATGCCTCAGAGATTCAAATGTTTGCTGAATGAGTAAATTAATGAATAAACTAAAGCAAAAAGTACCCACTCTAGCTTAATGACCACAGTAAAGAAACTAAAATCTGATCACAGGGGAAAGAGATTTTAAACATGAAGGTTCATCTGGTTAGTTAAATGGTGAAAAAAATTAAACATTATAAAGTCTGATTTTACATAACTGAAGCCTAGGCAAAGTCACACCACATATATTCTACTATCATAAAATTGCCATTTTGTACTTTTAATTTTCAACTATTGTATATACACTTTGCCTTTTACAATTTCTCCTCGAAGAGGGCTGAATCATGAAAATCTAACTCCAAGTGAAACTGTTCTGATTTAGAGAGAGCCAAAAGCTCACCTCAAAGCCAGACGTAAGTATGAGGAGGAACACACACAGTCTCTTTCTCCAGAGTCTACTTCCTAAGTTCAGGAGAGTTGAGACAGGTCCTCACCCAATTTGTGGATGAATAAAACCCAGGTATGGAAGCAGTTACCTTTAGGCCACAATTGTAACAACGCTCACTTTCAGATGTTCTCTAGCTCTCCCAAGAGATATAGCACCTTCATGTTCAAATATATACAACCGTTATCATTCAGCTGGGCAGTTAGTCATCCTCCACACTTTTAGGTCAGACTTTATACCATCAATCAAAGTGATTTTCACAGGCAAGTGCTGGGTAAAAACCACTGATACATACACCTATTAAACTGGTTTCAGTCAGTCACATATTAGGCCAAATTCTGATACATACTTACTGACCATTTTGTCAAGAAAATACTGTTTACAGTGAATCTCCAAGCCACATTCAATTATTTTCAACTTTGCCAGAAGGCAGGTTCTGCCTGCACAGCGTGGCATCAATGTGAAGGCAATGGTGCTAATGAGAAGTGGTCTTGACCCATTAAAGCTAAGAAGTTGGCAGTACCCCAATTTGGACTTCACTTCTAAAGTTCTTAAATACCACTCTCTATACAGGTTCCTCGAGAAATTACTTTTAAGTATATATATATTTTCAAGCACTTAGTAAAAAAGCAGACTCCTGTTTTACAGAGAGAAGCCACAACACGGATATTGCAAAATTTATTTACATTTAATTTGGGAAGGCAGATATTATATAAATTTGTGATAAGTACCTTGGCTTAACTGTGTTTCACTTGGGTTATTGTAAGTTTGCATCCTTCAAGCATGCCCCAACTATGAACAGATGATCCAAATCATCAGGAAAGCAGATGATCAGGAAAAAAACATTTGCTACAAGGGGTGAGGACAAAGCTGTTCTACCTCTGCCTTTTGTTCCCACCCTATTCACCTGATACTATGAAACTATGCCTCAGGCATTCACTCACCAACTTTCCTGGAATGACTTTGAAGTTTGGGGAGCTGGTTTTCTGACTCTTCCTCATCAAAATACACTAGAACCAACCTTTCTATCTGAATGACTTTTCTTTTCTTTTCTTCTTTTTTGAGATCAAGTCTCACTCACTCTGTTGCCCAGGCTGGACTACAGTGGCGCGATCTCAGCTCACTGTAACCTCCGCCTCTTGGGGGCAAGCAATTCTTCTGTCTCAGCCTCCTGAATAGCTGGGATTACAGGTGTGGGCTACCACGCCCAGCTAATTTTTGCATTTTTAGTAGAAATGGGGTTTCACCATGTTGGCCAGGCTGGTCTCAAACTCCTGGCCTCAAGTGATCCTCTCACCTTGACCTCTCAAAGTGCTGGGATTAAGGTGTGGGCCACTGCACCTGACCTATTTTTAAACTTTATCTCTGCTACTGACTTGGAATATCGGGAAAAGGAGGGGAATTGTTTACAATGTCCTCCTAAGAGATCAATAGCATCTACCTGCAAAATTCCCCAGTGTAATCTCTCAATGCATTGGTGAATCTTCCCTCAAGCCAATGATCTCACCTGATTAAAACTATGCTGTGCTCTGACATCTATTTATAGCCCCCATTTTAAAAGGTATAATTGAACTATTAATTAGGAAAAATGCCTATAAAGATCCAACTTCTTTAACTCCTGGCCTC
Organism: Pan troglodytes; assembly: GCF_028858775.2. Classification (NCBI taxonomy): domain Eukaryota; kingdom Metazoa; phylum Chordata; class Mammalia; order Primates; family Hominidae; genus Pan; species Pan troglodytes. The sequence continues at coordinate 64,428,916 of NC_072417.2, read as the reverse complement.
AGGTGATCCGTCTGCCTCCGCCTCACAAAGTGCTGGGATTACAGGCGTGAGCCACCGCAGCCAGCTTTCTAATACCATTTCTATCACGACAGTTAAGTGTACAGATATCAAAATTCAACAAGTAAAAGCTCGCTCATCCTTGATTTAATGGGTAGAACGTTCCATGACGTTCTACTATATCCAAAATTGTCGATGTAACAGGAATTTGACTTCTGAGTCTCCTACTAGTCCAACAGCTTAAATTCACAGTGCTTTGTAATGGGATGACAAAACCGTCTGGATCATTATAAGGAATTGACTGCATTTAACAATGCTAACAATGTTTTTTACAAGGCATTATGGAGCTGCTATGCCTGGCTTCTTTCCATTAGATATTATGGTTGACTACCATTTAAAAACTGTGATTTGGCTTTTACTAATGAATTCCTTATGTGATTTTGCCACAATAAAAAAAATATAAATGCTGTCATGATCACTGAAGCAAACAATGCAGAACTATTATGTGTCTTGCAGAATATATTATGTCAACAGGAGATAGATCCCATGGTTTTCTAAAACAATTTACTACCATTAAAGTGATAAAAGGTTAATATTACTAGTATACCACTCCCATTAGGGAGCAGGGATTTTAAAGCTGACTTGAATTAGAACCTTCTCATTTGTCAAATGATTCATTCAACAGCATAGCAATAAAATGCTATGCTGTAATTTTCACACTCTTTTTCCAGCAAACCATTTTGTTGTTGTTGTTGTTGTTTTTGAGACAGACTCTTACTCTGTCACCCAGGCTGGAGTACAGAGGCACGATCTTGGCTCACTGCAACCTCCACCTTCCAGGCTCAAGCCATTCTCCTGCCTCAGCCTCCTGAGTAGCTGGGATTACAGGCGCCCACCACAATGCCCAGCTAATATTTGTAATTTTAGTAAAGATGGGGTTTCACCATGTTGGCCAGGCTGGTCTTGAACTCCTGACCTCAAGTGATCCACCCACCTCAGCCTCCCAAAGTGCTGGGATTACAGGTCTGAGCCACCGTGCCCAGCGCAACAAAACATTTCTTAAGGAAATCATATGCAGAATCCCAATATATATACCACAGACAACAATGACACTGCTCTACATGATACAAGTTAAGGAGCTTAGCCTCCTCCTTGCCTACATGCCATATAAAGCCCTGTGCAGAATCTAGGGCTCTGTGGAATTCAGCCAGAAAACCAATGAACTGCTAGAAAAAAATGTGGAATCTAAATCACAATTCTGCCCTTTATTAACTGTTTACTTTGGTTAAGTTAATCCTCTGAAGAACTGTTACTTGGCTCAAACTTTTTGTAGAACTCTTTGTAAATCTTTGTAAACGATATATTCTAATACAAAGCTGATGGCAGATGCAAGGCTTTTTGCCAAGTGAGCACAATAAAAATAACACACTTTGTAAAGTGCGTACAATCTGGTAGTACACACATAGCAGCAAACATAATTCTGCTATTCAAAGTTCTATGCCTTCTGTATACCTGGTGCCTTGAGCAAAAAATTGTTAAATGAATGAGAAAACTGGCTCTGCCTGAAGAGTAGGAAACTTCACAGAGATGGGGTGACACTGAAAGTGAGCTCTGATGTTGGGCAGAAAAGAGTTTACATAGGCCCGAGGCTGCTATCCTTAGAAAGTTCTGGGCTGGGCACGGCGGCTCACTCCTGTAATCCCAGCATTTTGGGAGCCCGAGGCAGGCGGACCATGAGGTCGGGAGTTTGAGACCAGCCTGACCAAAATGGTGAAACCCCGTCTCTACTTAAAAAAAAAAAAAAATACAAAAATGAGCTGGGCATGGTGGCGCATGCCTATAATCCCAGCTACTCAGGAGACTGAGGCAGAAGAATGGCTTGAACCCAGGAGGCGGAGGTTGCAGTGAGCCGAGATCGCACCACTGCAGTCCAGCCTGGGCAACAGAGTGAGACTTGGTCTCAAAAAAAAAAAACAAAAACAAAAACAGAAAGGTCTGCTTACAAGGGTGGCCACTGCATAGTGTCGGAGAATTTGACTAGCACACAGTTCCTATACTGGCATGAAACTTTCCCTAAATGATATGGGTAGCTCACTGTGCCAAAACTGTTCGTACAAACAATGTGGTTTATGCTAAACACCTGGCTTTTCTTCTGGGAATCTAGAATTTTGGTACATGCTAGGCAGAGGGCACCCTATATGAAGTCCCAATAAAAACCTTCTGCAATGAGTCTCTAATGAGCTTCCCAGGTAGAAAACACTTAACACATGTTGTTACAACTCATTACTGGAGGAATTAAACTGTCCTGTGTGACTCTACTAGAAGAGGACTCTTAGAAGGTTTCCTCCGGACTTTACTCCATGTACCCTTTCCCTTTGCTGATTTTGCTTTGTATCCTTTTCACTGCAATACATTTTAGCCATGAGTTCAATGAACATATGCAGAGTCCTGGAAGTCATCTCTCGTTAGCCACCAAACCTGGAGGTGGTCCTGCGGATTCCTGACACAAAGGGTATATTCAAAGGTACTACCTAGCTATTTAAATTACAATACTTTTATACAATTTAATTTTCAAGTTCAACTTACTTTCAAAACCCGAGAATTGCCTCCGTTCTGTTAAGACAACAGGCCTTAAAAAGGTAAATGAGGAAAGAAAATTGTGAAGTAATGAAGTGTCTGCCTTAAATATAGTCCTTAACATTAATACTAAAAGAAACCTCTGAAAATGAGGACCACTTTAGGAATGGTGAGAATGGACAGCAAAGCTTTACTGAGAGAAGTGACATAATCAAATGTGGTGGCTACTGTGCATCCTTCCAACAACCACATCCAAAAGCTACAATACTAATAATTCCTATATCAAAAGAAGCCACTGTTTTAAAAATAATTCAACGCTCTCCTTTCCTGTTACTTTTGCATGTTTTCAACTTAAATTTAAAAAATAACAATAATAAAGGGGTAATGAAATATTTACCAATCTGACTGCTTCTTTCATTTTTTCTGAAGCAATTGCCAAGATTTCTGTAGTAGGATTGAAGGTCAGAGAAGTAACACCTGTAACCAAGTTCATTATAGCTTTTATTGGCTTTGGGTTTGTTTCTTGGAGACAAGAATCTTGATTGTATATATTTACCACTCCACAATTAGAACTACAAAGAGAAAAGGATTAAAATAGATTAAAAACCAAGTAAAAGGGCTTTCACAACCTAAGTGAATATAGATTTAACCCCACAAACTGGTATTTACAGGAATCACATGTTACAAAGAGACCAGCTATCACCACTATAGCCACAGATGTCCTATAGAACCTCCAACCAAACAGGTTGAAAACAGAATTCAAATTCTCCCCCTTCTGTTGACTTCTTGAAGGCTAAACTTTACTGACTCTTCTTGCATCCTGATTCCTTCACAGTCACCTCTTTCTCCACTGATTCTTGTCCCCAGGATTCTATTTCCAACCTACTTCTAGTGTCTCATTCATCTCATTTACTCCCACAGACCACCTATCTATCACCCACCACATCCAAATCAGTGCCTTTAGTCCTAATTATGCACTGCATTCCTAAAGGTTTGTGGGGGTGGCCACATGCATATTATCTCTTCTAACACCATCACCCCTCCTCCCCTCCTCCCGCCTCCCTTCAATGACAATTCCACTCCTCTGGTTGCACAGGCCTGGAGCCTGAGAATGTGAATACTTCTCTCCCACTCCCCATCTTCTAAGCACTTATCAAATACATTACAAACATCCTTTGCTTATTCCCCCACTGCCATTCCTACTGTCCTGGTGACTCATTACCTGATGCCTGCCTATTGCTGCAGTGACCTCAAGGCTCATCTCCCTGTCCTTTCTTCCTCTTCTAAAAGCTTAAAGATTTGCTTAAGATTCTTTAAGAATAACTTGAAGATTGTAAAAGTGTAAACGGTTGTTGGCCAAGCACATCAGAAATCAATTACACTGAAGGGCAATTAAAATTAAATGAGTTTAAGCTACTAGTATTAGATTCTTTCTATCTATATAGGCCCTTCAAAGGGGGCTAATAAAAAGTGATACAAAAAAGAGAGGGCAAGGAAGACTGGCTTCACAAATCTCAGTGAAGATCATTTCTGCGCAGTTTTTCTTGCCCCATACAGAGGCAAATGCAGTTCTTAAAACTACTTATAATGGACACAGGAAGGGGAACATCACATACCGGGGCCTGTTGGCGGGGGGAAGGGGGAGGGATAGCATTAGGAAATATATTTAATGCTAAATGACGAGTTAATGGGTGCAGCACACCAACATGGCACATGTATACATATGTAACAAACCTGCACGTTGTGCACATGTACCCTAAAACTTAAAAGTATAATAAAAAAATTTAAAAACTACTTATAATGAGTTTAAACAGCAGTCTTCATTTTAAAGGAGCTTTATTCCCAGAAGATCTGCTACTCATGAATTGCTGCCATAGCGCACACTACCCTGGTAAATGCTTGGCTTGTGCTGAGATGTCCCTCGCTACAGGGTTGGCATGGGTATGGGTAGGAAAGGAAGGGGCCTTCATCAGGGCACTCTCCCTCCAAGGGATCTGTTACTGTCTTACTGCCTAAGGCAGATGGCCTGGTCTCCAAGCTCCACAGCCTAGTTCTACTTGCCTTTCCTCCCAAACTCCAATTTGCAAATGGTGGTAGGGATATATATACAAGCAGTTTCCCCAGTTTTAACCTGGAAGGAGAGAGTGAACAAAGAGTAGAGAGTATGCTAAGTTTCTGGACAACAAGACCCCTTGACTTCCCATCCCAGGGAGGATTTGACTGAAATCATTTCATGGCTCAATTGTGTTTGGTCTAAGAAAATCACAAAAACCTACTTCTTGAAGTTACAGAATTATGGGTTCTAATTAGTGGTTTAGTAAGGTAGCTTAGAATTACTGCGAAGTATCCAATGCCTCATCCTCCCACCCCGCATCTTCAGAATCAAGTAGTAGAACACAGCCATCTTTTCCCCAGTGTAATAACCAATGTTTTCAGTAATAGCACAGTACAATGTGTTCTAGATAATATTTTTAAAGTTTCTACAATACTATCAAATGGTATTTCCTAGGAACATGTTTTTTATTTATACCCCCAGCTGGATAAAGGAAAAATGCTTTAGGTATCTTTAAGATTTAAACCCAAAGTTACTTATTCTATCTCCTCATCAATGACAAGAAGCTGAAAATAATTATAGGAAAACTTGATGTGATCAAACAGGTATTTTAAATAGGAAAAAATACAATGATATAAGGTAGCGCCAGCATTTTCTTTGCTAAAAAGGTGTTCAACTGCAATTATAGTAATCCCTTCTTATCTGGCAGGGCGTATGTTCCAAGACCCCCAGTGGATGCCTCAAACTGTGGATTACTGAACCCTGTGTGTTTTCTCCTATACACACATCTCTATAAAAAAGTTTAATTTATAAATTAGGCATAGTAACAGACTAACACAACTAATAATAAAACAGAACAATTATAACAATATATCCTAATAAAAGTTACGTGAATGTGGTCTCTTGCTCTCAAAATATCTTACATAGATTTCAGATTGTGATGAACCACAGGTAACTAAAACCACAAACAGTGAAACTGCAGATAAGGGGGGAACTACTGTAATATTATTATTCAACACTGCACAAAGATGATAAAATGAAAAAAGCTCAGCTGGGTTGACCAATTTCATATTACTGAATAGTTTATAAAGAGAACTACTCATGCACCACCTAGTATATTCAATTCCTCAACATATTCTCATTAGCACAATGTGATTAAGGTTACAAGAACCTCTCTTTACTTACCCACAAGCAACATACTGTCCATTCCTAGATGTGGCAATGCTTAATCCATATAAACTGCCTTCATCAACAAATCTGTTAAGGCACTTCCTTGAGTTCACATCCCAAACATAAACTTCTCCATCCCCTGCATAAAAGAGCGAAAAAAAGAGTTGTTAATTTTGCTTTAAACTTGAAAGGCAAGTAAACTGGCCACTCTCAGTCCCTCTTAACAGTACAGGAGACTACAAATACAGACCTATTATAACCCTCCTAGTTCTGGAAAACTGGACTAAGAATATTTCTTTTCTTTTTTCCCTTTTTTTTTTTGAGATGCAGTTTTTCTCGTCGCCCAGGCTGGAGTGTAACTGCGCCATCTCAGCACACTGCAACCTCCTTCTCCCGGGTTCAAGCGATTTTCCTGCCTCAGCCTCCCGAGTAGCTGGGATTACAGGTTTGTGCCACCATGCCCAGTTAATTTTTGTATTTTTAGTAGAGACAGGGTTTCACCATGTTGGCCAGGCTGGTCTCGAACTCTTGACCTGAGGTGATCCACCTGCCTTGGACTCCCAAACTGCTGGGATTACAGGTGTGAGCCACCATGCCCGGCCTAAGAATATTTCTTGTATACATTCACATATACAGAAGAAAACTGCATCAGTTAGTCATTAATAGACAGTACCTTTAGGTTTACAGGAAAAAAATCACAAGCTGTTGGTTTGAGTTGAACTTTTAGAAAAAGCTTCTAAGTTCCACTCAGATAAATTATTGAAGCAAAAATCTGAAGCAAAACAAAACACCACTCACTAGCGTAACTCTTCCAACATCTATCAACAGGTATTAGACTACCTAATAGGCAAGGTTAGTGATTTAGATACCAAAATGTTAATGATGATGGAAGAGGAAGAAGTGAAAAATGAACGGATCCAGAACACGGGAATTTATAATTAAGAAGACACACACAATTTATCTATTACCAAGTTATTTAAATGATTTTTTAAAAAAAGGCTAAACACAAGCTTACGAATAAGCACAAATAGTTTACTCTAATGACCCTACATCCATCTCAAAAGTGGATCCTCACTATTTTACCTCTTCCTTTTTCTAGTACCTCAATATCCTTCCTTGCAGGATATTGCTCTGAAGTTCACCCTTCCATATGTACTCTTATTCTCCCAATGAGAATTCAGTGAATCTCAGTTTCAACTCCCTAACAAATAAAATGTTCCAGGCTAGAGTAAGTGTGCAGGTTAAGCAGTAGTAAAACATATTTGGGAAAACTGAATAGGATCAAATATTAAAACCTTTGCCTTATATGTCTGCCTGTACATTAATGTTATAATAAAGAAAAGTGTTTAAAGATTAGTCTCTCAGTAGACTAAAATGGGAAGAGATCAAAAGCAAGAACATCTAGAAAGCAAGTGCATGAAATGGTCATGAGTTGATGACTTATGGCAAAAAAGGCAACATGAGATGGCCAGGCATGGTGGCTCATGCCTGTAATCCCAGCACTTTGGGAGGCCGAGGTAGGTGGCTCACTTGAGGCCAGGAGTTCGAGACCAACCTGGCCAAAATGTTGAATCACCATCTCTACTAAAAATACAAAAATTAGCTGGGCGTGGTGGCACATGCCTGTAATCCCAGCTACTCGGGGAGGCTGAGGCATGAGAATCGCCTGAACCCAGGAGGCAGAGGATATAGTGAGCCAAGATCACACCACTGCACTCCAACCTAGGAGACAGAGCAATGCTCTGTCTCCAAAAAAAAAAAAAAAAAAAAAAAAAAAAAAAAAAAAAAAAAAAAAAAAATCCATGAGTAAACAAAGACAAAACCAGTAAAGTTAGAAAAAGGTAAATTCTTCAACTCTTTTTATCTCAAATTATTCTTTACATGTAACAATGTAATGTGAACAATATGTTACTAATCACACAAACGACTCCATACAGAATAAGAAAAGGGTCCACACGCAGTGGCTCACGCCTATAATCCCAGCACTTTGGGAGGCCAAGGCGGGCAGATCACCTGAGGTCAGTAGTTCAAGACCAGCCTGGCCAACATGATGAAACCCTGTCTCTATTAAAAATACAAAAATTAGCCGATGTGGTGGTGTGTGCCTGTAATCCCAGCTACCCAAGAGGCTGAGGCAGGAGAATTGCTGGAACCCAGGAGGCAGAGGCTGCAGTGAGGCGAGATCACACCACTGCACTCCAGCCTGGGCAACACAACAAGACTCAGTCTGAAAAAAAAAAAAAGAAGTGGCTGGGCGCGGTGGCTCACGCCTGTAATCCTAGCACTTTGGGAGGCCGAGGCAGGTGGATTGCCTGAGCTCAGGAGTTCGAGACCAGCCTGGGCAACACAAGAAAACCCCGTCTCTACTAAAATACAAAAAATTAGCCGGGCATGGCGGTATGCGCCTGTAATTCCAGCTACTCAGGAGGCTGAGGCAGGAGAATTGCTAGAACTTGGGAGGCAGAGGTTACAGTGAGCCGAGATCGTGCCACTGCACTCCAGCCTAAGCAACAGAGTGAGACTCTGTCTCAAAAAAAAAAAGAAGAAGAAGAAGAAGAAAAGGAGGAAGAAGCGGAGAGAGAGGAAGAGAACCATCAACATTTCAAAATTACCCCTAACTTACCAAGGCTCAACTTTTGATTTCTCCTTCCCTGCTTTCTTAGGACCTTATGATAAATTAGAACTCCACAGCCATGACCAAATTTGTAAATACATTATATCTGTGTCCAATTCATATATCAAATTTCAGTACCTCTGCTGACCAACCCTCCCCACCTCTTTTCCCTCCCCAACCTCTTCTCCCTCCCCGACTCTCTCTCTACCAGGGCCAAGGGCCATTTCATCAGGAATATTACTCTGAACTAATTCTTTCTTTCCTTCCTTCCTTCCATCTTTCCTTCCTTCCCTCCCTCCCTTCCTTCCTCTTTCTCTTCGTTTTCTTCTTTCTTCTCACAAAAACTAGTATAATATAGAAAATATAGCTGCTCCTGGCCTTATATGCATTGATTAAAAACATACCAATGTAAATAACCTTGTGAAAGTCTGATTCTAGGACAAAAACAAAACAAAAATTAATGTTAAGCTAAAATTAATCCTTTTTAAAAGTTAAAAAATAATTTTAATTAATGCTATTAATTTTATTAATGTTATATTACCAAATGCTCCTAGCTGAGGTCAAATACAAATTATGCTAAAAAGCTTTACAGAGGTTGCTGACTACTACTCACAGAGCAGAACCACTTGAAAGTCTCCCGCTACCAAACACAGCATTAGCTATACTAAGATTATGTAGCTGTCCCAAGGGATGGCCCCCATGGTCCTTTGGGATAGACAGTAAGAGTTAACAAGTCTTAGGGAAGTCAGAAAGGTAGAAGAGCAGGACAGTGCAGGTTAATCAAAAGAGCTACAGAAATGTCAGGAAGGACAATAATGTAGAAAATTTAACACACCATCAAAGTCAAGAGAGTATTGCTACAAGGGCTGATGATTTTAAGTAACTTTCAAAAAGAAAGTCAGAAAACCTTCAAATGAATCATCTTTTTTTAAATAATGTCTGCCTTATCTTTTTAAGAAAGGTAGGACTACTTATTTAAAATTATGCCTTTTAGATTTACACACACTGTAAGGAATAATACAGAAAACACAGTGTACTCTTTACTTTACCAGTTCCCCCCCAATGTTAACATTTTGCATAACTACAGGACAACATTACAACCAGGATAGTGACACTGATACAGTCAAGACACAAAACTTCCCATCACAAGGACCCCTCCTGTTGCTCTTTTATAGATACCTCCACTTCTCTCCTGCCCTCAAATCCTCCTTAAACCCTCACAACCACTAATCTATTCTCTATTTCTACGATTTCATCATTTCAAGAATGTTAATATAAATGAAACTGTAGTGGAAGTTTTTCCTTTGCCCCCTGAAGGTTTCCTGAAAACCAAGTGACAAAAGAGAGAATAGAGAAAAAAAGGCATATAAAATTTTATTTTAATTTTCATAGCATGGGGAATCATAGGAGAATGATTTACCCCTGAATAATCTTTTAAATAAGCATTATCTTCCCATTCTTTCCCCAAACATGTTAAAACTGCATGTTAAATTGTTAGTCCTCCACTATTATTAATGAGAAGGCAATGGCAACAAAAATGAATTCTAAAAATAGATCTGATTTTCTAGCTAAAAAGAAACTTTAAAACCAAACACAACTTTTCGTTTAAAAAAAAAATATATATATATATATATATATATATATATATTTTGAGACGTGATCTCAGCTCAGTGCAGCCTCTGTCTCCCAGGTTCAAGTGATTCTTTGCCTCAGCCTCCCAACTAGCTGGGATTACAGGCGAGCGCCAGCATGCCTGGCTAATTTTTGTATTTTTAGCAGAGACAGGGTCTTACCATGTTGGCCAGGCTGGTCTTAAACTCCTGACCTCAAACGATCCACTCGCCTCAGCCTCCCAAAGTGCTGGGATTACAGGCGTAAGCTACCGCGCCTGGTCCTAGTTTTTTTTTGTTTTTGTTTTTTGAGACAGAGTCTTGCTCTGTCGCCCAGGATAGATGGCTAAAAAAAAAATTTTTTTATTGAGATGGAGTCTCATTCTGTCCCCCAGGCTAGAGTGCAGTGGCCCAATCACAGCTCACTGCAACCTCTGTCTCCCAGGTTCAAGAGATTCTCTCACCTCAGCCTCTCAAGTAGCTGGGACTACAGGCCCATGCCACCATGCCCAGCTACTTTTTTTCTTTTTAGTAGAGACGGAGTTTTACCATGTTGGCCAGGCTGATCTTACCCGCTGACCTCAAGTGATCTGCCCATCTCGGCCTCCCTAAGTGGTGGGATTACACACGTGAGCCACCGCGCCTGGCCTAAAATTTAAAATGTAAAAATATCCTTAGCTTCTTTCATGTCGTTGTCTTACCCGAAGAGGCGTATACTTTCTTAGTATCTGAAGAGAATGTGGATGCTGCAACCCTTCCATTAATTTTCATGCTTCCAATCAGTTCTTTGGTCTAAAACAATAAATATTATTTATCAAACTGTTAGAAAGTATACAGAAGAATCACACAATGTAGAGTAAAAACAACCTAGTTCTCTATTTTCTAGCACCTACTCAACTTTATTTTTCCCTGTAATCAAAAGGTCTCCCCCAACTGCCCACAACTTCTCTCCAAGTCCCACCTGTGCTCCTCTACTTGGAGATGCAGATTTAAGGACACACTGAGTTAAGGTGCAAGACTATCCCTACACTAGTGTCTTGTGGGAGAAGAACAAGAAGCAATAATAATGCTTTACCTTCATTGCTAGCAAATGCAAATATCCAGCAATGCCATTTATGAGCAAGAAGGACCCATCTGGGGAGACTTCAAAGCTCCTCACTATCTTCTCTTTCAAACCTAAAATAGGAAATGAAGCAATTAAATAAAGTTTTATATAGTTTTCAATAAAACTATCATCTATTGACAAATGAGTTTCTTACTTTTTAAAATACGTTAAGTGGCTCAAATTAAACAAAACCCTGGCTCAGACCCCGAATAAGTCTAAACGCAGGCATCACTGAGTTTGACCCAAACATAAGGTCACTACAAAGCACTTAACAAACTTCTCTTCTTTGTCCTGGTTAGCATTCACCATTTTAACTGCAGGCCAGAGACTCAGCTCTCCAAACAGTAAACATATCAACTAATTTTCCAAATATATGCAGTAATACCTCTAATTAACTAAAAGGATAAATTATACTTCTTTGTCACAAAGTTCATTACCAGAAGGGAAATACACTGCCACTAGAGACAGCCAAAAACTTAAAAACATATATAAACTAGCTGCTGGCCACTTACTAAGCAGCTCATGATGGACAGGAATCTCATCTTTAATTTTGTGAGTCAAAAAAAAAAAAAAAAAAAAAACCCCAAAACTTTTCACAATATGTCAGTTTACTTAAGGACTGACTAGCTTCTCTGGATGTGACACATGTAACCAAATCATATATGAGAGCTACGTATATACAGTCAACTTACTTACAAAAGGACATGTCTCTTTTTCCATGACTGAAAGGTTCATATTGACTATACAGGGGACTCCTCCTGATATCAAAATGCTTAGAGAGCCAAGTTACTCATTAAAAAGTTACCTAACAGGATGCATCAGAATGCATACAACTGGCTACCTCCAAGGAAGGAAAGCAGGAAGACAGGGAGACAGAGCAGAAGAGAGTTTTCACTATCCATTCATTTCTACATAGTAGATTTTTAACACCGTGTGAATATATTGCCTAGTCAAAAATATATGTCTATATTTTTAAAATTTTAAGTTACTAAGTTACAATATTAATTAGAGAAAAAGGAGTTACAAAAATCTGGTTAAGGACCCTTGTTCCACTACAGGAAAATACAAATTAAGGCTACTTTCCACTACTACAAACTAGACACCCCACTCTAGTCCTGTCTCCCAAAGACTACATCTTAGTTCCCTTGCTTGGACTCATGCTCCCCAATTTATTTCAGACACATACTACATTTCCAATCACTGGGGTTACTTCTGCTGATGACTAGTCTCCTTACTATGAAAGGCACTCCACTATGCCTATTAAGGGTAATTTTAATCCCAATTTCTGAATAAACCGTATGTACTGACTAAAGTATACTGAAGTAGTTCCAAACATAAAGAAAATATCATTACGTGATGAGGTAGGACAGGAGGCTTGTTCTAACACCATGTGAAGCTACAATTGGAAACACCTACAGACCTAATCCTAACAGCACAGTATCAGGCAGTGGAAATGTGAAAACAGAAAAAGGAGAAATACTGGGAAGGAAAGATCAATGCCATGTCTCCAAAGCAGTTGGTGACTGGACACACACTCCTGCCCACCTAGCAGATCCATGGTAAAGATCACTAACCATATCTTGGCCAACGCATGGTGCGCTTTCTCTCAAGAGGATGCAAGACAAGGAGATGCCAGAATCCATTACTTTTGAATAGTGAAATGGCATGTAAAAATAGTAACTACTAAATATTGTTTTCTATTTCAATATGAGAAGATGGTTTAAGACTTTTTAACCAAGTGAGGTCCATGGACCACACAGTATCACCATCACCTGAGAGAATCAGAAATGCAGACTCAACCCACCTAAGACCTACAGAATCAGAATCTGCAGCTTAATGAGACCCCCAGGTGATTCACATGCACATTTACTTCTGAGAAGCTCTGCCTTAGAGTAAACCAAGGATCTACTCGGAAAGGATCAAAGTGTCAGGAACACAGGAAAGAAAAGATTGGAAATGCTAAAGATAAACACCATAAATGTTTCTAAAGTTGGCCCCATCCACTTTCAACCACTAGTAGAAAAATGGTTGTACAGAGCTACTCTTGTCCTTTCCAGCCACATGCATGTGCAGTTTAATAGGGAGAGCACCAGTAAGCCGTGCCATACGCCAACACTACCTCCTGAGATTAGCCAGACAACCTCATTAGAAGGGCTTTGGTTCCCAAAGGATGCATGAAGGTGTCGGTGTATTTTGGGATATAAAGGAGCAGGGAAATATAGGAAAAGAATGGGTATGGTAGAGGGCAGATAAATTTTCACCTCCTAAAAAAGCGTTATTTTTTAAGTAGTTCATTCTTTAAAATACAGAAGTACCTCCAAAAGCAGTGCTTTATTCCCTTTAAATATAAATCAAAATTTTATTATAACTAACACTAAAACTACAGAGTATCCAAGTTTCCTGAAGATCAGAGAGGTGAAACAGTTTGTCCAAAGAAATGGAATCTGGGTCTTCTAGCTCCATGGCTCATGCTTTTTCTGCTGCATCAACTGCTAACTTTACAGCCAAGTATTTGCAATTGCTTGTCTGGTGTAGGGGGAATATATATTTCCAAATTATGATCATTCCGTAAGTGTTCAGTAAAAAAGTTCACTGGTTTCATTCAAACGTGTTATCTCAAAAGCACAAAGACATTTTCCAAACACTATACCTAAAGAAACTCTTATTTTTAAGAATCCTATGGAGTGAAAAAAGTGTTGTAAACACTGTTACATAAACTCACCTTGGGGGGAATGACTGGTTGTGTGCATTCAACAGAAATCTTACCTCTCACTTGATGCACAGGAATTAACTTTCCAGCCAGCATGTCATAGACATAAAGAACCTTGCTGTGGGTACTCGTGGCTAAAACTTCTTCCCCATTAGCACTAAAACAAGCCTTAAAGATTGGAAACCTTTCCAAATAGATGCTCTGGATTTTAGGATTTGTTTTCCCATCAACCTATAAAGAAGTACAAAATGGTTCTTTTGATTATTTCCACGGACCCTGTATCCTGGTAGTATATACTTTTCACTGCAAGTGTTCATTTAAAAATACATATCCAAGGGGCTGAAGGCTGACTTAAGCAGCCACGGCCAGTGATTTAATCAACCATGCCTATGTCAAGAGGCCTTCATAAAAAAGCTTAACAGAAGGGATTCAGAGAGCTTCTGGGTTGCTGAACACACGGAGGTGCTGGGGAGGTGGCGTGCCCTGAGAAGGCACGGAAGCTCCACGCTCCTTCCCCATACCTTGCCCTACTCATTTCTTGAGTTTGTCCACCCACAGATAAGGAGATAGAGTCAGTCCCATCCAAACTACATGAACTGGACCAAGTGTTATTCTCTAAAAGAAAACTGGGATACCCTATCCAAGAGCAGATACTGTGAAGCACCTGCAGTACTGAATGGTTACATTTGTGACCATGTGTTCACCATCTATACCCCCATCAGAGAGTGACATCCTGAAGTGAAGGGCCAGGTCTGTTGTTTATTGTTGCAACCCAAGAAACCATCAATGTACATCAGTGTTAGATTAAACATGGAAGACCCAGTAAAGTCATGAGGTTATATTATCGCTTTGCTCTAATAACTCACCAGAAAATTAAAAGAACACGTTTTTGTAGACAGAATATATTCACTAACATGATTAATATATTCTTCACTTCTCAATCTATTATTTTAAACCACTATTTTACTGAACTTTTATATTCAGTGGAAGAAAAATTTTACTCCAAATCCCCTATTATTATGGTTCCTTGTACACTGAAGTCATACAGGTGCATTCAATAAAAATGTGAGTGGGCAAGGGATGGTAAGCGACCCAAACTGTGAACAGGCAAGGGGTGAGCAGCTGTGATTGAAAACAGTGACGACAGACTTTGGAGCAAGAAGCAAGGGCAGTATGCTGACTGGATGTTCTGTTTTGTATTTCCAAGTAAATGAACTCTGTCACTTCTGTGAGACTTAGCTATGCTTCGGGCTATGATGTTTTAGCTATGAATATCTTTTTCAGTATTTTTGCATTTGGGGTTGCAAATGTCTGGTCCTTAAATAAAAATAATGCATTAGAAATAAATAAGTAAATAAAGATGCATACCTGAAATAGTGATACAGCATTATCTAATCCAGCAACCATCACAATCTGTGCACCGGGATGGAACTGCACAGATGAGATCCGAGCAACAGTAGGACGTTCAGCATTCGCATGCTGGCAGTTCTTCATCTACAGGAAATGAAAGCTGGGATTTTATCAATTGAAATGAATAAACATTATTTTCTTTAGAGTAAGAAGAAAAGACATTATAGTTTATAATGCAGGAAAAAAATGCACTGGAATGGTAACCAAACACAACTCAAAAAAAAAAAACAAAAAACAAAAAAACCGCAGCTCTGGCACCAACTAGCAAGTCACTTTACCACAAAAGAATCCATTTTTACCATCTTTCAAATAAAAAGATTAAATCATTAAAGTGCTTTCCATATCTAGAAGTCTGAATGTATTACTCATTCTTAGAGCACTAGTATGTAGTCATTTCCCCAAAATACATCCATTTGTGTTAAGAGACTTTCACTTCTGAGGAAATTTCACTTAAAACTTCTACTTTGGCACCTGGCATCTTTGCATTCATGGCACAAATGCAAGAGGCACTGCACAGTTGTCCCCACAGTTCTTCAATTGGCACAGGTTGCTTTATTCTCTTAGGGTACACGGTTCCAAGTTTAAAGTAATGGTAATCTCACATCCATCACCTGGACTATTTTGTTATTTATTTTGTTTTTACAGGTTTCCCCTTGAATTTTTAAAATTCAGTTAAAAACAAAAGTATGTGTTTTGTTTGTAACCACCAAAGTTAAATTTTTATGGTAACTACAACTTTTTTTTTTTTTTGAGATTGAGTTTCACTCTTGTTGCCCAGGCTGGAGGGCAATGGCGCAATCTCGACTCACCACAACCTCTGCCTGTTGGGTTCAAGTGATTCTCCTGCCTCAGCCTCCCGAGTAGCTGGGATTACAGACATGTGCCACCACACCCAGCTAATTTTGTATTTTCAGTAGAGATGAGGTTTCCCCATGTTGGTCACACTGGTCTCAAACTCCCAACCTCAGGTGATCTGCCCGCCTCGGCCTCCCAAAGTGCTGGGATTACAGGCGTGAGCCACTGCGCCCGGCCATGTGGTAACTACATTTTTAATGGAGGTGAATTCACCCGTAAAGAGCTAAATGAATTGTCCTCATAAGGTGCAAGACAAAATCACTGTATCTAATTTATCATAATAGTTTCCCCTGCCCCATTTAAATACTCCTGCCATGGTGTAATAAGAAAAGAGACCTATGTCGCTGGGCGCGGTGGCTCACGCCTGTAATCCCAGCACGTTGGGAGCTGAGGCGGGCAGATCACCTGAGGTCAGGAGTTCGAGACCAGCCTGACTAACATGGAGAAACCCTGTCTCTACCAAAACAACAAACAAACAAAAAATTAGCCAGGCATGGTGGTGCATGCCTGTAATCCCAGCTACTTGGGTGGCTGAGGCAGGAGAATTGCTTGAACCCGGGAGGCGGAGGTTGCAGTGAGCCGAGATCACGCCCTTGCACTCCAGCCTGAGCAAAAGAGCAAAACTCTATCTCAAACAAACAAACAAACAAACAAAAGATATCTATGTCATAGAGAGATCTGTTAATATGACAGATATTTAACTAAAGTACTGCCTGTTAGTATGACAGATATTTAACTAAAGTACTATGCTACATAGGCAGCTGGACACCATAATGAACATGCTAGACATAGTGATGAGTTAGAAAGTGAATAGTGTAGACCACTTTAGAGAAAGTCTTGTCTAAGGTGCCATTTGAGCAGAAAGGTAAGAATGAGCTAGCCATTAGGACTTCCTGAAGACAAGGCAGGCAGAACAAAAGAGAAAGAGCAAAGGTTCACAGGCAAGAAAGGACCTAGCAGCATGTCCAAGAAACAGAAAAAGGCTTGTGTGACTCAAGTGGGAAATCATGGGAAACAGGTCTGAGATGAGGCTAAGGATCCAGGCAAAAGCCAGATTGTAAAGGGCAGTGTAGAATACGATAAGGAATTCAGAAGTTTTCAAAAAGCAATGAAAAGTGACATGACCTGATGTTTTATTTTTAAAAGATCCCTCTGGCTGCCATACAAAGAATGATTTAAAAAGAGGTAAAGTAGAAGTAAAGAGTCCAGTCACAAAGCTACTGCAATATACCAGATAAGAGATGACAGCAGTATGAACTAGGCTGATGCCAATGAAAATGAAGATAAACCAAACAGGATTCCTAGAATTACTGGAAATTTTATTTATTTATTTATTTATTTATTTATTATTTTAGAGACAGGGTCTCGCTTTCACCCGGGCTAAAGTACAGTGGTTCCATCACAGCTCACCGTGGCTTCAAACTCCTGAGCTCAAGCAATAGGAACATAATACCTCTAGAACATTTTTGCAAAAGGAAAAAAAAAAACAACAATAACATAAGTATTTACCAGGGCAAAATGACAGCAAACATATTTAACCCCACAGATAACAGGAATCCATACATCTGCTACTGGGAAGCAAATTAAACTGCAGAGGTAAGTAGTTAGATAGGATCCCCCAACTTCACTGACTCTCACCTTCAAGATTCCTCTTGGAAGAGAAGTTGATGTGGATATGAAATTCCCAGTCCTTTGCAACAAATCATCTTCATCCTCTTCACTTTCATCTAAGTCAAACAGACCCAGAAGGCTGATCTTTAGAATCAATGAGCTGCCCCTTTTACCTACCCCAAACTTCTATGAATATATTTTCAACATCAACTCCCTTTCCAGCCTCCCTACCTCAATTGCTTTTTTTAAAGCTGCAACTGGCAAAAGCAAAACAGGAAAAAAAAAAAAATTTTAAAGGAAAAGAAAAAGATGACACAAAGCTTAACATCTATAGTTAAAATCAAAGTTTAACTCTAGAATGAAAGACTAACACATACACAGATGGTTACTAAAACAAGATGAAGTGAAATAAAAGTTTAAAGCCAGCATTTCATTTAAAAAGAGCAACTAATAATTATGGCAAAATTGGCAACAGGTTGGCTACTGATCTAGCTTAACAACTCACATGAATAAAAACCAGAACTTTTAGCTGAATGATCAATGTCAGCAATCTATGTATCAGAACTTCAAAAAGGGCAAATAGGGCTGCTTTTCCCCCTGGAGATGACTGATGATTCCAGTGGAGACAGCTAAGAAGCTGAGCAAACTTAAAACACTTGCGGAGCTAAGAAGGGAAAAACTAGCTCTAAGCTTCTTGACAGGGTCTGGTAAGCCACCAGGTTTTGGATTGCGGCCACAAAGGGCTACCACTAGGATTAAAGACGAAATCAAAGAATTATAAGAAAATCTTCCCAAAACTGAAATTCTGCTTCACAATTCCTCATTAAAATAAAACGTTCTGGGATTACTAGTGTCCTCTGCCAAGCTACCTACCTAGAAGTAAACATATAAACCATCATCCTAGATCTAATTAATCTACATTATTTTTCATATGCAATGTCCACCACTCAATGAAATATAACCAGGCAAATACTGACAAGATAACTTGACTAAAAACCACAAGGAAAAACAGACAATCCCCACAGGGATCTAAACAACGGAATTATCAGACACAAACCTTAAAAATACTATGTTTAGGCCAGGCGCGGTGGCTCACATCTGTAATCCCAGCACTTTGGGAGGCCGAGGTGAGTGGATCACCTGAGGTCAGGAGTCAGAGATTAACCTGGCCAACATGGAGAAACTCCGTCTCTACTAAAAATACAAAAATTAACTGGGCATGATGGCTTATGTCTGTAATCCCAGCTACTTGGGAGGCTGAAGCAAGAGAATCACCTGAACCCAGGAGGCAGAGGTTGCAGTGAGCTGAGATTGCGCCACTGCACTCCAGCCTGGGCAACAGAATAAGACTCTGTCTCAAAAAAACACAAACAACAACAACAACAAAAAAAACTATGTTTAATATATTTAAGAATGAAAGACAAGATTCAAAATTGAGCCAGAAATCTAGAATATTTGAAAAAGAAATTCTAGAGCTGAAAAATACGTAATTAAAAGTAAGCCCCCAATAGGCCAGGCATGGTGGCTCATATCTGTAATTCCAGTACTTTGGGAGGCCGAGGCAAGTGGATCACTTGAGTTCAGGAGTTCGAGACCAGCCTGACCAAAATGGTGAAACCCCGTGTCTACTAAAAATACAAAAATTAGCCAGGCGTGGTAGTGCACACCTGTAATCCCAGCTACTTGGGTGGCTGAGGCAGGAGAATCACTTGAACTCGGGAGGCAGAGGTCGCAGTGAGTGGAGGTAGTGCCACTGCACTCCAGCCTACACGACAGCGCAAGACTAACTCAAAAAATAATAACAAATAAAATTAAATTAAGCCTCCAATAGATGTTTTTAACAGTACATCAAAATTAGCTGTAGAGAGAATTTGTGGTCTAGAAAACGAATCAGAAAAATATACCCAGACTGAAGTACAGAAAGAAAAAGGATAAAAAACACTGAATACCAATGTGGGTAACATAATAAGATCCTGTCACTACAAAAAAAAAATTTTTTTTCATTAGCTGGGCATGGTAGCACATGCCTGTAGTCCTAGCTACTCCAGAGGCTGAGGTGGGAGGATTGCTTGAACCCAGGAGGTCGAGACTACAGTGAGCCAAGATCACGTCACTGCACTCCAGACTGGGCGATAGAGTGAGACCCTGTCTCAAAAAAAAAAAAAAACCAAACCAAAAAATAGGTGGAAGACATTTAATATACGTATTACTAATAATCTAGAAAGGAAGACTGGAACAGAAACAATACTTGAAGACAGGTGAGAATTTCCAAAACTTACAGAAGACATCAAGCCAGTTCAAAAGTAGTACTATGAAGTCTAAGCAAAATACAAAGCAAGCTAAAATGACAGGGAGAGGGGATAAACAAAGAGCAACACAATACAACAATTCATAATATTAATGAATTGCTGTTGATTTTTGGAGCTGTGGTTATGTTCAAAAGGGAGAATTTTCTTATAACGAAACTCAATAAATATTTACAGATAAAAATAACACACTGGAGATAATCATGAAGCTGAGTGCTAGTCACCATTCTGTCAACAATAAGTATACCTTCAACAAGTCACTATCTCTTTGAACCTCTCTCATGTACAAAATGAATGTGTTAGACAAGCATATCCCATACTGTAGCAGACTAATTGCTGACTTAATCCACTTCCTTTTTCTCCTGTGCACAAAGCCAAACTACACTTCCTAGGATCCTCTCAGCTAGTGTGGCCTTATGACTGAGTTCCAGCCAACAAAATGTAGGCAAAAGTATCCTGTACCATTTCCAGGAAAGGCCAATAAAAATCCCCTCTTTCTCCTCCTATAAGCCAAGTGGATGTCAACATCTTAGGCAACTTTGGAAGAACCAACCTGAAGATGACAGAACTTCTATAAACTTGGGTCCCTAAAGTAAACCATCACCTTCCTACCACCCCAATTTTATGTGCTGAAAAAACCAACTTCAATTGGATTATGCCACTGGGATCTGTGGGATTTTGTTTCAACAGCTAGCATAACCATACCTAAAATTACAGGAATCTAAAATGTTGTGGGGTTCTATAAATGCAGCATTCTGAAATGGATAATAAAATTATGTTTCATCCAGGAGGGCAAACTGGTGATCTAGGGTCTAGAAGTACGCCACCAAAAAAATGGTCAAAATAACGAGGGATGTTTAACATATTAAAAAACAAACATGGAAAGAGGCTTCCCAAATAAGAGAAAAAGAAGATAATCTGTATGTTTCAAACCGTAGGAGTAGAGACTTGTTGGGACATACATTTCAAAATAGGAAAAACTGTCTAACAGTTCTTAAAGAAAAGGGAAGAAGAGGAAAAAACAGTTTAGTAAAAAGTACATTATTTAGGCCAGGCACAGTGGCTCATGCCTGTAATCCCAACATTTTGGAAGGCCAAGAGTTCAAGACCAGCCTGGCCAACACGGTGAAACCCCGATTCTATTAAAAATACAAAAATTAGCCAGGTGTAATGGCGCACACCTGTAACCCCAGCTACTCAGGTGGCTGAGACAAAACAATCACTGGAACCCGGGAGGCAGAGGTTGTAGTGCGCTGAGATTGCCCCACTGCACTCCAGCCCTGGGTGACAGAGTGAGATTCTGACACTGACACACACACACACACACACACACACACACACACACACAATACATTATTTGATATATTTAAGCAGAGGATAATGTAGAAAAGATTACTGCAGTGGATAAAGTCAGGCCACATCACTAAGATTCCTTCAACCTCTAAAAGCAAATGGCTAGAAACAAAGACGGTCAATTTCTTCTTAGTAACAGATTGTCTTTTCTAATAGAATTATATAAAACACTGGCTCTTTGTATGGACTCCCTGCATTTACGTACCATGAGGACTAACAGGGTAGGGAGAAAGGGGACAGAGGTGGTGGTCATAATCAAACTGAAGCTCTACGGACATCAAGGATGCTAAGGAAGGAGCTCCTACATGATGTGAGAGGATATACTCCGGACTCTCAGGATTTCAAAGGTTAATTCCAAGTCTAAAACGTGTAACTCCAAGCACACAAACCAGATTTTAGCTAAGCCATCCATATTTATAATAGCTAACCTCAAAAGATCGAAGAAGCAGAAAATAGCCATGGTACAAGTTAAATTTAAAACCTACAGTCAAAAAACAGATTTTTTTTTTTTTTTTTTTTTTTTTTGAGACAGAGTCTCACTCTGTCACCCAGGCTGGAGTACGGTGGCACTTATCACTTATCACAGGTTACTGCACCCTAGTCTTCCCTAGCTCAAGCAATCCTCCCACCTTAGCCTCCCAAGTAGTCGGGACTACAGGAACATACCATCAGGCCTGGCTAATTTTTGTATTTTTTGTAGAGATGGGGTTTCGCCATGTCACCTGGTCTGGTCTTAAACTCCTGGACTCAAGCGATCCACCCGCCTCGGGCTCCCAAAGCACTGGGATGACAGGCGTGAGCTACCGAGCCAGGCAAGAAATGCCAGGTTTTAATGAGCCTCATAAGAAAGCTCAAATAATAACAAACAGGAACAGGGACTTATGTACTAATTTAAACAGAAATATCAACGCTCACCATCTGAAGATGTTTTCCGCTTAGTAGTCTCTGCCCAGGCAGGTACTCCTCCCATGGCATGTTGGAATCTAAGCAAAAATATTTGAAAAATATATTTATGGCAACCACTACATGTCCATAAAGCTTGATACATTTAAAGCATATACGTTGAATCACCCTTGAGAAAACGTATGGACTCTCTTCCAAAGAAGTAACTATCTTTAAGAACAGAAGTTATTATCTTTACTCACACAGAACAGTCCCAACCTGCCTATACTGGAAACCTCCATGAACCTCTGCCCACTTAAACTAGTCCTGGATACATATTTTTTGTTAATTATTTCCATCTAGTTACATGGTTGTCTTATTTGTTCAATCAACACATCCCGGATATCAGGACTATGTAAAGAAGTCTCTTTGTGGTTTATGCCACAGTACATAGACTACACACTAGAACACGTCTAAAAGAAACTGACCAGATTGTTAAGAATATACAAAACTTCATTATATATCATCTGAATAAAACAGAATCACTTCACTCTGGAAAAAGTAAGCTTTAACAGAAGCATGATAGCTGTGTTCGTAAGAACTGGTACCTGGGCCGGGCGCGGTGGCTCACGCCTGTAATCCCAGCACTTTGGGAGGCCAAGGCGGGTGGATCACAAGGTCAGGAGATTGAGACCATCCTGGCTAACATGGTGAAACCCCGTCTCTACTAAAAATACAAAAAAATTAGCTAGGCGTGTTGGCAGGTGCCTGTAGTCCCATCTACTGGTAGTCCCAGCTACTCAGGAGGCTAAGGCAGGAGAATGGTGTGAACCCGGGAGGCGGAGCTTGCAGTGAGCCGCGATCACGCCACTGCACTCCAGCCTGGGCGACAGAGCCAGGCTCCATCTCAAAAAAAAAAAAAAAACAAACAAAAAAAAACAACAACTGGTACCTGGAAGAGGGCAAAGAGTTGTTTTAATTTTTTTATGCAGAAGTACAGACTAGCTCACCAAACTAAGCCCACTAGCCATAAACAACTAGAAACCTGGACAAAATACATGAAACAAATTTTTTCGGAAACTGGATGACAGCATAGGACTGTGATCCCTCAGAGAAGGGATATAAGCAAGATGAACCCCATCACCACCACAAATTTTCCCCTAAAGGCATTTATAAGACCCTGACACAAAGCTGAGAAAAAGATCAGACTTGAAAGAGACTGATACAACTGGACTTTGAGGGGCAGTGTCTGGTACACATCATCTTAAGATACTCCTCAACAAAATACGTAATTGAATTCTAATCAAGACTTTAAGCCCAACTTAACAGGAAATACAGATGACAGAACAAGTTAAACAACACAAAGAAAAAATAGATTGAGGGAAGAGGAAATGCAAAGTGACTAACTAATGGAGAGTTTTCTTTTGAGGTGATAAAAATGTTTAAGAACCAAAAAAAAAAAAAAAAAAAACCAAAAAAAAAGTTTTAGAACTAGATTGAAGAGGTGGTGGCACAACATTCTAAATATACTAAATGCCACCAAATTTACACTTTAAAATGGCTAACACTGTTATGTGAATTTCACCTCAATAAAAAAAAGGAGTCTTAAAATGTCAGAATGTGGGATATTCTACAAGACAACAGGTCTGAACACTTAAAAGATAGGTAATGGCTGAGCACAGTGGCTCACGTCTGTATTCCCAGCACTTTGCGAGGCCAAGAAGGGCAGATCGCTTGAGCCCAGTTCAAGACCAGCCTGGGCGACATGGCGAAAAACCTCATCTCTACAAAAAAATACAAAAATTAGCTGGGCATGGTGGCACACACCTGTAGTCCCAGCTACTCGGGAGGCTGAGGTGGGAGGATTTCTTGAGCCCAGGAGCTCAAGACCAGCCTGAGCAACATAGTGAAACCCCATTCCTACAAAAAAATTTTAAAAATTAAGGTGGTACATGCCTGTAGTCCCAGCTATGGGGAGCCTAGGAGATAGAGGTTGCAATGAGCCATGACAGCACCACTCCATTTCAGCCTGGGTGACAGAGTGAGATCCTACCTCAAAAAAATAAATAAATTTAAAGGACATAAAATCCAAATAAAATGTATGCACCTTACAACAATTGGAGAAACTAACATCGACTAGCCATAAACTGTTAATTTTCTTAGGTATGACAATGGTATTGTGAATATGAAGGAAAACATCCTTAATCTTAAGAGATGCACATTGACAAATTAATGAGTTAAGTGTCACATTATCTGTACCTTACTCTCAAATACACTGGGAAAGCACACACATACCCAAAATACACAAAGCAAATATGACAAAATGTTAAAAACCATTGAACCCAGGTGGTGGCCATTTAAATTTCTGAAAATGTTCATATTATAAAATTATGGTTTACCATATGCAAATGAACAAGTAAGCAATATTATCACTGATTATATTTGAGTGGTAAGATAATTTTTTTCCAAATTTTCTTTGTGTCTGTGTTTTGTCCCCTCTCCCCTAAAACTACAGAAATTTAGTCACTGCCCACAATAGCAATCCTCTTACTGTTTCAAAATGGAAAACTACACAAGAAGCGGTTACGGTTAATGACTGGGCATTGGTTACATACACCTCTTGGTAAATCATATGAGAAAAGACACTTACTCTTCTTTAAGTCTCTTTTTAAGGTTGTCTTTCGAAAGTTTACTTTCACTAGCATTTTTCATCATATCCTTCCGAAACCGATTGTTCATCATGTCAACCCTACAAAAACAGAACAGCATATTTTAAATAACTTTTAAAGAGTTAATATAAATAGCTACTGCTTTTAGCACCTGGAGAAAAATGTTTAATGAAACAATATAGGTCAAGATTTTTAAGATGTGAACATTTCAAATGCATCTTCTCTGTTCTTCCTAAAAGAACAAAAAAGTAGTTGCCAACATTTCAGATCATCTGGTTTACACTTTGGAGAGCTACTATTTGAGAAAATTCATCATGACTTATCTGCACACAGTTTATGAAATTCTCCAAAATAAACCCCAAGTAACTAAATACATAAAGAGCAAACCCTAGGCCCAGCGTGGTGGCTCACGCCTGTAATCCCAGCACTTTGGGAGGCTGAGGCAGGTGGATCACGAGGTCAAGAGATCGAGACCATCTTGGCCAACGTGGTGAAACACCATCTCTACTAAAAATACAGAAATTAGCTGGGCGGGGTGGCACACACCTGTAATCCCAGCTACTCAGGAGGCTGAGGCAGAAGAACCACTTGAACCCAGGAGGCAGAGGTTGAAATGAGCCCAGATTGTGGCACTGTACTCCAGCCTGGGCAAAAGAGTGAGACTGTCTCAACAAAAAAAAAAAAAAAAAAAAAAAAAAAAAGGCCGGGCACGGTGACTCATGCCTGCAATCCCAGCACTTTGGGAGGCAGACACAGGCGGATCACTGAAGGTCGGGAGCTCGAGACCAGCCTGGCCAACGTGGTGGAACCCTGCCTCTACTAAAAACACAAAATTAGTCCAGTGTGGTGGCAGGAGCCTGTAATCCCATCTACTCAGGAGGCTGAGGCAGGTGAATCGCTTGAACCTGGGAAGCAGAGGCTGCAGTGAGCCAAGATCACACCACTTCACTCTAGCCCAGGCAAGAAGAGCAAAACTCCATCTCAAAAAAAAAAAAAAAAAGAGCAAACCTTAAAATACTATGAAGTAAAAATACAGGTAAACATTTGTCTCTCTCTGTTAACTACTTACTATTAAAAACAGCAGTAAAAATAATCAAGGAAAAGATTCACAGATTTGACTATATAAAAATTTAAAACTTCTATGCACAGAAAGCTGGGGAAAACCTACAATAAATCTAACATATAAAGGTTTGAAATTCTCAATATGTCAGGAACTAATATACCAAGATTATTTAAAAAGTCTCCAATAGACAAGGACATAATAAAGAATATTTATAAGAAACGAGGCCAGGTGTGGTTGCTCATGTCTGTAACCCCAGCACTTTAGGAGGCCGAGGCAAACAGGTCACTTGAGGTCAACAGTTCAAGACCAGCCTGGCCAACATGGTAAAACCCCGTCTCTACTAAAAATACAAAAATTAGCTGGGCATGGTGACATGTGCCTGTAGTCCCAGCTACTTGGGAGGCTGAAGCAGGAGAATCGCTTGAACCTGGGAGGCGGAGGTTGCAGTGAGCCAAGATCACGCCACTGAACTCCAGCCTGGATGAAAGGATGAGAGTCTCAAAAAAAAAAAAAAAAAAAAAAAGACAATGACTAAACACAAAAACACTTCCTCAAAACAAACTAGGTAGAGATATTACCCACTACCAAACTGACAGAGTCTGAAAAAAAAAACAAATAAACCATTGTGTCTAAGAATGGACTGAAACTGACACCTTTCAATGGGAAGGCAAACTGGTAGAGCCCCATAGCATGCAGTCTGGCAGTACTTATCAAGAACCTTAAAAATAACTGTGCTCTTTGATTAAGTAATTCTACCTCAAAGAATCTTTCTTAAGGCAATAAATTAGAAAATAAAGGAAGGTTTATACATAAAGAGGTGATAAACATTAATGCTGAGATAATCTGCATTAAAGGGAAAAATAAGGCTGGGCACAGCAGTTCACGCCTGTAATCTCAGCACTTTGGGAGGCAGAGACGGGTGTATACTTGAGGTCA
The DNA here is from genome assembly GCF_028858775.2 of Pan troglodytes. Lineage (NCBI taxonomy): Eukaryota > Metazoa > Chordata > Mammalia > Primates > Hominidae > Pan > Pan troglodytes. The sequence continues at coordinate 64,401,995 of NC_072417.2, read as the reverse complement.
GGAGTTCAAGACCAGCCTGGCCAACGTAGCAAAACTCCGTCTAACTCCGTCTCTACTAAAAATACAAAAATTAGCCAGGTGTGGTGGCACACGCCTGTAGTCACAGCTACTCGGGAGGCTGAGGCAGGAGAATAGCTTGAACCCAGGAGGCAGAGGTTGCAGTGAACCAAGATCGCACCACTGCACTCCAGCCTAGGTGAAACAGCAAGACTCTGTTTCAAAAAAAATAATTAAAAAAAAAAAAGGGAAAAAGAAAATCTACCCAACAATAGCCACGTAAATTATGGTTAATTCACATAATTGACTCCAACATAGCCATTTTAAAATGTCTATTTCTTTTAAGTAGGGAGAAATGTTTACAAAGTAACTTTATGTAGAAAAAGTCAAAATGTTAAATCAAGCATACAGTACATTCTCATCCATGACAGTTCCTATGGTGTGAGCTACCTTCTTTTTAGCCTTTACTCAGTTTCAGGCACTGTGCTAAAAGTTCTACAAGTACTATTTCGTTTAATCCCAACAAAATTCTGATGTAGTTACTATCATTGTGCCCATTTCACAAAGGAAAAAATGTAGGTTCCAAACTGCCTATGGTCAATTAGAAACTGGCCAAAAGAGGAGGCAAATCGAGATCTGACTTCAAACACTGTATTCTCTTAGCTACTGTATACAGCAAAGAGGAGACTGAGACAGAAGTGTGACAACATGCTAACAGCAGTTCTCCCCCGGTGGTGGGATCAGGAACCATGAAAGATCTTTTCTATACTTTCAAATATTTTTCAAATCTTCACATAATCACAAATTGGTAAAAAGAATGATTTTAAAATCTGCAAAATAACTTTTTTAAGTGTACAGAGGGATTCAGAAGAAAAGTTAGGCAACTTACATTTCCTCATCTTCATCTTCTTCATCCACCCAAACTGGCTTCTTTTGAGGTGGAAAATTACCTTTTGCTTCATTCTCCACTTCTGAGTCACCCGAGTCTTCATGTTCTTGAACCTACAGCAGACAAAACACCCTCAAGCACTGAGATTTTCCTATCCCATGACTGCAGACACATAGGCCTTACAGCCAAATGGCTCATAGAATGTTTTTTCTACCACTCTCTGATGAAATAATGGGATGGAATGCTACCATTGCAAATGCTGGAAGCAGAGGCAGAAAATGGAGAAATCAGAGAATGGCACCGACTGGACAGGTGAGGCAAGATGGAACAGTCAAGGAGAAAAAGTCAACACTCAACACGCAGGAAGGAAAACACCAAGTAAGACAAGAACAAAAGATGAGTCTGCAGATGAAAAAAGGAGGAGAAATGTCAGAACTACAGAAATTACAGGACCGGAGGCAAACTAGAGTCAAAGATATCTCCATTTTCCCGAACTGTTTTTGACCCCCTACCTCCTTAAGAAACTTTATACCAGCAGAGAGCGCAATGCCTCATGCCTGTAATCCCAACACTTTGGGAGGTCAAGGTGGGAGGACTGCTTGGGCCCAGGAGTTCGAGTCCAGCCTGGGCAACATAGGGAGAGCTCGTCTCTACAGAAAATTTTGAAATTTAGCTGGGTGTGTGGTGTGCACCTGTGGCCCCAGCTAACTACTTGGGAGGCAGAGGCAGGAGGATCACTTGAGCCTAGGAGGATGAAGCTGACTTCTGAGTTTAAAGTGTTCGGAGAATTGTGCAGGTGTAATTTATCTGTGACCAACAAGAAGAGCAACCAGTTACTATTAGCAAAAGGGAGCTGGAAGACTAACAGGTGCCGCTACACTCCAGTCTGGGTGACAAAGTTAGACCATATCTCTAAATAAGTAAAAAATAAATATACTTATACCATTAAATCTAAATTCTAAAGTTATAAATTTATACCATAAAGTTTATACTATCAAATCTAAACCTAGGCCGGGCGCGGTGGCGCACACTTGTAGTCTCAGCACTTTGGGAGGCCGAGGCGGGCGGATCACGAGGTCAGGAGTTTGAGACCAGCCTGGCCAAGATGGTGAAACCCCGTTTCTACTAAAGATACAAAAAAAAATTAGCCAGGCGTGGTGGCGCACGCCTGTAATGCCAGCTACTCCAGAGGCTGAGGCAGGAGAATCGCTTGAACCCAGGAAGTGGAGGTTGCAGTGAGCCGAGATGGCGCCACTGCACTCCAGCCTGGGCGACAGGGCGAGTCTAAAAAAAAAAAAAATCTAAACCTAGACCACAGAATATCCCTTGAAGTGAGTTTGAACTTCCCAAAACCAATGATAGAAATGTCCAAGTGGTTTCTACTTGCTCTACTACTAGTCTAATAGCCTTCAAACCCAACAGCTCCCACCTCCGTACACTGTTCCTTTTCCAGACGACAAAACCGTCGCACAGTTCAGCATGTTTCCAGTAATAGTTCTGTACTTCCCAAATAGATTGCTGCCACTTCTCCCACAAGCACCCGAAGGCGGCTCTGGTAAGCAGCTGACATTAACTAGGTCAGCATTTGTGTAATAAACATGGCCTGGGTAATTCTCGGTGAGCTTTCCTCTGCCCCCTTTATCTAAAATTTCACAAGCCTCTACACACGCCCATCTCCCTTTCCCGAATGTCCTTTTTTCTCTTCAGCACTTGTCACCAACAAACCTGAAGTTTACTCGTTTATCTCATCTATCTTGTCTCTGCCACTAGCACACAAGCGCCAAAAGGCAGGGATTTTTGTCAGTTTTGTCCATTGCTGTGTCTCCTCCAGTGCCTAGAACAATGTCTGCGACTCTCTCAAGAAAAGCCTGGTATAGAATTTAAAGGGATAGCAAAATGTGTGCAAAAAGTATGATCAATCACGCAGGGTTTGCCATTGCCAGAAAGGGTATCTGGCAACTAACAGGTTCACCAATATTTGCTAAATGAACGGAATACACGATCATTCTCAAAACCTGGTAGGTCTCATAGTCACATGGGGACATAGTTACAACGGAGATGCCCAGGCCCGTGCCCACGAATTGATTCCATCAACGAAATCGAATTCCTGAATCACAAGGAACTGAGGCAGGTGATCAAAAGACCACCCTCAGTTTGGGAAGAAGCTAACGGAGTCGAGCAGCAGCGAAAGATGCTCACGACCACAGTTCGCAAAGCAGATACCCGAGCAGCGGCGCCTCCAGGGGCGGAGAAAGACGCGGTCCCCGCCCTCCAGGCACTTTCAGTCTGGAGCAGGGAGGCGAGGGACCCGCAGCTGCGACCCTCCGCGCCCGCGTTCTCGGGCTCCCTCCCACCTGAGCGCTCCCCGCCGCCGCAGGTCGCCCAGGCTCCGCCCCCCGGAGCTTCACCGCCCACCGCGCGCCCCGCCCGAGTGCGCCCAGCCCGCGCGCCGCGGCCTCCCTCACCCTCGGGCCCCGCAGACGCCGCAGCAACGCGTCCTCGTCGTTCTCGACGTCGCCGAAGACCAGCTCCTCCAAGCACCGCTCCACGGCCGGTTTGTCCTCCTCCAGCCTCAGGCGGTTCCGCTGCCGGAGCCGTCTCTCTTCCTCCGCCGCCGCGACTGCAATCGCAGCGGCCGCCGCGCTCGGCCGGGCCGGCGGTTTCCGCTGGGATGAAGGGGCAGGCTTTTGGGGAGGCCCGCCTGGCCCCGCTCCGGCTTTCCAGTCCGGCCTCATTCCGGGCTTCCGCTTCGGCTTCGCTCCGGTTCTCCGGTCCAGTTTCATTCGTCTCCTCCGTTCCGGCGGCATCGTTAGGTTTGAGGAGAAACGCAGGCGCTCACGTGGAACCTCGCTGCGCATGCGCCCAGGCCCCTCGCTGGCCGCCGCCGCCGAAGCCCCGGGCGCCGGAAGGAGCCTGCGCAGCCTCTTGCCACGTGACCAGCACTCCCTCCCTCTACGTAACTCCCGCTCCCCTACCCAGCCCCGCCCCGTGTGGGAGTTCCTCCGGGAGGGCCAATCTTCCGGGTGTAGGGGGAAGCGGCGTGACTGGAGTGGAAAATTTTTCCAACACAATTTCGCAGCTGCAACATATTGAAAGGAGCGCAAGAAACCCCGAGTATACACTGGGACGGCTGAATGGAACTTCTGCTTTTCCTCTTGGCTGTAACCACTTGACTTGACACAAGCCTCAATACGCTTTCCACCCTTCGTCTTGGTACGGTCCTTGGAGTACGGAGCCTGCAGAGGGTCCCACGGTGGAAGCGAGAGAGGAGGGTATGTAGGGAAGTGGGCCAATCGGGGCGCGGGTCACGGCGCAGGCGCGCTGGGGAGGGAGGGCTATGCTAATGTTGTTGATATCCTGGGGCCACCCGAGTTAAAGGGGGGAAATCCGGGGGCTGCTGCAGCCGCCACCGGTCTAGGCCCAGCCGGGGGCCCCCTGTAGTCGCCGCAGTCCCGGGGAGAGGCACCTGCCCCCAGCCCGGGGAGGGGGCGCCGCGGGCTCGGGGAGCACGGACAACCCCTACCCATGAGGCCCTGATGGAAAACACAAAGGATCTGGTGAGAGCCGAGCGCGGCAGCCGCTTTGTGTGCCAGGTGGGGGGGACGCCTGCAGCTCTCCGACCCCAGGAACCCCGCAGCTCCCTGACCCTGCTCCCTGGCCTGCTTCTCCATCCCACGCCCTCTCAACCTCCGGAGCCCCCCTCCCCCTTCCAGCCGTTAAACGATTCAGGGGTTCCCCTCCCCCCACCCCGTCAGCCTTGGACTCGTTGGGGTTCTCTCCATCTCCTCCACCCTTTGGAAGAAAAATTTGAGAAGAAAGTTTTTCTCTGCGTCCTGCCCCCGCCCCCTGCTCTGGCTAGGGGGGAAAGGCTGGATCCGAGACTTTTCCTTTTTTAGCCACCCAGGGTGGGAGAGTGGAGTAGTCCTCTCTTCTTGGCGGGGAGGGGGAGCACAGTTTCGGTGCTTTGCAGGGGAAGGTGTCTATCTGCCTTGGGGGCAGTGCCGCGAGGCGGTTTGCACGTGGAGGTGGAAATATTGAAAGGGGGCGGGGTGGGCACGTGCGGGAGAGGTGGGAGTGGTGTTTGGGAAGCAGCCTCCAAGGCTGCATATTTAAAAGGGTTTCAAGTCGGTGGGCTTCTGTGACCATTGCGTTCTCCTTTGTGAAATAAGAATCCTAACATTTCAGAGTCGGAAGAGACGTTAGAGGTCATCCAAAGCAGCCGTCCCCTCTGCAGCCTCTCTGACAAGTGGTAGGTAGTCTGAACCCTGCTTACACCCCTAAAAGCACTGAGAGCTCACTACTGCCCAGGAAAGCCCATATTTCAGTAGTTCTAATTGTTGTCTGCCTACCCTTATTAGACCCTTCAGTCTCATTCATGTCCTGGTTAAGTTGCTCCTTTTTTTACTTCTCAAATTTTCTCTCACATCCTCCTCACCCACCCACTGCTCATTGGCCTATATTTTGTGTGCCAAGAAAGAACAGCAGGGAAGTGGAGGAAGGGGGGTTGAGAGATAGTGAGGGCTAGCCGAAAACTTTGCTGGGTCAGTGTCAAGTGTGCTGGCTTACATGCCTGAAGATGTTTTTCTACAGGAAGCTAAAGAATTACAATATGGGAATTTCGTGCCTGTTTTCTCTTATGAGTGCATCTTTTTGAAGTTAGAAATTTCAGCGTCATCTCCGTGGTTCTTGTATCACAAAACACATTTGTTTGTTACCTAAATCACTTCTAAGGATGTCTAAAACTGTCTCTTAGGGATGGTACTGAAGCGGTTAGAAGCATCACCTGGTAGAGGGATGATTAGATGATTACCGCCCCCACCCGTATTTGACCTGTGTTCCTCGGAAGCTAGTCTTTCCTCCAAGGGCCTCTCTTCCAAATGCTTTTACTCCTTTTTTTTTTTTTTTAAAGTAACTATCTTTTATGAGATTTGAAATTTATGAACCATTTTAATACTTGTTTAGAGTTTACAATATTTTTAATTCTCCTTATACTAGCATGCACCAGTACTTATCACTGGGTGGTTGAGATAGTTGAAACTATTGTCACTGGGTGTTTTTCTAACGTTCTCCTTCATTTGGTGAGCTATGCTGCCTCTAAAAGTAGTTTTATTGGCCTAAGAATCTTGGATATACCTGTTACTCTCTAATGTGGTGAAGTGGGTGTTAATACATAACAAGTATAATGTAGAAATAATGCATGTGATTTAAAAGCCAGCAAATAAATTTCACCTTAAGCCCCAGTCTCCTATTTAAAAGGTTAGACTCAATTTTTCTCTCCTCCTCTTATAACTTAGAGACTGTTGCTTTGCTCTTGTGTACTTAGACTGTTATTTTATTTTTCATTTGTTTACCTCAACACCAGAGTGTTTAGAAAGAAAATAGCTGTACTTTTTTTTTTTTTGCACCACCTCCTTCTCTGAATAAGAAGTAGCTTCTATCTATCTAAAACCCCATACTGATTGCTTGTGAGTACCTTGCAAATCATGGCAACATCTGTCTTTTATTCATAGTGCCTTACGTTGTTGCGTCATGCTTTTTAACCATCCAGTTTCTAACTTTATGTAATGTTTGACATAAAATATTTCCTCTAAATCTACTCATTAGAATTCAGCTTGTGAAAAAGAATCAGTAGAGGTGTAATAATAGTGTTTTTAACATTTTAATTAATAAGGAGTTCCAAGTTTTTTTCCTGCTTACTTTAAACATGAACTGTCATGACTTAAGTTGACTGACTTTGGAGACATCTGCATTCTAAACATACTAGACAGGAACAACTGGTTTTATTTTTAAGACGCTGCCATATTCTTTAAAGCTGGTTATATGTTGACCTTATTATCTAAACCTTTCTAGATGTTCTAGTGCTGCTTTTGGTCCCTCAATAATGTTGAAAATTAAAACAACATTTTAAATTGTTTTCAAATGTAACATAGTGATCAAAGGAAAATATAAGCTATAGTTTAAAAGTGAAAACAACATATTAGGATAAATACTAAACCACTGAATTACTAAAAGCCAAGAGTGCTCAGTAGTCTGAGTAACCACATTCTAAAATTAGACAAGTGACATTCTTTGGGTTGCTCTTTGTTTCTCAGCTTTTCATCTTTAAAATGTTTGCTAAATAAGATATAACCTTTCACACTTATGTATCGTTAGTCTGAGGGTTTCAAAATTCAAGAAAGAATAAAAACATCAGGACAATAAAAGAGAAAGGACTTACAATAGTTAAAACAATCTAAGATATTTCTCCTAACACCACAGTATTCTTAACTGTGCAAGATGACTTTTGATTTCATGCAAAAATTGCACATAGATTTAATCATTATTTTTTAATAAACCTTGGCTTAAGGATTTTTTTACCTGCAAATTTAGGATTTCTCTTCTTGCTTTGCTGGAACCCACAATAAAAGGTGAAAAGGAAATAATTCCCATTTGAACAAACCCTGAATATGAGATAGGATGAAGTGACACAATAAGAGGGGTGCTGGCAGTGAGGTTGATGTCACAATTCTGCCATTGAGTAGCTCCATGGCCCTTGTTGGACAATATCCTGTGCCTCCATTTTCTCATGGCAGTTGAAGGGTTAGTCTAGTATCAGCATAATCCAATAGAAGTTTCTGCAGTGATGGAAATTTCCTATATCTTTGCTGTCCAGTTATGGTAGCCACTAGCCACATGTGGTTGTTGAGCACTTGAAATGTAACTAGTGGAACTAAAAATTGAAGAACTCAATTTTTAATTTTGCTGTTTTAGGCAATGTAAATTTAAGTAGCCAAATGTCTGGCATACTGGACATACACACATAGAACACTGTTTTCTAAGCATAATTAATCATTAGAATCACTTCTTGGAGGCTCTTGTTAAAATACTAAACTTCTCTCCTATAACTTATTTAGTAGGTCTGCAGTGGGTCCTGGGAATGTGTTTTTAATGTATACCCCAGAAAGTTTATCAGGTTGGTTAGGGAAACACTCCATTAGGAGATTTCTGAGGTCCCTTCGAGTTCTCACTTTAGCACTGATAATTTAGTATTTAGTCTAGTAGAAGTGAGCTCTGGACAAAGTCGGCAGGCTACCTCTCTGAACTGCGATCTTAGGTGAGTTGTGTAATCTCTGAAAGCTTCACTTTCCTCATCTGAAATACAGGGTGAACATCAGCTCTGCCTCCTGTAGTTTCTGTAAACCTCCACTCAGATGTTATGCCCGCTGTTTAAAAAAAGTAAGCTGCTATAAAAGATGAGACAAGTCATAAGATAAAATGTTAAGATGTGTTCCCAGGCTTTCCTTCTTTTTCCTTTTTCACTATGTTTAATTCCTACTACTAGTCTTTTAAAACTGGTTGTATATAATACTCATTAGTTTGTTCAACGTTGTGGCCCAATTATTTGGCCACCATTTGCAGTCTTAATTGTAGGACAGGAATGTTAAGTCTAATACTTCTTTGTATTTCTGGTGCTAAGCATAGTGATTTGTATATATTGTTCAATAAATATTGGTTAATATTAACCAGGTGTGGTGGCTCACGCCTGTAATCCCAATACTTTGAGAGCCCAGGACAGGCAGATTGCTTGAACCCAGGAGTTCAAGATCAGCCTGGGCAACATGGCGAAACCCTGTCTCTACAAAAAAAAATTACAAAAATTAGTCAGGTGTCGTGGCACACCCCTGTGGTCCCAGCTACTCGGGGGCGGAGGTGGGAGCATTGCTTGAGTCCGGTGGGAGACCCAGGTTGAAGTGAGCCATGATTATGCCACTGGACTCCAGCCTGGGCGACAGAGTGAGACTCCGTCTCAAAAAAAAAAAAAAGGAAAAAAAAAAGGTTATCATCATCTATTACTTTAAGACTTCTAAGCTTTAAAATTTGCTAGAGATTATTTTATACACCAGAGAAGTAGCCCCCTTGTGTATCTGTATGTGTTTAACACATCTTTGTTTAATTATTAACACCCTGTAGTTACTATTGTTCAGTGATTTTATATCTTCTGAGCAACCAGTTGCAAATATATTTTTTAAAGGTAAATACCAAGAGAATGTTATCATTTCAGATCAAGTGTTTTTAGGTTATATCAGATCAATATGATACTGAATAAGCTATTGAATTTACTTTCTGTTTTCTTTTTTTTTTGAGATGGAGTCTCGCTCTGTCGCCCAGGCTGGAGTGCAGTGGCATGAGCTCGGTTCACTGCAGTCTCCGCCTCCCGGGTTCAAGTGATTCTTCTGCCTCAGCCTCCCGAGTGGCTGGGACTACAGGCAAATGCCACCACACCCAGTTCATTTTTGTATTTTTAGTAGAGGTGGGGTTTCACCACATTGGCCAGGCTGGTGTCAAACTCCTGACCTTGTGATCTGCCCGCCTCAGCCTCCCAAAGTGCTGGGATTACAGGCGTGAGCCACTGCACCTGGCCCGTCTCTATGTTAACATACTAATAAATGATCTTGTTTGATCATTCAGACCACATTCGCCCTACAGACCCAGCTTGAGTATGAATTCTATTATTGGGGGTAGAATTGATAGCTGATAATGATCTCAGGGAATCTCTAGGCCACTGCATGTTTCAGACTTAATTTTGATATGGTCATCTTATTTTTAATTAGCTTTCCAGGTTCGTACTTAAGGATTCATAGCTTTCTTCGGAAGAACTGAAAGCCTATTCATGTGAATTTTTTTATTTTATCATACATCCTTCCTGTGTGGTAAGTGATGTTTTTCTTATTTAGAAGAGAGGGAAACTGAGACCCAAGTAATTGTTACATCCAAAGTCATAACAGTGATAGGTCTAGAAGTTGAACCCAAAGAGGTAGAAATTTGTATTTCTTGTAGATCAAAGAATCACTTCCTTTTGTTCACTGTTGCTTTAAATCTTAAAATATTGCTATGTAGAATATTGTCCTCTCCTATCATTCTCCTGGGTACTTTTCCATTTCTTTAGATGGGTTATTCAGAATATTATTGCTTTTGGTTTCCTCTTGATTGTATCATTGACATGAATTTATTCTTGCTTGCACATTGAATTTGTGGGAAATAAAAACTCAGTAATCCCAAATCCTTACCATTTATGTTCCTCGTAACAGTAAGCTTAGAAAGAAAAAAGGCATTTCTCTTTACACTGATGAGTTTTATCACTATACCAGAATGTGCTTTCATCCTCATAGTATAATAGAATGAAAAAGAGGCCTGCAGGAGCTAAATAGCTCTTGAGCTCCTACCAAGTTCAGTCATTGTAGACTATGTATTAATCTCTGTTTACTACTTTGTGATCTCATGCATACAACATTCAAATTTAAGGTTGTAGAAAATATTTGCTCCATAGCTAAATATAAAAATTTGAAAATTATGTGAGCCACTGCTCCCAGTGGGTTTGGATAATGAAGAATTGGTTGACTTCTGATGAGTTTATTCATATCTGATGAGTTTACTCATATTGAAATTACACTATTATTAATATTACTTGGCTCCATGTTTATTGACACCTGCATTTAAGATTTCAAGTGTTTTCTGTCATTTCTCCCAGAGATGTTTAGTTTTGTTGGAACTTTTGTTTGGTTATACCAATAAGTTAATGACTATGCTTTTTAATTCCCTTGTAGATTTCATAGGGAGGATGGTTTACCTAAGTGACAGTTACAGTAGGACAATGAAGTTCTGTTGTGATTTGTGATCTCTTCTTTAATTTTGTCCCTATAAAAACCTTTTATTTTTTATTATAGAAGTACACCTATAATGTTTTAAAAAAGAAAAATATTGAAAAGTTAGATTCATCTTCCCATGCCACTTCTACCCTGCTAAAAGTTTAGCTACTCCTAAGGTCTTTCTTAGTGCACATAAAAACAAACATACATATATTGATCTGTGTATATGCCAGTGTATATTGTCTCTTTGAATAAAAAGTGAGTCATATTGTGATATATTTTATTATACTATGTATTGTGATTTATTTTTTCCACTCAGTATTTTACCTGTTGCTCATGATTCCCCTGCTGATTGTAAGTTTGTCTCCAGTTTTTCATTATTATTACATTAGCAAACATCCTTCTACATAGGTTCTTGTGTCCTTGTATGTATTATGTATGAGTATTTCTGAAGGACAGATTCCTAAAAATGGAATTACCTAGTCAAAAGGCATAGCCATTTTAAGTTTTCATATGTAATGTCAAATTGCCTTCCAGATAGATAGTGTAAGGTTACCTTCCTACCAAGTGTATATGAGCACTGTTTTTCCCACATGTATTTACTGATACCACATATCAATCTCTCAATATATACCAACTTAATTTTTTAATGTACTGTATACTTCATATAAATTAGCTTTTATTTTTATCAAAGTAATACATGCACTTGATAGTATAATAATTAAACAATGCTAAAAGTATTCCCAAAAAAATGGTCCTTGTCCCAATTCAGCTCTGATGAGACAACTGCTTTCATTCTTTTAGCTTTCTCATCTAGTATCTATCTCTCTAATTCTAAAGCTTAGGCTTATATTATTTATTTAGTATATGAATTTTAGACATTAGTGACTTTATAGTGGACAGGGAGTTAGAACATACACCCAAATATAAAGCAAGGTTTACCTACCTACAATCATTCCATCTCCCTACATTCAAGACCTTAAATAGTCATCTAATATGATTTGCAGTTTTTTGGGTTTTTTTTTTTTTTTTTTTTTGAGACAGAGTCTCACTCTGTCGCCCAGACTGGAGTGCAGTAGCTCAATCTTGGCTCTCTGCAACCTTCGCCTCCCGGGTTCAAGTGATTCTTCTGCCTCAGCCTCCCTGGTAGCTGGACTACAGGTGCCACCACCACACCTGGCTGATTTTTGTATTTTTAGTAGAGATGGGGTTTTACCATATTGGCCAGGCTGGTCTGGAACTCCTGGTGGATTACTCCTCAAGTAATCCACCCACCTTGGTCTCCCAAACTACTAGGATTACAGGTGTGAGCCACTGCACCTGGCCTCGGTTTTATTTTGAAGAGCAAAATGTTCATGAAGGCACATTACCTGAAACATATTTATTTGATGCTTGTTTTCTATGCTTATAGAGGCTAGCTGACAGAACCAGTATTGGGGAGGGGGGAGAAAGAAGGTTAAAATTTAAAACGTTTTAAGATAGTCCCATGATTCATATTATTAGTGTTCATGGTGGTTATATGATCTTGGGCAAGTTGCTTAGCCTATTTGGGCCACTGCTTCCTCCTGTAAAATGAGAGTGACACTCATAAGGTTTAAATGCGCTGCTACAGATTTAAGTGCTGAATATGCCTGACACATACTAAGCATATTACAAATATTATAATAATAACCAAATCAGATCAGTAACAAAAATAGTCCAACATGGCTGGGTGCAATGGCTCATGCCTGTAATCCCAACACTGTGGGAGGCCGAAGTGGGCCAATCACTTGAGGCCAGGAGTTCGAGATCAGCCTGGCCAACATGGTGAAACCCTGTCTCTACCAAAAATATAAAAATTACCCAGGTGTTGTGGCACACACTGTAATCCCAGCTTCTCGGGAGACTGAGGCATGAGAATCGCTTGAACCTGGGAGGCAGAGGTTACAGTAAGCCAAGATCATGCCACTACACTGCAGCTTGAATGACAGAGCAAGTCCAATATTAGGTTATTGTAGAATTTACAAATAAACTCCTATAGGACGAAATGTGTTCAAGAGTTCAACTCACAAATTTAGTTTATTTCTCTACCTATAAATAGAGATTTGTAGATTCTTATAGGTAGAGAAATAAACCAAATTCCAACTGCTCCTTATGCTCATTCCTCTAGGTGTTAAGAGTGAGGGAGGGAAGGCTTGACAAATTTACTGAAAGAGGTATGGAAGTGTGAAAGCTTTAGACAAGGTACAAAGATCCACTCTCAGAAAGAGAAAATCTGAAAAAAGTTCCAAAACATTGATCATAGGTTTGGAGTTTGATAGTTCACAGCTCTATGTATGGAGAAGAGCTTAAAGGTAAGCAGTACCAGAATTGGTAGCTTTAAATTATAAGCATTGCCTCATAAGGGAAACATGAAGACTTGGAGACATGTCAGTGAAGACTTGGAGACATGGCAGTGAAGAAGAAAGAAGAAAAAATTCTTCAGGAAAAGAAAAAAACTGAACTTAGAGAAGAGGGTGTTCTTGAACTAGGAGCTCTGCCTATGAAATGAACAGAAATAGAAAAGAGCAGGCCACATCCATACAGAACTGTAAGAAAAAACAAACAGGAAATGTGAATCAGCATTTCAACTGATGAAAATCTACCCCCATCAAAAAAAGCAGGAAAAAATTGACACAATGCTCCAAGTGAAATTAAACATCCTCAAACCAATGTTTGGAGATTTGAAAAATTAAGAAATATTCTGAAACAAATATAAAACTCAGAAAGGAACAAAAAGCATTAAGAAATGAACACAAAGTAGATTAAACAGAAAAATAGAAGATAAAATCATAACCAATAATGAAGTTTTAACATTCCCACATGACAAATTCAAATTTAATAAAAAGTATTGAAGAAAAGCAGGAAAACAGGATAATTGAGATGAGATTTTTGTTTTGAAAATTGACCAAGTTGAAATGGGAGATGGATCCAAAGTCTACTGTATATAATTGGTGTCCTTCAAGAAGAGAAAATATTTAAAACTATAATCCAAGAAAACTTTCTGGAAGTGAAAAGAGATCTGAATCTATACCACAGAAGTTCATACCAGAAGGCACACTCAAAGATATTTCCTAGTAAAGCTGTATGACTGTAAAGATGCAAAGAATTCTCAGGGTCTCCAGGCAAAGACGTGACATAGAGGCAAGAGAATTAGACCAGTGTCAGATTTCTCAAAAGCAACGTAACAAAGCAAGACAATGGAGCAGCATGAGGAAAGTGACTGCTAGCCAGGGATTTTATATCCAGCTAACTGTTGTCCAGGTATTAAGGCTGCAGAACAACAGTTTGAACATGCAGGAACTCAGGGAATACTGTACTCGTTTACCCCTCCTGAGGACACTCGAAAAGGATGACTTTCATCTAAAAGATATTTGGGACATTTCCTACAAAAAGACTGTGACAATAAGTATTTCAGATATCTTTTTGAACTAAGATTAAAACCAATAGTAGGGACCTAGAGAATAGTACATAAACATTATACATTCTGACAAAGCAGAAAGAATGCAACTAAAATATAATGGGATGGGAAATAAAAGGAAAAACTAAGGCCATGTGTGGTGGCTCACACCTGTAATCCCAGCACTTTGGGAGGCTTAGGTGGGTGGATTACTTGAGCCCAGGACTTCTAGACCAGCCTGGGCAACATAGTGAGACCCAGTCTCTACAAAAAAAAAAAAAAAAAAGTGTTTAATTAGCCAGGCGTGGTGGCTCATGCCTGTAGTCCCAACTACTCAGGAGGCTGAAGTAGGAGGATCATTTGAGCCCAGGAGGTCAAGGCTGCAGAGAGCTGTGTTTGCCTAACTGCACTCCAGCCTGGGCAACAGAATGAGACCCTGTCTAGAACTGTTCTTTTTCAGAACTAGAATAAGAATAATTACTGTAATTGAAGTAATATGAGGGAGTCAGAGGCTACCATCTAAAACTGAAAGACCAAATAGAAAAGATTAGGTAAGAAAAAAAATACAGTGTACTGTAAAAGCTATTAATATAAAGGTAAGCATGACGAAGACTTTCCAAAATACTGAGAGAAATTTTTAAAGGGACAAAGAAAACCATGATGGAACAGAAAAAAAAGTATACAGTACATAATGCATACCCTAATGATAAAATATGTGGAGAATTGAGAGCGAACATAAAGGCCAGGACAAATATGTACCAGGCAAATAGAAACCCCAAGAATGCAAGACTGAAAATGCAGATAGCAAAGTAGAATTCAAACCAAAAAAAGCATTAAATCAGACAAAAGAGAACAGTTTATAATGCTAAAAACCATGATTCACAACAAAGAATTCACAGTTAAATATGTACCACATAACACAGCAACAATCTGTATAAAGTAAAATCTATATGAAGTATAAGAAGAAATAAAAAACTAAAATTAGGGGACTTTGACACTTAGCACAAGATGTAGTGGGTAAAAAAGGGTATGAAAGATCTAAATAATGTTATGTGAATCTTCAAGTATATCCCTAATAATCAAGAATATACTGCTTCCCCCCGCCCCCAACTCTGTCTCCCAGGCTGCAGTACAGTGGCATGATCATGGCTCACTGCAGCCTTGACCTCCCTGCCTCAGGTGATCCTCCCACCTCAGCCTCCCAAGTAGCTGAGACCACAGGTGCACACCACCATGCCCAGCTAATTTTTTTTTTTTTTTTTTTTTTTGCTTATTGTAGAGACGAAGTCTTGCCATGTTGCCCAGGCTAGTCTCAAACTCGGGCTCAAGCAGTCTTCCTGCCTTGGCCTCCCATAGTCCTGGGATTATAGGTGTGAGCCACCATGCGGGGCCAGAGAGTATGTTCTTTTTAAACACAGAATATTCACAAAAAATTGTCAATCTATTAGAAAAACATTAGTAGGTCCCATACAAGAAAACAAAAACAAATCCAAAAAGCAAAAGGACATTGCACTTCCGTCTTGAAGTTAAGAAACCTTGTATTATGTATTCACAGAAAACCTTGTACAAGAATTTTTGTGGCAGCTTTATTCATAGTAAAATCTGGATGAAGAAAGGGTAAGCTGATACATTGACGAGTATTACTCAGCAATAAAAAGAAACCATTTATACATGTAACATGAATGAATCTCAGAAACACTATGCTGACTGGAAGAAATTAGACACAAAAATATGCATACGATTTTATGCCATTTATATAAAATCTTAAATATATACAAAATTTAGCCAAAGCTAATAGAACTCGGGACTGGGGAGAGATTGAGTGGGAAAGGACAGGAAGGAGCTTTCTAGAGTGACAGAAAAGTCCTATATTTTGATAAGCGTTCAACAGTATGCCTTAATTTTTAAAAGTTTAATGGGTAAAAGGGAAACACAAATTGCAAAGTTTCTGGAAAATGATGATAAGAAAAGTACTACATAATACTACATACCAGAATCTGTGGAATACATTTAAAGCAGTGAGCAGAGGAAAATTCATAGCCCTAAACACTTACATAAATGAAAATAAATTCCCAATTCAGAAATGAACAAAGTAAGCCAAAAGCACAAGGAAGGAAATAAAGATAAAAGTAGAAGTTAATGAGTTAACAGAAAAACTATATGTCTAGTTGATGAATCAATCTTGGACCCTTGAGGGAAGAGTCACATAATAGATGAATCACTAGCTAATTTAACCAAGTGGGGAAAGGGAGAAAGCACACATGAAATTTTAAGAAATAACAACGGGAAGATAACATTGGATACAGAGGAAATTGAGAACTATTTTAATACAGAACTATTTTGCACACCTCTATACAAATACATTTCAAAACCTAGATGAAATGGATAATTTCTTAGGAAAATACAGTTTAATAAAATTGACCTCATTAGAGATTAAAAGAAAATAAGACCAATTTTCCTAGAAGAACTAAAAATTTGTCAAGGAACCATCCCACCAAACACCAGGCCTAGATGGTTTCACAGGGGAGTTCTGCCTGACCAGATATTCCCGATGCTACATGAGTATAGAAAATGGAAAGCTAATTATTTTTGTGACGTAAGAGTAATACCGGACTGTGCGCAGTGGCTCACGCCTGTAATCCCAGCATTTTGGGAGGCCAAGGTAGGAGGATCACTTGACCCCAGGAGTTTGAGATTGGCCTGGGCAATTGTAGTGAGACTTGATCTCTACAAACAACTAAAAAATTAGCTGAGCACAGTGGCCTGTGCCTATAGTCCCAGCTACTTGGGAGGCTGGGGTGGGAGGATCACTTGAGCCCAAGGGGTGTTGAGGCTGCAGGGAGCCAAGATCGTGCCACTGCACTCCAGCCTGAGCGATAGAGCAAGACCCTGTCTCCAAAAAAAAAAAAAAAAAAAAAAAAAAGTAATACTGATTTCTTAGCCTGATAAAGATAGCTCAAAAAATGAAAATTACAGAGTTATCACATACAGATACTAATGAAAAACTATTACTGTGCAGTCTCTCACACCATATTACAAAAATACATTTTCATGAGTAAGTTTTATACCAGGAATACAAGGATGATTCAGTATTTGGAAATGTATTTATGTAGTTCACCATACTAATCGGTCAGAAGAGAAAAGTTGTGTTCTCTTTATAGAAGCCGAAAAAGCCTATGACAAAATTCAACACCTGTTCCTAACAAAAACTTTTCAGAAAATAGGAATGGATGAATACTTCCTTAATATATAATATTTTTATTTTTATGAATACACACATATGCACATGTACATAGCCTTAACCCTAAAGCCAGAATCTTATTAAGAAACACCACAATCAAGAATAAAGTAAGGATACCCATTTTCTCCATGACTTAATATTATACTGGAAATATGAGCCAATACAGATAGAAAAGAAAACAAATGGCCGGGTGCAGTGACTCACACCTGTAATCCCAGCACTTTGGGAGGCTGAGGCGGGCGGATCACCTGAGGTCAGGAGTTCAAGACCAGCCTGGCCAACATGGTGAAACCCCGTCTCTACTAAGAATAAAAAAAAAAAATTATCTGGGTGTGGTGATACGTGCCTGTAGTCCCAGCTACTCAGGAGGCTAAGGTGGGAGAATTGCTTGAACCCTGGAGGCAGAGGTTGCAGTGAGCCGAGATTGCACCACTGCACTCCAGCCTGGACGACAGAGTGAGACCCTGTCTCAAAAAGCAAATTAGAGACATAACAGTGGAAAAAGAAGAAAAGATTCTTTGTTAGTGACGTGATTGTTTATCTGGAAAGCCTTAGAAAAATCAATGACAAAACTACCTTCAAACAATTCAGCGAGGTAGGATATAAAATAATAAATCTTTGTGTAGTGAGAAAATAACCAGTTAAGAAAATACAACAAAAGAGAAGATTACAATAGCAACAACAAAACATAGATTGAGCATCCCTAATCCAAAAACCTGAAGTCCAAAATGCTCCAAAATTTGAAGCTCTTTGAGCATGGACATGACACCACAGATAACCACATAGGCAACTGAGATAGTGACACCTTTGCTTTCTGCTGGTTCAGTGTACACAAACCTTACTTGATGCACAAAATTTTTTTTATACTGTATAAAATTGTCTTCAGGCTATGTGTATAAGTTGGATATGAAACAAGTGAATTTCGTGTTTAGGCTTGGGTCTCATCCCCAAGATATCTAATTATGCGTATGCACATATTCCAAAATCTGAAATGTTTCTGGTCCCAAGCATTTTGCATGAGGAATACTCAAACTGTAATTAAATTCCTAAGGATTTACTTCCTTAAAAACGTTGTTAAAAACCTATGTGAAGCAGGCTATATAAAACATTCCCAAAAGACACAAAGCAGACTTGAACAAATGGAAAGACATCCACTGTCCTTGAGACATATCAAAATGTCACTTTTTCCAAAGTTAATTAGAAATTTAATGAGATCATAATATAAAAAGACTGATAACTTTTTGGTATAGAGTTGAACTATCTAATACTTGAAGTGCACTTGGAAAAATAAACATGCAAGAATGTAAAAACATTAAAAGATTTTTGAGGGGGTATCTAGCTCTGCAAGATATCAGAATACATTCCAAACCCTTAATGATTCAGAAAGCAAGACATTGGCACAAGAACAGACCAGGGAAATAGTGTGAAATCCAGAAATGGACACAACTACATATGGAAACCTAGCACTTAAAGTGGTATTTTAAATCACTGAGATAAAGATGGACATTTTGATAAAGGATGTTGGCGCAACTAGATAGCCATTTGGAAAAAATATTAGAACTGTTCTTCATGCTATACATAATAATAAAGTCCAGACACATTAGATCTAAATATAAAAACTATACAAATACCAGGAAAAAATACGGGAAAATTTTTCTGTACCATGCTTCAGGAAAAAATTTTCTGACTCATAATCAAGGTACAATGAAATAAAATACTGATACATTTTGCTATCTCAGATATTTTAAATGTATGGGGAAAAGCTTCATGTGCAAAATCACAATTTTCCATACATACAGATAAAGGGTAAATGTAAATTTCTCAATGCCAAGAACTTTGAAGAAAATTAAGACTAAAAACCCTAAAGAAGAAAAAAGGCACATAAAACCACACAAAATAAGATAACAAAAAAATCCTCTAGGGCCGGGCACAGTGGCTCATGCCTGTAATCCCAGCACTTTGGGAGGCTGAGGCGAGCAGATCACGAGGTCAGGAGATCAAGACCATCCTGGCTAACATGGTGAAACCCCACCTCTACTAAAAATACAAAAAATTAGCTGGGCGTGGTGGCACACGCCTGTAGTCCCAGCTACTCGAGAAGCTGAAGCAGGAAAATCACTTGAACCTGGGAGGCGGAGGTTGCAGTGAGCTGAGATCATGCCACTGCACTCCAGCCTGGGCGACAGACTGAGAACTCCATTAAAAAAAAAAAAAAATGCTCTGTAGAACTGCATTAAGTGCCCAGATCTTGGCTTTCAATACCAGTTCTTTGCTAATAAGGACTAGAGTTCCTTGGAAAAATTATTGATTTCAGGGCTGGAGCAGCATAGGTATAAAATGAGCCTGGAATATCTTGATAAGGAAGAAAGTAAGGAATTCCTCAAAAAAAAGATGGAAGTATGTCAAAAGGACACAGGAGGTCTGACATGTTGGGTCATGCCTGTAATCCCAGCACTTTGGGAGGCTCAGTGGGGCAGATCACTTGAGGCCAGGAGTTCGAGACCAGCCTGGTCAATATGGTGAAACCCTGCCTCTTCTGAAAATACAAAAATTAGCCTGGCTTGTTGGTGCACACCTGTAATCCCAGCTACTCAGAAGGCTGAGGCACAAGCATCACTTGAACCCGGGAGGCAGAGGTTGCAGTGAGCTGAGATCACGCCACTGCACTGGCAACAAGGGGAGACTGTCTCAGGAAAAAAAAGAGGACACAAGAACCAGTTCAGGGACATCATTGTGGCCACATCTGGCATATTTTGAGCCCCAGAATAAGAATAGTGATGAATGATAAACCAATGGGAAAAAAATAGAAGTTAGTGAATTCATACTGATAATGGATAGGTAGGTATGTCAACAAAAGGGGGTTATGACAGGATTTCTTGCTGACTGATAAAAAAGTGCTGGAGTTGGGAAATCATTTTGCAGCCATCATATTAATGTTTGGTTTGGCACAAGTTATCATTAGATGCCAAATTTAAGAATGGCGGTGAGATTTCAGTGAGAAACAATGTGGTCATATTTCAAAGTGTGTCCCTGAGGTTGCCGATTGGTTGCAGGGAGAAATACGTAGTATACAGTGGAAAACTGGACTACACCTTAAAGTAATCAACATTAACATCACCAGTGAGAGACAGATAGGAATCTTGTGACTCTGGTTACAATTTCCTGAGGACAAATGTAATATTATGGGGTACATAACCAGAGTCTCTTAAGGACACAGACACATCAGATGAACCTCAAATGAGAAGCATTCTGTTAAGGGGGAAGGGGCTTGCTTGCATTTTTCAAAAATAATTTCAAACGAAACACGTCAGTGTACACCTGTAATCCCAGCTACTCAGGAGGCTGTGGTGGGAGGATCGCTTGACACCAGGAGTTTGAGTCCAGTCTGGGCAACATAGGGAGACCCTGTATCTAAAAAAAAATTAAAACTAATCTTCCAGATTAAAGGACACTAAAGAGATAAATACGACTTTTTAATTTTTATGTGATCCTGGTCTTGAAGGAGGAAATGCTATAAAGATATTGAGTCAGTTGGAATGTGGATGGTGAATTAGGGAAAAGTATCATATATTGTCAGATTTCCTAAAACTGATAACTGTGCTCCAGTTATAAGAAAATGTTTTTATTCCAAGGAGATGCACATTGAATTATTTTGTGATACGTAACTTTCAAATTATTCAGAAAATCTATGTGTTTAGAGAAGAAAAATATGGGGCAAAATATTAGTAATTGTTGTGTTTGAGTAGAGTACACAGGACTTCATTGTATTATTCTTCTAACTTTCCTGAAAGTTCAAAGTTACTTCCAAATAGAGAGCTTAAAAAAAAAAAAAAAAGACAGTGACAACTATACTGGCATACCATTTTTCATCCATCATTTTGGGAAAAATTCAGACACTTGACAATACATTCCCAGCACCTCTGGGGAAACAAGCACTCTCAATATTGCTGGTGCAAATGATTACATTTCTTTGGAGTGGAATTTGGCAATATCTAACAAAATTACAAATACATATATCCTACCCAGCAATCCCATTTCTAAAAATATACCCTGGAGGTATACCATGCACAGTATAAACACACAGATATGTAAGTTTGCTGCAGCGTATTTGTAATTGCAAAACATTGAAAACTAAATGTTGAAACGAGAGATTTGTTGAATAAACATACACAATGGAGTACTATGCAGCTGCAAGAAGAATAAGGAAGATGTCAGTGCACTGAAATGGAATGATTTCCAGGGTATATTTCTAAACTAATAAAAACACAGGAGAGAGGAATATAGTATGTGACTTTTGTGAAGGAAATGGAAATAAGAAAACATATATATAGCTGTACATATACTGTTTACTTTTTCAAAATGTACACAAGAAGAATGAACCAGAAAGTGATAAAGTTGGTTACCCACTTAACAGGGTGGGTGGTGAGGCAGGGAAAGAAATGGCATTTGAGTTACACCTATTTGTATATTTCTTTATTTTTGCAAGAAGGGTGATCTTCCCAGTAGTCCCCCCAAAAAATGAAATTAATCCAATAAGGATGATGGAGGAGACTAAAAACCAAAAGAAACCAATTCTAACTTATTTCAAATCAGTAACAACCACATTGAAATAAATAATCCAAGGAACTTTTATACTCAGTAGTCAGTCTAGAGAAAAGTGACTGCAAAGAAATACTAAACTCCAACAGTTTTTTTGTAGTGGTATGCTGTAATGCTTCTGTAACTATTTAAATGTCTAAAAGGGTTGAGCAAATGAGTAGATAGGTTTTGTTAAGAGCCAGCATTCTGTTGAAAAAGACACAAATGTGAAGTGTGGGAAAGTGAGAAAAAAACCCTGTGGGGATGGCTTGGAGTTGGGGATTTAAGTGTGAACTCATAATTTTCTAAAATACATGTGTGTATATATATGTCACATACATGTGTGTATACTTTGTCCAGTGGAAAGGCCCAGAAGCAAAGAGATACCCAAATAGCAATAAGTACATTGAATACCTAGATCTTTATTTCTTATATCATTCCCCACTAAAAGATACCAAGGCTGTTAGGAGAAATGTTTGGTTCCAGGGCTGGGACAGAGAAATGGTTATAAGATAAGCCTGGAGTATCTTATTATGCAAGAAAGTAAGGAAATGCTCAGAAAATGATAGAGGCATGTCAGAATGACACAGGAGTAGGCTTTAAGGGGCTCCCACTGGCCTACTCTGGGACAGTATGATCACCCAGATAATTAAGGACAATAACGAGTTATAAAACCTTGAAAAGTAGGCTGGGCGTGGTGGCTCATGCCTGTAATCCTAGCACTTTGCGAAGCCGAGGCGGGCAGATCACTTGAAGTCAGGAGTTCGAAACCAGCCTGGCCAACATGGTGAAGCCCGTCTCTACTAAAAATAAAAAAATAAATAGCCTGGCATGGTGGCAGGCACCTGTAATCCCAGCTACTTGGGAGGCTGAGGCAGAAGAATTCCTTAAACCCGGGAGGCGGAGGTTGCAGTGAGCCAGGATAGCACCACTGCACTCCAGCCCGGGCAGCAGCGAGACGCTATCTCAAAAAAAATACAACATTGAAAAATAGAAATCCATGAGTTGATACCAATAATAAATAAAAAGAGAAAAAAGAGAGCTGTTTCTTAGAGAATGCTGACTGGTGAACGTGCAGGGAATGTTGGGGTTGGGAAATCATCACAGTGAGAGACTGGGCAAGAATCATTGGATCCTAAATCTTGAGTGAAAATTTAATGAGCTGAATATTTGCATTATCTTTAAAGTGTCTCCCCATAGATTGCTTATTAAAGAAAATAGTAAAAGTACAGTGGAGAAACCAGACCATATCTAGACCAGGTCATTAAAATTAACACCAGCCAGGTGCAGCAGCTCACACCTGTAATCCCAGCACTTTGGGAGGCCAAGGCAGGAGGATCACATGAGGCCAGGAGTTTGAGACCAGCCTGGCAACATGGCAAAACTCCGTCTCTACGAAAAGTACAAAAATTAGCTGGGTGAGGTGACACATGTGTAATCCTAGCTATTCAGGAGGCCGAAGCAAAAGGATTGCTTGAACCCTAGAGGTGGAGGTTGCAGTGAGCCGAAATCACGCCACTGCACTCCAGCCTGGGTGCAGCCTGGGAGACCCTGTCTCAAAGAAAAAAAAAAAAATTAACATCACCAATAAGGGGCGGATGGACCTCGTGCCTCTGGATTTGATGCCTTGAAAATTATAGCATCAATTAGGCAGTGCAACCTAAGTATAATCCTGAGGGCACCTAAAACCCAAAACAAGGAAATTTTTTATTTTTTAAAAGAGGAAATCTATACAGAAGAATTCCAAATACTTAATATGAACATTCCACTCTCAAGAAGGGGAGTATATAACTCCCTGTTCCTTAAGTGTGAGGTATACATAGTCACTTTGTTCCAAAGAGTATAGTTTAGGAAAGGATTCAGAGTAACTTCACAGCAGAGAAACCTGATAAACACTACCTCGATCAGATAGATGATCAAGTTCAACGTCAGCATTGATAAGTCATGTTAGTGTGTATCGTTGAAATGCTCTGATACAAAGGACACTTTACCTCTGCCATGTACCTGCCAAAAACATAACCCCAGCCTGATAATGAGGAAACTATCAGACAAATTCCAATAGAACAGTCAGCAAAATATCTGACCAAGATTCCTCAAAACTGTCAAGGTCATGAAAAACCAAGAAAACCTGAGAAATTCTCACAACCAAGAGAAGCTGTATGACAACTTAAATAATGAAAACTTAGGGTGACTAAATGTACTGTGGGATCTTGGAACAGAGAAAAGAACAGTAAAAATGAAGGAAAACTGAAAATATAGACTTTAGTTAATGACAGTGTACATATCAGTATTTCATTTATTGTAGCATGTTCAATACTAATGTAAGATGTTAATAGGGGAAACTGGGCCATATGGGAACTCTACTGAATTTTCACTTTTACTGTAAATTTATTACTTCTCAAAAAATAAAGTCTTTAAGAAAAAAAGACTTTTAAGAACAGTTATAGATTTATAGAAAAAGGGTAAAAAGTCTTAAAGGGACTGCATTCTTAAAAGACATCAAATATAAAAAAAGATAAGGTCTCCCTCTAGATTGAAGACTAAGGCACATGACAAATGAAATATATGACCCTGGGCTGAAGAAGAAAAGAAGATCTTGTAAAGGGTGTTGTTGAGTCAGTTGACGAAACTGGAGGATGGATGGTAGATCAGATGAAAGTATTGGGTTAATGTTAAATTTCTTGAAGATGATAGCTGACCTATGATTATGGAAGAGAATATCCTTATTACTAGGAAAGGCACATCGAAGGATAAGGCAATAGTTCTCAACTGGGATTTGTTTTTGTTTTTGTTTTTGTTTTTTTGTTTTTTGTTTTTTGCTTCCAGGGGACATTTGGCAATGCCTAAAGGCGTTTTTGGTTGTCACCGCTGGGGGATAAAGGCGAGTGTTACTGCCACAAATGATGCTAGACATCTTATAATGCACAGGCTAGCCTCCTACAAAAAAAGCATTTTCTGGCCCGAAGTAATATTGCCAAGGTGAAAAAACCCTGAGCTATGCTTCTACTTCTGATTTAGAGGTAAAAGGGCTTAAAGCATATAAACCATTCATTAATGGTTGAGAGGGAAAAATATACGTGTAGAGAGGAATAATTGGGAGAAAATGTTAATCATTGGTCAGTCAAGATAAAGGTTGTCTAGATGTTCTTTGTATTGTTGTAACTTATAAATTTATAAATAAAAAGTTAAGTATTTTATGGTAAAAACCTATAACCATCCTTAAAGAAAGTGATCTTATAATAAAAGACATGATCATATAATAAAGGGCAGTAATTTAAATTTAATGAATTAAGCTTTATGAAAAATAAAAAGTGTATTAGTTGATACAAATAGACATTTGCTCTTTTACTGTCTATCCCCTAAACTGTTTTTATTCAAGTTGATCCAAAAAAATTGTTTTTTTAATCTCATTGGGAAATGAGGGGCCATGTTGTTTTCACACTTACCCAGTTCATTGACTTTTTTTTTTTTTTGAGACGGAGACTCGCTTGGTCGCCCAAGCTGGAGTGCAGTGGCATGATCTTGGCTCACTGCAACCTCCTCCTCCAAAGTTCAAGCAGTTCTCCTGCCTCTGCCTCCCGAGTAGCTGGGACTACAGACGCACATTACCACACCCAGTTAATTTTTGTATTTTTAGTAGAGACAGGGTTTTACCATGTTAGCCAGGCTGGTCTCGAACTCCTGACTTTAAGTGATCCATCCACCTCAGCCTCCCAAAGTTCTGGGATTACAGGCATGAGCCACCACACCCGGCCCACTTCATTGACTTTTATCACAAGTTTTGTTTAAATTGCTAGTGTTTATATAGTACATAAATAGTATTTACAGCTTCCCAGCCAGTCACTGTACTGTTTCCTTTCTGATACAACTGTTTCCTGCAGTTACTGATTGGTTCACTTTTTTCATTTAGTCAGTGTTGAAAGTGCCTGTTGCCTTTTTCCCCATGCTGCTGCAACAAGCTCCAAACACAAAGATTCATATTTTTCCTAGAATCCTTCCAGAGCCATCATCCATCTTCTTTTTCTAATACAATCTGGTTGTTCTCTAAAGCCGCTATACAGCTGTAACGCTGAGACATCCCTTTATCATTGCTTTAGAAACTCTCGTTACCTCTGTGCTGTACTGAATCATGTAGTTCCTAAATCAACCGTCTTCCTCTTTCTTGGTTACTTTGATGTTATAATGAAACATATCTTCTAATCATCTCCTGAGAAAAAAGTGAACATGAGAGCTAAGTTTTTCGAAGGGGCTTCAGGGGCATATCTGAAAATACATTTTCTACCATTAGACTTGGTTGATAATTTGGCTGGCTATAGATTTTTTTAACAGCCTTATTGAAGTAAAAATTGACAAAATTAAACTGCACAGAAACATAGGTGTACGCTCATGAAACCTTCACCACAATCTAGATAGTATATTCCTCATCTCTAAAAGTTTCCTCATGCTCCTTTATAACTCCCCTTTTCCACTCCTGGCCCCCACCCCAGCCCCAGGTAATTACTGATCTGCCTTCTGTCACTATATGGCTAGTTTGCATTTGTAAAAAGAGTCATACAGTAAGACGTTTTTGGGTCTGGCTTAGGTTATCCACGCTGTGTATATCAATAATTCATTCCTTTTTGTTACCAAGAAGCAAAATGAAATCATTGTATGGACGTACCACAATTTGTGTAATCCCTTATTGATGGGCATTTAAATTGTTTCCAGTTTGGGGCTATGATGACCATTGGTGTTTATGTCTTTGTATGGGTATATGCCTTCATTTCTCGCAGATATATATGAGTGGAATGGATGGTAGGTGGTTGTTTAACTTTTTAAGAAACTGCCTGCTTTCCAACATGAGTGTACCATTTTACATTCTCATCCACAATGTGTGAGAGTTCCATTTGCCACACTGACTGTAGAGGACTTTTATAAATTTTAGTCATTCTAATAGGTGTGTTACAGTATCTTGTGGTTTTAATTTGTGTTTTCTCAGTGACCGCTGATGTTGAGCATCTTTTCATGTTGTTACTTGCCATCTGTATATCTTTGAATTTCTGTTTAGATCTTTTGCCTCTTTTTATGAATTGGGTTATTTCAGTCATTGAATTTTGATACTTCTTTATGTTTCTAGATACAAATCCCTTATCAAATCTGTGATTTGCAAATATTTTTCCCAGTCTGTGCTTGTCTTATTCTCTTAAACATTGTCTTTCAAAGAGCAGAAATGCTTCATTTTGACAAAATGTAGTTTATGAAATTTTTTCTTTTTTTTTTTTTTTTTTTTTTTTTTTTGAGATGGAGTCTCACACCATCACCCAGGCTGGAGTGCAATGGCACGATCTTGGCTCACTGCAACCTCTGCCTCCTGGGGTCAAGCGATTCTTCCACCTCAGCCTCTCGAGTAGCTGAGATTACAGGCACCTGCCATCATGCCCAGCTAATTTTTGTATTTTTGTAGAGACAGGGTTTTATTGTGTTGGCCAGACTGGTCTTGAACTACTGACCTCAGGTGATCCGCCCGCCTCGGCCTCCCAGGTGCTGGGATTACAGGCGTGAGCCACCGTGCCTGGCCGAATTTTTTTCCTTTATGGGTTATATTTTTTTTTGTCATAGCTGAAAACTTCTTGCTTAAAGGTTGTTAATATTTTTCCCAGAAGTTTTATAGAACTCTTACGTTAACTTACATTTAGGCCTATGAACTACTTTCAGTTGATTTTTATATATGATGTGAGGCATGGATCAAAGTGGTATTTTGGCATATGAATGTCTTAATTCTTCCAGCACCATTCGTTCAAAGACTATTTTTTTTTTCTCCACTAAATTGCCTTTTCAGCTTTGTCAAAAATCAATTGACCGTATATATCTATAGATATATAAGCAAACAGAGAGAGGTGATGGAGGTTGGCCTGTGAGGGCAGCAGAGGCCTCCCTGCCTCGGGCCTTGTGCCACACCATTGAACTGTGCCACATGCTTGGAGGGCCGGAAGATGAACAAGACTAACCTTGATGCGCAATGCACAAAGTGGCGTAAAAAACATAGGTCAGACGCAGAAGCTCATGCCTGTAATCCCAGCACTTTGGAAAGCTGAGGCGGGCAGATGACTTGAGGCCAGGTGTTGGAGACCAGCCTGGCCAACATGGTGAAACCCTGTCTCTACTAAAAATAAAAAATTAGCTAGGCATAGTGGCACACACCTGTAATCCTAGCCACTCAGGAGGCTGAGGCAGGAGCATCGCTTGAACCCAGGAGGTGAAGGTTGCAGTGAGCTGAGATCATGCCACTGTACTCCAGCCTGGGCAACAGGGTGAGACCTCATCTCAAAAAATAAAAACAAAAACATAGTGTCATTACATAGTGTGAACAAAGCAGTGTGAACAAAACACTGGGGATATAGATATCTATAGGTAGAGATGTGAATCTATAAATATATATAGATTCTGTAGATATCTATATAGATATTGACATATCTATAGGTATGTAAATCTATAGATATATATATACACTCTATATGTATCTATAGATATCTATATATAGACCCATATATACCCATAAATAGACATACATATAGAGAGAGACCGATAGATAGATAGAGGTCTATTTATGGACTCTTATTCTGTTTCATTGATCTTTTTGTCTATATTCATGCTAAAACCCTACTGTCTTCATACTGTAGCTTTATAATATATCTTGGAGTCAGGAAGCTTTAGTCTTAACTTTGTTCTTCTGAAATTTGCTTTGGCTATTCTAGAGCCTTTGCAGTTCCATATGAATTTTAGAACAAGCTTTTGATTTTTACCCAAAAATCTGCTGTGATTCTCATTGGATTGTGTTAAATCATAAATCAATTTGGGAAGCACTGACATTTTAATAATGTTAATTTTTATGATCCATGAACATAGTACGTCTTTCCACTTATTTGGACCTTTTTAAAATTCTTTAAGCAACGTTTTGTCATTTTCAAGATACCAGTCTTGCACATCTTTTACTAGATTTGTCCCCAGTTGTTTCATAATTTTTGACAGTATTGTAAATAGTGTTTTAAAGTTTCCGTTTCTAGTTGTTTGTTGCTAGTATATAGAAACACAACAAATTTTTGTATATTAATACTGTGTCTTCCAGTTTTGCTGCATTCACTTATTAGTCCCAATAGCTTTTCATAGATACCATCAAGATTTTCTACATAGATAATTATTTTGCCTGGGAATAAAGATGCATTTACTCCTTTTGGAATATGGATTCCTTAGTTTTTTGTGCCTTATTGCACTTGTTAGAACCTCTATTACAATGTTGAACAAAAGTGACCAAAGCAGACATACTCACCCTGTGTCCAGCCTTATGGGGGAACATAGGCAGCCTTTCACCATTGAGTATGATGCTAGCGTTAGGATTTTCCTAAATGCTCTTTATCAGGTGAGGAAATTTCTTCCTAGTTTGCTAAGAATATTTTTCAGGAATCAATGTTAGATTTTTGTCAAGTGCATTTTCTGCATATTTCAAGGTGATTATATGGCTCCTCTTTGGTCTGTTAATGCGGTGAATTTATTGATTTTCAAATGTTGAATTAGTTTTACATTCCTGGAAGGAACATACTTGGTCATGCTAAGTTCTTTTTATATATTGTTGGGTTCAATTTGCTAAAATTTTGTTAACAATATTTTCATCTAGCTGGGCATAATGGGTCACACCTGTAATTCCAGCACTTTGGGAGGCTGAGGTGGGTGGATTACCTGAGGTCAGGAGTTCGAGTCCAGCCTGGCCAACGTGGTGTAACCCCCATCTCTACTAAAAATACAAAAATTAGCTGGGTATGATGGCACATGCCTGTAATCCCAGCTACTCAGGAGGCTAAGGCACGAGAATAGCTTGAACCCAGGAGGCGGAAGTCGCAGTGAGCCAAGATGTCACCGCTGCACTCCAGCCTGGACAACACAGTGAGACTCTGTCTCAAAAGAAAAAAAAAATTGCATCCTATATTCATGATATTTATTCTGTAGTTTTCTTCTAATTGCTTTATCTGGTTTGGGGATCAAAGTAATACTGGCCTAGCAGAATGAGTTTGTAAACTGTTTCATCCTATTCAGTATTCTAGAAAAGTTGATATATAGGCCGTGCGTGGTGGCTCATGCCTGTAATCCCAGCACTTTGGGAGGCCAAGGTGGGCAGATCACCTGAGGTCAGGAGTTTGAGACCAACCTAACCAACATGGAGAAACTCCATCTCTACTGAAAATACAAAAAAAATTAGCCAGGCGTGGTGGTATATGCCTGTAATCCCAGCTACTTGGGAGGCTGAGGCAGGAGAATTGCTTGAACCTGGGAGGCGGAGGTTGCGGTGAGCCGAGATTGCACCATTGCGCTCCAGCCTGGGCGACAAGAGCGAAACTTCGTCTCAAAAAACCAGAAGAAAAGTTGGTATGAAGTCTGTAGTATTTCCTAAGTAGAATTCCCCAGTAAAGCCATTTGAGCCTAGAGTTTCATTTGTGGGAAGATCTTTAACAAATTTAGTTTTTTCAGTAGATACAGGATTATTCAGGTATGTTTCTTTATGAGTGACATTTGGTTCTATGTCTCTGAAGGAATCTGTCCATTTCATCCAAGTTGTCAAATTTAATGTCATAAGGTTGTTGATAATATAGTCTTTTTAATATTTTAATATCTGTAGAATCTGCAGCAATGTTACTTTTTTTTTTTTTTTTTTTTTTTTGGAGAGGGGGACAAAGTCTCTCCTCTGTGGCCCAAGCTGGAGTGCAGTGGTGCAATCTCAGCTCACTGCAACCTCTGTCTCCCGGGTTCAAGCGATTTTCCTTTCTCAGCCTCCTGAGTCGCTGGGATTACAGGTGCATGCCACTATACCCAGCTAGTATTTGTATTTTTAGTAGAGATGGGGTTTTGCTACATTGGCCAGGTTGGTCTCGAACTCCTGACGTCCTCAGGTGATCCACCCACCTCGGCCTCCCAGAGTGCTGGAATTACAGGCATGAGCCATCACGCCTGGCCTTGTTACTTCTTTCATTTATGATATTGGGATATTTTGTCTTCTTTTTTTTGTTTTTCCTATCTCTGATTTGAGGTTTATCAGTTTTATTGATCTCAAAAAACCAACTTTGTTTTCATTTTTTTTCCTTTTTTCTATTTTTAGTTTCATTTATTTTCACTTGGAGCTTTGAGTATAGATTTTCTGGTAAGAATTTTTAGAAATCTGAAGGCAATACATTGATCAGTCTTGCTGTTGAGAAGTCCACTGATATTTTGATTCCCTTCTCTTTTTGTGTAGCATAGTGCC
Organism: Pan troglodytes; assembly: GCF_028858775.2. Taxonomy (NCBI): domain Eukaryota; kingdom Metazoa; phylum Chordata; class Mammalia; order Primates; family Hominidae; genus Pan; species Pan troglodytes. Next base: position 64,370,978 of record NC_072417.2, on the reverse strand, counting down.
GAAGCTTTTAATACCAGTATTGGCAGAGTTGTGAATTGTTATAATGATACATGTTGGTATAAATTTTTTTTTAAATCATTAAGCTGGGCTTATATGGTCTCTTTAAATATGGATGCCCCATTTTGGTCTTGGAAATTTGTTTTGTTTTGTTTTTTTCTTTTATGTAACTTTGTTCCCATCTGTTTTCTCTTTCTTGAATATCTCTTAATTGGATTTTGGATCTTCTAGGTTGAACTCTTATTTTTTTCTTTCTTGTTGCCTAGCTTTTTGTCTCATGTATACACACACACTCGCTTTTTGAAAGATTTCCTTGACTTTATCATCCATTTATTGAATTTGTTTTCCCATTTTTGTTTTTAAATTCCAAGGTCTATCTTGTTCTCTGATAGTATCCTATTCTTACATCTCTGAAGAATTCGTAATTTTTTTTAGCATTTTCTTATGCTGTTTGCTTTTCTTCTGTTTCCTATAGATGCATCTTTCCTGGAGATTTGTTTTGTCCTTTCATATACTTAGAGGCCTTAATGGTTAGGTACTAAGCACCTGATTAGACTGTCTACCTGAGTAGAGCTTGTTGACTGCTGAGCTTCACTGTGGTGATTGGTTGCTTTTTAATATCTTTCCTTTGATGTTCTGCAGTTTTACTATGGTCTGTTTAGATGTGGATACCTTTTTGTTGTGCTTAATTTACATTATAGTTTTATCTGTGAATTCATGTTCTCTCTCTCTCCCTCACTTTTTTTTTCTTTTTTTTTTTTTTTTTTTTTTTTTTTTTGGTGAGGGAAGGTCTCGCTCTGTCACCTAGGCTGGAGTGCAGTGGAGCAATTGTGATTGCACCTCACTGCAGACTGAATCTCCTGTGCTCAAGTGATCCTCTCATCTCAGCCTCCTGAGTAGCTGGGACCACAAGCACATACCACCACAGCTGCCTAATTTTTTTTATTTTTATTTTTTTGTAGAGGCAGCGTCACACTTTGTTGCTCAGGCTGGTCTCGAACTCCTGGCCTCAAGCAGTCCTCCTGCCTTGGTCTCCCACAGTTCTGGGATTATAGACATGAGCCACTGTGCCTGGCCTAATTCATGTTCTCATTTCTGCAGAATTCTTAGCCAGTATCTAATTCAACACTGCCTTTCTCCATTCTCCATACTCACTCCTTTAAGAATTCTTATTAGACTTTTATTGGATCTTTACATTCTGTTCTCTTATTTTGACATCTTGTTTTCCAGTTTTCTATTTTTCTTTGCTGCATTTTGAGTGTTTATCATGTATCTTCCATTTTTTAATTCTCTTTAGCCATGTCTAATAAGTTGGTGTTTGTTTTATATTGCTTATTTTTCAACAATATTTTTCTTATTAAACAACTCATAATGCTTGTTTTATGTTCTGTCTCTGTCAATTCCAATGCCCAAAGTATTGGGGATTCTTAATCAGTTTCTGCTGATGCTTGCTCATGGTGGATTACTTATTATGTGTTTGCTATTTGATCGTGCGCTCATACTTGATAAAATTGGTGGGAATGCTGAAAGGCCTGAATGGTAGGTGACTTATTTCCTGATCTAATTTAGGTTTGCTTCTGCTAGGTATCAAAGGGCACTGGTAGCCTGGAACCACTTTAATTTCTTGGCCTGGGAGTTCCCTGACCATAGAGGGAAGAGAAAATTTCAACCTCAGACTTAACTCATGAGGTCAGGCCTGTGATTACAAAATCCCAGAGAAGCCTCTTCACCGAGAGCATGGACCTGAAATGCTCCCTCGTAGGTCTTTTGAGTATAATCAACTTCTTTCTCACTCATCCTTTTAATGAAGTTGCAGGCCTTTCAGGGGTTTTGGTCTAATGTAGGAGTTTCCAGTTAAGCGCCCTCATCGTAAATAAAAGGTAAGTTTTACATAGGATAAATCAATTATAGTTTATATATTAATATTTAGTTCGCTGGTATTCTATCCTAATGTATATTAAAAAAAAAAACTTAGATAAGTCACTGTAGTGTTTGCAAGGGGGAAAAAGTACAAAAAAAAAAATCACTTCAGAAAACCACATTGCCTAAATAGAATAAAGCTTACCAACTAGTGTTCCTTAGATTGGGAGTATGTCCAGGTATTCATTCCTGCAATACTTAGGACAGTCAGAGGCCTTAGGCTGGGTGCATCCAGGGGTTTATTCCCCTTGTGTTGTGCAGATGATCATTTTCTGTGTGTGCTAGGACCATGGAAAAGATCAGAGAACATTTCTCTAAAACAGTCCTAAAAGATACTCTAGAAAAGACTGCGTACTGTATATTCCTCTTTAATCACTATAATGTTCATAAGCATATTAAAGTCTCCAGAAGACCTTGACGTGAGGAAAATTTCCCAAACATCTTTGACCATGGTACTTTTTAAAAAAAATACTAACAGCTTGTAATTATTGAAAACAAAATATCTGTAGTCATTGACCTCCTGAAATTTTAAGGCTATATTCCCTGAAAATAGAGTCAGAATAAGATATTCTGGGTTGACATTTAAGGGTCAATAATCTTACATTAGCTGCTAACCAAGTTGGCTATATATTAATAGTAGACAAGCCTATATGAAAACTATGGATATAAAAGGTCTGGCCGGGCTGGTGGCTCACACCTGTAATCCTAGCACTTTGGGAGGCCAAGGCGGGCAGATCACAAGGTCAGGAGTTCGAGACCAGCCTGACCAACATGGCGAAACCCCATCTCTACTAAAAATACAAAAGTTAGCCTGGCGTGGTGGCAGGCGCCTGTAGTCCCAGCTACTCAAGAGGCTGAGGCAGAAGAATCGCTTGAACTCAGGAGGCGGAGGTTGCAGTGAGCTGAGATCGTGCCACTGCACTCCAACCTGGGCAACAGAGCAAGACTGTCTCAAAAAACAAAAAAGAAAACTATGAGTATAGAAGGTCGCCTCCAAATGGAGGTGAGCTGTATGACTCCTATTAGAACGTAAAATCTAGCCAGTGTTTATTAAATGTGTAGAGCAGGCTCTGTGATAAATAGTTCATAGTGTCTTCCCATTGCCTCCAGGAAAAAATCAGTTTCTTACCCTGGCCTACAAGGGCCCTCATAATCTGGCCCCTACATCCTCTGACCTCATCTCCCATACCTTTCACACTGGGTGCCAGCCACACTGGCCTCCGAGTGTGCTAAGTTTATTCTAGCCCAAAAGCCCTCGTCTTGCACTTTCCTTTGCCTAGAATATGCCAGCATCAGATATTTAAGTGGCTGCCTTTTTGTCCTCATGGTCTTACCTCACTGAGATTGTTCCTCACTGCTGAATCTCAGCTAATCGCCCCTGCTTGAGTGACTCTGCCCTCACACAGCCTTGCTTGGTTTCCTCCTACCAGTAGCTTACAGTCTTCCTGAAAACCATGGATCTTGTCTGCTTTGTATGCTCTTCTGTCTTTAGCCTTGGTTACTATGAGACCCACAAATACTTGATAAATGTCGAATGAGTAAGAGAAGAAACCCATAACTTGCACAAGTTCACAGCTAACAAGTATCAAAGTTGAGTCTTAACCCATGTTTGTCAGAATTCTGTGTTCATAACACCACACTGTATCTAAATGTGGTTGTCCCATTCCCTTCCACGTTGTCAGTTCAAAGTGCTATTAGAACTTTTCTTTTGTATTGCCTTCAAGGTCTCACTTCATCTTTTAGATCTTCTGATTGTAGCAAATCTTGATTCTTTGAAGATACCTTTGATTTATAGAAATACCTAAAAGTTATTCAGAACCAAATCTGCTGAATCAGGTTAGATGACCAAGCTAGGGAAGACTGATGCAGGGAACAGGAGGAATAATTCCGAAGTATCCACAAATGATAGGTTTTTCTTTTTAAAATTGTATCTAAAAGGCAGTACTAAAAAAGTATACTGGCTGGGTGCAGTGGCTCACGCCTGTAATCCCAGCATTTTGGGAGGCCGAGACGGGGATCATGAGGTCAGGAGATCGAGACCATCCTGGTTAACGAGGTGAAACCCCATCTCTACTAAAAATACAAAAAATTAGCCGGGCGTGGTGGTGGGCACCTGTAATCCCATCTACTTGGGATGCTGAGGCAGGAGAATGGCGTGAACCCAGGAGGCAGAGCTTGCAGTGAGCCAAGATTGCGCCACTGCACTCCAGCCTGGGTGACAGAGCAAGACTCTGTCTCAAAAAAAAAAAAAAAAAAAGTATACTAAAAATGCCTGGGCTGTGGCAACATTATTAGAACGTGTATATAACCTCCCAAGGGAACTTCTTTGGTAATGTAATATTTCCATTGTGTGGACTAAGAAATCAGTTTTTGTAGCTTTCATAGCTGCACCTGATACAACTGAAAATTAGTTTCCTGTCTCAATGCAAATGTTTAATACCTGACAATGACATGTGGATGGTTTTATCTTGTCAAACTTTGGACAACAGATTTCAGCCTTGTTACTGGTCATGTAATACTAGCTTTGTTTTGTGGTCATTTAATACCAAAAAGAAGGTAGACTAGCCAGGAAAAAAAAATTTTAGCTTAAAGTGTAGTGTGAGAGGATTAAAAAAAAACTGTATCTATGTAGCAAAAGAAAAAGGATAGGTGCCAAATCTCAAAGATTCTTGAGTTGATAGTTTTCATCTCTCTGGTTATAACTCACTTAATGTTTTGTAATGGTTTGGTTTTGTTTTCTTGTTTGTTTGTTTAGTAGAGATAGGGTCTCCCTATGTTGCCCAGATTGGTCTTGAACTCCTGGGCTCAGGCAGTCCTCCAGCCTCGGCCTCCCAGAGTGCTGGGATTACAGGCGTGAGACACTGCACCTGGCCCATTTGTTTTTTCTTTTTCTTGTTTTTTTTTTTTTTTCTGTTGTTTGTTTGTTTGTTAGGTTTAGGGACATGAGCTGGGCCTCAGCCAGTGGCCCGTCTCCTGTTTTTATTTTGCCTTTGAGATACCTTTCCCTTTTCCCACCCACCCACCCCCGAGAAGGACTCTTACTCTGTCACCCAGGCTGGAGTACAGTGGCGCCATCTCAGCTCACTGCAATCTCTGCCTCCCGGGTTCAAGCATTTCTCCCTGCCTCAGCCTCCCGAGTAGCTGGAATTACGGGCGCCTACCACTGCTCCCGGCTAATTTTTTTTTTGTATTTTTAGTAGAGGTGGGGTTTCGCCATATTGGCCAGGCTGGTCTCAAACTCCTGACCTCAGCCTCCCAAAGTGCTGGAATTACAGGCGTGACCCACCGCGCCCAGCCTCCCAATTTTTTTTTTTTTTTTTTGTCCTTTTTATTGTCTCTTATTTTCTTTTCACTTCTCACAAAGCCTGTAGTTATGCAATTTATTTTGGAAATGGTTAGAGTAGCAATATTAGTTTTTTCTTGGTTTTTTTTTTCGTGGTTTGAATGAGGCAACATCTTGGAGGAGACATAAGACTAGCATTCACTAAAGATGATATAACTTCTTTGTATTTTTCTTTGAAAAGGAAATTTTTTTAATACTTCTATTTTAAGTTCATGGGTACTTGTGCAGGTTTGCTACGTGGGTAAATGTGTGTCGTGGGGGTTTGTCGAACAGATTATTTCATCACCCAGATACTAAGCCTAGTAGCCTAGTACTCATTCGTTATTTTTCCTGGTCCTCTCCCTCCTCCCACCCTCTACCCTCCAATAGGCCCCAGTGTCTGCTGTTCCCTCTATGTGTCCATGTGTTCTCATCATTTAGCTCCCACTTATAAGTGAGAACATGTGGTATTTGGTTTTCTGAGGAAATACTGTTTAGCTTGAGAAAATTGGGTTGGGTTTTAAACCATTGTTTATGTTTTTTTTAAAACTGAATAAATATATATGTAGAAATATTATCTCCTACAATTTCTGAAATATTTGCCATCTTAAAATTGTAAAAGGTAAAATTTTCTTTCTTTTTTTTTTTTTTTTCCTTGAGACGGAATCTTGCTCTGTCGCCCAGGCTGGAGTGCAGTGGTGCAGTCTTGGCTGACTGCAACCTCTGCCTCCTGGGTTCA